>NW_027361673.1:19861000-20533000 GCF_039654945.1 Dendrobates tinctorius
TATATGCGTCTTTTTGATCGCGCGTTATTACACTTTTTGTTTGGCGGTATGATAATAAATCATTATTTTTTGCTTCGTTTTTTATTTTTATTTTTTAAGGGGTTCGCTATTGGGGTTAACTAATGGGACAGTTTTATAGGGCGGGTCGTTACGGACGCGGCGATACCTAATATGTGTACTTTTATTGTTTTGGTTTTTTTATTTTCAAAAAATGAATTTATTGGGGAATATTTTTTTTTTTTTACTAATTTATTTGGCGATTTTTTTAAAATTATTTTTACACTTTTTTTATTTTTTTTTACTTTATTACATAGTCCCAGGTGGGACATCACTGTCTTGTGACAGATCGCTGATCTGTCACATCACAGATCACTGTGACAGATCAGCAATCTGTCACAGGCATTGAAGAAGACTTCCTCTTGCCTGCGCTTTGCAGGCACTGAGGAAGCCAGCTTCCTGCAGGCCCCCGAAGGCCCCCGTCGCCATCTTGGATTCGGGGGCCTGGAGGAAAGGAGCCCCCCGCAGCAGCGCTGCACATTGCGCTGCTGTGGGGGGCTCAGGGAAGCATGGAGGGAGCCCCCTCCCTGCCGATGCTTCCCTTTAACTCCCAGTACACCGCGATCGTGTTTGATCGCGGTGTGCAAGGGGTTAAAGTGTCGGGGGCGGTCCGTGACCGCCCCTGACACATAGTGCCGGGTGTCAGCTGTGATAATCAGCTGACACCCGGCTGCGATCAGCGGCGGTCACCACGTGGGCTCCGCTGATCGCGGTAGACGTACTATCCCGTCCATGGGCATAGGGGCCCGGGTCCCATGGACGGGATAGTACGTCGGATGTCAGAAAGGGGTTAAGTGCACTGCTATGCCTCACCGTTTGCATATTGGGGCACTTCCTTTGCTTGTGATTGAGAGTGCTCAGTTCCCAGAGCAAGCACTGTCAATACTTCCAGTGTATGTGCAGCTGCACCTGCGTGCTCCTCCCTATCTCCCTTTTTCTACAATGATACAACTGGAAGAGCAGCACTATGATGCTGTAAAGTCAGTTTAAAATGTTTTTTTTTTGTCTTGACATACCCCCTTTAAGTAAACACATTCTATAGAAATATATAAAATATTATGAAAGTTTCATAAAAAGTGACTCATCAGGGTTAGCACATGAAGACAATCTCTGAGGGTCGGCTGGATCCTCTAACCCAGTCTAACATTTGCTCACACATTTTCAGCATTACATGGTGGCTATTCAAATAAATGACCTTCAATGTAATGTATGGATGGGCTGGGTCTGCAAGAACAACATTCTGTTATGGCTCGTACAGTATATGGAGATTTTGAAGGAGAAGAGCAATTGACACTGTATCTATTATTCTTTGACCTGGTTAAATCCATATTTTATCTGTGGAATGCAACAAAGGAGAAAAGAAAAGTAGCAATGTAGAAAGTGATCTGATTGTATGAAAATCTGCTAAAACAAATTGTAAGGACCCTTTTGCTTTATCCATTTTTGCTTTGTTGCGCTGTAATAAGCTGCATATATAACTTTGTTGTTGTTTTTTACATCAGAATCAGCACCAAATTTACAGAACAATGAAAAGTTTTGAATTAATTCTTTATATTTGATATTTGTTTTAGTAAGGTTGAAAGAAAAATATTCATGTTAAAACAATATTGGTACTGTTGGAGTAGTTGTTACCCAAATTTTATGCTAAATTAAAACAATTGTTTTTTTATGGAATTTTGAGTTTGGGTTTAAAAAGGCAGTCTTATAATCAGACTTGAAGATTGACTATACATTGGCTCTTTTTGACTGAGGAACCTAGAAAAATTGAGTTCTTATTTTCGCAGAAATTTTTTTAATTTATTTTATATCTTTGAAGTTTACCCTTCTATGTTTTATAACCCAGGAATTTGATTTTCTACTCAACAAAAGCATGATATTTTGAACCTGTGCACTTGATCTATTTTTAGTTCTTTTTAGTATAGTTCTATATTGGGATTAATAATAAAAAAGTTTTTGTCGTTGTTTTTAGCAGTGATTAATGAATCTCCAATTGTACACTACATTTGGGTCAAAGTGTATTTTGACAACCTCTGACAACTAGTACAATGGATTGATCAAGATGATAGGGGAGGAGTAGGAGAAAGGAGCATGGAGAGGAAGTAGGCAGAGGAAGAAAGAGAAACATAAAAACATCTTGAGGATCTTTCTAATAAGTGCTTACCTCCCATCAGTGCTGATTCCCATCCTGAAAACTGAGCTCTTCTGTATAAAATCCTCCTATGTTCTTTACCTTGAAGAGCTGCATTTCATCTCATGTGCAAATATTGAAATTGTAGTGTGCATGTCTTCTACAAAGTCATTAATGTATTTAAAAGAAGTAGAGTTGAGCGAAATGGGTTGAAAAAATTCAAAAGTTGCCGACTTTTGGCAAAGTCGGGTTTCATGAAACGAAACCCGACCCTAGGATGAGGTCGGCCACGAGGTCGGCGACTTACGCGCCAAAGTCGCGTTTCAAAAGTTTGTTTTGCGCTCTTTTTCAGCCAATCAGGATCCACGGACACTGTGGGCAACGTGATGACATAGGCACGGGTCACCACCATCTTTCAGAAGGGCATGCAAGTGATTGGCTTGCTTTGGTGGGCGTCACAGGGGGTATAAAAGGGTGTGCACGCCGACCGCCATCTTACTTCTGCCGATCTTAGTATAGGGAGAGGTTGCTGCTGATTCTGTAGGGAGAGCGTTAGGCAGGGAAGAAGACAAAAAAACTGCTTCTGCTGCTAGCGATTTGGCCTGCACAACACACCAGTCACTGTGTGTGCAGTGCAAGGGGAGGCTATATAGTGGTGTATCAGTGGTGTTGGTTGTTGGGCTGCCTTCTAAGGCTTCCTGACATTCCTGCATTGCTGTTTACCCACTGCTCCGCAAACTGCTTTTTTAAAAGCAATCCAATCTCCCTTATCCTCTAATCACTTTTGTCACAGCTGTGCCATCGAGCCTGTCACATAGCGCTCAGATATCAGTGGGCCTCACACAATCCAAAAGTGTCCATCCAGTGTCCAAAAGTGTGTGCAGAGACTCAAAATCTCCCTTATCCTCTAGTCACTTTGGTCACAGCTGTGCCATCGAGCCTGTCACATAGCGCTCAGATATCAGTGGGCCTCACACAATCCAAAAGTGTCCATCCAGTGTCCAAAAGTGTGTGCAGAGATTCAAAATCTCCCTTATCCTCTAGTCACTTTTGTCACAGCTGTGCCATCGAGCCTGTCACATAGAGCTCAGATATTCATTGGGCCTCACACAATCCAAAAGTGTCCAGTGTTCAAAAGTGTGTGCAGAGATTCAAAATCTCCCTTATCCTCTAGTCACTTTTTTTCACAGCTGTGCCATCGAGCCTGTCACATAGCGCTCAGATATCAGTGGGCCTCACACAATCCAAAAGTGTCCATCCAGTGTCCAAAAGTGTGTGCAGAGATTCAAAATCTCCCTTATCCTCTAGTCACTTTGGTCACAGCTGTGCCATCGAGCCTGTCACATAGCGCTCAGATATCAGTGGGCCTCACACAATCCAAAAGTGTCCATCCAGTGTCCAAAAGTGTGTGCAGAGATTCAATATCTCCCTTATCCTCTAGTCACTTTGGTCACAGCTGTGCCATCGAGCCTGTCACATAGCACTCAGATATCAGTGGGCCTCACACAATCCAAAAGTGTCCATCCAGTGTCCAAAAGTGTGTTCAGAGATTCAAAATCTCCCTTATCCTCTAGTCACTTTTGTCACAGCTGTGCCATCGAGCCTGTCACATAGCGCTCAGATATTCATTGGGCCTCACACAATCCAAAAGTGTCCAGTGTCCAAAAGTGTGTGCAGAGATTCAAAATCTCCCTTATCCTCTAGTCACTTTGGTCACAGCTGTGCCATCGAGCCTGTCACATAGCGTTCAGATATCAGTGGGCCTCACACAATCCAAAAGTGTCCATCCAGTGTCCAAAAGTGTGTGCAGAGATTCAAAATCTCCCTTATCCTCAAGTCACTTTTGTCACAGCTGTGCCATCGAGCCTGTCACATAGAGCTCAGATATTCATTGGGCCTCACACAATCCAAAAGTGTCCAGTGTCCAAAAGTGTGTGCAGAGATTCAAAATCTCCCTTATCCTCTAGTCACTTTGGTCACAGCTGTGCCATCGAGCCTGTCACATAGCGCTCAGATATCAGTGGGCCTCACACAATCCAAAAGTGTCCATCCAGTGTCCAAAAGTGTGTGCAGAGATTCAAAATCTCCCTTATCCTCTAGTCACTTTGGTCACAGCTGTGCCATCGAGCCTGTCACATAGCGCTCAGATATCAGTGGACCTCACACAATCCAAAAGTGTCCATCCAGTGTCCAAAAGTGTGTGCAGAGATTCAAAATCTCCCTTATCCTCTGGTCACTTTGGTCACAGCTGTGCCATCGAGCCTGTCACATAGCGCTCAGATATTCATTGGGCCTCACACAATCCAAAAGTGTCCAGTGTCCAAAAGTGTGTGCAGAGATTCAAAATCTCCCTTATCCTCTAGTCACTTTGGTCACAGCTGTGCCATCGAGCCTGTCACATAGCGCTCAGATATCAGTGGGCCTCACACAATCCAAAAGTGTCCATCCAGTGTCCAAAAGTGTGTGCAGAGATTCAAAATCTCCCTTATCCTCTAGTCACTTTGGTCACAGCTGTGCCATTGAGCCTGTCACATAGCGCTCAGATATCAGTGGGCCTCACACAATCCAAAAGTGTCCAGTGTCCACAAGTGTCTGCAGAAATTCAAAATCTCCCCTGTCCTATAGACACCTTGTACCTTGTTTTACATTACTATATAGTTTGTTGGATTTTGTCTACATTTCTACCAAAAATGAGGAAGGCTGGTGGAAGAGGCCGTGGAATTGGGCGGGGGTTGGCAGCTGGTAATGATGGTGTTGGTGGTGGATCTGATGGTAGTGGCAAGAGCAAAATAGGACCGAATGCAGGAGGTGCTGACCCTGCGTCATCGTCTGGCTACATAAGGCCTCGAATGCTTAGTTTTCTAGGAGTTGGCAAACCGCTTTTAAAGCCAGAGCATCAGGAAAAAGTTTTGTCTTACATTGCTGACTCAGCCTCCAGCTCTATCGCCTCCTCTTCTTCAGTTGTAAAAAGTAAAAGCACTGAGTCGTCATTGGAGGCTCATGTTCATGAACCACACCTTTCCTTGTGTCCTTCACCCCAACCAAGATTGAAGGATGACGCAGGCCATACTACTGATTACTCCATGGAGCTGTTTTCACATACCATGCCTGGATTATCAAGTCAAATGGTGAATTACCCAGGCCAAGATGAATCTGACATGGAGTGCACTGATGCACAGCCGCTGATGGATGATTCTGCTGGTACATTCACTCAGAGCACCATATGCAGCTCTCAAGTCCAGCTCACCCTCCCAGACACTATGAGTAGGTCAAGAAAGTACTCAGTCTCTCATCCACGTACACTGGGTTTGAACGCCCACATTGCCAAACTAATCTCGTTTGAGATGATGCCCTTTCGGTTGGTGGAAAGCACAGCTTTCCGCGAACTCATGGCCTATGCAGTACCACGCTATGACCTACCCAGTCGCCACTTCTTCTCTCGCAAAGCCATCCCAGCCCTCCACCATCATGTGAAAGACCGCATTGTCCATGCACTCAAGCAGTCAGTGAGCGGAAAGGTGCACCTCACAAGTGATGCATGGTCCAGTCGGCATGGCCAGGGCCGTTACGTGTCCATCACTGCGCACTGGGTTAATGTGGTGGATGCAGGGTCCACAGGGGACAGCGGTGGTGGGACAGTGCTGCCTAGCCCACGGTATTGGAAACAGTTGGCTGTAGGCGTTCGACCCTCCTCCTCCTCCTCCTCCTCCTCCAGAAGCGAAAGCTCGTCCACAGAGCGCAGTCGTACGAGCAATCCATCTGCAGCTGCCACTGTTGCACACGATGTGTCCCCCTATCGAGCAGCTAGTGGAAAGCGTCAGCAGGCTGTGTTGCAGATGATGTGTTTGGGCAACAGACACACCGCCGAGGTGCTGGCCGAGTACTTGAAGCGACAAACTGAGTCATGGCTGGGCAGTGTACATCTTGAGGCAGGCAAGGTAGTTAGTGATAACAGCCGTAATTTTGTGGCAGCCATAGCCCTTTCAAAACTCAGCCACATACCTTGCTTGGCTCACACCTTGAACCTGGTGGTGCAGTGCTTCCTCAAAAATTATCGGGAGTTAACAGCCCTGCTCCAGAAGGTGCGAAGACTGTGCGCGCACATCCGCCGGTCGCCTGTACACTCCGTTCGTATGCAGAAGCTGCAGCGATTGCTCCACCTTCCCAACCACCGCCTCATTATCGACATTGCAACAAGGTGGAACTCCACCCTGCACATGGTGGAGCGGCTGTGCGAACAGAGGCAGGCCATAATAATTTGTCGGAGGATACACGGCCAGGCACTTTGAGAGCAGACATGGAGTTGACAGGTGTGCAGTGGTCGAAGCTGAAAGACCTTTGTAAAGTCCTTCAGTGTTTTGAGGAATGCACACGGCTGGTAAGCGCAGACGACGCCATCCTAAGCATGAGCATCCCACTTATGCGTCTGCTCATGCAAACTTTGACGCACCTTAAGGAGCAGGCGTCTGCAGCCAATGTTGATGAGGAGGAAGAGGAGGAGGGAATCCTTGATGACATTCAGCCATTGTCTGCTCAGGGACCTCTCCTGGACGAGGTGGAGGAAGAAGAGGAGGAGGAGGAGGAGGATGATGGGGATGATTACTTAGGGGAGGAGGATGCATCTCGTGGGGCAAGTGAAAATGTTGGCGTGGCAAGGCCTGTTACAGGGTTTGTGCGTGACTGGAGGGATGTGGATTTGCCAGAAAGTGCTCCTCCACCCAGCACTCGCAGTGCATCATTGACACCGGGAACATTGGCCCACATGTCAGATTATGCCTTGCGGATCCTAAAAAGGGACCCCCGCATTGCCAAAATGATGAACGATGACGACTACTGGTTGGCCAGCATCCTGGATCCACGCTATAAAGGCAAATTACAAAACATCATGCCACAGGAGAACCTTGACCTAATATTGGCTAATAAACAAGCAACTCTGGTAAATCGGTTGCTTGAGGCATTCCCAGCACACAGCAGCGGTGATGGTTCTCACACGAGCCGTACGGGCCGGGGGCAGCTTGGTAGAGGTGTTCGTGGTGCACACAGCAGAAGTGGCGTTGGAGACAGGGGTTTCATGACAATGTTGTGGACTGATTTTTCAAATACCGCTCACACAACTGGTAATACTGCATCGATGGAAAGTGACAGGAGACAGCAGTTGTCAACTATGGTTACAAACTACTTTTCCTCCCATATCGATGTTCTCCCACACAGGTCATTCCCCTTTGACTATTGGGCCGCTAAACTGGACACCTGGCCTGAATTGGCCCAATATGCCTTACAGGAGCTCGTTTGCCCAGCTGCAAGTGTGCTATCGGAAAGAGTCTTCAGTGCAGCTGGATCAATCCTGACAGAAAAAAGGACCCGTCTGTCAACCCAAAATGTGGATGATCTAACCTTCATTAAAATGAACCACGCATGGGTTTCCAAGGATTTTGTCCCACCTTCCCCTGATGACACATAGGGTGACAGAAAAATGGCTTGCTTTGGTCCACCTCTTCCTGGTACTTCACCTATTTCGCCTTTTGCATCAGCTGAATGTCCAACATCAACATATGCCACTTTCTAAAACTCCCTAACTGTGCTGCCTCCCCCCCCATGGCCGGGGTCACCACCTAGAGCACGACACCGTGCGAGTGCCATTGCCCTGGACAGGTGGGTAGGCCGACTCTTGGGCGCGGGCACTGGCACAGGGTCCCTCATAGTGCAATCAAGTGTCTCTGATGGTGGTGGTGCACACCCGCCGTCAGACACACCGCTGTACTATGAGGGGCCCAGTGCCAGTACCGACGCCCACGAGTGGGCCCCCCTTGCTTGGGCAGGGCCCCAGCATTTGCAATCTTTACCTCTCCCTGCTCCTCCGCTGTGTAATCTGGGCCGTCAAATCCATACTGTGCCTGACACCGTCTGAGCCTGCCTCCTGATGTATAGACATATATTTTGAATGTGTACGCTATCCATACATGTTATCCGGGGATACGGTACCCTTTCTAACCTTTGTGCAATCACGTGCAATCCATACTGGGCCTAACACCGTCTGAGCCTGCCTCCTGAGACATATATTTTGAATGTGTACGCTATCCATACATGTTATCCGGGGATACGGTACCCTTTCTAACCTTTGTGCAATCACGTGCAATCCATACTGGGCCTAACACCATCTGAGCCTGCCTCCTGAGACATATATTTTGAATGTGTACGCTATCCATTCATGTTATCTGGGGATACGGTACCCTTTCTAACCTTTGTGCAATCACGTGCAATCCATACTGGGCCTAACACCGTCTGAGCCTGCCTCCTGAGACATATATTTTGAATGTGTACGCTATCCATACATGTTATCTGGGAAACGGTACCCTTTCTAACCTTTGCGCAATCACGTGCAATCCATACTGGGCCTAACACCGTCTGAGAATGATAGATGGGGCCCACCATACACTGGAACATTCCTAAGGTGGACATCAGACACTGGAGCAGCATTTACAGGGCCCATTATACACTAGAGCATTAGAAATGGGGCCCATTATGTTTGGAGCATTATTTGGGCCCATAAGACAGTAGAGCTTCATCCATGGGGACCAACTTATACTGTAGCATTATGTGGAGCTCATCATATACTGTTTCAAACATTATATGGGACCAATGATTCTGTATGGAGAAATAGATGGGCCTCGTCATGAGATGTAAAAAGTGAGGTATTTTTCATTGTACTATACCGCTATTTCTCTGCCGTATCGGAGCATGATGAGTTGTGGTATGTGTTAAAGGGGCGCTCTTTCACCCAGGGCACATGAAAACCTGAAGCCAGCCCTCCCCCCCACAGTCTGTAGCCAAATAACCCCCATTTTTCAGTGCGTAACTTGTATTATGAAGTTAATTAAGGTTGACAAGCTTAAGTAAGAAGAATTGATGCTTTTGGCATTCAAATGGGCACTGTTGGTGTGTTTCCTGTCCTCCTCTCACTGCCGACTTTTATTCCCCATTGACTTACATTGGGTTTCGTGTTTCGGGACGACCCCGACTTTTCCCTATAATCGGACGATCTTGCTCGACCCGACTTTTGGAAAAGTCGGGTTTCACGAAACGAAACGCGACCCTAAAAAACCAAAAGTCGCTCAACTCTAAAAAGAAGGCTTCATATTACTGAGCCTGTTGTTTACCCATTTACACATATTTTCCCCGAGTTCCATTGTTCTCACTTTATGTATCAACTTTTTTTTTGCCACTCTATTGAATGCCTTTGAAAAGTCCAGATAGACAAAATACATATTCTTACCCATGTCAAATATGAAACTGATCTGCTCATAGAAGCTGATCAGATTTGTTTGACAAGATTTATCCATCATAAACCCATGTTGATGTTTAGTTATGTGGTTATATTTAGTGAGATACTCAAGGATAGCATTAGAAAGCCATGAAATAAGCTGTACTTACTATTTCCTCATCTGCCAATTTAGCAAACATATTGGGTGTTCTAAATGATGTCTAAGCATCCTCACACTCTCCCCTCTGCTTAGTCTTCTATCACCAAAACTCAATACAAATTAGATAGGTAAAAATAATACAATGTGATTTTCTGAATTATCTTTTAGATTCTGTCACTCACAGTTGCAGTGGACCTACAATAAAAATGACAAATCTTTCCATTCTCTGTAGGTGGGGAAACTTTAAAAAAAAGCATGGTATCAAATACTAATTTCCCCAAATATATATATATACAGATATACAGTATGTATGTATATATATATATATATATATATATATATATACACTCACTGGCCACTTTATTAGGTACACCATGCTAGTAAGGGGTTGGACCCCCTTTTGCCTTCAGAACTGCCTCAATTCTTCGTGGCAGAGATTCAACAAGGTGCTGGAAGCATTCCTCAGAGATTTTGGACCATATTGACATGATGGCATCACACAGTTGGCGCAGATTTGTCGGCTGCACATCCCTGATGCGAATCTCCCGTTCCACCACATCCCAAAGATGCTCTATTGGATTGAGATCTGGTGACTGAGGAGGCCATTTGAGTACAGTAAACTCATTGTCATGTTCAAGAAACCAATCTGAGATGATTCGAGCTTTATGACATGGCGCATTATCCTGCTGAAAGTAGCCATCAGATGTTGGGTACATTGTGGTCATAAAGGGATGGACATGGTCAGCAACAATACTCAGGTAGGCTGTGGCGTTGCAACGATGCTCAATTGGTACCAAGGGGCCCAAAGAGTGCCCAGAAAAAATTCCCCACACCATGACACCACCACCACCAGCCTGAACCGTTGATACAAGGCAGGATGGATCCATGCTTTCATGTTGTTTACGCCAAATTCTGACCCTACCATCCGAATGTCGCAGCAGAAATCGAGACTCATCAGACCAGGCAACGTTTTTCCAATCTTCTACTGTCCAATTTCGATGAGCTTGTGCAAATTGTAGCCTCAGTTTCCTGTTCTTAGCTGAGAGGAGTGGTACCCAGTGTGGTCTTCTGCTGCTGTAGCCCATCTGCCTCAAAGTTCGACGCACTGTGCGTTCAGAGATGCTCTTCTGCCTACCTTGGTTGTAACGGGTGGCAATTTGAGTCACTGTTGCCTTTCTATCAGCTCGAACCAGTCTGCCCATTCTCCTCTGACCTCTGGCATCAACATGGCATTTCCGGCCACAGAACTGCCGCTCACTGGATTTTTTTTCTTTTTCGGACCATTCTCTGTAAACCCTAGAGATGGTTGTGCGTGAAAATCCCAGTAGATCAGCAGTTTCTGAAATTCTCAGACCAGCCCTTCTGGCACCAACAATCATGCCACGTTCAAAGGCACTCAAATCACCTTTCTTCCCCATACTGATGCTCGGTTTGAACTGCAGGAGATTGTCTTGACCATGTCTACATGCCTAAATGCACTGAGTTGCCGCCATGTGATTGGCTGATTAGAAATTAAGTCTTAACACACAGTTGGACAGGTGTACCTAATAAAGTGGCCAGTGAGTGTATATATATATATATATATACAGTATATACCGTATTTTTCGCATTATAAGACGCACTTTTGTTCCTCCACATTTTGGGGGGAAAGTGGGGGGTGCGTCTTATAATTCCAATCTGTGTGCTGCTGTGCTATAGAGAATGGGGGCGGCTCTGGAATGGTGTCAGGGGGCTAGGATGGGCTGGCTGCGGGCTGCAGAGACAGCGGGAGGTCACGTGCTCCCGCTCATTAGGCTCATGTAAAATTCACCGCACCCACTGTCCATCACCTCGGTGCTGAAGCCGCGCCGAGTTGGTAGACAGGGGAGCAGCGCATATTGCATGTGCCTGCACTCTCCCCCGTCACTATATTCACCTTCCGATCATGGCTCCTGCTCCCAGCTTCCCCGTAGCTTTCCTGTGTCTGTGCCGACATCCTCCTCTTGCGAGGGTGTGCGGCAGCAGCTGCTCATTCAGGCAATTCATTGTAGCTTCAGGACCTTCCTTCATGGGACCAATAGGACCTGCAGTCACGTGACTCCCAGTGTGCACTGTCACTGTCCCAGTGTCACATTGGTCACATGAAGGAAGGTCCTGAAGCTACAATGAATTGCCTGAATGAGCAGCTGCTGCCGTATGCCCTCGCAGGAGGAGGATGTCGGCACAGATGCAGGGAAGCCACGGGAGAGCTGAGAGCAGGAGCCATCATAGGAAGGTAAGTTAAGTGTTTGCTATTTTATCATGTGCTTGCCAGCAGGGGGGAATATAGGGATGGGGGGCTGTGTCCATGCCAGCAGGGGGGAATATAGGGACGGGGTGGCCGTGTGCATGCCAGTAGGGGGTAATATAGGGATGGGGGACATGTGCATGCCAGCAGGGGGGAATATAGGGATGGGGGGCCGTGTCTATGCCAGCAGGGGGTAATATAGGGATGGGGGGACATGTGCATGCCAGCAGGGGGGAATATAGGGATGGAGGGCCGTTTGCATGCCAGCAGGGGGGCATATAGAGAGAGGGGGCCATGTGCGTGCCTGCAGGGGGCATATAGAGAGAGGGGGCCATTTGAGTGCCAACAGGAGGGCATATAGTGACTGGGGGGCCATATCCAGGTTATGCTTACAGCCCATCACCTTTAAGAGTGATTGACATTTGTCAGAAAACACCAAGAAGGCAGATTCAACATTGGTGCCTTGTGCTCTTCACGGATGAGAGCAGGTTCACAGTGAGCACATGTGACAGACATGGAGAACATTCTGCTTGCTGCAACATCCTCCAGCATAACCAGTTTGGCAGTGGGTCAGTAATGGTGTGGGGAGGCTTTTCTTTGGAGGGCCGCACAGCCCTCCATATGCTAGCCAGAGGTAACCTGACTGCCATTAAGTACTGGGATGAGATTCATTTTGAGATTATAAGCAGGTACAGTGGGCCCTGGGTTCCTTCTGATGCATGACAATGCTTGGCCTCATGCGGCTGAAGTGTCTCAGCAGCTCCTGCATGATGAAGGCATTGATGCTATTAACTAGCCTGCCCATTCCCTACACCTGAATCCAATCCAGCACATCTGGGGCATCATGTCTCATTCCATCCACCAATGTCATGTTGCACCACAGGCTGTCCAAGAGTTGACTGATTCTTTAACCCCTTAATCCCATATGACATACTATCCCGTCCATGTGCCCTGGGACTTAATTCCCAGGGACAGGATAGTACGTCATAGTGATCAGCGGCGCCCACGTGGTGAGCGCCGCTGATCGCGGCCGGGTGTCAGCTGATTATCACAGCTGACACCCGGCACAATGTGTCAGGGGCGGTCACAGACTGCCCCCGACACATTAACCCCTTGCACACCGCGATCAAACACGATCGCGGTGTACCGGGGGTTAAAGGGAAGCATCGGCAGGGAAGGGGGCTCCCTCCGTACTTCCCCGAGCCCCCACGGCAGCGCAATGTACAGCGCTGCTGCTGGGGGCTCCTTCCCTGCAGGCTCCCGAATCCAAGATGGAGACGGAGACCTTCGGGGGCCTGCAGGTGGCCGGCTTCCTCAGTGCCTGCAAAGCGCAGGCACGAGGAAGCCTGCTGCACTGCCTGTGACAGATCGCTGATCTGTCACAGTGATCTGTGATGTGACAGATCAGCGATCTGTCACAGGACAGTGATGCCCCACCTGGGAGAATGAAATAAAGTTAAACAAAAGTGTTAAAATAATTTTTAAAAAGTCGCCAAATAAATTAGAAAAAAAAATATATTCCGAAAATAAATTCATTTTTTTGAAATAAAAAAAATAATAAAAGTACACATATTTGGTATTGCCGCGACCGAAACGACCTGCCCTATAAAACTGTCCCATTAGTTAACCCCTTTAGCGAACCCCTTAAAAAATAAAAATAAAAAATGAAGCAAAAAATAATGATTTATTATCATACCGCTAAACAAAAAGTGCAATAACGCGCGATCAAAAAGAGGCATATAAATATCCATGGTACCGCTGAAAACGTCATCTTGTCCTGCAAAAAATGAGCTGCCATGAAGCATCATCAGTGAAAAAATTAAAAAGTTATAGCTCGCACAATAAAGCGATGCAAAAATAATTATTTTTTATATAAAATAGTTTTCATTGCATAAAATCGACAAAACATAAAAAAGACCTAAATGAGGTTTCGCTGTAACCGTACTGACCCGAAGAATAAAAGGGCTTTATCAATTTTATCGCATGTGGAACGGTGTAAACGCACCCCCCCAAAAGAAATTTGTGAAACGCTGGTTTTTGTTCATTCTGCGGCAAAAAAATCGGAATAAAAAGCGATCAAAAAACTCACATGCCCGAAAATGGTACCAATAAAAACGTCAACTCATCCCACAAAAAATAAGACCTCACATGACTCGTTGGGTCAAAATACGGAAAAATTATAGCTCTCAATATGTGGTGACGCAAAAACTATTTTTACAATAAAAAGTGTCTTTCAGCGTGTGACAGCTGCCAAACATAAAAACCCACCACAAATAGTAAATCAAACCCCCCATTATCACCCCCTTAGGCTGGTTTCACATTTGCGTTTTTTAGCGCTGGAAAAAAACGCACACCTGCGCATGCGTTTTTTCCCCTATATTTAACATGGGTGCGCATACCTGCGCGCTGGTAAGCGCATGTATGCGATTTTCATGCGCTGCGTTTTTTTGGGGTGTGCATTGGGATTTTCCAGACGTAGCATGTTGCATTTTTTGGCCCTGCAAAAAAGCGCATGCGCACATATGCGCACGTTTTGCGCTAAAAATGGCCATTATAGCCTATGGATGCGCATATGTGCGCACTGGCATGCTCATGTATGCGTTTTTTTGCACATGCGTTTTTTTTTTTAAACCATGGAATTTAGGGGTTTGGGTTAGAGTTAGGGTTAGTTAAGGGGGTTTAGGGTTAGGGTTATGGTCAGGGTCAGGGTTAGGGTTGGGGTTTGGGTCAGGGTTAGGGTTAAGTATGGTTTTGTTAAGGATTAGGGTCATGGTTAGGGTCAGGATTAGGGTTAAGTATGGTTTTGTTAAGGGTTAGGGTCAGGGTTAGGGTTAGGGTTAGGGTCAGGGTTAGGGTTAGGGTTAGGGTTAGGGTCAGGGTTAGGGTCAGGATTAGGGTTAAGTATGGTTTTGTTAAGGATTAGGGTCAGGGTTAGGGTCAGGATTAGGGTTAAGTATGGTTTTGTTAAGGGTTAGGGTCAGGGTTAGGGTTAGGGTTAGGGTTAGGGTCAGGGTTAGGGTTAGGGTTAGGGTCAGGGTTAGGGTTAGGGTCAGGGTTAGGGTTAAGTATGGTTTTGTTAAGGATTAGGGTCAGGGTTAGGGTCAGGATTAGGGTTAAGTATGGTTTTGTTAAGGGTTAGGGTCAGGGTTAGGGTTAGGGTTAGGGTCAGGGTTAGGGTCAGGATTAGGGTTAAGTATGGTTTGGTTAAGGGTTAGGGTCAGGGTTAGGGTTAGGGTTAGGGTTAGGGTCAGGGTTAGGGTTAAGTATGGTTTTGTTAAGGGTTAGGGTCAGGGTTAGGGTTAGGGTTAGGGTCAGGGTTAGGGTTAGGGTCAGGGTTAGGGTTAGGGTTAGGGTCAGGGTTAGGGTTAGGGTTAGTTAGGGTTTAGGGTTTGGGTTAGGGTTAAGTATGATTTGGTTAAGGGTTAGGGTCAGGGTTAGGGTTAGGGTTAGGGTCAGGGTTAGGGTTAGGGTCAGGGTTAGTAAAGTCATGGTTTGGGTAGTGTGAGGGGCCACCTAAAAATGTTGGAAAAAAACGCAAACGCGGTAAAAACACGCTAAAAACGCATACAAACGCGCAAAAACGCTGCGTTTTTTTCCTGCATGCGCACAAAAATGCTTGAAAAAAACGCAGCGTTTGTATGCATTTGTATGCGTTTTTTTAATGCGTTTTTTTGCGGGAAAAACGCGCTGCAAAAAAAAGCAAGTGTGAAACTAGCCTTAGTTGGGGAAAAATAATAAAATTAAAATAAAATGTATTTATTTCCATTTTCCCATTAGGGTTAGGGCTAGGGTTAGGGTTAGGGCTAGTGTTAGGGCTGAGATTAGGGTTAGGGGTGTGTTGGGGTTAGGGTTGGAGTTAGAATTGGGGGTTTCCACTGTTTGGGCACATCAGGTGCTCTCCAAATGCAACATGGCAACTGATCTCAATTCCAGCCAATTCTGAGTTGAAAAAGTCAAATGGTGGTCCTTCCCTTCCAACCTCTGCCATGCGCCCAAACAGTGTTTTACCCCCACATATGGGGTATCCACCTACTCAGGACATTGCAAAACAACTTTTGGGGTCCAATTTCTCCTGTTACCCTTAGGAAAATAAAAAAAATTGGGGCAAAAATATCATTCTTGGGGAAAAAAATGATTTTTTTATTTTCACGCCCGGGCGTTATAAGCTTCTGTGAAGCACTTGGGGGTTCAAAGTGCTCACCACACATCTAGATAAGTTCCGTAGGGGGTCTAGTTTCCAAAATGGGGTCACTTGTGGGGGGTTTCAATAGTTTAGGTACATCAGGGGCTCTCCAAACGCACATGACACCCGCAGACCATTCCATCAAAGTCTGCATTCCAAAACGTCACTACTTCCCTTCCAAGACCCGACGTGTGCCCATACAGTAGTTTTCTCCCACATATGGGGTATCAGCGTACTCAGGACAAATTGGACAACAACTTTTGGGGTCCAATTTCTCCTGTTACCCTTGGGAAAATAAAAAAATTGGGGACTAATTGATCATGTTTGTGGAAAAAATACAATTTTTTTATTTTCATGCCCCGGCGTTATAAACTTCTGTGAAGCCCTTGTGCTCACCACACATCTAGATAAGTTCCTTAGGGGGTCTAGATTCCAAAATGTGGTAAATTGTGGGGGGTTTCCACTGTTTAGGTACATTAGGGGCTCTCCAAAGGCAACATGACACCCGCAGACCATTCCATCAAAGTCTGCATTCCAAAACGTCACTACTTCCCTTCCGAGACCTGACGCGTGCCCATACAGTAGTTTTCTCCCACATATGGGGTATCAGCGTACTCAGGACAAATTGGCAACAACTTTTGGGGTCCAATTTCTCCTGGTACCCTTGGGAAAATAAAAAAAATTGGTGACTAAAGATCATGTTTGTGGAAAAAATATGATTTTTTTTATTTTCACTTCTGTGAAGCACTGGAGGGGTCAAAGGCTCACCACAAATCTAGATAAGTTCCTTGGGGGGTCTAGTTTCCATAGTGGTGTCATTTGTGGGGGGTTTCCACTGTTTTGGTACATCAGGGGTTCTCCAATCGCGACATGGTGTCCGATCTCAATTCCAGCCAAAAACGTCAAATGGCGCTGCTTCCCTTCCGAGCTCTGCCATGCGCCTAAATAGTGGTTTACCCCCACATGTGGGGTATCAGCGTACTCAGGACAAATTGCACAATAACTTTTAGAATCCTGTTACCCTTGGTAAAATAAAAATTGGGGGTGAAAAGATCATTTTTGTGGAAAAAATATGATTTTTTAATTGTATCGCTGTACGTTATAAACTTCTTGGGTTTAAACTTCTCAACACATATCTAGATAAGTTCCTTGGGGGTCTAGTTTCCAAAATGGGGTCACTTGTGGTGGGTTTCCACTGTTTAGGAACATCAGGGGCTCTCCAAACGTGACATGACGTCCGATCTGAATTCCAGCCAATTTTGCATTGAAAAAGTCAAACGGCGCTCCTTCCCTTCATGCGCCGAAACAGTGGTTCCCCCCACATGTCAGGTATCAGCGTACTCAGGACTAATTGCACAATAAATTTTGCAGTCCAATTTCTCTTGTTACCCTTGGTAAAATAAAAAAAATTGAACCTGAAATTTTTTTTTGTGAAAAAAGTTAGATGTTCATTTTTTTTAAATATTCAAAAAATTCCTGTGATGCACTTCTTGAATGTGGTTTTGAGCACCTTAAGGGGTGCAGTTTTTGGAATGATGTCACTTTTTGGTATTTTCTATCATATAGACCCCTCAAAGTGGCTTCAAATGTGATGTGGTCCGTAAAAATAAAATGGTGCTGCAAAAATGAGAAATCGCTGTTCAATTTTTATGCCTTGTAACTTCCTAACAAAAAAATATTGGTTCCAAAATTGTGCTGATGTAAAGTAAACATGTGGAAAATGTTACTTATCAAGTTTTTTGTGTGCCGTATCTCTGTGATTTAAGGGCATAAAAATTCAAAGTTGGAAAATTGTGAAATTTTCAAAATTTTTGCCAAATTTCCATTTTTTTCACAAATAAACGCAAGTAATTTAAGTGAAATTTTACCATTAACATGAAGTACAATATGTCACGAGAAAACATTGTCCAAATAACTGGGATACATGGAAGCGTTTCAGAATTATTACCTCATAAAGGGACACTGGTCAGAATTGTAAAAATTGGCCCGGTCATGAACGTGCAAACCACCCTTGGGGCTTAAGGGGTTAAATCAAGTCAAGGAGGAAACCCCTCAGAACATCCGCCATCTTGTAAGGAGAATTCCCAGGTGTTGTACTGGGTCATACAGGCATGTGGAGGTCACACACTACTGAGCATCATTTCCTTGTCTTGAAGCATTTACACTGAAGTTGGATCAGCCTGTAATTTGAGTTTCCACTTTGATTTTAAGTTTAATTCCAAATCCAGACCTCCATGGGATAATTGTTTTGATTTACATTGATCATTTTTATGCTTTATTGTTCACAATGCATTCCACTATGTAATGAATAAAGATTTGTAACTGGAATATTTCATTCAGTGATATCTAGGATGTGATATATATTTTAGAGTTTCCTTTTTTTTTTGAGCAGTGTTTATATATACAGTTGAAGTCCAGAATTGCTTAAAGGCATAGTAATCTTAGTCTATGTAAACTTATGATTTTGCAGTAACTAATGAAAATGCCTAAAATAAATCTCTCTTTCAGTATTCTGGCATTTGGAAAATATTAATAATTATGGCAATACTAATTGACCTAAAATGAAAAAGGTTTATTCTGATTTCATGTCAGATACTGAGAAAAACATGCATATGTGTCTTTTTATATAGTGTAAGTAAACTTCTGGTTTCAACTGTATATATTTATTATGTTTTAACATTTCTGAATTATTTTATTACTTACTGTCAGCTTTATAGTGAACCGCAGTAATCAGAGCTCACTAAATCACCTCCTTATTCATTTAGCACAGTTTTAAGTGAGATCAAATATTTACTGAAAAAAGAACTCAAAATGTGCTAAAGAATTATTAAATCTCAGCAGATACGTTCAGCATGTACAAATTATTGCAAAAGTACATGTATTCAGGTTTTACATAACATTATGTCTTATATATTAAATGTGTTTTTAAGAGAGATGAGCAGATCGATCTTTGGATAATCAAACTTGAATCAAGTTTCTTCAAATTTGCAGGTTCCCATGAATTCAAACACTTTACAACTTGATTTGTGATGATCATTTAAAAAATAACTATTCACACACTGCTGGAGATGGTGAATGGGCCAATAACATCTGGTGCGGCCAGGTGAGCTTCTCCCTAATGCCTTGGTACTATACCATCACAAGGACTACCACAGTCAGTATAAAAGATGAGGGCTGGCCAAGTAGTGACATTTTTAGATTTTACACTCTAGGAATAGGTATTCAGAGAGAGAGCTCATTACATATAGGGATAGAAAAATGCCTGAATCTGATTGTAGTGTACCACCACAGTGCAGAAGAACATTGAAAATGTGAGTGCTAGTGCCAGTCTGTGCATACTAATCCAAACATTAAAGTGATAGAGAAGTTCTTTACCTGCAGAGACAGTGTGACTGTGAATTACACGTTCTGAGAAATTCAGCACCTTAATAACAGCATTCTTTGTTTTATTCAGCACATATTGCAAGCAAGCAGAGCCGTTTAATACTCTTCTATCCAAATTCTGCTACTATTAAAAAAGACATCCTGAAACCAAGGCTTGTGTGTCATAGAAAGTGTGCTTTCTGGATTGTGACAAGGGCAAGCCATATATTTTTTATTTTTTGAAAGACAAAAGAAAAATCGCCATAAACTAGAAATGTAAACACAACCGTCTACCTCACAAAGTGTGCGGATTGCAAAAAATTTTGTTTTTGCAAATCTCCATATTGTAATCTAATATATAAAGCTCAAAGTGTGTATGTATGTATGTGTGTATGTATGTGTGTATGTGTGTATGTCCGGGATAGGCATCCGCACCGTCGCAGCTACAGCCACAAAATTTGGCACAGTCACACGTCTGGACCCCGAGAGCGTCCTAAGCTGTGTTGTGAGGCAAAATTTTAACCCCGCGCGTTCCAATTCAACAAACAATTTTGCCCCTATCTACATACTGGGGAAAAAGTGTGTGCATGTCAAGCTCCGCCTCTCATTATGATGTCATAATGCACCTATTTGCATAATGGGGAAACAGTGTGTGCGTATCAAGCCCCGCCCTCATTATGATGTCACAATGGTTGCCATGGCAACGCTGATGTCATCATAGGTTGCAAGCCCCGCCGCTGCTCATTATGATGTCATAATGGATGACTCTGGGATGGAGGATGTGTGATGGGTATATGGGCACTCGACTATGGGATGGAGGATATGTATGATGGGTATATAGGCACGGGACTATGGGATGGAGGATGTGTATATGGGCACGGGACTATAGGATGGAGGATGTGTGATGGGTATATGGGCACTGGACTATGGGATGGAGGATATGTATGATGGGTATATGGGCACGGGACTATGAGATGGCGGATATGTATGATGGGTATATGGGCACGGGACTATGAGATGGCGGATATGTATGATGGGTATATGGGCACAGGACTATGGGATGGAGGATATGTATGATGGGTATATGGGCATGGGACTATGGGATGGAGGATGTGTGATGGGTATATGGGCACTCGACTATGGGATGGAGGATATGTATGATGGGTATATGGGCACGGGCCTATGGATCGTGGATATGTATGATAGGTATATGGGCACGGGACTATGGGATGGAGGATAATTATAATTTTCTATAACTTACCACAGTTAGTTACTATGCCCGGGCAGCGCCGGGCTCTTCAGCTAGTAGTCTAATATTAAATGATCTGTACATGCCAACTAAATACAGCTGTTGGATATCACTGCTTACAATCTGTTTTCTTCTGCACTACTGTTATCAATGGTCAGCAGTCCCTTCAGATTGAAGCGGTTTTGGATTTGAGCAGTTTCTCTATATATTACACGGTGAGGCTGATATTTTCCTTTTTTCCTTACCATATCTGTTTTCTCCTAGCCAGATAGGTTGAGGCCACTTGGACTCTATTAAGCTTTTAAAATCTCAAAAGAGGTTCAATACACTGCAGGAGAACTCAAAGTTTTGTACATGTGTTTCCCAGAAGTCAAATTTTGAGGGAAAATTTGTCAAGGCTGGCAAATTCAAATTTCAAACAATGCGCTCATCTCTAGTTTTTATTCATCTTTTTTTAGTCACATTCTATGGCAGCAGGGGCATTTATTTCTACATGAGTATGTTTGGGAGGTTTTAACATTACAAAACAAAAACCTGAGTTGGTCAAGATGGTACAGAAAACATATCCTTTCTATCATTAAATGTCTAAAAATGTGTTCATACTTTAAAACTTGTTTTTTTTTTATTTTATAATTACCGTGTTAAAGCTAAATTTTAATACACCTTAAACTCGAAGCTATGATTACAGAACTTGTGCAAAAGGTGGAGGAATCAGAAATGTTATCCTTGCATTTTTTTCCAGTGCCTCAAGCAAGAAGACACCTGTAATATCATCATAATGTCACAGGTTTCCATAGCAATGGCCCAAATGCAACAGTTTGCCGGTTCCATAGTAAAATTCAGGTCTTACTTTCAGCTCCGTTATCTAATTAGGATCTTGCTGACTTTAGAATTTCATTCATAGCAGCACACAACTTAACTTAGTGCAGTGCATTCAAAAAATGGTGTTCAGCAAATCTATCTATCTATCTACAGTGCCTTGCGAAAGTATTCAGCTACCTGGAAATTTTCAACCTTTTCCCACATATCATGCTTCAAACATAAAGATACCAAATGTAAATTTTTGGTGAGGAATCAAAATCAAGTGGGACACAATTGTAAAGTTGAATGAAATTTATTGGTTATTTTAGATTTTTGTGGAAATTCAAAAACTGAAAAGTTGGGCGTGCAATGTTATTCGGCCCCTTTAACTAAATACTTTGTTGCGCCACCTTTTGCTGCGATTAGAGCTGCAAGTCACTTGGGGTCTGTCTCTATCAGTTTTGTACATTGAGAGACTGAAATTCTTGCCCATTCTTACTTGGCAAACAGCTCGAGCTCAGTGAGGTTTGATGGAGATCGTTTATGAACAGCAGTTTTCAGCTCTTTCTACAGATTCTCGATTGGATTCAGGTCTGGACTTTGACTTGGCCATTCTAACACCTGGATGCGTTTATTTGTGAACCATTCCATTGTAGATTTTGCTTTATGTTTGGGATCATTGTCTTGTTGGAAGACGAATCTCTGTCCCAGTCTCGCATCTTTTGCAGACACCAATAGGTTTTCTTCAAGAATGGTCCTGTATTTGGCTCCATCCATCTTCCCATCAATTTTAACCATCTTCCCTGTCCTTGATGAAGATAAGCAGCCCCAAACCATGATGCTGCCACTATCATGTTTGACAGTGGGGATGGTGTGTTCAGGGTGATGAGCTGTGTTGTCTTTACGCCAAACATATCGTTTGGCATTGTTGCCAAAAAGTTCAATTTTGGTTTCATCTGACCAGAGCACCTTCTTCCACATGTTTGGTGTGTCTCCCAGGTGGCTTGTTGCAAACTTTAAATGGCATTTTTTTATGGATGTCTTTGAGAAATGGCTTTCTTCTTGACACTCTTCCATAAAGGCCAGATTTGTGTGCAGTGTATGACTGATTGTTGTCCTATGGACAAATTGTCCCACCGCAGCTGTAGATCTCTGCAGTTCATCCAGAGTGATCATGGGCCTCTTGGCTGCATCTCTGATCAGTCTTCTCCTTGTTTGAGATGAAAGTTTAGAGGGACGGCCAGGTCTTGGTAGATTTGCAGTGGTATGATACTCCTTCCTTTTCAATATGATCACTTGCACAGTGCTCCTTGGGATGTTTAAAGTTTTGGAAATCATTTTGTATCCAAATCCGGCTTTAAACTTCTCCACAACAGTATCACGGACCTGCCTGCTGTGTTGATTGGTCTCCATGATGCTCTCTGTTCTTCAAACAGAACCCTGAGACTATCACAGAGCAGGTGCATTTATACGGAGACTTGATTACACACAGGTGGATTATATTTATCATCATTAGTCATTTATGACCACATTGGATCATTCATAGATCCACAATGAACCTCTGGAGTGAGTTTGCTGCAATGAAAGTAAAGGAGATGAATATTATTGCACGCCCCACTTTTAAGTTTTTGAATTTCCACAAAAATTTAAAATAACCAATAAATTTAATTCAAATTCACAATTGTGTTCCACTTGATTCTTCACCAAAAATTTACATTTGGTATCTTTATGTTTGAAGCATATGTGGGAAAAGGTTGAAAAGTTCCAGGGAGCCAAATACTTTTGCAAGGCACTCTATCTATCTATCTATCTATCTATCCCCATTTATCTACTCCATCTGTCTCCCTTGATGCTCTCACCTTCTACTTAGACTTCAAAGTGCTCATAAATCATCGCTCTAACACAGTCCACCCCAAAAACACAACATGATGCCACCACTGATCAAACAATGAAAAATCCCTAAAAATATGTACTGCTCTCCAACAGTCAAAAGGCTACACTCTCTACAAAAATCAATGGATTCTTTAGCGCATACAAGGCCCAACTTATTAAAGTGTTAACCTTTAATATAAAAAGGACAGTGCTTACAAGAAAATAATCAAAAAGAGAAAATAAAGTGGCATATAAATACATAGGTAAAAATAACAAAAAGAGAAATAACGGTAAACACCTAGTCTTTAGTTGCCTTTCTGTTCCTTGAGAGTAGGGAAAGTTGTGAATCATAGTCAGTCTTGACTGACCCTCAGGTTGTGAAAATTTTTCATCTGTTCAGCTAATCTTTTTATCCTTTGTCCTGGTCCTAGATCATTTTCTTGACTCCCTTCTTATTAAAGGGAAAGAAGAATGTCTATGCTGGATTGCAAAGCTCCATTTCTCAATCTTTTGAATCTTTGGCCGACCTGGTCTAGGTGTAGGGAATGATACTGTTTGTACTCCTTGAAGATTGTGAGCCCTCGCGGGCAGGGTCCTCTCTCCTCCTGTACCAGTTATGACTTGTATTGTTTAAGATTATTGTACTTGTTTTTATGTATACCCCCCTCACATGTAAAGCGCCAAGGAATAAATGGCGCTATAACAATAAATAATAATAATAATAATAATAATAATAATACTCCCAGAGACACCACCCTTGGCTCTGAATTCCTGGTAATCTCATGGTCTGCAATAAATTGTTCACAGATTTTATGACCCTTTGTACCAAGTTAACCAATTTAATGTCAGACTTATCTTAATACTGCATGCTTTCTTGCAGACAGCATTACAAAGATCTAGATAAATCAGAATCAGGGTCAGAAGGCTCAAAAGCAAAGCTGAATGTCAGGGTCATGGTTTAATAAAATAATGACTTTTGGATCATTTGAACTTCTACACTACTTTCTTGACTTCTTGTTCTTTTACAAGGGAGTGCAGTCAAGTCCTGAATTGTATGAGTCTACCTATCTATTTATCAGCCTTGGAGACCTCTTCCTGCCACCAAAGCAGCTTTGACCCTGAGTCATGGCTGCTGTACAGGCTGAGATGAATGTAAAGCATTGTAGGCATATGTGGACCCTTCTCCCCCTCTTCCCTGCTTCATTATTAAAACTGCCTGCCACCACTTATCATCTTGAAGCTTCCTTGATTAGAAAAAAGTTGCACATCAGATCAGTACGCAGCTGCAGATTTTTACTTTTCATAGAGATCCAAATTCAGTCCCTATGTATAAGGAAACAGTTATGTTGATTCAAGTATTACACGATCTTAGCATTAGAGTCATGCCACTAACTAAGCTATAACATCTGCAGAAAGGGCATTTAGAAGTCATAAAACTGTCATGGAGTCTAATTAGACATTTCCAGGTCATTTAAGGTAAAGACAAATAATAGCTGGAAAACGTCCAAAGAACATTAGGTGTACAGAGGCACAATTAGTTTGTCCTGGCATTAGCGAGCATGAGAAATATGCTATAGATATTCAGTGTAGTCTTTAAGGTGTAACTGACTATTTAAAACATGTCCTTTGTTGATCGGAGACCCATCATACTCATCGAAAACATGTAAATTGACACTTAACGGCAGATTTATGCTGATGATATTGTTCTTGTTGTTCCTTTAGTTTCCTGCTCTTCTTGTAAGGTGAACTAATGCAAAGAAGTCAGGAGTGTTTTATTTCTGGATTCCTATAATGTACACAGGAAATGTGTCCCTTATGGAAATTTTACAACATGCACTTTAAATATTTAAAGTCTAGCTTCTAAACCAAAGTAGCTTTTTCTCACGGGGTTCATTTGCTAAGTGTATTATAGAATAATGATTTTCAGGATTGATCTTGTAGGTTGTATGTATTCTGCCTATCAACTAGAAACAGTGAGGCTCTGAAAGTCCTGTTTTCTTTTTTCTGATACTGTCTTATTCCAAGATATGGAACTTTAACATTGATGTCCATTTTGAACAATGAAGAGAATGTGAATGGGAGGGCAGCCTAACGCTATCATTTTATTTATTATGCTTTACTTATATAGTGCCATCATATTGCTCAGCACTTTACAGACATTATCATCACTGTCCCCACTGGGGCTCACAATCTAGATTTCCCATCAGTATGTCTTTAGAGGGTGAGAGGAAACCGGAATACCCGGAGAAAACCCATGCAAACACAGGGATAACATGTAAACTCTTTACAGATGTTGTTCTTGGTGGGATTTGAACCAAGGACTACAGCACTGAAAGCACCATGCTTCCCACATCAGCCAAGGTAATCACTAATGGCATAGCCTATACTAAGGAAAAGTGTTATTGTAAACAAAAACTGTGATTATTATCTATAGTCAGTTCTTCACCTAGAGTATTTCCAAAAAGAGTAATCTAAAATTATAATATGCAATGGACAATTGTAGTGCTGACCATCATGACTGCCATAAAAATATCTGAGGTCCATATACTGTAGAGAAGTCATCAGGGCCATATGGCTCCCTCCTATGCTACCTCTTAGTCCCCATTTTGCGTTTTGGGCCGGAAATTGAAGTAGTAACATAATTCATTTTCAGAATAAAGTTAAAGGCCTAGACCTTACAAAGTGAGAGTCACATACAGTGGGGCAAAAAAGTATTTAGTCAGTCAGCAATAGTGCAAGTTCCACCACTTAAAAAGATGAGAGGCGTCTGTAATTTACATCATAGGTAGACCTCAACTATGGGAGACAAACTGAGAAAAAAAAATCCAGAAAATCACATTGTCTGTTTTTTTTTCATTTTATTTGCATATTATGGTGGAAAATAAGTATTTGGTCAAAAACAAAATTTCATCTCAATACTTTGTGATATATCCTTTGTTGGCAATGACAGAGGTCAAACGTTTTCTGTAAGTCTTCACAAGGTTGCCACACACTGTTGTTGGTATGTTGGCCCATTCCTCCATGCAGATCTCCTCTAGAGCAGTGATGTTTTTGGCTTTTCGCTTGGCAACACGGACTTTCAACTCCCTCCAAAGGTTTTCTATAGGGTTGAGATCTGGAGACTGGCTAGGCCACTCCAGGACCTTGAAATGCTTCTTACGAAGCCACTCCTTCGTTGCCCTGGCGGTGTGCTTTGGATCATTGTCATGTTGAAAGACCCAGCCACGTTTCATCTTCAATGCCCTTGCTGATGGAAGGAGGTTTGCACCCAAAATCTCACGATACATGGCCCCATTCATTCTTTCATGTACCCGGATCAGTCGTCCTTGCCCCTTTGCAGAGAAACAGCCCCAAAGTATGATGTTTCCACCACCATGCTTTACAGTAGGTATGGTGTTTGATGGATGCAACTCAGTATTCTTTTTCCTCCAAACACGACAAGTTGTGTTTCTACCAAACAGTTCCAGTTTGGTTTCATCAGACCATAGGACATTCTCCCAAAACTCCTCTGGATCATCCAATTGCTCTCTACCAAACTTCAGATGGGCCCGGACATGTACAGGCTTAAGCAGTGGGACACGTCTGGCACTGCAGGATCTGAGTCCATGGTGGCGTAGTGTGTTACTTATGGTAGGCCTTGTTACATTGGTCCCAGCTCTCTGCAGTTCATTCACTAGGTCCCCCCGCGTGGTTCTGGGATTTTTGCTCACCGTTCTTGTGATCATTCTGACCCCACGGGGTGGGATTTTGCGTGGAGCACCAGATCGAGGGAGATTATCACTGGTCTTGTATGTCTTCCATTTTCTAATTATTGCTCCCACAGTTGATTTCTTCACTCCAAGCTGGTTGGCTATTGCAGATTCAGTCTTCCCAGCCTGGTTCCGGGCTACAATTTTTTTTCTGGTGTCCTTTGACAGCTCTTTGGTCTTCACCATAGTGGAGTTTGGAGTCAGACTGTTTGAGGGTGTGCACAGGTGTCTTTTTATACTGATAACAAGTTTAAACAGGTGCCATTACTACAGGTAATGAGTGGAGGAAAGAGGAGACTCTTAAAGAAGGTACAGGTCTGTGAGAGCCAGAAATCTTGATTGCTTGTTTCTGACCAAATACTTATTTTCCACCATAATATGCAAATAAAATGAAAAAAAACAGACAATGTGATTTTCTGGATTTTTTTTTCTCAGTTTGTCTCCCATAGTTGAGGTCTACCTATGATGTAAATTACAGACGCCTCTCATCTTTTTAAGTGGTGGAACTTGCACTATTGCTGACTGACTAAATACTTTTTTGCCCCACTGTATTTACTGGATCATTAGGTAGAGGGAAAAAATAAGTTTTAGATGCTTGAAAAATATGATACAAGTTATTATTGGTACTTGCTATGGCCTAGAGACTGATGAAAGTACTGCTCTAGTATTCAACTATTGCCTATTATAAAAGTTGCTACATATGCAAAATCCACAGGATAAGCAATACATGTATGATCGCTAAGGTCTAACCCTTGAATCTATCATCAATCCCTGTAGACTGTGGAACGAGCAGTGGTCATAAATACCCATTATTGTTCCATTCAAACAGGTTTTAACTTGTAATTGGTAGGGGCTCAAATGGTTGGACCTCTCAAACAATTATTCATTTATCACCTATTTTACGTGTTAATAAGACAAACTCTTTAACTCCTATTAGATATAAAACATAACAGTATGTCTTATGTCAGGTCCCCAAGTAGGCTCAGAAGCTGAGCATGCATTATACCAAGCAGATGCCAGCGGTGTACTACAGTTAGAATCTGCCTGCAACTACAGCTGCCAAAGCCCGCTCTAATAGCTGTAGTTTCACAACTTAAATGCCATTGTCAGTCTCTGGCAATGGCAATTAAAAAGCATGATCGCTGGTGTGCGTAGTCATCAGATTCCACTGGTTCCCAAGCGCATGAATTTAGGGACCTGCTGAACGTCTTTTTCACTGTATACTGTAATACTGAGCTACTACACTATATAAAATATTTGATATCGCTGCATCCATAAAACTGTGGCCTATCAAAATATAAAAAAAACTGATAAGTAAATGTTGTAAAAAAATATATAGAATTGTCAGAATTGCAGTTTTTTGGTTGCCACAACACAGCAGAGAGTACAATGAGAAGAAATCAAATTGTCTTATCAGCTTGCCACGCAAAAATCAAATCCCTCATTCAACTTTATCAACCTAAAATGAAAATGTTTCAGGTCTTGGAAAATGGCTAGACAGGCAAAACATCTTTTTTTATTTACAAATTTTTACTCTTCCCTTAAATAAAAAAATATATCTATATATATGTAAAAGATTAGTATCACTGTAATTATACTGACCTGTAGAGTCATGTTGCAAGGTCATTTTTACCATAAGATATAACTGATTTTTTTGTGAAACTGAGTTATTTTCCCATTATCTAGTGCATTAAATTGTAAAAATGAATGGTGCCTTTCGAAGCTACAACTTGTTCTTTAAAAAAAAAACTCATGTGTCTGTATGGAGAAGTCGGGGCTTTTGGAAAATGGAGAGAAAAATCAAGTAAAAAAGCATAAAATTACCATGTAGGGAAGGAGTTGAATGACAGCTGGTGATTTCAAGAATAGCCGCCTTTGAAAAATATCTCTTACCAAGACTAAAATGGCCAGTTTTTGCTCTCAATATTTGTCCCCCAGAATCTACCATTTTTTGTCTTTTGAAATCCTCCATATGGTTTCAGAATTATGGCTCGTTTTATTTATTGCCAATTGTTATGGTCTTTACCATGGGGGAGGATGTCTTTAAGCCGCTCTGTATTATTACACTATGAGCTACGTCCCTTTGTAAGTACCACAAAAATTAGCACTAAATTCATCTGTGGGCTTTTAAAAGAAAAAAAAAAAAAAAACGAGTACTCAGAACAAAAAATACTTTTTTACCTGATAACAAATCTTTTTTAATTAAATTATATATAAGGTCACCAATGACAGAATTTTTTACGGGAGTTGAACATTAATAACAATATTAATAAGATATGTGGTGCATATACATAAAGCCTTGTTTCAGGGAATACAGCTGTATTTGTAAGCGCTATCCAGTTGAATTATCGCTTTTTTTTTTAGCATAAATATTTATGCGCATTTAAACAAACATGCAAAGATTCATATCAATTTAATTGCAAATATTTGTTTTTTTAGAGAGGCTTTCCTTTTCTAATAGAGGCTTTAAAATTGAGTTGTTGCCTTCCACTATTATGCTTATTAGAATTGTCTCGTTGCTTATAAGCAGTCCATTAACAGAGAGTGATAAAAATCCTCATTAGGTCACTTAAAGAACTATTTATTCTGGTAATAACAATGTCCGAGACACATTTCCGGGAACTTACTCTTTAGGATTCTCAATGTTCACGTGTTCATTTGTTTGCACTGTTAGCCATGCAGTTTTCGAAAGGAATCGTAATTAGATTTACTGCCACCTTGAGACAAATTGATGTGCAGAACACAACTGGACTTATCAAAGGTAACAAATTTAATTTATAGGAAATGAATTGGTTCTTCTCCTGAATCTGATACAGTCATATAGCTTCAGTTTTACTGCTGGATGACTTTGATAAACAGGATTCCCGGCACTGAATGTATGCAAACTGAATGCCAATATCTGGTGGGGTTATGTTAGAGAGACAACAGGAGCCAAGCCGACTAAGCAGTCATTGACTAATAGATAAATGTGCTGTAGTCTCATGGCTGAATATTTATATCATGCCTATAAAGGCAGATTGCATCTTTAGACTTCTTGAATTATGCAAAAGAAATATTTTTAGAAATGTTTTGGATCAAGATTCGTGATGAGCGAAAGCGCTTGGATGCGGTGTTATCCGTGCATGCTCGCGTGCTTAACGAGTGTCTTCGGCATGCTCGAAAAATATGTGAGTCCCTGCCGCTGCAACATATGCAGGGATTGCCTACTTGTTAGGCAATCCCTGCATGTGTTTAGGCTGTCAAACAGCCCAGTGACATGCAACTGCAGGGACTCAAGCATATTATTCCAGCACGCCAAAGACACTCGGTAAGCACATGAGCATGCTCGGCTAACACCGCATCCAAGCAAATTCGCTCATCATTAATCAAGATCATTAACCTCAGTTCATTTTACATAAAAGCTAAACCCCGATTGTATGTATTGATATTTTGCTCCCTGCTGTGGATAAACATACAGTTACAGACATGTTTTTAGATCTGTTACCACAAATAGAGTTTTAATAATGGGCACTATAAAAATGGTTCACTCATATTACTTTTAGTCAATTCAAAGGGATCTGGAAAATCTTCAACAGATATTTAGACTTCCAGACCAAATCCAATATCCTACAATCAAGATTTAAAGAGAAACACCCTTTTAATAGACTTACTATATACAGTCATGGCCAAAAGTATTGACACCCCTGCAATTCTGTCAGATAATACTCAGTTTCTTCCTGAAAATGATTGCAAACACAAATTCTTTGGTATTATTATCTTCATTTAATTTGTCTTAAATGAAAAAACACAAAAAGAATTGTCCTAAAGCCAAATTGGATATAATTCCACACCAAACGTAACAAAGAGGGTGGACAAAAGTATTGGCACTGTTCGAAAAATCATGTGATGCTTCTCTAATTTGTGTAATTAACAGCACCTATAACTTACCTGTGGCACCTAACAGGTGTTGGCAATAACTAAATCACACTTGCAGCCAGTTGACATGGATTAAAGTTGACTCAACCTCTGTCCTGTGTCCTTGTGTGTACCACATTGAGCATGGAGAAAAGAAAGAAGACCAAAGAACTGTCTGAGGACTTGAGAAACCAAATTGTGAGTAAGCATGAGCAATATCAAGGCTACAAGTCCATCTCCAAAGACCTGAATGTTCCTGTGTCTACCGTGCGCAGTGTCATCAAGAAGTTTAAAGCCCATGGCACTGTGGCTAACCTCTCTAGATGTGGCCGGAAAAGAAAAATTGACAAGAGATTTCAATGCAAGATTGTGCGGATGTTGGATAAAGAACCTCCACTAACATCCAAACAAGTTCAAGCTGCCCTGCAGTCCGAGGGTACAACGGTGTCAACCCGTACTATCCGTCGGCATCTGAATGAAAAGGGACTGTATGGTAGGAGACCCAGGAAGACTCCACTTCTTACCCCGAGACATAAAAAAGCCAGGCTGGAGTTTGCCAAAACTTACCTGAAAAAGCCTAAAACATTTTGGAAGAATGTTCTCTGGTCAGATGAGACAAAAGTAGAGCTTTTAGGGCAAAAGCATCAACATAGAGTTTACAGGAGAAAAAAGAGGCATTCAAAGAAGAGTACACGGTCCCTACAGTCAAACATGGCGGAGGTTCCCTGATGTTTTGGGGTTGCTTTGCTGCCTCTGGCACGGGACTGCTTGACCATGTGCTTGGCATTATGAAGTCAGAAGACTACCAACAAATTTTGCAGCATAATATAGGGCCCAGTGTGAGAAAGCTGGGTCTACCTCAGAGGTCATTGGTCTTCCAGCAGGACAATAACCCAAAACACACTTCAAAAAGCACTAGAAAATAGTTTGAGAGAAAGCACTGGAGACTTCTAAGGTGGCCAGCAATGAGTCCAGACCTGAATCCCATAGAACACCTGTGGAGAGATCTAAAAATGACAGTTTGGAGAAGGCACCCTTCAAATATCAGGGACCTGGAGTGGTTTGCCAAAGAAGAATGGTCTAAAATTCCAGCAGAGCATTGTAAGAAACTCATTGATGGTTACCGGAAGCGGTTGGTCGCAGTTATTTTGGCTAAAGGTTGTGCAACCAAGTATTAGGCTGAGGGTGCCAATACTTTTGTCCGGCCCATTTTTGGAGTTTTGTGTGAAATGATCAATGTTTTGCTTTTTGCTTCATTCTCTTTTGTGTTTTTTCATTTAAGACAAATTAAATGAAGATAATAATACCAAAGAATTTGTGTTTGCAATCATTTTCAGGAAGAAACTGAATATTATCTGACAGAATTGCAGGGGTGTCAATACTTTTGGCCATGACTGTATAAGGGGCATAAAAAACGAAAAACGAATAAAAAACAAATTAGTTTTTTATTCATTTCATTGTGCATTCAGTGCATATATGGGTATGACCGCCCTCTTTCTGAGCTGGGAAAACCATCCTGTCTGGCCTATGCTTTTACTAGTGGTTCTGCCGCTCGATCCTTATTCACATTCACGCCACTTGGCAAGTGAAAAGGTTTTAAATACTAGAGTAGGGACTGTCCCACATGGGTTGCCGTGACGTGGCGGGATGGCTTGTACATTATTTTGATCAAAATTATGTTTACTAAGTACCCTTATTATTATTATTACCTTTATGCATTATTTGCAGTTTATTTTTTACTATTTAGTTCAGGATATTTGTGTTTTTTGCTTTCTCTTATATAAGGGGCATATAGAAGAGCAAGGGACCTCACACTGAAAGAATGGCTCAAGGCTAAAATAGCATTAAAGAGAATCTATCACCAGATTTTTGCTATGTAATCTGAGAACAAATCACCGTAATAACCTCTGTACTTTATAATGCTTAAAAAATAACCTTTATTAATATCCTTAATAAAACGTGACATAAACCACAAACAGAAAGAGGACCACCATCACTCTTAAAAAATAGAAACCAGGAATGTGCCTCATCCTGTATGGTTGCTGTACTCTTCCTGCCTAGCTGTGGAGGTTAGCACCCTAAAACCTGTGCATTGTTGTCCCCGCTTGTCAGTAGCTGTCCCTTATGCCCCTGAATGACTCTATTGGGATAAGAGGGAGGAAAAAGACAAAACAATGTATATGTATGTTATATCTCTAGATTCTGGGCCAAGAGTTTTATGCAATACAATATCAGGATTCTCGCACTGCTATCAACCCGGATTTTGATATCGTACTAAATTGTTTATAAAGTTCAAATGTGCTTAAGATGCATTAGCAGGAAAAAAAATGGCTTCAAAAATTGGGGAGGGTCTAAATACACTAGATATGACCTTCCTGTCAGCGGGGGTTGGCATCCTATGAACCTGTGCGAAATGGCACCCCCACTCTCGATGGCTGTGTCGTCTATCCCTATTGAGTCTATAAATAAACCTATAGGAATCTATCATTCCAAATGTAAACATGAGGTGGGGGATAGAGATGATTAGTGACCTAATGGTATGTTAATGGTATGTTGATAGCAGAATGAGAATCCTGATATTGTATTACATAAAATTCTTGGCCTATAAACTCGAGATACAACATACATGTACATTGTTTTGTCTTTTTCCTCCCTCTGATCAAAATAGGGCCACGCAGTGGTAGAAGGGACAGCCATCGACGAGCGGGGGCCACAATGCACAGGTTTTAGGGTGCCAACTTCCGCAGCTAGGCAGGATGAGTACAGCAACCGTAAAGGCAGGCACATTCCTGGTTTCTATTTTTAAGGGTGATGGTGGTCCTTTTTCTGTTTATTGTTTATGTCATGTTTTATTAAGTTTATTAAGGGTATTAATGAAAGTTATTTTTTACGCATTATAAAGTAGAGAGGATATTACGGTGACTTGTTCCTTGAAATTTTCTGTACAGAGATAACTTCTTTGAAACTGTGAAAAATGTAATCTGAGAGCTGCATACTGTAAGGGCAGAGACCAAGATTTCAGCAATGTGTCACTTGCTAGTCTTCATGTTGCCATTTTGACAGAATCACTCTTTTTACTGCTGTAAACCTAGAATGCTAAATCCAATATAATCCCACCCACACCACTCGTCCACAGCTTCCTGAATAATGAAAGCTGCTAATCAGTGGTGGGAACGAGGTTAAATAGAGCAGTTGGCGAGAAACATCTTGCCCGGTAGTAATATTCTCCTGGTGTTGACACACTGATTTTATATCAAAAGCTACAGATTGGATTCAGGCTCTCAACCTCTATATCATGATGCTCTCAGATTACAAAGCAAAATCTTTCTGACTGATTCCCTTTAACAGGTGAAAAATCATATTGGCTCAATTTTCTTACTATGAATGATAAATCTCATGCACGCATTAGGATTACGCATAAAAAATATTGGTTTGTCCTGAACAGAGACCCAAAATTAGATTTCCTCTTACAAAAAGAAACCCTTGTAACATCTAGAGTTGTTAAATTTTGCTGAGCCAAGTAGGCTAAAACATAGATCCAATATACTGGTCACCTTGGACCGCAGAATGTATAGCGCAAATGAAATAACCAAAAATTAATTTGAGGCAGAACAATTAAAATAGCACTCCCATCAACATTTTTCTTCTCATAATTTATTGTAGTCATCATATTATATAGCAATGTGTATTTACAATTGCTCATTTTGACTTTCTACTCAGGTAATTCTTCTCTTTTGCATTAGGTCTACGACATCACTTGATTAAAATCTGAATGCCTCTAAGCTCTATATAGAAACAGGAGGTCAATTTTCCTTTTATGAGTCACAAGTCACTTCAAAAGTCCCTGGCAGGAAGGAGAAGCAGAGCGGCTGGATTGGGAGATGAAGAGGAGAATGATAAATACAAGGAAAAGAGACTCCCTGCTTCTACATAGAGTAGAGATAAGAAAACAATTAGCTGGATAGAAAGGCAAAATGAGCAATTGTAAGTACACAGTGCTTTATAATATGATTGCAATATAATAAGAGGATAAAAACTTTGATTAAACAGCTTTAAGAACAACACCTTCACCCTTTATTCTTGCTATACAGAGGAATCTTTCAAAATAAAATACCATCTGGAGTGTCAAATTAATTGCAGTATGATATCTATCTTATAGAATATAGGTGTCTATGGCAGTATGTGGGAAAACCAGTGCTTTTTTTGCACCGGTAAGCTACGGTACGGCGTACCGGAAAATATGAAGGTGCTGCCGCACACCTTAAATTAATAAAGCATTCATTCTTACCCTCCGTCGCTCTGTCACGGCTGCCGTCCTCCAGTCCCTGCTTCTTCCTGCTTGTACCCGGCTATGACAGGCGCAGCAGCAATGACATCATCGCTGCTGCGCCTGTCACATGATGCCGGCGAAAGCAGGAAGAAGCAGGGACTGGCAGCCGTGGCGGAGGGTAACAATGAATGGTTCATTATTTTAAGGTGTGCAGCAGCGTGGGGGGGGGCTGTAACCTGTGATGGGGGGCTATATACCACTGATGGGGGGCTGTATACCACTGATGGGGGGCCAGTCTGTTTTGGTTTGATTTTTTTAAATCGTCGTTTATATTAGTGTTTTATGAAGTTTTGTACAAGTTCATTGAGTTTTGTTTCGTGAAACTTGTCTTAGACGGATAAAATAACGCACTATTTCTTGGGCGGTGCAGCTCTGTCACGCAAAAGACCCCAAACAGACGTGGAGACAGAAACAAATCAGATGATAGAGCAGAACGTGGCCACCGGTTCTTCAACTATCAAACCTGCATCAGCTAGTGTTAATGATCCTGATGACGTAAAGCTGCTGTCATCTGATGATTCAAAGGCTCCCGACTGGCCAACATGCTGGACTCTAGACCAGAAGAATAATTACCGCAGTAAGTACAATTGGCTGTACATTTGTGAACAGAAGCTCGGTTGTTCGTTGTGCAAGAAATTTGGATATCTGGGTGTGGAGTCAAACATTGGGATGAAAATTTCAAAGGCTTGGGCCAACATAACATAACATTCTTCAGCGAAAGTCGGCAACAGCAGCTAACATCTCTGCAAAAGAAAATATTTGATCACAAAGATACCGCCAGCCACAAAGCTGCAGTTAGGCTGCTTGCAGAGGCGGACAGAGAATCACTCCAGACGGTGATTTTGCGTGCGCAAACTCAAGAAAAAGAAACAACAGCTAAAATTTTCCATACAGCATATAAAGTGGCCAAAGAAAATCAAAGTTTTCATAATTTCGAAACTGAAATTGATTTGCAAGAACTTAATGGTGTTGATATGGGTCGCATTCTTCACTCAACTAACGCGTGCATCAACATTATGAATCATATCAGCGAAAAAATGAGAAAAAATTTGGTTAAGGAAATCGTACATTCAAATCGTAAACTGTCATTACTAATTGATGAGTCCACTACTATAAGCAATATTTCTGTGCTGATTGTTTATGTTCGCAAATGTGTCACTGACGACATTGCAATGAACTCTGCAGTTAACTTGTTTTTAAACTTAATTGAACTTCCTTCAGTGAATGTGACTCGCCCCAGAGGCCGTGGGGTACTCGGCGCTGGGCTTGTTGATTTCAATGGGAGATGTCACAGTGGCAGTGACCCGGTCCGTGGCCTCAGGCGGTCAATGTAAAAAGGGGTAGAGTGATGGGGATAAAGTTGTTGTGATGATTCGTGACGCCACCTGTGGTTTCTGGTCAGTGTGACCAGCGCTGCAGGGTTGCTTCTCTGGGACAGATGGTGTGGTGCAGCAATGACGTTGAAGCTCCCCACAGGTGGAGCTGTAGTCCCAGGGCAGTAGTAATAGATTTTGAGGGAAAGGGTGCAGTGTTAGGCACAGAGATGTAGCAGTGCTGAGTGGGTTGGTGCAGGAAGAAGGCAATGAGACAGCTGAGTGCAGTTCCAGTTCTTTTACTCACGTTCTTGGCACAGACAGGTGCCCGCTTCAAGGCTGCGGTCTCCAGATCAGGGGCTCAGCCAACTCCCAGGCAGATGGAATTAGCCTTTCCAGCACTCCCTTTCGTGCGCCTGTTCTGAACGTCTCCTTTCTAGTGCTTATCTGAGGTACTTGCAGTACTGAGCTACACTGAAGTTCCTCCTACTTGTTGTTACTCAAACTCCACTTGCATGACAAGTGACTGTAGCCTGCTTCGGGGACTCCATCCGTCATGTCCCAGCTCACACTTAGTTTGCCACCATGTCTTCGAGTCTTTTGTGGGAATAGAGTGGTCACAGATCCTTTTCCTCCGGTTTCTGCTGCAGGAGCATTAGTTTCACAAACAGCCTCGGAGACTGGACTCCGGCCATGCGCTTCAAACTTGAGGAGGGGTTATGCTCTGACCCTAGTCCTTAGTTCTCTTCTCCTTACGTTCCGCACTAATCTTTCTTCCATCTGAAGAATCAGGCTTCCTATTGCTCTTTCCCATGCCAGCAGCTCCAGGTCACTGAAGTCTTCTGCAGCACCTCCCTTCACTCCATCCCTCTCTGGAATCTTCTCTCACAGACTGACTACTTCCTAACATTCTCCCACTCTCATGTGCAGTATACGCTCCACCCACCTCCCAGCACTCTTCGTGTTCCAAGCAGGGAGCCACAAAGGTTGCTCTGCTACACTACTGTGTCTGTGCTGGATGTGAGTAGTGGAGTCTGGTCAGGTGTTCCATCTTACCTGGGAAGTGGGATACTACACCTCAGGAGGAGGTGCAGTACCTCTGTGGTGACTGAACAGGGGCACCACAAATGCAACAGGAATTCTTGATTCTTTGTTGGTTTGTCTTCATTCACACGGCACGACAGATGAATATTTCAGGAGTAAACTCCTTTTGTGTTGCATGTGATGGTGCTGCTGTCATGATAGGGCACAACAGCAGTTTGAAGAAGCTACTATAAGACAGGTTTCCATCTGTAATTTTTTGGCACTGCGCCAACCAACGACTTGAGCTAGCTGTTGGTGACACCATCAAAGAAGTATCTGGAATCAACAGATTTAAGGCTTTCCTCGATAAGTTATATGTATTGTATCACGCATCACCGAAGAACAGCAGAGAGCTACAACAGTGTGCGAAATTATTAGATGTTCAGCTGCTTAAGATTGGCCGAATACTCAGCACCAGATGGGTGGCATCAAGTTTCCGTTCCGTTTCCGCAGTATGGGAAAATTGTGACGCGTTGGTTGAACATTTTCAACCAGCGAAACTGTGTCCGTCGAGGGACCAAAAAAGAAAAATGCACTTATGAGGGTTTGTGGCAAAAGATAACCTCCACAGAATTCGTTCTGGATCTCGCTTTGATGTGCGATGCGCTGCAGGAACTATCAGAATTAAGTCTGGATCTTCAAGATCGTGAGCTGGACTTGTACACTGCCAACCAAAAGATAAAAACAACTGTTCAGGTGTTTAAAGAAAGGCAAATGAGACCAGGTTCATATTATGAAATGGCCGAGAAAGCTGTTGAAAATTTGCGGTTTGGGAACGCTGTCCTCCACCAGAAAGGGTGTGCAACTGATCCTCCAATTAATCCGTGAGTGTTTCACATGAAGCTTCACGAATCGATAGAAAATCATCTGCTTGATTGCGAGGATGCAAATTTTGCACAGTGGGCACATGCACTTGACCAGACACAGTGGCCAGATGATGTCCAGGAACAAAAAACATTCGGCGAGCAGGAAGTTAGAAACTTGTGTAGAAAATTTCAGCTTGCAGAAAGAGACGTCATTCATGGATTTCGTGAATACCTGATCGAGAGAAAGTGCTCTGAGAAAATGGTGCCACTGCAACACGCGCTCTGTACCATTCCTATTTCCTCCAGCGAATGTGAACGGGGATTTTCGCAAATGAACCTGATCGCGACACCATCCCGTGCATCGTTGCTGACAAAGACTATTTCTTCGCTGCTTTTTGTCAGGCTAGTTGGGCCACCTTTGAAGCTGTTTGATCCAACAAAGTACGTTGACTCTTGGATACTTCGAGGTCGGCGATAAGCCATTGACAGAAACAGTAAGGAATGAACTCGAGACGTTGTGGCTTATGAAAATTTGGTTGAAATTTGGCATTTCTTATAGAATACAACCTAGGTAAATTGGTTGAGGAATACAAAAACCATTTTTTGCAAGTGAAAAAAAAAACATTTATACAGTATTAGTCATTTTTTATTTTTATTTTGCAATCTGAATTACATAGTTTTTGATTGAAATTAGCGTACAGACTACAGTACTGAATAATGAGAAATTAATCAGAAATGCGTACCGGCAAATATTTGTTTTACAAAAAAAGCCCTGGAGAAAACTATTCAACCACTATACCTAAGGGCTAATTTAGACATCAGGTTATTTTTTCGGTTTGGGCTTCCTAATTTTTTTCTTATCAGAGTTTCATCAGAGTCCGATCAGTGTGTCAGTTTTTGCCATCAGAAATTGGTCAGAGTATCTTAAGTTTTCCTTAGATGTCACAAGAAAAACTATGAAAGTTTCTCAATCTTTTCATATTAAACAGTCCATGAAAAGTGGACATTAACAGATGGAATTTGAGTGCTGTCCAATTTCTTCATGGACCCATAGACTTGCATTAGTTAGTTGGATCTGAGACTCGAGTCAAAATTGGATATGTCTCCATGATTTTATGCAGACATAGATAGAACCATAGAATGTTAGCGTTGGAAGAGACCTCAAGAATCATTGTGTCCAACCCCCTGCTCAATGCAGGGAAAGATTCAGTAAACCATCTCAGACAAATGTCTGTCCAGCCTCTGTTTGAAGACTGGCAGCATGTTCCACTCAGTGATCACCCTCATTGTCAAAAAGATTTTTCTAATATGTAATCTGTATTTTATCCCTTTCAGTTACATTCCATTGCTTCTCATGTTTCCATGTGCAAATGAGAATAAGGATGATCCCTCTACACAGCGACATCCCTTCAGATATTTGTAGATAGCTATTAAGTTTCCTCTTTGCCTTCTTTTTTGCAAGCAAAACATTCCCAGATCCTTTAACTACACCTCATAGGACATACTTTATAGTTCACTCACCATCCTGGTAGCTCTTTTCTGAACCTGCTTGAGTTTTTCAATGTCTTTTTTAAAATATTTTGCCCAGAACTGGACACAGTATTCCAGATGAGGCCTTATCAAGGAGCAGTAGAGGGGGATAATTACTTAATGTGATCTAAACTCTGTACTACTCTTAATACATCCTAGAACTGTGTTTGCCTTTTTTGCTGCTGCATCAAACTGTTGACATGTGCAGTCTGTGATCTATTGGTATACCCAAGTCTTTTTCACACGTGCTGTTGTTTAGCTTTATTCCTCCCATCCTGTAGATGTAGTTTTCATTTTTGTAGCTCAGATGTAGAATTATGCATTTCTCCCTATTGAATAACATTGTATAAGTCACTGCCCATTGTTCATGCTAATCCAGTTCCTTCTGAATCTGTTCTGTCTTTTCTAGTGTTAGCTATCTCTCCTAGCTTTGCATCATCTGCACATCTGATTAACTTACCTTTAGTTCCCTTATGTAGATCATTTATAAAAAGTTGAACAACAATGGGGCCAAGACAGAGCCTTGTGGTACCCCACTTGGAAACACTTTTCCAATGCGTTGTGCCATCATTTATTACCACTCTTTGAGTATGATCACTGAGCTAATTATGAATCCACCTTGCCGTAGCCTTGTCAATCCCATACTTAGTCATTTTTTTCAATAAAGATAGTATGAGATACATTATCAAATGCTTTCCTGAAGTCGAAATATACTATATCTACTGCATTTCCCTGATCCATCCAGTCAATGATTCCATCGTAGAAGGAAATTTGATTAGTCTAGCATGACTTGTTTGCTTCAAACCCATGCTGGCTGTGGTTAATTACTGTATTCTTATCCAAGTACTTGCATACATGCTGTTTAAAAATTTGTTCAAATATCTTTCCTGGTATAGAAGTATATCTCCCTGGCCTGTAATTTCCTAGCTCCATCTTCATTCCTTTTTTGAAGATAGTGACATTTGCCCTTCTCCAATCTTCTAGGACTTCTAGACTTCTGCTAACTGTTTAAGTACTCTAGTATGTAATACATCTGGATCAAGAGATTTCAATTTATTGAAATTAGCTAAGTGTTCACTCACCAATTCCATCTTTCTGTTTATAGATATTGGTGATTCTTTTATTCCTTTGATGTCACTGTGAAGATCAGTTGATGTTACAGGTGCTTTCTTAGAGAACACAGATACAAAACAGGAAATTAAAAGTTCATCCACCTCACCATTATTATTGACCACTCCACCCTTTTCATTCTGTAAAAATCTTATAGCAGCTTTGACTTTACTTTTGCTTTTGATATACCCCCAAAATCTTCTTTTTTACTGCTTTTGGTCTCCCTTGCAAGCCTTACTTCATTACTGGCTTTAGCTCTCTACAGACAGCATTATATATATAATGCTCTTTCTACAGACTGCATTATATTATTCTTTAAATATGTCACCCTTTTTTCATTTAATATACATTTCTTTTTTCCTTTTTAACAAGTGATTAAGTTTTGAGTTCATCTATCCATCCATGGACAGACTACTTGGTACAGAAAAATAAATGGATCTGTGAACAGCTCCATAGACTATAATAGGTGCGAATTTTGAATGACACAAAACGCTGAATAAAAGCAGGTTTAATATCAAGAAAAGGTTTTTAAAATATTGTGTGTCTCCGCACTGCACCATTGATTATAAAGATGACCTCGATTTGCTCTACATTATCCCCATTGATTGCATCTCGAACAGTGTTTCTAATAAATTTGAGACATGAATGAAGAGAAAAATGTTCTGGATTTACCATTTGGGAACATTAAAACCATTGGTCCTCAATGAAGCTTCAGAACGTATCATCTCACAGGACTATTGACTGGAAATAACATGATATCATTACTGGAAGGCCCCTGAGTCTATTATTAATTTATTATTGATCTACTAGAAGCTATTGTATGATGTATTTTTTCTCTGTGTCAGCATAAATAATTTTAAGCTTGAAGGTGATCGCAATATGAGTTCAACAACTTACAATATGTTTAAATCCACTTTTTGCGCCACTAACCTACCACTAAGGGATCTCTCTCACTTGCAATTAAATCAGATGAATGCAATCCAATTAAAAGTCCTATGCTTCTGTTCTCAATGGCATTTTTTTTCCTGCTCTGATTGCATCACGATCGTACAGGAAAAAAATTGCATCATGCTGCGAATGCATACCAAATTCGGATCTCACAATAAAGTCGATGGGTGTGTGGAAAAGGAGGCAGCAGAGGAGATGGAGAAATTACTTTCTCTGTCTCCTCTGCTTGTGCTGTGATTCTCTGATGTAAGAGGATGGGAGCACAGAGCACTGACACTCGGCTCCTGCTCACATCGGATGCCTTATGCTAATGTGACTCTGGCATAAATGTTGTCTTATCGTTAGACCTTCTAGTTTATTTGGTTGTAAATATACAGTGATACAAGGGGGAGAGAAGTGGTCTTGGTAGCTACTAAATTTTAAATTCTCAGTATAATTGCCATTCTGTCTACTGTTAAAAGTGACATTTTTAACCTGTTACTTATATAGAAGTATTTCTTTGACTGCGTATTTTAAACAATATATTAATACTCAATACAATTCACAACCCCCCTTCCCTTGCCTATCACTCACCAAAATTCAGCTAGGATTTTATCCCTGTACTTAACAATACTATTGACAGTGCAGATAGTACATCACTGTAAATGTCCAGCCTCACTCCCACTCTCTTTCACTTTCCTCTATCAGTGCATAACAGCTCCTTATATACCAACTAATCCTTGGCTCATTCGTCACTGCTCAAACTATCCTAGTTAGCAGTTGCGCTGCCGCGATTTTCATAGGTTTGGTCCTCTCAGGCTTCTGTAGTTGGTTTGACTCCATGATTTGGTCACCTCAGGCTTCTGTAGGTGGTTTGATTCCTTTATAGTAAAATAACCTGCTGTGTACCCCAGGCTATATTGTGTATTGAATATGTACTGTACCTGTACTTAGTCTCACTACAACAGGAGGTATCATAGCATTATATATCTTCACTTTTATTTATATACCATCGTGAACCACATTTTAAGCATGAGGATTTTTTATGATTTCACTCCAGTTATTATTAGTAACAGTGATGGACATGCATGATTGTCACCTATCCACTCAGATTTCCCAAGTTTTATCTCACTCATTTGAGATTATCCATCTACTGTATATACTCGTGTATAAACTGAGATTTTGAGCCCATTGTTTTGGGCTGAAAGTCCCCCTCTTGGCTTATACGTGAGTCATATACCAGGGGGATCGGCGGGGGAGGGGGAGCAGGGGTGTCAGAGATCATACTCACCCTTCTCTGCAGCCCCCCTGCTTGTTCCATGTTCTCGGCGCTGCTGCTCTTCCTGCTTCAGCGGTCTGGCTCGCTCTTGTCATCTGCACCTCAAAAACATTTCTAGAATTCGACCTTTTCTTACTTTTGACTCTGCGAAAACTCTTACTGTTTCTCTTATTCATTCTCGTCTCGACTATTGTAACTCTCTTCTAATCGGTCTCCCTCCTACCAAACTCTCCCCTCTCCAATCTATCTTGAATGCTGCAGCCAAGATCATATTCCTCACCAATCGTTACACCGATGCCTCTACCTTGTGCCAGTCATTACACTGGCTACCCATCCACTCCAGAATTCAGTATAAACTTATTACCCTCACCCACAAAGCTTTCCATGGCTCAGCACCACCCTACATCTCCTCCATTGTTTCAGTATACCACCCTACCCACGCCCTCCATTCTGCTTATGACCTGAGGTTAGCATCCTCAATAATCAGAACCTCCCACTCCCATCTCCAAGACTTTACACGTGCTGCGCAAATTCTTTGGAATGTTCTTCCTAGGTCAATACAATTAGTCCCCAATCCCCACAATTTTAAGTGTGCCCTGAAAATGCATTTATTCAGACTGGCCTATCGCCTCAACACATTAACCTAATCTATCCCTGTATGGCACAGCCAAAAGTTTTACCATAACCAGGTTCCCCGCATCATGTTCCCACAAGCTTTATGCATCCATTAGCCCTCTGTGTCTGTATTGTTACACACTTAACATTATGGCTGCTCCATACAATCAGGGCAACTGTTACCACCCACCTTTCGTGTCTACCTCTTTCCTCATAGACTGTAAGCTTGCGAGCAGGGCCCTCATTCCTCTTGGTATTTGTTATAATCTATGTGATTATTGTTAAGCTGTAATGGCTATTGTCTGTACAAATCCCCTCTTAAATGTTAAGTGCTGCGGAATATGTCAGGGCTATAGAAATAAAATTTATTATTATTTATTATTACCGCTCATTAAACTCATGAATATGCCCATATACATGAGTTTAATGAGCGGTACCACCTGACCGCTGAAGCAGGAAGAGCAGCAGCGCCAAGAACATGAAACAAGCAGGGGGGCGGCACTGCAGAGACGAGCACCTGGAGGGGGTGAGTATGAACGGGGGGAGGCATATTCACCTGTCCCTGTGCATCACTCTGCTGTCTTGCATCCTCTGCAGTGACATTCAGGTCAGAGGGCGCAATGACGCAGTTAGTACGCGCCCTCTGCCTACACAGTCACTGCAGAGCCCGCAATGCTGATGAGCAGGGGGCAGCGACGGAGGTGAGTATACAGGTTTTTTTTGTAATGGAGGCAGCGGCAGCAGCAGCAAAAAGATGGGGCCACACACTGTGCAGCAAAACTGGGGCCACTCACTGTGTAGCAATATCTGGGGCCACTCACTGTGCAGCTTTATCTGGGGCCACACACTGTGCAGCAAAACTGGGACCACACACTGTCCAGCATTATCTGGGGCCACTCACTGTGCAGCATTATCTGGGTCCACTCACTGTCCAGGATTATCTGGGGCCACTCACTGTCCAGCATTATCTAGGGCCACTCACTGTGCAGCATTATCTGGGGCCACTCACTGTCCTTATTATCTGGGGCCACTCACTGTGCAGCATTATCTGGGGCCACTTACTGTCCTCATTATCTGGGGCCACTCACTGTGCAGCATTATCTGGGGCCACTCACTGTACAGCATTATCTGGGGCCACTCACTGTGCAGCATTATCTGGGGTCACTCACTGTGCAGCATTATCTGGGGCCACTCACTGTGCAGCATTATCTGGGGCCACTCACTGTGCAGCAAAACTGGGGCCACTCACTGCGCAGCATTATCTGGGGCCACTCACTGTGCACCCTAGGCTTATATGTGAGTCAATAAGTTTTCCTAGTTTTTTGTGACAAAATTAGGGGGGTCGGCTTATACACGGGTCGGCTTATACACGAGTATATACGGTATTTACTTTTTGCCTAGATTTTTTTTATATCTTAAGTAAACAATCATGTTTTATTTCTTTATTTTATTCTATTTGTCATTGCCTGTAATTGTTTATGCTAATTAAATGATCTTTTCACACCCATGAGCTCATGTTATGATGAGGTATTCTTGGCGGGCTTTTTATACAAATTAAATTAGTGGTATTGGTATCCATAATGATGCATGTATGTTGCAGTCATCATGTATGTTGCAATGGATTTCCTTTAATAAAAAGGATTTTTATGAATATCTTCATGTCAATGAATCTTCCACGAGCAACAGCTCAACCGGCATTTCAACCCTGTGGTTTCTGCAAGTCTCCTGTTGTTTCAAGTTTTCCTTAAGCTTGCTGTGCCTGACAGAGGCTGGCAACAGCAGCTACATTCATGCTTCAACACAACATAAGATGGAGTGTGGACAAATTTTGGGAGAGTAGGAACGTCTCATTCCACCACCTATTCTGTTCCATCTATAAATTTACAGTGCTTCCCTAAGTGTTTACCCTCCTTTTTTAGCCTTATTTCTTCAAATTAGAGTTGGGGAATTGATTTGGCCACATCCATTGACGACATCCATGGCCACTGGACGAGGGCCCTAAGGACTGCCCTCAACATCTCATCATCCGCAGCTCCTCTTTCGCTTTGCAGCCTGGCATGATGTCACATGTGTTCCATGCTGCAATAATAACATTGTGCTAGGCTGATTAATCTACAGTAAATAAGAGCCTGGAATGCCAGGAGATAGGAGACAGGTCTTAAGGCTCCCGTCTAGTGGCCGCAAATTATTGATGTGGCCGATGGACTGGCTCATGTGAGTTTATTCACACCAGCTCAACTTCAAAATGTATGTTTTAGAATAAAATAACCAATCAAGCAAATAAAACAAGCAGTTTAGAAAGAAAAATGATTTATTGGCTATTTTTGTATAATCTTGAAACTGCTTTCTCAGTGAAACTACAAGTGCCATAGAGAATGAGTTCCATCATATTTTTACATTTTTGCATAGCAATAATAGTGTGGTCCATAATGCTATTCTCACTTTCAAATCTGAGATCTGTCAGGAATCTTTGTTACTTGTCACATCTATAATGGGTCTGCTAAGGCAAATGCCATGAAAGCTGTTTGAACAAGGTCTGGACAAACACTCATAAAATATTTTGTCCTTTTACAATCAGTGGTGTTATACCCATTGAACAAAGATTCCTCTCAGTAAAAATATACAGCTCCATTCACTTTATAAACAAGAGTGTTCAATACTTGACAAATCTGACATTTCTTTGGTCACTATTTTGTCTCCTGCATTTTTCCCTCCCACATTGATATCTGATCTTCAATTTTCCACTGCTCCTCTTCTTATCTCTTTACGCTTACTGAAATCTGCTGTACATACAGCGCAAGTAGCTGGTATATGGAGCAGGCTCATGGGGTGGCGCCACTTTCTGTTGTTAGGGTACTGTTACACCTAGCGATGCACCAGCGATCCCGACCAGCGATATGACGCGGTCAGGATCGCTGGTGCATCGCTAGGTGGTCGCTAGTGAGCTGCCACACACGCAGATCTCACCAGCGACATCGCAGGGGTCGGGGGTCGCTACTTACCTGTCAGACGCAGCGATCCTGCGTCCTCCCGCCCGGCTCCACGCTTCGCTCATCGTCACGAGGAATGGTCCAGGAGCTTCTCGCGCGATCAGCGATAACTAGCGGGGGAGCGGTCGGAGGTAAGTATCACATGCAGCGATATCGCTAGCAATATCGCTGCTACATCACAAAATTTTGACTATATTCAGCAATACTGTGATTTTGCTGTATATAGCACAAACAATCAAACAATCACAGGTTCAAGTCCCCTAAGGGAACTAACAAATAGAATGAGAATGAAAGATCTGTTGAGGAGGAAAAAGAAGCAAATTTCTCTGCTAATATTTATTACAAAGCTTATCATTTTCGTGTGTACTATTGATTTATGAAATCAAAATTAAAATAGCGGTTACTCTTTGAAGAGTTACAAACTCTACGTCAAACCGTCGAAGCAAATTCACTGATGGATTATCCATTATCTCATTCTTCAGTCAAAAATAGAAAGTGCAATACAGAGGCTACAAAGGGAAAATGGTGCATAATTTGAAAGCCAATCACAAACAAGATTTTAAGCCCAAAATACAATCTAAGTAAAATAAATTGTCCTATAAGCAAACAACCCTTTAAAGCTATATATTTAAATGTTCACGTTTGTATCAAAGTCTACTGATTTTTAGGCCAACAAGAAATAATATAAAAGTATCCATAATGCTTTAGGCTGATACATCTCTTATTATTCAAAATTTCTCCAAATGTACAGTAGATGTGGATTACGAAATACATGAGAGTGAATGGACTATCACAGCCCTTGGTGCAAAATCTCCGCATGAGGCCAACTTTGGGTATCTTTGTATATGCCAGATGCCAGCATTTTTATCCTTAACTCTTTTCTTTGGAAATTCATTTTTTCCTGATAAGTTGTAAGTGCTTTTTTTTTCCTTGAAAAGGAACATTTGGTGAACCTACATGAGGTATATTCAAAATGCAGATGAGCTATATAAAAAAAAGGAGCCAACGAGGTATCAACTGCTGGCACTGAAAGAAATTAAAATGCGAAGCCTCGCAGGACATTTTTACATCTAGACATAAAGACAGCAAAAGCATACCTCCGACAGACAGATCTAATGCCCCTTGAGATTTTTTTTTAATATATTGACCTTCAATTTGATTTGCTCCTACTGTAGCGAGTGATGTTATAGTATACCGAGAAAAGTTCTCTGCAGGTTTGTTAACTCTATCAGCAAGTTAAATGATGGATGGATGAGGCCTCCAGCTTTGCTAGGTTAGCTGTCATTTCTATTGTGCAGAAGGACAGCTCTGCATAAATAACATTCCAAGGACTTCAGCTCATGTTGAGGGACAGAATGCAGGTCGCTGAGATGAAATAAAAATCCTTATATTTATACAATAAAGCCAAGATGCTCAGCTAAGAGTTTCTCTACTTTAGACTTAAATTAGTAGACGGCAGGAGGGAGCTCGGCACTCACATTGTGGCCATGGATCAGCGCCACTGACTTTGCACTTCTCTTTTGATCACAGAGTTAATATTGACTCTTCTGACAGCTTTCCTACTTTCATATTAGTTTTCTTTTTTTTATATGAGATTATTGAATTCACGTTATCGTGACAGATAAGCTACATGCTAAAACGGATTGTCTAAGGAGAATTTTCTTAAATACTTCCAGAAAATTCTCAACTAGCCTGAAAACAGAAGAATATATACTTCACTTACCCCCTGCCTCTTTCACTTTAGGGATGTCTGGGCCCCAACTGGTCTCTATTTCCAGTATTGATGTTCATCACTGCCAACAGCACACACCTGCTACAATCAGTGATTGGAAGTAGAGACCTATGGGGGACTTGGTAGCATCGAAGGGAGACCTTTGAAAGTGAATCTGTCACCGGTTCATCAAAATCATTGTTTTAGCAGTAAGAGATCATCAGTAAAGGACTTTTTGTCCAGTACCATGTAGTCCTCCTGCTCTGTGTCACCCTGCCCCCGTACCACCACCAGCCTTCTGCCAATGTACAGTATACACAGAAAGCTGTCATTCAGAGGTATGGATGAGGTTAGACAGTGCTCATCATTCAGAGAACTTCTATATCAGTGGCAGGAAAAACTTATAAACTGCAGCAAACAGGCAAGTAAGTAACACATCTCTGGAATCAGGGTCTCTGTCCCTACATCATGCTGTGAAAATCTGGTGACAGATTACAATTATGAACTTTTTGATGAAGGTAATGATGTAGATTCTAATGTATGATAGCATGCAATGGTAGAACTCTATAGGCATGTTGTTGTTGAAATATTGCTGTGCAGATTTTCAATTCTTCAACAAGTTTTTACTTATTTTTTAGCTGTAAATACCTATTGAAAATTTTGAACAAAAAGGAAAAAAATTCCATTTCAAAATGATAAAAGTTCAGATATTTGATAACAGGGAAAAAACAATGCAAAAAAAAGATGTGGGGGAAGCTATCTAGGGAGTAGGGGGAAGAAAGGGAAAAAAGAGAGGGGGAGTGTGCCTGAGAGGCAAGGGCATTCCACCCAGCAGAAAAGGGGAGGATTTGTTAGGGAGAATCAGAGTCTGTGGAAGCCTGTCTTCATAGTGGTGGTTGAGCAAAGGGAGTATGATTACTGTAATCTGCTCAAGGATCCCACATTTTAATAAATGTATCTACTTTGTCAGATAATATGGCTGACAATTTTTGGTTGAATCCCTATTCTTCACTTCTATCAGATCTAATCCTGGTTTTCTTCAGGTTGAGCCCATGGTCTGTTTGTAGCAAGGAAAATAAAGGAAATGAGAGCATGGGAATATTTAGGAATATTTTGGATAAACATATTTAACAAAGCCTCCCAGGGATTTTTTTTTAGACTACGCTCTGTGACTGAAGCAATAAGAAAGTATACTATAATTCAGAGTCTACGCACTTTGGGTCAAAGCCATCATATGTGATACATATCGCCTTCAGACTGGAATCCCCCCAAACCATTGAGGAGAATAGTTAGAAACAGCTTTGGCCACTCTGTCTGGAGACAAAAATCATCTCATCATTACTTTAAGATTTGTTCCTAGCATCAGAGTATTGAGTAGGCCGCCCATAGTCAAGGATCAGATCTGAGTCCATCTTGCATCAGACAAAGTGGTGCCAATATGTTTTTACTAATTATTTATCTGTCTATCAGACAAAGTGGTGCCAATATGTTTTTACTAATTATTTAGCTGTCTAAAAAGAGACTTTTTTCTCTATAAGAAGTGGCAGATGACGGTCAGTGGCAGTCCAAGTACCTAATAGCCTAATGGTGTAATTCAGTATTTCCACATATTATTTCCTCCAAAAGTAACCTCAGTAGAAAAATTTTATGTTGTGTGCACTTACATGAGGTTATTATCTAAAAGCTGTTATCACATTGAAACAAAATTGGCAAAATTCTTCATACTGAGCTAATAACTTTCCCTTTGCCTGTGAGGAATTTCACCTAAACTACCATATGGTTTCTCAATTATCTAAATCTTGTGGCAAAGTAAAAAATATTATTGATTGGGAATTTAAAATGAGTTCTCTAAGCTTCTGTTGTCTTGCATCCTACAAGCAAAGCAGCCTTGATAGATTAAAAGGGTTATCCACTACTTGGACAACCCCTTCTCATTCCTCATGTTTGGTCCCATTAAAATAAAACTCGTATACTCACCTTTGGTGCTAACACCATTCCAGCATTGTCATCACTTGTATTCCCAGGCCTCATGTGAACTTGTTATGTCACATGAACCATGTGCCCAATCAGTGCTGTTGCCACTGTCCCCACCTTCGGACAAATCAAAGATCTAGAGGAGGCGCAGCCCTGACTTACTGTTGATTCTCAACATGTCCGAAGGCGTGGACAGAGAAGCCAACATTGATTTAGCACAGGGATTGAGTGATGTCATAACCACAATACGAGTGCCAACACCACTGGAGTAGTGCCGGAAGTTTAGGCGTTTTTATTTTCATGGATCCAAATATGAGGAATAAGGAATTGTCCGAGTTGTGCACAACCTCTTTAAGAATATTTACAGTAGATATGGGGTAGATCTTGGCAAGAAATGGTCTTGATTTGGGTATTGTAAGGTTTTTTCCAAACTTTTCCAAAATTTCTGTAAGCAATCTGCCTCCAAAAGTTGTATTAAGCTGAATGATCTAAGCAAGAGGACCCAATAAATTGAATTTACCCAAAATAACTGCAAATTAGAAATGACTTATTAAGTATGTGTTTAAAATTGACGACATTGAAGATTTTATTCAAGGAGATTTCAAGGAGATTTCAAAGCAGTTAGGTCATTACTACAGCAGAAAAAAAGGAAAATTGGAAGATTATGGGTGTTTGTAATCCCACTATTCATTAAATAGCTTTTGAATGGATGAAAATCTCATGTCTGTCCCTGTAGAGACATTTCCTCTCACAGAACAAAACATTACAGATATGGGAGAAAATAAAATAGATGATTATGCTTTTCCAGGAAAATGGAGCAGTGTTAGCAAATTGTTTTCACGTTTGGAAATGTGAAAGCCCAAATGATTTCTAATTTAGAAGGGACCATTTTTCCTGCTGTTCATGCTTTATAGTCTGGTGTGGGATTAAACCAGAGTGTCAGAGATCAATGTCATCTATTTCACAGAGCTCTTCAGTGTCAGCATGTGGCTAGTGGTATTCACAATTATCCAGCTGCTTGTTAAAAGTAAAACATGTCCTTATTAGATGAGATAAGACTAAGGCAAAGAGTCAAGTCTCAAAGAGGTCATAGCATTTAAAGCCATTATTCTCTTTGTTCTGCCTCGGAATAATTTACTACAACATAGAAAGAAATTGTGAAAAAAATGAATAAAACCCTATTACAGTGAGGGAAATAAGTATTTGATCCATTGCTGATTTTGTAAGTTTGCCCACTAACAAAGTTATGAACAGTCTATAATTTTAAGGGTAGATTAATTTTAACATTGAGAGATAGAATATCAAAAATAAAATACAGAAAATCACATTGCATAAATTATATAAATTTATTTACATTTTGCAGTGAGAAATAAGTATTTGATCCCCTACCAACCATTAAGAGTTCTGGCTCCTACAGACCAGTTGACGCTCATTATCAACTCGTTACCTGCATTAAAGACAGTTGTCCTGCATAGTCACTGTCCACAGACTAAATTATCAGTCAGACTCTAACCTCTACAGCATGGGCAAGACCAAAGAGCTTAATAAGGATATCAGGGACAAGATCATAGACCTGCACAAAACTGGAATGGGCTATAAAACCATAAGTAAGACCCTGGGTGTGAAGGAGACAACTGTTGGTGCAATAGTAAGAAAATGGAAGAAATACAAAATGACTGTCAATCAACATCAATCTGGGGAACCATGCAAAATCTCACCTCACAGGGTATCCTTGATCATGAGGAAGATGAGAGCTCAGCCTAAAACTACAAGCAGGAACTTGTTAATAATCTTGAGGCAGCTGGGACCAGAGTTACCAAGAAAACCATTGGTAACGCACTATGCTGTAATGGTTTAAAATCCTTTAGCGCCAGCAAGGTCCCACTGCTCAAGAAGGCACATGTGCAGGCCTGTCTGAAGTTTGTCAATGAACACCTGGATGATTCTGTGAGTGATTGGTAGAAGGTGCTGTAGTCAGATGATACAAAATTGATCTCTTTGGCATTAACTTAACTCGCCGTGTTTGGAGGAAGAGAAATGCTGCCTTTGACCCAAAGAACACCATCCCCACTGTCAAGCATGGAGGTGAAACATTAAGTTTTGGGGGTGTTTCTCTGCTAAGGGCACAGGACTACTTCACCGCATCAATGGGAGAATGGATGGAGCCATGTACCTTAAAATCCTGAGTCCTTCTGTCTGCCAGGACATTAAAAATGGGTCATAGCTGGGTCTTCCAACAAGACAATGACCCAAAACATACAGCCAAGGCAACAAAGGAGTGGCTCAAAAAGAAGCACATTAACATTAAGGTCATGGATTGGCTTAACCAGTCTCCAGACCTTAATCCCATATAAAATTATGGAGGAGTTGAAGCTACGAGCTGCCAAGCGACAGCCTCAAAATCTTAAAGATTTAGAGATGATCTGCAAAGAGGTTTGGATCAAAATTCCTCCTGACATGTGCGCACACCTCATCAACTACAAAAAATGTCTGACTGCTGTGCTTGCCAACAATATTTTTGCCACTAAGTATTAAGACTTGTTTGCCAGAGGGATCAAATACTTATTTCTCACTGCAAATTGCAAATAAATTTATATAAGTAATACAATTAACCTACCCTTAAAATTATAGACTGTTCATGTCTTTGTCAGTGGACAAACTTACAAAATCAGCAACGGATCAAATAATTATTTCTTCAACTGTATAAGTTTACTATCAAGCAAAGAGCTTTAAATGATGTTTGAGTTGATTAAGGTCCTTTATTTGTTGCATGGGTTGTATTCTTCAGGTTATTTTTTGAATCTATTTAGTTCATGTTTTAAAAAGCATCTATACATAGACTGATATACACCAAATGGCCAAAAGTTAGAATAAATCAACACTTTACTACAACATGATAAAAAAATCACTCAAGGACAGCAGATACTAAGGATAGACAGACAGTATATAACAGCTGATTCAATACATTTTATGCCATAAAGTGCTGTGTGCAAAGAAAAATTAAAGAGGAGTAAATAAAGCTCCTATCTTATATAAAATTGCACACAATCCAGAACTTGATATCATGATATAGTGGAATTTACATATAATTTGTATTGCATATACCCCACAAAAGTAATTAAAATTAAACGTTTTATTGGTAACTAGAGCTTCAAGTGAAGATGTCTATAAAATTCTTTTTTTTTCATCTGTTTAGTAGATGTAGCAAAGTAGGAGTTGGACTCCAAAGCATGTCCAGAAGAGTTACTGGGGAAATATCACTATTTGTTAGGGTTGCGGATCGCACTAAATATAAAATATAACAAAGTGCGATCGCAACCCGGAGTCCACCATGCAGAGATGGTAAACCGCTGCTCGGTAATGGCGGACAATAGCTGAACACTGGTGGAGTAACCGCTTACCCGGTGTGCGCAGGAGCAAGCTCTGTTACAGCACAGAGCTGCAGAAAGAGACACCGAAGCCTGTTACCTCACAGACTACGGCTTAAGGAACCGCTACTCCGGCACCAGGGATTAACCCTAGAAAAACGCTGTGCCCTGTTAGCAGTCACAGGGTGCAGCCGACAGTTGTGTTACCGCACTGCGTACGTACAGCGCCGCCCTGGTGGATGCCACTAGCCAGCTTAAGCTTAGCGCTGTAAAGCACAGTAACTGCACACGGCACCATTGAGATGGACACTGCGGCGTATGCGGTACAGAGGTGTCTCGTGCAGATGACACTCTCTGGCATAACATGTGATAAAAGCTGGAAGCACTGCTGCACTATGCAGTGCCACCACTCGGCGCTGACTCAGGACTCTAAACCCTACCAACATGTGTATCAAAGGGAAGGGGTTTCATAATGAGTCATTCAGCGGTTCACAAGCATCCATCATCACACACATCACTACCAATTACTGTCTATACTAGTGCATGGCCAAGCGGACATGAGAACCTTTTATAGCAGCGTCTTTCTGGGACCTTCCTGATGGTCCAATCCGAGCTGGAGAAGGACCTGAGCATGTGACTTCTGATCTCCAATGAGAGATCGTCCCACGGACATGCATGCGTTGCTATAGCTGGACCAGAGGTGGCAGCAGCAACCAAACCCACAGTGCTAGTCTGAGCAGAGTGCCGGGATCGACGAATCTGCTGAGCAGCCTCCTCTGCGGCTGGAGAGGAATGGGAGACCGCCGAAGGCAAGGCTCGGGATTCCTGCTGTGCAGTGACACTATTCATTGATTTTATGTTCAGTGGATGAAGTAAAACATAATTGCTGCATTTGATATTAGTTGTGTTGGCGCAGTTCTAACTAGTAGTGAGCGTAAGTTCTGGCTACTTGAGCTTGCCTAGAGTGCTCGGGTATGCACTGAGTATTGCACATGCTCAAGTGACAGCTTGAGTCCCCGAGCTGGCATGTTTCGCAGTTGTTAGACAGCAAAAAAAATGTGGGTATTGCAGTGTTTGTCATGCAATCTCAGCATGTTTTGTGGCTGTCTAACAGCCGGGAAATATGTGGCCACGGGAACTCGAACATGCCACTCGAGCACCCGCGATACTCGGTGCATACCTGAGCACCCTATGCAAACTCAAATAATGAGCACTTGCGTTCCTCACTAGTTCTAACACATCTAGAAAAAAACACAACAAATGTCTTCATGATTTGCACATCTATAGATAATTCAAATATTGAGGAATTTATGCAGAATATATTTTTTAATGATTCACTTCTCTCTCTATAAAATTAGTAAGACTGGTTTCACTCTCATTGTCTAGCTGCACTTTCAGAATATTGTGGATTTTTTTCTTTTGTGAAGGACCAAATTGTCCTGGCCTGTACAACAGGCAAGATCCCTCTGGTAATTTGCTGACCCAAGAAGCTGGACAAGCTCTCTGAGTGCCCAAGTTTGTAGACCGAACTTGCCCTACCACCTTTGGTCCCTGAAGTTTTGCAGCATGATAACTGTCAAAACATCAATCATTAATTTAAAAAAGAGCTGACATCAGATGAAAAGAGGCTTATTTTGCTTATTTTGGCTCTTCTTTTGCTCAGTATTCCGTTTTTTGTCAAATCCTTGTTACCTTTGCAGAGATAAGGGCCTATTTAGGCCTAATTTTATGGTATTTAAAAAGGAGTGGTGCTCACAAGATTTTTCATGAGGGTGACTTTAGGTTGGTCTGCATTATTGCCCTGTGACAAATGTCCCCTGGATAAAAAAAACAAAGAAAATTTGCATTAAATAAAAAGCTCCATATTTGTAAAGTACGGCGGATTAAATAGAAAAAAAGATTGCTCAGAGGATGGAGTATATCAAAACAAAAAGTGGCCATTTTTGACCTGATGACAGGTCACATTTGGACCTTGAAAATACATCATAATCAACAGCTTGGAGCAAGCATTTAATTAGTTCTCCAAATAAATCTATTCCATCCCTACAATGGCAACTTAGTCATATTCTCCTGTTTCTTTTAACTCTGATTCACTCATGCCTCAATCCACAATTTTCCAATTCATTTAATGGATGTAAAACTAATCCTAATTTTTCCTTTTTGATAGATAATACAGATATTCGATCTGAGCTTTTCTTTAAGTAGTCACTTTATGCTGCTATTTGGTCAAGCAATATCTATACAAACTTAGCCATGATTTATCTGTGTGTGACTACTAAATGTCTTCCCTTACTTAGAAATATCTCTGGCAAAGGTTTAGCATTAGCTAAAGCATTGATGTCTTGAGCGCAAATCATTGCATGCAGGCAAGATATATTTGGCATTTTAACAGCAGGCTTACAAGGAAGTGATTGACTCTTCCATTAGGAAAACATCTGGTTCTTAAGATACGATTGAATATAAGACAATGATAATAGAGATTTGTCTTTTGTTTTTAAATCACAAATTGTAATAAGTATAATAAGAACTACATAAACCATATGCTCATTGAGCATAAAGGATGATGGATTTTGGGGTCCGTATTCATGTCCTTTGAAACTCTACAGATTTTTTAAGTTCTATGTTGTTATTTGGTAAAAGTATTACTCCCGATAGGCTATGTTCACATTACGTTAACATTCGGTATACGCACAGAAAATCTCTTGTCACATTGAAATATCCTATAAGCAGATGGCAGTGACAGATAGCATAAAAATCATTCATCACCCATAGACTGCCATGGTATACATTTAACATGTATGTTTTTTTAGAGAATGCTTTCTATGGAAAAGTCTAGTTTAAAAGGCTATTCCATTTACTTTTTTTGCAGTATACTAATGCATATTTTCTCAAAAAAGCCATAGCACATTTTTTAGCCTCACATGGGCACATGGAATACTTTAGACACAGAAAACTGGTGTAAAGCTTTGAAAATTCGCAAAAGACTTGCAAAATGGGGAGTAGCCTAAAAATATTGTGATCTTTTACGTTTTCAGGCCAGGGCAGGCAGGACGCGGCAGGATGGGGTGTGACCATGATCATCCACAGTGTTCATCAAGAGTACTAGCGTTTTGCACTCCCCAAATGCTTTACCGGGACTGTAGTAGCATGTCCTGGTTTGGCGAATGGAGTTGTACACCATATACATAGAAGAAATGCTGAGTTCAATAAGTCGCATGCGCCTCTTAATGAATTGGATGCCTTCTGTCCCAGCAAGAATGGCATGGGTCATGCGCGTGCTAAGCCAGTCTTGATGAATCGGCCCTGTAAAGTGTATACAGCATAGATTCTCTTGGCATATACATTAGACGTTAATGTAAATGATGCCTTGTCTTTGAAGTATGAGTCAAGGTCATCCACAGCACCCAGGTGGGATGCTTACATATCTATGAAAAAGAAATGTCTTTATCTTTTTACTTTGTAAGAAATTGACATCATTTAGCAAAAGCAGAGGTTATCTACTGCAGTTAGTTTTGTCATGGTGTTATACTCACTGTACTATTTAAAATGTGAAAGGAAGAAAAACGCAATCCATATGTACTGTGATACAATGTTAAAAAAATAAAAATCCATATTCTGTTGCAAAAATAAAGAGAAAATGCAATAGAAGAACTAATCAATAGTCTAATAGCAATCCACAGAAAGAAAATGCTAGTGACTCATTCATAAGTAAAACTGAGGAGTGGATATCTTTAGTGATGAGCGAGTATACTCATTACTCGGGTTTTCCCAAGCATGCTCGGGTGTCCTCTGAGTATTTTGTCGTGCTCGGAGATTTAGTTTTTGTCGTCTCAGCTGCATGATTTGTGGCTGCTGGACAGCCTGAATACATGTGGAGATTCCCTAACAAACAGGCATTCCTCACATGTATTCAGCCTGTCCAGCAGCCACAAATCATGCAGCTGAGACGACAAAAACTAAATCTCCGAGCACGCCAAAATACTCGGAGGACACCAGAACATGCTCGGGAAATCTCGAGTAACGAGTATATTTGCTCATCACTAAATATCATATTTATTTCCTGCAATACAAAGATGGTAAAATAGATCAAGAGAGAAGGGTTAGAAATGCAACTCCCCAAAAATACAGAAACATTTCATCTCTCTGCCTGGTGGCTAAACTTAAAAATAGTAACTTTGCAGTTGATATGGCTAATTGCATTGTCCATTTTCTGCATTTGATACCTTGCTTAAAATCTGTAAATTTATTTCACACTTGTTTTAACTAAATACTGACTTGAAAAAAAATAGTATTTTTTATTTCATTCTGAATATATATATATACAGTATATATATGTATATATATATATAGACATACAACATTGTAAAGATTTAGAGTATTGAGTCTAACAATCACTCCGCTATGAAAACATTTCTGCACTCTTGCAATCAATAAACTTTCTGTAAAAATCAGTGAATGTAGTGGCAGACTTTCATTCCAGTCCATGAAGTAGTCTGAAGGCACCCAGATAGTATCAAGTGGATCTAGCTTATTTATGCACACGTCAGCAGATCTATGGTACCCAGACCATGGACAGCATGAATAAGAGCCTAGCATTTAAAAGAAAATGTAGTTTGAAAATCTGACCAGGAACTATAACCAGAGATGAGTCTAGTCCAGTTTCACACTGGTTGGCTTCAATCCGCAACACTATAGGTGACTGACAAGACACTCCTGTGTGTATATAGAGATAAATTTTGTCAATCACTTGGAGTGCCACAAAGACAAGCAACCCAGATCTTCAAAACTACAGTATATATTTTTTTCTTACTTTTCAGAGAAAAATATGGCTGCAATCATGCATTAATCAGCTGACACCACTAAGTGTATCTGTTTTCCATTTGTCAAATAAGTGGTGGAGAAAATTGCTTCCGGTAGTGGGGACTGAGACAACAACTTGTGGTTAGAATGTGGGGGAGCCTATATTATGTCTTCATTTGCAACACTGGTTTACATATCAGTCGATTGCCATTTTGTTATGGTGTGCATATCGTCTGTTCAGGGTAGACGAAGTGCACAACAGCGTGAAATGGCCAGTGCTTGCTATGTCCTTGCCTTCCAAGAATCGTGCTTTATATTATATGGAATAAAGCTCGGCTGTCAGCCATGCGTATTACAGTGCTGTACTGAGTTCTTTCCCTCCTAGTTTCTACGAGAATTTTCAAGAATCAAATTTTCATATGGCCCATTAACTTCCACATTATGGATATATTCTCCTCTACAATCAATGCTTCTAGAAGAGTGTACAGTGTCTCACAAATTTACTAAATGGTAACACATGTGGCGCCTACAAGGCTCTAATATGGACCTTTACATGAATTATCTGAATTATTGGAAGATAAGAAAGGTAAATGTTACCCAAAAGCCTAATCCTGCACAGTTCAATAATGAGCACTTGGCTTTACTGTTTAATATATTATACACAAGGTGAGGAGTACATGGCTTATGCAAGAGAAACTGTCTACTTGATCATTCTAGGAAGAAATGGAAAAAAGGCTTCATTTAATCCTCTATAGCGTAATAAAAAGAGGTCACTTGTGGTTGTAATAAACTATTCAAGAACCAAAATATGGCTTAGTCTTAAGAACAGAGATGAAAATCAGGCTAATCTTTCATTCACATGGTTAATTAACTCCAATTCATTACCCAGTGTGCTCTGTTCTGTGCTTCATGGAAAATGAAACTTTAAAAGTAGTTCATTGGAATTTATGCACTAGGTGAATTGCCTTGGCACCTGTTAGCTAATCCTGTTATGGTTGTGGCTCCTGAAAAATATCCCTCTAAAATGGTTTTATTTATATACAGTATACCATAGATCATGTTAATAGGCCTATAAAAAAGCAAGATGTATAAATGTGGAATAAAAGAAATGAAGAGTGAAGAGAAATGGAAAGCAGAACATTGGGTGACTATGTGACACACCACTTAGCGTCATCACTTACAGAATCATTTTACTCTTGCATTCTGATAAAAACTATATATATATATATATATATATATATATATACTGTATATACTGTATATATATATTGTATATTTTTTTTTCCTTTTTTTCATGTATATGGATGTATGTTGCAGTTGAGCAGAGCGATCTGTGAAGGATCGCATCTGGCGAAAATCCTCAGTTCCTTGCTAATTCATAGAAACTGCAATTCTTTTTCTTAGTTTCAGCAAAACAGTACCATTTGACACGTTGCACACTGAGTAAGCAGGCTGATGGAGTTGAGTGCAGCAGCATAGAATTCCCCATAATGCTCTGCAGCAATCCAATCACATGGTTTAATACAGCCAATTAAGGGGTTAGCACAGGCAATATAAAACATGGAAGATGGCCAAGGAATGGCATTTTATGACTCTACTGTGTGGGAATAGGAGCTCTCAGATGACACAGCATAGGGATAGAACTGGGCACAATGTGATTGCAGTGTACTACTTCAGTTTTGATGTACTAGATTAAAAGTCAGAGTGATAGTTAGAGATGGGCGATCTCAAACAGTAAAGTTTGGCGTCTTTACCAAACACCTACTATTCTGACATGTACCTCGAACACGGACTTCTCCAGGAACGCCAGCAGCTGTGATCAGCGGTAAAAAGTTTACCTCTGGTCACAGAGGCATTGACTGATGAGAGAGTTCTTCCATTAGCCTTTGCCTGCTGCAGCTAATAATGGCAAGATCAGGCACAGCTGATGGGAGTATGCAACAGCCGGTGCCTGCGCTATAAATAAATAAATTAAAAACAACACGGCATGGCTTCCCCTCTATTTTTCAATAACCAATTTGTCAAAACTGACAGCTGCGGGCTGCAACCTTCAGCAGTCAGGTTTATTATGGCTGGTTATTGAGAATAGAATGGATAACAAGCTGTTTTTTTTAGTTGTTTATATAAATAATTTAAAAAACGACGTGTGGTCTCCCACATTTTTGAAAATCAGCCAATCTAAAGCAGACAGCTGGGGGTTGGTATTCTCTGGCCGCTCAGAGGCAGTGTTTGCAGCACTGTCATGTAGATTAAAGCATGGCAAACACGGATGTTTGGGCCCCCCACTTGCCACCGCTACGGTGCAAATGGGAAAAGCGGGGCAAAACGCTAAAATTGATGCTTCTAATGGATACGCCTTTTTTGGGTGGCCGTGGGCTGCTGTTTTTAGCCTGGAGGGTGCAATATCAACGACTCCTTACCATTCTGAGAATACAAGCCCCAGCATTAGCAAGGCTGGTTGTCAAAAATGGGGGAACCCCACATTATTTATTAAATTATTTATTTAAATAATTTAGAAAAACATATTGGGGATCCCTTTATTCTTGATAACCAAGCTTACTAATACTTACAGCTGAGGGTTGCAGACTCCAGCTGTCAGTTTTTCCTGGCTGGTTATCAAAAATACAAGGGAATCCATTACATTTTTAAAAAAAATGATTTATTTACAATGCCGAATGATGGATACTGCCATCAGCCGCCACCTGCTCTCCCTGTTTTAAATACAAAATCCCAGCAGCAGAGATCATATCATACGTGGTGAACACTACGTAATCAACACCAAAAACAGGCATTAGCCCATGGAAAACTCCAATACATGTATAAGCACACCAGAAAAGATGGAGTCTATATCCAAAAATAAAATTACTTCATTATTTATTTGTACTCACAAAAGACTGTATAAAATACATAGACACAAGTGAACAACCATGAATATACAAAGAGTTACAAAGTGAGGTGTAAATACCTAATTAATCCCCTGCCAATAGTCCCCAGGTCATAACCTCCACACATCTAGAAAGTTGTGCAATTTGTCCTGAGTACACCAATATCCCATATGTGGGGGGAACCACTGTTTGGGTGCATGGGAGAGCTCAGAAGGGAAGGAGCGCGATTTTGGAATGAAGACTTTGATGGAATGTTCTGCGGGCATCATGTTGCGTTTGCAGAGCCCCTGATATGCCTAAACAGTAGAAACCCCCCACAAGTAACCCCATTTTGGAAACTAGCCCCCAAGGAGCTTATCTAGATATGTAGTGAGCACTTTGAACCCCAAAGTGATTCACAGAAGTTTATAAACACAGAGCCATGAAAATAAAAAATCATTTCTTTTCCTCAAAAATGATTTTTTAGCCCGCTATTTTCTATTTTCCCAAGGGTAACAGGCTAAATTGAACCCCTAAAGTTGTTGTCCAGTTTGTCCTGAGTACGCTGGTACCCCATATGTGGGGGAACCCCTGTTTGGGCGCATGGCAGGGCTCAGAAGTAGTGTTGAACGATACGTTACAATATCGGGAAATATCGGATCTGATTGGATCGGACCGATACCCCAAAAATATCGGGTATCGCCGATTCCGATACCGGAAACCAATGCAAGTCAATGGGACACAAATATCGGAATGAAAAAAAACCCTTACTTTCCTTGTAGCTTAATTCTACATGAAGGAAAACAACTAGGAATAATGTAGAATGTATTGGGGGAGGTGGAGGAGACATTAAAGGCATAGAGGTTTAGCCCAATCAAATGGAATAGCAGGAATTAATTTTTTTTAAGATGATTCGTCGTCTTCTTCGGGGTGGTCTTCAGGGTCATCATCTTTAGGGTCGTCGTCAGGGAGATCCAGAGTGATTACCAAAAACCATTTCAAAAAGCTTGAACTTGGAAATGTAGCAGAAGGTACAAGAAGGCTGAGGAACTGCTGAGAACCAGCTGATGGTACTGGAACCTGGATGGGTAGCCGAAGGTACAAGAGCCAATGGAACTACCGAGGACCAGCTGATGGTACTGGAACCCAGTTACTAAGCAGGAGGTACCTGTGCCAGAAAGCTCTACCAAGGACCAGCAGACGTTGGTTGAACTCGGATACCGAGAAGGAGGCACCTAAGCCAAAGGCTCTGCCTGGAACCAGCTGACGTTACTGGAACCCAGGGGGACATATTCAAGATTGACTTCCAAGGAACCAGCTAATGGTACTGGAACTCAGATAGGCAGCAGAAGGTACACATGAAAAAAAAGTTGCAAGGCCGCGAGATGGCCGGAGTTACCAAAACCCACAGTCCTACAGGGGGAGCTTGTCCAATTGGCACTATGGAACCAGCCTTCATTGCCAGATCCCGCAGCCCACATAGGAAGCACCTAAACTGCAGGCACCATAGAGTTGCCTAACCCAACCGCAACACGACAGGACAACGTATTGGAGGCAAAGTGACGTTGACACTACCCGGCAACAGCTGGCCTGCTGGGACCAGGCTGGGCAGGAGGGAGTACCCGTGCCAAAGACACTTCTGAGCAGCAATTGGCAGTGTTGGAGCCCAGGGATTACAGTAGAAACAGAGTGTAGCCAGAGGCCTAATTGGAGCAACTTTAATATCTGTAGTAGTGTGAATGTGGACAGAGCAGGTGAAATTGCCGGACACACAGCAGGGGAATCAGCTGATGCTACTGAACCCCAATAACACAGGGGCAAGTGTTGACTATGCAGACGGCACTTCTGAGCAGCAACTGGCAGTGTTGGAGCCCAGGGATTACAGTTCAGGTGGTAGAAACATGAGCACAACAGGAGACCTGGATACTGTTGCCAACCAATTATTTAATCTGGAAGAGGACTGGCAAATTTCTGCAAGATCCAGGCCTTGTTCATTTTCAGAAAAGTAAGCCGGTCAACATTATTGGATAATAGTCGCATGCGACGGTCTGTTAGTACACCACCTGCGGCACTAGAGACGCGTTCCGATAATACACTAGCAGCAGGGCAAGCCAGCACCTCCAATGCATACTGGCTAAGCTCTGGCCATGTATCCAGCTTAGAGACCCAAAATTTGAAGGGAGAAGAGCCGTGTGGGAGAACACTGAGAGGGCAAGACATGTAGTCTGTCACCATCTGATGGAAACGTTGCCTCCTGCTGAATAGAGCCGTCTGTGATGGTCTAGACATTTGTGGCAGGGATACAAAAATTTGCCACATTTGGGCCATACTGGTCTTGCCTTGTGCTGAGGTGCTGCTTCTGCTCCCTCTTTGTGCAGAGCTTCCTCCACTGCCTCGACGCACTGAGCTGCTTTGTAAAGCACTAGCAGCACTGCTCTCGGGTGGAATGGAGAACATGATGGAATGCACCAGTGTGTCTTGGTACTACCGCATTTTACGCTCCCGGTTCAACGGTGTTATGAGGCTTTGTAAGTTGTCCCGGTAGCGAGGATCTAGGAGGGTGTACACCCAATAATCAGCCGTGTTGAGAACGTGGGCGATGTGGCGGTCGTTTCTCAGGCACTGCAGCTTGAAATCAACCATGTGCTGCAGACTACCAACTGGCCAAGAAACGCTGTCCCCTGCTTAAGGTGTCATCTCTGCCTGCTCTGCATCACCCCACCCTCGCTCTACATATTGACTACTAGAGCATTGTGTACCTCCCTCCTCTGGACAGATGTCTTCCTCCTCCATTGACTCCTCCTCATCCTCCTCACAAAGTGTCCCCTGCCTAGTCCTTTGTGAGGAACCACGTTGCGCAGACTGTCCAGAAGCAGATGACATTTGTGACTCCTCATCCTCCACCTCTTCCACAACCTCCTCCCTTAGTGCTTGCAGTGTTTTTTCAAGCAGGCAGATAAGAGGGATAGTCATGCTGACTAGTGCATCATCTGCACTCGCCATCCGCGTGGAATCATCGAAGGCACGCAAAACGTGGCAGATGTCCTTCATAGAGGCCCACTCAGTGGTGGTGAAGTATGAACGGCGCGCAGTGCGACTTGTTTGTGCCTGATGCAGCTGGTACTCCATTACTGCTGCTCACACAGCCTCTCCAACATTTGTAATGTTGAATTCCACCTGGTGGGTAGGTCACATATGATGTGATGTTCTGGAAGGCGGAATCGGTGCTGCAGAGCTGCAATGCGCGATCTTGCCATGCTGGAACGCCGCAAGTGAGTGCACTCTATGCGGACCTTGTGCAGCAGTGCATCAAGATCCAGATAGTCCCTCAAAAACCTCTGCACGACCAAGTTGAGCACGTGAGCCAGACATGGGATGTGAGTGAGGTTGCCTAGGCCCAGAGCTGCCACCAGATTTCGGCCATTGTCACACACTACCATGCCTGGCTGGAGATTTGCTGGCACGAACCACACGTCCCTCTCCTGCTTGATGGCATTCCAGAGCTCCTGCGCTGTGTGGCTTCGATTCCCCAAAGAAATTAATTTCAATACGGCCTGTTGACGTTTGGCCATGGCTGTGCTCATATCGATCGTAATAGGTAAGCGTTCACTGGTCCATGTGGAGGTAGACTGTGACGGCTCCTGCAGCACTGATTCAGAGGAACTGGAGTAAGAGGAGGACTCAATGTGTACAGACTGGATTCCTGCAATCCTTGGAGTTAGCAGAACACGTACAGCGCCACTCTCAAGATCTGTACCCAGCTCCACAACATTTACCCAATGGGCAGTGAGGGAAAGATATCGTCCTTGTCCATGGTTACTGGTCCACACATCGGTGGTCAGGTGGACCTTGCTACTGCTGGCGTTTAGTAGCGCATATTTAATTTTTCCCTCCACATGCTTTTGCAGGGCAGGGACGGCTTGCCTGCTGAAATAAAAGCAGCTGGGCACGTTGTATTGTGGGACTGCCAATGACATGAAGTTACGGAAGGTGTCAGTCTCCACCAGCCTGAATGAGAGCATTTCAAGGGACAGTAGTTTTGTAAGGCCAGCATTCAGAGCCTGTGCTTGGGGGTGGTTTGCCGAGTATGGGTGCCTTTTCTCCCATGCCTGTGCTACCGATGGCTGTAGACTGGCCTGGGAGTGTGAGGATGACAGGGAATGTGGTGCTGTGGGTGGAATGTCACTGGGTCTCTGGACAACAGTGCCAGAGGTTCTTCCATGGTGATCCTGTGAGGAAGCCGAACCAGCTGTGTGTGAGCTGGAGGAAGAGGCTACAACACGAGCTGACGAGGTGGTAGGTGGCGCTGTAGGTTGGCCTAGGTCTTCAGTGTTTCTGTGTAACTCCACCACGTGCTTGGTTCGCACATGTTTCCATATATTTGTGGTATTGAGGTTGCTGACACTTTTCCCTCTCACTTTCTGATTACACAGCTTGCATTTGACAAAGCAAATGTCATCTGCAACTGTGTCAAAAAAGGACCAGGCACTGCAAGTCTTGGGAGCGCCCGTTTTGGGTTTTGGAAGACGCATGCTCCTAATGGGTGCCGAAGTGGAGGCTACAGGCAACCGAGTCTGCCCCCTCTCTCTACCTCCTTTTTTGGCCATTTGGACAATCTCTTCCTCAGAACTGCTCCCACCACCTCCCTGTACCTCACGCCATGATGGGTCAAGGACCTCATCATCTACACTACCCTCTTCAAATGACTGCTTCTCCTGGGTTGTCTCGACTGCACAGTACGCACCAGAAAATGGCACCTGAGTCTCATCATCAGATGCGTACTGAGGTGTGCTGACCATAGGCACTGGCCCACCCGCCTCTTCAGATTCAGAGAGACAAAGCTGTTGCGCATCACTGCATACTACCTCTTCTTCAAATTCTCGAATGCTGCTTGGCTGGCCCCCTCTTTCCAAGCCAACAGATTCAGAGAACAGAAGTAGAGATGGCTCCTGTCCAGGGCTCTCTAACTGCCTGGGCAATTTGGCAGGTGGTGAAGAAACAGATGGGTGCTCTTCAGTGCTCTGGACCTGAGAGGATCTGGAACTAATTGAAGTCGATGCATTAGCTGCCATCCATCTGACGACGGCTTCAATTTGTTCGTCCCGCAGCAGTGGGGTACGGCGAGCTCCTACAAAGCTGCACATAAAGGACTGTTCCCTGGTAAAACTGGGGGATGCTGAGTCACTGGTGCCCGCAGCAGGCACAGAATCCCCACATCCTCTCCCTGCAAAAACTCCATGCCCACGACCACGTGCCTTACTCCCTGCCTTCCTCATCTTGGTAGACTGATAAAGATAGGCAGAAAAGTACTAAGGGCTTAGTGTGCTTATTCCTGAACAGCTGCTAACAGGTATAAGAAACACTAATTTTATAAAGTGTGGACTAGACTTTAATATGAGCTAATGTGGCCTACGCAACTGTAAAGTGGAGTGTTTGGTGAACTTTATTAACTTTTTTTCTCACAAAAAGACACTGGATGTGCCCAAAGATGTAAAACTGATAGTATCACAAACTTTTTGTAGCTATTACAATGCAGGAAGGTAACCTACAATGCAATAGATGAGGCTCCAAAAAATAGGCTAATACAAATCTGGCTGGGGCTGCAGGGCACAAGCCAGCAGAAAGACTCCTCTATCTACTCCTATATAGTGTTTGCAAATATTCTAGCTGGATACGGATGGAACCACACTAATAGGAGAAATCTGGAAAAATGAGCAGCACTAATGCAAAAAAGGACAATGTATGAGGCAGTGACGCATGCTGAGCGGACTACAACCGGAGGTGGCTGCAGAACACACTACAGCCTGAGCTGCACTCACACACAGAGACCTCGCAGACAGCCGTGAACAGCGCTGCAAGGCAAAAGAAAGCTTCTCACACAGCGGTTGCTAAAGTAGCCTGGGTAAAGCACAATAAAGCAAATCGCCAGCTCAAACTGTCAGTCAGAGTCAGAACAGCAGCATCCTGTCCCTAAGTAAATTCACAGCAGAGTGAACCAAAAATGGCGGCGGCGGCGGCTTTTATAGTGCATCATGACATAATTTCAGCAGCCAATCACAGCCATGCCATTAGTTAACATGCCTAACATTTTTAACAGGATGTGCCCACACTTCTTAGGATTCCTCATTGGCTGAATAAAATCAAACTGGCTCATTGTATTATGGGAACTTCCGATTCCGGTATTCGATATTCTAAAAGTATCGGAACTCCGATACAGCGAATATCAGCCGATACCCAATATTGCAGTATCGGAATGCTCAACACTACTCAGAAGCGAAGGAGCACCATTTGAAATTAGCTCCAATCGTTAGCGGACACTATGTCGTGTTTGGAGAGCCCCTGTATTTCTAAACTTTGGAGCTCCCCACAAATGACCCCATTTTGGAAACTATACCCCCTAAGAACTTATCTAGATGTGTGGTGAGCGCTTTGAACCCCCAAGTGCTTCACAGAAGTTTATAACGCAGAGCTGTGAAAATAAAAATAATTTTTTTTCCTCAAAAAATGATTTTTAGCCCGCAATTTTTTTTATTTTCACAAGGGTAACAGGAGAAATTGGACCCCAAAAGATGTTGTTCAGTTTGTCCTGAGAACACTAGTACCCAATATGTGGGGGGAAACCACTGTTCGGGCACACGTTGGGGCTCAGAAGGGAAGTAGTGACATTTTGAAATGTCAACTTTCATGGAATGGTCTGCGGGCGTCATGTACGTTTGCTGAGCCCCTGATGTGCCTAAACAGTAGAAACTCCCCACAAATGACCCCATTTTGGAAACTAAACCCCCCAAGGAACTTATGTAGATGTGTGGTGAGCACTTTGAACCCCCAAGTGCTTCACAGAAGTTTATAACGCAGAGCTGAGAAAATAAAAAATCATTTTTTTCCTCAAAAAAATGATTTTTAGCCCACAATTTTTTATTTTCACAAAGGTAACAGGATAAATTGGACCCTAAAAGTTGTTGTACAGTTTGTCCTGAGTACGCTGGTACCCCATATGTGGGGGGACTACTGTTTGTGCACACGTCGGGACTCGGAAGGGAAGTAGTGACGTTTTGAAATACCGACTTGATGGAGTGGTCTGCGGGCGTCATGTTACGTTTGCAGAGCCTCTGATGTGCATAATCTGTGGAAACCTCCCACAATTGACCCCGTTTTAGAAACTAAATCACCCAAGGAGCTTATCTAGATGTGTGGTGAGCACTTTGAACCCCCAAGTGCTTCACAAGAAGTTTATAACGCAGAGGCGCGAAAATAAAAATAATTTTTATTCCACAAAAATATTTTTTTTAGCTGCCAATTACCCCCATATGGGAATGGAAGGAGCACTGTTTGACTTTTTGAATGCAAAATTGGCTGGAAGAAATGGTGGAGCCATGTCACGTTTGGAGACTCCGTGATGTGCCTAAACAGTGGAAACCCCTCAATTCTAACTCCAACTCTAACCCCAACACACCCCTAACCCTAATCCCAACTGTAACCCTAACCACAAGCCTAACCCTAATCCCAACCCCAACCCACCCCTAACCCTAATCTTATCCCTAATTCCAACCCTAACCCTAATTCCACCCCATCCCTAATTCCACCCCTAACCCAATTCCAACCCTAACTCTAATTCCAACCCTAACCCTATTTCTAACCCTAACCCTAGTTCCAACCCTAACCCTATTTCTAACCCTAACCCTAATTCTAACTCTAACCCTATTTCTAACCCTAACCCTATTTCTAACCCTAACCCTATCTCTAACCCTAACCCTGATTCCAACTCTAACCCTAATTCCAACCCTAACCCTAATTCTAACCCTAATGAAAAAATAAAAATAGTTTTTTATTTTATTATTTGTGCCTACCTATGGGGGTGATAAACTGGAGGTTTATTTACTTGTTTTTATTTTGATCACTGTGAAAGTTTATCACAGTGATCAAAATGAAAAAAATGAATCTGCAGCTTTGCAGATTCGACAGGTGCACTGAGCATGCGCCCGCCATTTTCCAAGATGGCAGCGCCCATTATCTGGGATGGCAGGACACCGGGACGGCCGGAGGGACTTTATAGGTACTGTGGGGGGTGAGAGGGGGATTGTAAGGTGGAGGGAGCGGAGGGAAGGGGAGGGGGAGCAGATGATGACGGTGGCGACCGATCGCCGCCATTAGTGTTGAGCATTCCGATACCGCAAGTATCGGGTATCGGCCGATACTTGCTGTATCGGAATTCCGATACCGACTTCCGATATTTTTTCAATATCGGAAGTCGGCATCGGAATCGGAAGTTCAAAGTTGATTGACAGCCTGACGTCATCATGATGCGCGGTGTGTGCGCATCATGATGCGCCGTCATTTTGGGCCTTCCGGGGGTCTCTGCCGGCCTGCCGGGGGGCTGTGCCGGCCTGCCGGGGGGCTGTGTGGACTGCCCGGGGTCTGTACCGGCCTGCCGTGGGGCTGTGCTGGCCTGCCGGTGGTCTGTGCACCCTGTGGGGGTCTGTACCGGCCGGCCGGGGGGCTGTGCCGGCCTGCCGGTGGTCTGTGCACCCTGTGGGGGTCTGTACCGGCCTGCTGGGGGGCTGTGCCGGCCTGCCGGGGGGCTGTGCTGATGTCCGGGGGTCTGTGCAAGCATCGTCCGATGGGACTACAAGTCCCATCTGGCGATGCCTGCTACCATGACAGTGATTGACACATTAGCCAATGATGGGACAGTAGTAGTCCCATCATCCGGCTAATGTGTTAAATGTTAAAAAAAAAAAAAATACTACATACATACTACATGCATGCTACATACATACTACATGCTACATACATACTACATACATACTACATACATACTACATACATACTACATACATACCACATATATACTACATACATACTACATACATAACACATATATACTACATACATACTACATGCATGCTACATACATACTACATGCTACATACATACTACATATATACTACATGCATGCTACATACATACTACATGCTACATACTACATATATACTACATACATACTACATACATACTACATGCATGCTACATACATACTACATATATACTACATGCATGCTACATACATACTACATGCAACATACATACTACATATATACTACATACATACTACATACATACTACATGCATGCTACATACATACTACATATATACTACATGCATGCTACATACATACTACATGCTACATACATACTACATATATACTACATGCATGCTACATACATACTACATGCTACATACATACTACATATATACTACATACATACTACATACATACTACATGCATGCTACATATATACTACATACATACTACATACATACTACATGCATGCTACATACATACTACATATATACTACATGCATGCTACATACATACTACATGCTACATACATACTACATATATACTACATGCATGCTACATACATACTGCATGCTACATGCATGCTACATACATACTACATACATACTACATGCTACATACATACCACATATATACTACATACATACTACATACAATACATTCATACAATACATACATAGACATACAGTACATATAACATAGAGTAACATACTTACCAATACTTGTCACATTGTTCCCCGAAGCCATTGTCTTTTACGGAATAAATATTAACATAACAAACCACAAAAATACTCACCCACGATCCGAAGCAGTCCACGAGTGTGTCCCACGACGATCTTGGGTAGAGAACTGCAGCATCAGCTGTTGCTGCCGTTCTCTACGGGCTGCAGGAATCCAATGACGGAAGGTAGGTATCCTTCCGCACTGTATTCCTCCGCCACTTAAAAAAAAATTTCCCACACAGCAATGGCATAAAGTGAGACTAGGGACTTTTTTTTTTTAAGTGGCGGAGGAATACAGCGCGGAAGGATACCTACCTTCCGTCATTGGATTCCTGCAGCCCGTAGAGAACGGCAGCAACAGCTGATGCTGCAGTTCTCTACCCAAGATCGTCGTGGGACACACTCGTGGACTGCTTCGGATCGTGGGTGAGTATTTTTGTGGTTTGTTATGTTAATATTTATTCCGTAAAAGACAATGGCTTCGGGGAACAATGTGACAAGTATTGGTAAGTATGTTACTCTATGTTATATGTACTGTATGTCTATGTATGTATTGTATGAATGTATTGTATGTAGTATGTATGTAGTATATATGTGGTATGTATGTAGCATGTAGTATGTATGTAGCATGCATGTAGTATATATGTAGTATGTATGTAGCATGTAGTATGTATGTATGTAGTATGTATGTGGTATGTATGTAGTATATATGTAGTATGTATGTAGCATGTAGTATGTATGTAGCATGCATGTAGTATATATGTAGTATGTATGTAGCATGTAGTATGTATGTAGCATATATGTAGTATGTATGTAGTATGTATGTAGCATGCATGTAGTATATATGTAGTATGTATGTAGCATATATGTAGTATGCATGTAGTATATATGTAGTATGCATGTTGCATGCATGTAGTATATATGTAGTATGTATGTTGCATGTAGTATGTATGTAGTATGTATGTTGCATGTAGTGTATATGTAGTATGAATGTAGCATGTACAGTGCCTACAAGTAGTATTCAACCCCCTGCAGATTTAGCAGGTTTACACATTCGGAATTAACTTGGCATTGTGACATTTGGACTGTAGATCAGCCTGGAAGTGTGAAATGCACTGCAGCAAAAAAGAATGTTATTTCTTTGTTTAATTTTTTTTTAAATTGTGAAAAGTTTATTCAGAGGGTCATTTATTATTCAACCCCTCAAACCACCAGAATTCTGTTTGGTTCCCCTAAAGTATTAAGAAGTATTTCAGGCACAAAGAACAATGAGCTTCACATGTTTGGATTAATTATCTCTTTTTCCAGCCTTTTCTGACTATTTAAGACCCTCCCCAAACTTGTGAACAGCACTCATACATGGTCAACATGGGAAAGACAAAGGAGCATTCCAAGGCCATCAGAGTCAAGATCGTGGAGGGTCACAAGGCTGGCAAGGGGTACAAAACCCTTTCCAAGGAGTTGGGCCTACCTGTCTCCACTGTTGGGAGCATCATCCGGAAGTGGAAGGCTTATAGAACTGTTAGCCTTCCACGGCCTGGACAGCCTTTGAAAGTTTCCTCTCGTGCCGAGGCCAGGCTTGTCCGAAGAGTCAAGGCTAACCCAAGGACAACAAGGAAGGAGCTCCGGGAAGATCTCATGGCAGTGGGGACATTGGTTTCAGTCAATACCATAAGTAACGTACTCCACCGCAATGGTCTCCGTTCCAGACGAGCCAGTAAGGTACCTTTACTTTCAAAGCGTCATGTCAAGGCTCATCTACAGTTTGCTCATGATTACTTGGAGGACTCTGAGACAGACTGGTTCAAGGTTCTCTGGTCTGATGAGACCAAGATCGAGATCTTTGGTGCCAAACACACGTGACGTTTGGAGACTGGATGGCACTGCATACGACCCCAAGAATACCATCCCTACAGTCAATCATGGTGGTGGCAGCATCATGCTGTGGGGCTGTTTCTCAGCCAAGGGGCCTGGCTATCTGGTCCGCATCCATGGGAAGATGTATAGCACGGCCTACCTGGAGATTTTGGCCAAGAACCTCCGCTCCTCCATCAAGGATCTTAAGATGGGTCGTCATTTCATCTTCCAACAAGACAACGACCCAAAGCACACAGCCAAGAAAACCAAGGCCTGGTTCAAGAGGCAAAAAATCAAGGTGTTGGAGTGGCCTAGTCAGTCTCCTGACCTTAACCCAATTGAAAACTTGTGGAAGGAGCTCAAGATTAAAGTCCACATGAGACACCCAAAGAACCTAGATAACTTGGAGAAGATCTGCATGGAGGAGTGGGCCAAGATAACTCCAGAGACCTGTGCCAGTCTGATCAGGTCTTATAAAAGACGATTATTAGCTGTAATTGCAAACAAGGGTTATTCCACAAAATATTAAACCTAGGGGTTGAATAATAATTGACCCACACTTGTATGTTTAAAATTTATTAAAATTTAACTGAGCAACATAACTTTTTGGTTTGTAAGATTTATGCATCTGTTAATAAATCCTGCTCTTGTGTGAAGTTTGAAGGCTCTAACTTATTTGCATCTTATCAAACCTGCTAAATCTGCAGGGGGTTGAATACTACTTGTAGGCACTGTATGTAGTATGTATGTAGCATGCATGTAGCATGCAGTATGTATGTAGCATGCATGTAGTATATATGTAGAATGTATGTAGCATGTAGTATGTATGTAGTATGTATGTAGTATGTATGTAGCATGCATGTAGTATATATGTAGTATGTATGTAGCATGTAGTATGTATGTAGCATGCATGTAGTATATATGTAGTATGTATGTAGCATGTAGTATGTATGTAGCATATATGTAGTATGTATGTAGTATGTATGTAGCATGCATGTAGTATATATGTAGTATGCATGTTGCATGCATGTAGTATATATGTAGTATGTATGTTGCATGTAGTATGTATGTAGTATGTATGTTGCATGTAGTATATATGTAGTATGAATGTAGCATGTATGTAGTATGAATGTAGCATGTATGTAGTATGCATGTTGTATGTATGTAGCATGTAATTTTTTTTTTTTTTTTTTTTACATTCAACACATTAGCCGGATGATGGGACTACTACTGTCCCATCATTGGCTAATGTGTCAATCACTGTCATGGTAGCAGGCATCGCCCGATGGGACTTGTAGTCCCATCGGACGATGCCTGCACAGCCCCCCGGAGCCTGCACAGCCCCCCGGCAGGCCGGCACAGCCCCCCGGAGCCTGCACAGCCCCCCGGCAGGCCGGCACAGCCCACCGGAGCCTGCACAGCCCCCCGGCAGGCCGGCACAGCCCCCCGGCAGGCCGGCACAGACCACCGGAGCCTGCACAGACCCCCCGGCAGGCTGGCACAGCCCCCCGAAAGGCCCGTACAGACCCCAGAGAGGCTGTACAAGGGAAAAACAGGATTTTTCGTATTCCGATACCGGAAGTCCCATAGACTTGAATGGGACTTCCGGTATCGGAATCGGCGATACCGATACTTTTTTTTAAGATCGGCCGATCCATTCCGATCCGATACTTTGAAGTATCGGACGGTATCGCTCAACTCTAGCCGCCATCCGTCGGTGGCGGGGGCCGATCGCCCATGCCAGTCGTTGTGGGGGGGATCGGGTCTCCGTTTCCAGCTATGACAAATGCTATTGCAACATCAGCCATGGCTGGATTGTATTGTTTCACCAAATGTCATTGGTGAAATATTACATTACATTACATTACATTACATCCGATTTCACTTTTAACAGCCAGAGCCATGTGGCTAAGCCACACCCCCTGGGGTTAACTATGAAGTGTCCTCTGTGAGTGGGTTGGGTGACCTTTCAGTTACTCCGGTCACCCAACCCGCAGGGGGGCAATCAATTCATGACGCCACATAGGCGTCATGGGTCGTATTGGCATGACTTTTCATGATGCCTATGTGGTGTCAAAGGTCGGGAAGGGGTTAAGCGACCACCACATAAAAACAACCCTGTCATGGGCAGCCCATCCTCCCGACCTGAACCCCATTGAAAACTTCTAGAATGTAATCAAGAGAATGATGGATAGTCACAAGCCATCAAACAAAGAAGAACTGCTTAAATTTTTGCACCAGAAGCAGAATGAAAGGCTGGTGGCAAGCATTCCAAGACGCATGAAAGCTGGTTTTAAAAATCGTGGTTATTCCACAAAAGAGATGGCCAATGGTGGATTCATAACTGGCTTAGTGATTGGACCCAAAGAGTGGTCGTAAATGGCTGCACATCCAGTTGGAAGAAGGTCTCAAGTGGGGTACCACAGGGCTCTGTCCTGGGCCCTGTATTGTTCAACATCTTTATCAACGATTTAGATGAAGGAATTGAGGGTAAACTGATTAAATTTGCTGATGACACAAAGCTAGGAGGGATAGCTAATACTAGAGAAGAGAGAGAGAGGATTCAAAAAGATTTAAATAAACTGGAGAAGTGGGCAGCAACTAACAGAATGGTTTTTAACAGGGAGAAATGCAAAGTACTACATCTGGGCAATAAAAATGGAAAAAACATATATAGAATGGGAGGAATAGGGCTAAGTGACAGCACATGTGAAAAAGACTTGGGTATACTAATAGATCACAGACTGAATATGAGTCAACAGTGTGATGCAGCAGCAAAAAAGGCAAATGCAATTCTAGGATGTATTAACAGAAGCATACAGTCTAGATCACGTGAAGTCATTATTTCCCTCTACTCCTCTTTGGTCAGACCTCATCTGGAATATTGTGTCCAGTTTTGGGCACCACATTTTAAAAAAGACATCAACAAACTGGAGCAAGTTCAGAAAAGAGCGACCAGAATGGTGACCGGTCTGCAAACCCTGTCTTATGAGGAAAGGTTGCAGGATTTGGGAATGTTTAGTTTGCAAAAGAGAAGACTGAGAGGAGACTTAATAGCTGTCTACAAATATCTAAAGGGCTGTCACATTGTAGAAGGATCAACTTTATTCTCATTTGCACAAGGAAAGACTAGAAGCAATGGGATGAAACTGAATGGGAGGAGACACAGATTAGATATTAGAAAAAACTTTTTGACAGTTAGAGTGATCAATGAGTGGAACAGGCTGCCACGAGAAGTGGTGAGTTCTCCTTCAATGGAAGTCTTCAAACAGAGGCTGGACAGACATCTGACTGGGATGATTTAGCGAATCCTGCTTTGAGCAGGGGGTTGGACCAGATGGCCCAGGAGGTCCCTTCCAACTCTACGATTCTATGATTCTATGATTCTAAACATTCTCTTCAGAATCTTTTGGTAAACAGCAGAATTCATGGTTCTATCTACGACATAATTCTTTCAGGTCCTGAAGCAGCAAAACAGCCCCAAACCATCACACTCTTTCCATCATATTTTTTTATTCGTATGATATTCCTTTTCTGAAATGATCTGTTACTTATACTGTAGATATACATAATGGGACATATATTTTCCAAAAAGGTTAACTTTTGTCTTCTCAGTCCACAGAGTATTCTCCCAAAAATCTTGGAGATCAAGATGTTTTCTTGCAAAACTGAGATAATGTTAGGATTGGTGGAACGCATCAAATAAGAATTTATAATAAGGTGCTTTTGCAACCCGGGGTCCATCTTGAGGCGCTAGAGAAACCGCAGCTAGCACAATAGCGGAGCAAGGCTGCGAGAAAACACTTAAAGCACACTGAGTTAAATGTCACTCAGTGTGCACAGGGCGCAAAGTAGCAAGCTCTCTTGCACCACAGAGCAATACTATGGAGCAAAGCAAAAAGGACTCTGTTAGACTGCACAGGCGTATAGAAAAATACTTTTGGGATCCCTATAACTTAACCCCCCAAGGAAGACTAATCTGGTGGTTGAACCTGCTCTGACACACGGTGTGCTTTAGCACATTGCGCCTGAAGATGCCCGGTGCAGACACTATGTTCAAGCGGGAGTTCCCACCCTATAACTGCCTGTCTAGACCAACACTCGCAGTGCTATTAGCGGCACACGTGCACACAGGGTGGTAAAGTAGCCACCAACACACCAAACACACATGATACTAGCGCACAGGCATGCACCATTGAGAACTTTTTATACCTTGCTCAAGTACAATCAGACAGGTCCTTGCCTGTGGACCAATCTGAAACTGCCACATCACCAGAGCACTTGATGTCCAGCACCAATGGGAAGTCACCATATCATAGACATCCTCAGTAGGGCGAAATCTTGACTTTGGCTCCAGAGCATGGCACTGCACGAGTAAACTAGTAGTCACCATAGGCTTAGCTGGAGGGCCAGCAGTAACTACACATGCAGCACAAGCCTGGGCAAGGCGCTGGGACCAAAGTCTGTGCTGAGCAGTCATATCCCAGTGGCAGAGTCTGAATGGGAGTCCACAACAACAGACAAGGCTTGAGATCCATCCCGTGTAGCGGGAGAATCCTGACACCTAACAGACAAGCCCTTATGTTCTTATTGCTCAGCAGTGGTTTTCATCTTGGAACTCTTCCATGCAGGCCATTTTTGCCATCCCTTTCTTACAGTGTAGTCATGAACAGTGATCTTAACTGACGCAAGTGAGGCCTGCAGTTTTTTGGATGTTGTTGTGGGGTCTTTTGTGACATCTTAGATGAGTCATCGCTGCGCTCTTGGGGTAATTTTGGTTGGCCAGCTACTCCTGGGAAGGGGTATGTTTACCACTGTTCCATGTTTTTGCCATTTGTGGATAATTGCTTTCACTGTGGTTAACTGGAGTCCCAAAGCTTTAGAAATGGCTTCATAACCTTTTCCATACTGATAGCTCTCAATTTCTTTGGTTGTCATTTGTTCCAGAATTCTTTGGATCGCAGCATGATGTCTAGTTTTTGAGGAATTTTTGATTTACTTCACTTTGTCAGGCAGGTCCTATTTAAGTGACTTCACGAATGAGAGCAAGTTTGGCAGTAATCAGGCCTTGGTGCAGCTGGGGAAATTGAACTCAGCTTCCCAAATATGTGATACACCACAGTTAATATATGTTTTAAGAGGGGGGCAATTACCTTTTTCAGTCAGGACCCTGTATATTTGGATTTATTTTTCCCTTGATAATAAAGACCTTTTATATTATTATATTTTATGAACTGCATTTTGTGTTTCCTTGGGTTATCTTTGTCTAATATTTTAGTTTGTTGACCTGAAACTTTTAAGTGTGACAGACATGCAAAATAATAGTACATCAGGAAAGGGCAAACAGTTTTTCATACCATTGTATGCATACACTGTCACATTATTGTGAAAAAATAGGCTATAAGTGGTTAACTAACAAACTTTTTTGCTGGTAAAGTAACCTTACGGTAAACAAGCTCTTGCGTATTACAATATATTTTATAACATTACATACTTTGGTCTGTTTTTTAAATTTAGTAGACACATTTGAAAGTCAATGAGTTAGTGTTGACTGTATAAGCAGATGCAGAAGTTAAAAGTCCCAGCTTTCATTAACGCACAATTAAACAAGCAAAGGATCAACAAAACGCTGAGAGTGAACAAAACTTGTATCTGACATATTTACGGTTACTCTCAAATTGTTCTTATTATGTCATTAGAAGTGTTGCCTGTTCCGTTTTATGGGTGACTTTGTGCTAAGACAATAGAAGCAGTTTGGAAAGTATTCAGAGTGCTAATGCTCATCTGTCATTGAAGTAAAGGACGTAGTGTAATGTGAAGCCACTGCATTCAGAAATGCTAAAGTACATAAAGATATTGGTACACTATGTAAAAAAGTGTTTACTTTTGCTCTTCAGTCTTTGCTATATAGAAATTGAAAATTGAGTGTGCAAATGCTACAACTACAAGTGTGTAATGGTGTGATGTGCAGTATATCAATTGTTATTCCTATGAGTGACCTAATTAGTGATTGACACTATACAGTATGGAGTTTGAAAGAAATGTCAGGTTGTCATATCTTACTAATAATATTCTATTGTCAAAGATCTCTTTTTATTTTCCAAAAAAGTGCAGCAATGGTGCAATATTAATACATTTAGTGAGCAGAAGAAAAAAATTAAAAATTTCACAGCAAAAATTTGCATCACTTTTAAATATCGAACCACAGTGTGATAAGAAAATGTATTTTTTCAAAAAATTGTATAAATCAATAAAAAACATTTTAATACATCTTATCAGGGAAATCTACTTCCTTCACTTATGAGTCACACATCATACAATCTGAAACAGCAGATCATCTTTATCTTGCTTAACCAAAGATCACCCTCTTAAAGGGGCACTCTCAAGTTTGGAAATGTTCTCCTATCAACTCCCTGTGGATCTGACCGCATGAAACCCCAGTGGTCCTTGGAATTGGAGCTCTGAAGAGCTCTAAGTGAATGAAGTGTTGGCCGATTATGTGCACTATTACACAATTCATTCCTATAGGACACTATAAGAATGAATGGAGGGGTGGTGTGTATGATCAACCTCTATTATAGTCACATGGGTTTCTTCAGAGCCAAGGTTGTGATTGGTGGGGTTCCAATTTAAGGATTGAGGATAACCTTCAAATTTGAGAATAATCCCTTAACAAGTAACACCTGGTCAACAATTTATTCATACATTTCTGAGGAGAATAACACAAAATCTATCTATATTAATTTTTTCATCAGGAACAGAAAAACAGTAAGTGTTACAGAAAGATAGACCCTAATTCATCATGGGATTTGTGTCTGAAGGCATAAAACCCCTTCAGATGATGCAGATTGTTTGTGAAAATATTTTATGACTTTCAGTGTTTTCATTCTGGCACCATGTAGCTTAGCCAAAATTAGTAGAGCTGGAGAGAAGCCGGGGCAGACTGGGGTGTGGTAACACCTGCCCAATAAATTCATTAAAAGTTGTGGCATTCCTCATGCCAGAAGTGTTACATCAGTCCCTAACACTAGTATAATTTCTGGTAAGGTAGTCTTTTTAGACGCTTTCAGTGATTCATGTTTTACCAGGTTTAGCAAATTACTAAACATTGGACACAAATTTAATTTGCATTAAATGGATTCACTCATCTCTAGCGCTGGAGATGTAGGTTAGCAGCTGAATCCATATTTTGCACTTTTGGCTCCATTGTCCAAAAATCTTAATTTTCTGGCACATTGTGGTAAAGCATATTTAAGAAATAATGATATATCATATACTGTTCTCCCCTGAATTAAGTTTGTTTTGGGACCCAATCAACACCAAGTCAGCAGCAAAATTTTGTGAATTTTAATTGTTTATGATGTTTAGATGTAAGCCGCTATGTGCAGTGTAGTTGCTCTCCATTAATTTATGACCCAGCTTCCCAGATCACTATGACTATATACATGGAGAAGGGAGTACTTTCATATTTACATTTTCAGTTATTGTATGAAGTTGAGCTGCCTTAGAAGAACATTAATCATTTTGGCCCACATGCTTTATGCTTGATTATGGGCTACTTATCAAGCATTAGATTCTTGATACACAGGATATGAGGTGCAGATTTTTAGAAAGTCATGTTCTTAAAGTCTATATAATCCTGTTTACACAAATTCATTGGCTTCCTAGATGCAAGGTTATGCAGCTTTCTAAATGGTCTTCAAAAATGTTCAACTATTTTGCAGATGCTGAGTGTCTGTGATTCCTTTATCCAGCTCAGTGGTTTTGCAAAACTAATATTAGTGCTCTCGCTACTGATTCTGACTGGTCTTTCTGCTCCCTCCTTCCTTCTCTTTGTGTGAAATCCTCTTATTTCAGTGTTAAAGTATTGTGAGGAAAGAGGGAGATACAAGCGCAATATAGGGTCTTATCCCACAAATAAAGTAAGCGGTTTGACAAAAAACTGCTCACCTGGTTGTGGGTATTCAAAGCATGTATAGATAAGGGCTGCTGCAGATCCACAAGTCGGTCACCGACTATTTGAAACAGAACTCTGCAAAGGAATACATGGATTTCGTCCGCACTGCTCAAATGATGAAATTCCAGAAGGTTAATAAAGTTTGACAGTGGTTTATTCTACGCGTTTCAAGGTTTTTTGCAACCTCTTCTTCAGGTATTTCCTGAAGAAGAGGTTGCAAAAAACCTTGAAACGCATAGAATAAACCACTGTCAAACTTTATTAACCTTCTGGAATTTCATCATTTGAGCAGTGCGGACGAAATCCACATATTCCTTTGCAGAGTTCTATTTCAGTGTTAAAGACAGAGGAGATAGCGTGAGGAGGTTATACATAGATCTGCAGTGGACAAGGGAGACATGGAAGTAAGTTTCTAAACGCCTTATGGGGTAGAGGAAACAGCCTATAACCTAAGGAATAAAGCACATAGAACGGAAATAAATGCAGTATTGGATTTGTGCTGACATAATAACTCAAGTGAAGCCAACATCAGCCTGGATAAATACAAAGCTCATGTCCAGTCTATATTACTGGGAGGGTCACTGCCACAAGGTAAACATCTGAAATTTGGATCAGCCTGCAAACTGAATATTAGGGACATTTAAGAATGATAGAAAGAATGAAGATTTCACACTAATGCATAGTGCAACTGTATTAATTAAAGGTAACCGCTAGAAATTTGCATATTTATTTGAGTGGATTTTAGTTGAATGGAATCTCTTTGAATTTTCCTAAATTTGGCCTCTACAGAATATGAATTTTTTGCAGTTTACTTTGTGAAAATTCAGCAAAATAGAGGCCAACTAGCTATGGTTTTGCTAAACCATGAGGTCCTGCCAAAATATTAAAAACAAAATTAACACTCACTTCACTAGTCACGTGTCCTACAGCTCCTGCTGCTCATACTTTTTTTTTGCTCCTTAACCCATCGCACGCATTGTTTTTAGCCTGCTTTAGTCTGGGACATGTCTTCCGGTGAGACTAGGCCTCTAATGTCCCTGTGCATGTTGTGACGTCACAACATCACAATATACTATATATCCTTTAAGAAACTTAATTGGCTGGAAGCTGTGGCCCAGAGTGAACACGTAGAACAAGATGTGCATGATGAGGGAAGGTGAAAAAGAGTTGAGGAGGGCCTACAGCAGCTTCCAAGGGAAGTGGGACAGGGGAATTGTGAGGTGAATATTTCTTTTTTTTTTTTTAATTTTACATCTGCATTTGTTATGCCCTGGGGTCTGGAGAGACCACAGAACATGATAGGAAACATTAAATTTCCATTTAATAATTTAAATGCAAATTGAATTTCCCTTATGAATTCATTAATTTGTTGAATTTAAATCTCTTGATCATCTCTTGTAACCACTAACATATGTCAAAATATAGTATGTCAAAGTTGTCCACAGTTTTTAAACTTTATGTCACTACTCACATTCTATTTTTGGATCTGTGGCAGAACAAAAGTTTTTTTTCTTTCAGGCCATTGGGGGTTAATGTCGGTTCCCCCCCTTGCCTGCTGGTGTAATTGCATTGCTTCTAGTTCTGCTGATGTGGGTGGTGACCACTCCCACCATCCTTAAAAGGTCACCTGATGCATCAGCTGACTGTTGGTTATACAGGGCCTTGTGGAGACCAACTGAGCTGGAGACAGGAGCTTTCTGGTGCAGTGGTGCTTCAGCAAAATACTGTAATCTGGTGCCTTACTCTGCTGTGCGGTGCATTGCAGCAGAGAAAGCTAAGTGTTATATTTTTATTACCCTGTCCCTTTTGGTGTCTGTCTTACCTTACCTTGTGTTGTCTTAGTGCAGCAGTGGTACCAGTGTTCTCACTTGCCAATTCCCTACTTAGGGATAGGAGCAGGGCAAGTGAGGGTTTAGGTATCCTGATTGGTGATGGAGTGAAAGAACCCATATAGGGATGATAGGGAGATCAGGGCACATACTTAGGTGAGTGCAGGAGGTGTCCATTCCCCCGTTTCCTATCAGCAGGGCCTACCGCTGTTATTGTGTCCCTGGTGTTCCCTTGTGTGTTTTACCGTTTTGTGACCAACCAATCATTGGGTGGTGTCACGCTAGGACAGACACTTCATTGCACTTTAACTAATAAATATTCTGTGGGCTTCCTCTTACTATGGGCTCTTAGACACTGCGCTAATGCTTTAGTGGTCATTCCACCTTTGAAGACATTGAAAATGTTATATAAAGTTTTTATATTATAATTAATATAAAAAGGAAATGAACATATACCCTGCTGTAAGCAAGTAAAAAGCAATAGTGCATATAATATAGGTACTTAGTAAGCACTGTTTTTGGTCAAAAATGTGTAACAAGCTATTCCACCAACGGGATAAGCTTGACATTACTTTTATGCAACTTTCCATTTACTGTGTATCCATATTCGGGCCACAGTCATGCTCGGTCCTTATGCACATTGATGTGTCCTTGACACATTTCAAGGTTTTAACACTAGAGGTCAGGAACATCCTGACAAGGTACACCTTGGCATTGGTGGGATGGCTTTTACGCTTTTTTTTTTATTCAAAAACAGTGTTTACTAAGTCCCTTATGTTATTTATCTGCACAATTACATTTTACTTACGTACAGCAGGGCATATGTTCATTTTGTTTCTATCTTAGATTTTGTCTGTTTAATGGCCAGTGTGAACGTGCTCCTACTAGTGATGGGCGAGTCCTAAATTACTCGGAATCGCTTGACTCTAGCGAGTCCGAGCCCGGGACTCACTACTCGTTGCGAGTCTAGCGAGTCCAATGTTAATGAATGGGGAAGCGAGTCTTAGCGAGTAATGTGCGATTTACAAATTACAAAGGAACATAACAGATTCTATATTTGCGAGTCCCGAATCCAGTATACAGGACTCGGGATTCGTAGACTCGCTCAGACTCGCTCTCACAATCGCTGTGTGTTGACATAGGCTGTCTTGGAAACTTGTAGGAACATAACAGATTCTGTATAAGCGAGTCCCGAATCCAGTATACAGGACTCGGAATCGTAGACTCGCTCAGACTCGCTGTTGACAGCGATGTGATATAGCGAGTCTAGCGAGTGAGAAAAAAAAACTCTGACAAAACTAGGATTGCCATTGACTTGCATTGGACTCGTTACTGTGCGAGTAATCACTGGGAGACTCGCCGAGTAACGAGTCCAGCGAGTCCCTTACTATTCGCCGAGTAACGAGTCCTAGCGAGTAGACTCGCCCATCCCTAGCTCCTACACATTGCATGTATACCGACAAATACGCCACTTAATTTCTTTCTGTTTTATTATAACTAAAAAGTATAACATATAGTAGGGTGAAGAGATCATATATTAAGATAGATAGAAGCAATAAAGACCCTTTAGTCGTTGTGCCTTATGCAAACGTCTGGTATTTTTAGCAAAAAACTCACAGACTCTTAGCTTATGGCTGTTTTCACACTTCCTTTCTTTTGTGGACTAATGGGCTACAAAAAACAAAGAGACATACAGTGGGGAAAAAAAGTATTTAGTCAGTCAGCAATAGTGCAAGTTCCACCACTTAAAAAGATGAGAGGCGTTTGTAATTTACATCATAGGTAGACCTCAACTATGGGAGACAAACTGAGAAAAAAAAATCCAGAAAATCACATTGTCTGTTTTTTTTTCATTTTATTTGCATATTATGGTGGAAAATAAGTATTTGGTCAGAAACAAGCAATCAAGATTTCTGGCTCTCACAGACCTGTAACTTCTTCTTTAAGAGTCTCCTCTTTCCTCCACTCATTACCTGTAGTAATGGCACCTGTTTAAACTTGTTATCAGTATAAAAAGACACCTGTGCACACCCTCAAACAGTCTGACTCCAAACTCCACTATGGTGAAGACCAAAGAGCTGTCAAAGGACACCAGAAACAAAATTGTAGCCCTGCACCAGGCTGGGAAGACCGAATCTGCAATAGCCAACCAGCTTGGAGTGAAGAAATCAACTGTGGGAGCAATAATTAGAAAATGGAAGACATACAAGACCAGTGATAATCTCCCTCGATCTGGTGCTCCACGCAAAATCCCACCCCATGGGGTCAGAATGATCACAAGAACGGTGAGCAAAAATCACAGAACCACGCGGGGGGACCTAGTGAATGAACTGCAGAGAGCTGGGACCAATGTAACAAGGCCTACCATAAGTAACACACTACGCCACCATGGACTCAGATCCTGCAGTGCCAGACGTGTCCCACTGCTTAAGCCTGTACATGTCCGGGCCCGTCTGAAGTTTGGTAGAGAGCATTTGGATGATCCAGAGGAGTTTTGGGAGAATGTCCTATGGTCTGATGAAACCAAACTGGAACTGTTTGGTAGAAACACAACTTGTCGTGTTTGGAGGAAAAAGAATACTGAGTTGCATCCATCAAACACCATACCTACTGTAAAGCATGGTGGTGGAAACATCATGCTTTGGGGCTGTTTCTCTGCAAAGGGGCCAGGACGACTGATCCGGGTACATGAAAGAATGAATGGGGCCATGTATCGTGAGATTTTGAGTGCAAACCTCCTTCCATCAGCAAGGGCATTGAAGATGAAACGTGGCTGGGTCTTTCAACATGACAATGATCCAAAGCACACTGCCAGGGCAACGAAGGAGTGGCTTCGTAAGAAGCATTTCAAGGTCCTGGAGTGGCCTAGCCAGTCTCCAGATCTCAACCCTATAGAAAACCTTTGGAGGGAGTTGAAAGTCCGTGTTGCCAAGCGAAAAGCCAAAAATATCACTGCTCTAGAAGAGATCTGCATGGAGGAATGGGCCAACATACCAACAACAGTGTGTGGCAACCTTGTGAAGACTTACAGAAAACGTTTGACCTCTGTCATTGCCAACAAAGGATATATCACAAAGTATTGAGATGAAATTTTGTTTCTGACCAAATACTTATTTTCCACCATAATATGCAAATAAAATGAAAAAAAAACAGACAATGTGATTTTCTGGATTTTTTTTTCTCAGTTTGTCTCCCATAGTTGAGGTCTACCTATGATGTAAATTACAGACGCCTCTCATCTTTTTAAGTGGTGGAACTTGCACTATTGCTGACTGACTAAATACTTTTTTTCCCCACTGTATCTAAATTTAGATTGATTTGTGGACCAAACTCATTCATTTGTATGGATGGATCTGTGATGTGATGATATCCATGTGCCATCCTTTGGATGTGTGAATGGAGCCTGAGACATAGACAAATAATTAAGAACTTGCACCAAAGATTTTGTCATGATCATAACAATAATAACTTTAATGTTTGTCTTTTTCTCATATTGTAAGTGTTTGACTGCTTTCATTATTTTACAAGCACAATGGACATGACAAGAGACAAAACACAAGATTGATCAGGCTTGTCAAAGGAGTTGGCATATAACAGCCGTTATACACAACTCCAGGGAGAGGGTTATTGTTTTTGGTAATGATAATTATATATAATTTTACTCATGTCTGTCATGTTATAAAAGCATGAACACAAGGCTCATTCAGTGTACTCGGCTCAGTAACCAAGTCAGCTCTTTGCATAAATACAGAGATTTTTTTATTATCTCCAAAAGCTCCGTGAATAACACTGATTCTGTTGCGTTTTTAATGAGCTCTCCATTTTAGCAGACTACATTAGTTCTTTTGTTCGCATTTAAGTGTATTAGCTTGGTTGTATTTTTGTAGAAGAGTGTTCATTCTCTGTTTAGTATATATACCCTTATGTGGGCTTTCATATTATTACAGCTCTAATGCAATGTTTACCGGACTTAATTGGCTTGACTGGAGCAGTTTTTGATTTATGAGCCAACTGGAGAATCATTAATCTCTACCTCTTGTAAACAATTGGAACTGGTTTCTCTTTTATATGTAAATGTTTTGTTTGGACAAGATATTAATGTTGGTTTTTAAAACTTTTAGACATTTAATGTTCGCATTGTGTTTATAACAAAATTATACTTTAAATAATTGCAAAGAGACTAAAGGTACTGTCACACTTAGCGATGCACCAGCGATCCCGACCAGCGATATGACGCGGTCAGGATCAATGGTGCATCGCTAAGTGGTCGCTAGTGAGCTGCCACACAGGCTGATCTCACCAGCGACATCGCAGGGGTTGGGGATCGCTTATTACCTGTCAGACGAGGCGATCCTGACGTCCTCACGCCCACGTCCACGCGTCGCTCGTCTCCACAGCAGGAAGCCCAGCAGGAAGCTGATGACGAGAAACGGTCCAGAACGTTCTCGCGCGATCGGCAATACCCAGCTGGGGAACGGTCGGAGGTAAGTATCAGACAGCGATATCGCTAGCAATATTGCTATAACGTCACAAAAACCAGTGACGTTATAGCGATATTGCTAGCGATATCGCTTAGTGTGACAGGCCCTTAAGCTGCAATATAAAGTATAAATTACTTTTAGTAGCTCTCTTCCCAAATTACTTAAATAAAAAGCATGGTTAACTTTGCAGTAAAAGGTATAATTTTAGTGGTTTGAATACCTGAGTAGATTGAGAGTTGCTGGGAACGCTTCTTGTCAATTTAATTTAACTGTGCAGGTTAATGAGCATTGGTGAGCTCTCCTGACAGATCTGTCTAAGTAAATACTGAAATAACATATGAATTCCTTTCATTCTTAGAACTCCATATTTTACTTTTCCTCTGTTATTCAGCCTGGGAATGTGTAAATAAATTGTAAAGTAGGCAATAATGTTGGTCATTAGTAGAGATGGGTGGACACCTCGATGTTTGGGCCTGGCTGAACAATTACAAAAAGTTTGGTCTCGGGTACCAGAAAGAACCCGAACCCAGACTCTATTCACTTGGATGGGAGACTCAAACAACCAGTGTTTGCCACACTGTTATGTGCATGACAGTGTGGCAATCACGGCTTCTGATCTACGGTAAAATCATTACAGCCGGTGAGACATCCGCCGTTCCCATGCTGTCAAAAGACAGCGTGAGCGCGCAGATGTAATCAGAGGTATAAAGTTTACCTACAGACACTGGTGTCAGCTGATGGGACTACTGCTCTCATCAGCTACCACCTGCTGCCACAAATAACAGTGAGAGTAAGAGGCGGCTGATGGGAATATTCATCAGCCGACGCCTGTGCTGTAAATAATTATTTTTTTTTAAAAACGGCTTGGGTTCCCCCGTATTGTTGATAATCAGCCAGGCAAAAAAAACTCTCAGCTGGGAGATGCAACTCTCAGCTGGGAGATGCAACTCTCGGCTGTCAGTTTCAGCAAGGCTGGTTATTAAGTATAAACCGTATTTTTTAATTATTCTAAAAGACATATATCCATTACTAATCCTATAGTTGTATGATAAATAAAGACACAGCCAAAATAAAGTTTTTTATTTGAAATAAAATAAAACACTTTTACTTTTTTCTTTAAAAATAGCAAACACAGTTATACTCACCTAATGCCTAATTCCACTGAATCCCTTGTCTTCTATATTAAAACAAAAATAAATAACATCAATATTCCTCACCTGTCTGTCATTCTGGCCCATGCGGTAATCCATGTCTGGGGAATAAACAGTTTTCAACCTGGACAGTGCCAAGATGCGACTGTCCAGGCTGATAACCACTGGTGAATGAGCTGCTGCAAGCGCAGCATCCTTAACTAGCGGTGACATGATTGCGGTTACTGCCAGTCACTAAGACTGCACTGTGAGACTTTCTCACGGTGCTAGCAGGAATCTCTCCAAGTTCACCGCAATTTAGCTCAGCAGGGAACGCAGACTCAGTGACCTGCAGTAACCTCAATGATGTCACCGCTAGTCACTGATACTATGTTATTTTTAAATAAAAAAGTTAAATTGTTTTTTTATTTCAAATAAAAGACTTTATTCTGGCTTTGTCTTTACTTGAAACTATAGAATTAGTAATGGATAGGTGTCTTATAGATGCCTCTCCATTACTAAGCCATGAGCTTCATGTCACCTGACAATACAAAGGTGACTGTTATGATTGGGTCACTGAGGAGGAGAGCAAGCCCAAGCTAAGCCACAGAAAACCAGAGAGGTTGGTAACTAAGCGGATTGCAGACCCCTGATCCTATTCACACAACTAGCAGTAGCCGTGGAGCGTGCCTAAGATGATCCTAGATGCCTCGGCACAGTCGGAGAGCTAACTAAGCCTAAAGCAAGAAAGGGGAAATCTAAACTACCCCAGAGCAGACCCCAAAGGAATAAATAGCCCCCAAACATATATTGTCGGTGAGACAAGATGAAAACACAAACGCAGGTAGGAAAATAGACTGAGCAAACGAAGGGGCCCACACTGACTAGACAGGACAGGAAAGGAAAGACACTGTCTGCAATCATGCAAAAAACTCTGCAAAAAGGTCCAAAACGTCTGATGCAAAAATACTGAAGTTGCACAACTTCGCACACAATATCAGCACTCTGGAATATTCTGAAAGCAGAGCAAAAAGAGGCCAATCTAATAAGGGACAAAAACAAACTGGCACAAGCAGTAACATATGGATGGCGATTCAGTACAGCCCCAGCCGGAGCTGGCTGACCCACACAAAATTGAAATAGACAAAACCAGATCAAATGTGAAAAGAACACTTAGCTGAGCATGCAGGGACTGAGCTGGAAACTAAGACGTCAGTAGGCAGGAAAAAATCAACAACAGGGATAGAGGGAGTCGGCTGTCTTAAATACAGTCTGAAACCCCAGATCTCAAATATGAACCCCACTTGCGATCACTACAGGGCAAGTGGGAAGAGCTGGGCAAAGTGCTACAATTGGCACATCTAATAGATGCACCTTTTCTGGGCAGTTGCAGGCTGCTATTTTTAGGCTGGGGGCCAATATCCATGACCATTCACAAGCCTGAGAATACCAGCCCCTAGCTGTCTGCCTTAGGAAGGCTGGTTGTCAAAAATGGGGGGGAACCATGCCATTTTTTAAAAATTATTTCATCTATTCTTGATAACCAGCCTTGCTGAAGCTGACAGCTGAGGCTTGCAGCCCCCAGCTGTGAGTTGTGCCTGGCTGGATATCAAAAATACAGGGGAACCTAAGCAATTTTTAAAAAAAATTATGTATTTACAGCGCAGGCACCGGCTGATGAATACTCCCATCAGCCACTCCTGCTCTCATTGTTAATAGGGCAGCAGGCATCAACTGATGGGAGCAGTAGCTACAGTATACCTATGATCACAGTTGCAAACTCACGCTGTCTTTTGACAGCATAGGATCGGCGGCTGTCTGACCAGATGTGATGATTTTACCACCGATCAAAAGCAGTACTTAATGCGCTGTCATGCACATGACAATGTGACAAACACCCCGTGTTTGGGGGCCGAACCTGAACAGTAACACAGACTTCCTGGTGAAGTCCGTGTTGGGTGTCCGTGCCCGAACAGCAGGTATTCGGTACGGATACCGAACTTTACTGTTTGGGTTCACCCATCTCTAGTCATTAAGGTATGTCCTTTCACACAGCATAGCACTGATTGGGCATTATAAGATAATGTAATTTCCTGTGAGTAATATAGTAAAAGTACATTTACACTGGTCAATCATTTCTCACATACTAATGTTAGAGGAAATCTGTTGGTAGGACCATATATGAGACATGTACCTAACAAAGAACAGAAGAACTGAGCTTTGTCTCCTTACAAGCACATATTCTACAGCTTTTACAGCTCTACTGTTTTGCAAGACTGACTGCCTGTGAGATGGAAGCTGAAGCTCTTAGGTGGATTTCTCTGGAAAAAGACATCAGATTACAGATATCATTTTATTAAGCTTCCTATGACCTGCATGCCCATAATTGACGGCTTGAAAGGATTGATTCTACTGACAGATTCCCTTTAAGGAACCATCGTTCACCTAATAGTGTGATATGAATGGGTTGAGCGACTGAATGATGTGTCTAAAAACGTTCGTTCATCGTAAATGAAATCATTTATGGGAGTAAAAAACTGTCATTCATCTTTCAAAAATTATGTAATATAAATGTAGATTATTCGCTTTTTCATTGATTTGACCAGCAAAAAGGAGGAGTGAAATTCAAGTCCTAAATAGGTATGGCTTAAAGGATTGGCGAAATGGGTTCCATGACTATTGTTCAGTAGCATTTGGATTATTTGATCGAGTACATATTCATGTCATATTGTTCATCATTATTATTGAAAATGTTACTGTTCATATAAAACCATGAAAATTGATTATCAAACGTTTTATCACTAAATTGATAACATTGTATTTCTACAGAATAAACAGAAATACTTGTACAAGACTTTATGAATTCATATTTTCTAAATAATTAGTTTCCCTTATGGAATTTGAACTTAGAAGACTTCTATACTTCATCTGTATGTGAGAGCACAGTGCACAATGTCAGATGTTACAATTGCTATTCAACCATTCCATTTACGATTCTCATCCTTTATAAACATTTATATGACATTACTTGCTGGTTGTGAGTTTTGATCACATAGTTCACCATTTAAACAATTGAATGTTTATGTAAACAATCACTCTTACTCGCTGATCAATTTCTTACCACAACACGTTCTTAAAAAAAAGGATTTTAATTTTTATAGGGAATACAAATATTTACCAAAACAAACATGTAAAGAAAGTGATGAGTCCTGTTTAAGTGCTTTCAGGTTATCTGTTTCAATTACTTTTATTGCTGAAATACTAAACAATTGTGTTTGACATCTTAAAGAAGTTATACAGGACATTGTTTTTTTCTTACTATGGGGTTAAGAACTTACCAATAGAAAGCTGCCAACTCTCTGCCTTTCCTCTCCTTCGATGACTTATTCCAGTTCAGTCAGCGATTGTCCATCTTCATTTGACCTCATGCCAACAGAACATCTCTTTCTCTTCTGTGCTGCTTTGCCGACGGGGCATAACTGCCAACGTCATGCTGATTTTAGAGCCAGCATGAGTAGCCAGCTGTCAATTAGCGTTGCATCGGCAGTCATGTCCCGTTGACAAAACAGAGCGGATGAGAAGAAGTTGCTCTGTTTATCTGATGAAGCCAGAAGCAGGAGAATCATCGTCTCGAGCTCTCCTTGACCTTTTTGGACTGGAAGAGATCAGTGCATGGCAGAACAGGCAGGTAGTTAGTAATTACTTGCTTGGAAGCTCTTAGCTCTATAGGTAAAAATTATTAAATTATTTGAATTTTTATGGGAATTATAATCAAGCGTTAATTATCTAGTGATCATAAGTAATGAAAAACATCCAAAGGGGCATCAACACCTAGGAGTCTACCACTCAGATTTTTAGATCTGTCTGCAAAAAAAATAAAAGTTTTAATATATGGTAGAAGAGATGATTCACATATGTCAGAGTTCATTTGGGCATGAAGTCATCAATGTAAATAAGGATGGAGAAGGAAGAATTAATGAGAAGCACATCATTTAGCTATTGAAAGCCCCTTTTCTTCCGATGTTTCACCAAATTTGTCCCAAAAGTTATCTAAAAGTATACTTGTCAGTCATACTTGTACATCATTTTTATAAATTAAAATTTGAATTTATTGCCATTTTTCTTTTTTTATTATTCTTTTTTTATTTAGAAATAGCATATTTTGTCTGTGTAAAGTAAATAGAAAATAACTGCTCATGTAGCCAACGCAAGAACTAATATCCTGTGTACAAGAAAAAGCCAGGAATAGATCGATAATTAATCAGAAGCAATTTTCAAGTAGACCGTCATTTAGGCTATAATGTCTTCTTTAAACTGTAAATATCTCTAAAATAAATATCAAAAAATGTCTAATCCTCTTTGGCAACCACAGCTGTAATAGTTTACTTTCATGCATTTTCTAGCCTGTATTTATCTATAATTGTATATGAATAGGAAAACAGTAGCAGTTCAGAAGTTCAACCATTTTGGAAATCTTGGTGTTTAATTGAAAATGTCAATTCCTGGAAAAACAGCTGTGTATATTGTAGTAATTCTGTGGGGCTATTAGTAAAAGCTAATGATGCACAATGTAGTAAAAACAATTTATGTATACTTTATTACTTAGAAGCTATGAGACTTTCTTCCCCTCCCAATGACAGTATATGTTATTATTTACATATATTATGCATATACTGTACATTAATTAGAGGGATTGACATAGACAAAAAAGGGTCCCTGTGTAAAATCAATATATGGGCCCTTTGCAGTCCTATAACTCATCATGGAGCACCTGTTTATGTGTCTTTCACTAAAGTTGTTTACTCTTTTGGAGTTGGAAATGGAAACCCTAATCTAGGCTTGGACTGGCCCACAGGGTAACAGGTGAATACCCACGTGGGCCCCTGTGCAGATCTGGGCCCCCAACCCTACTGTATGGGCAATACTTGACATAATTCACTTGATTCCCTTTGTGCAGAAAAAAGCCGCATCTCATCATTCATTAACCAAACTACATAGCTTATTATTATACAGAGATATAGGTAAATTTGTGAATGAGGGTAGTGTAATATTTGTATCCAAGTGAAAAGTGAGCCCTCCAAAGTCAATGCTACTGGTGGGCCCTTAGCACCCCAGTCTGACACTGCCCTAACCTATTGGGCTCCTGTACAGTTCCACAGGTTGCAGTTCTGGTATTTCTGCCCAGAATAATACCTAATTTATATCTACCTGTCAACTGTTTCATATTGCCCAAACCACAGGTAGCATGAATGTGTGTCTTACTCTGAAATGCTGAAGTGTTTCATATAAAACATGCCGTGAAAAGCTGGCCCATGACTATGCATCTCAAATGGTTAGTCTGAGGGAGGTCCCTGGTGGCTTATCCCTGCCCTGCCCCCATGACTATCAGTTCTCTTCTTATGGGGGTATAAGGAGAGACCTGTCAGTTTAGGGGAGCGGAGCATGGAGAAATTTCCAGGAATGTGTGTCAGGCAAGACATCAGAGACACTTAAGGTACTGTCACACTAAGCGATATCGCTAGCAATATCGATGTGTCTGATACTTACCTCCGACCGCTCCCCCGCTGGTTATCGCTGATCGCGCGAGAACATCCTGGACCGATTCTCGTCGTCAGCTTCCTGCGGCGCTTCCTGTGGAGAGACGAGCGACGAGCGTGGAGCCGGGCGGGAGGATGCAGGATCGCCTAGTGTGACAGGTAAGTAGCGACCCCGGTCCCCAGCGATGTCGCTGGTGAGATCTGCCTGTGTGGCAGCTCACTAGCGACCACTTAGCGATGTACCAGCGATCCTGACCGCGTCATATCGCTGGTACATCGCTAAGTGTGACAGTACCTTTAGTCTATAGCCGGCTTTTCAAAGTATTTCTTCTTTGAAACACTGCTGTATTTCAGAGAAAGAAACCCATTTTCTACCATCCACAGGATAGGCGATACCTTTCTGATTGCTAGAAGTCTAAGTGCTGAGTGCTGGGACCCCCAGCCATTCTAAGATCAGGGCTCTGGAATCTATGCTGTATACAGGACACTGCAGTTTCATCCTAAATAGAGCATAGATTCACATGCTTGACTTTTCCTCTATTAATTTTTTGTGGAGCTGTCAGTAAAAGCTCATGAATAGCACACAGGTCGCGCATGTGCGCCTCTTCTCCATTCCTGATGTGGCTGCAGATCCCTGTTATCAGAGTTCCAGAGCCCAACTTTCGATTTGAGTCCCAGTCATCAGACCCTTGTGATCAGCAATGTTATCTCTGTACTATGAATGAGAATTATCTTGTTATTTTGGGACTAACCCTTCACTATGGAATGTGCAGAAAGTGCCTTTTTTATTATATTGTTAGTTGATCATTATAATCAAGGTTGGCCCTGTGGGTGTGAAATTGCACAGCCAATCACATCGATCGTAAATTCATTGGGGTGGCACCACTCCCCATGATGACAACTGCCACTGCACTGCTAGAAGATTCAGCAGGTACCTTAATGCGGTCACCAAAACTGTATGGACATATCCATAAGACCAAGGTCGGTAAGTCTTTACCAACCGGGACATATGGATTTGTCCAAGGTCGTGAAGGGGTTAAAAGCACAAAACATCTCATACAAGAAAAAGAACATTACATGTAAACATACAGTGCCTTGCGAAAGTATTTGGCCCCCTGGAACTTTTCAACCTTTTCCCACATATCATGCTTCAAACATAAAGATACCAAATGTAAATTTTTGGTGAAGAATCAACAAGTGGGACACAATTGTGAAGTTGAACAAAATTTATTGGTTATTTTAAATTTTTGTGGAAATTCAAAAATTGAAAAGTGGGATGTGCAATATTATTTGGCCCCTTTATTTTCAGTGCAGCAAACTCACTTCAGAAGTTCATTGTGGATCTCTGAATGATCTAATGTCCTAAATGACTAATGATGAAAAATATAATCCACCTGTGTGTGGGGCGTGCAATATTATTCGGCCCCTTTAACTTAATACTTTGCTGCGCCACCTTTTGCTGCGATTATAGCTGCAAGTCGCTTGGGGTACGTCTCGATCAGTTTTGTACATCGAGAGACTGAATTTCTTGCCCATTTTTCCTTGGCAAACAGCTCGAGCTCAGTGAAGTTTGATGGAGATCATTTGTGAACAGCAGTTTTCAGCTCTTTCCACAGATTCTCGATTGGATTCAGGTCTGGACTTTGACTTGGCCATTCTAACACCTGGATACGTTTATTTGGGAACCATTCCATTGTAGATTTTGCTTTATGTTTGGGATCATTGTCTTGTTGGAAGACAAATCTCCGTCCCAGTCTCAGGTCTTTCGCAGACTCCAACAGGTTTTCTTCAAGAATGGTCCTGTATTTGGCTCCATCCATCTTCCCATCAAGTTTAACCATCTTCCCTGTCCCTACTGAAGAAAAGCAGGCCCAAACCAAGATGCTGCCACCACCATGTTTGACAGTGGGGATGGTGTGTTCAGGGTGATGAGCTGTGTTACCTTTACGCCAAACATATCGCTTGGCATTGTTGCCAAAAAGTTCGATTTTGGTTTCATCTGACCAAAGCACAATCTTGTTTGGTGTGTCTCCCATGAGGCTAGTTGCAAACTTTAAACGACACTTTATGGATATCTTTGAGAAATGGCTTTCTTCTTGCCACTCTTCCATAAAGGCCAGATTTGTGCAGTGTATGACTGATTGTTGTCCTATGGGCAGACTGTCCCACCTCAGCTGTAGATCTCTGCAGTACATAGAGAGTGATCATGGGCCTCTTGTCTGCATCTCTGATCAGTCTTCTCTTTGTTTGAGATGAAAGTTTAGAGGGATGACCGGGTCTTGGTAGATTTGCAGTGGTTGATACTCCTTCCATTTCAATATGATCGCTTGCACAGTGCTCCTTGAGATGTTTAAAGTTTTGTAAATCATTTTGTATCCAAATCCAGCTTTAAAGTTCTCAACAACAGTATCACAGACCTGCCTGTCGTGTTCCTTGGTCTTCATGATGCTCTCTGTGCATCAAACAGAACCCTGAGACTATCACAGAGCAGGTGCATTTATACGGAGACTTGATTACACACAGGTGGATTATATTTTTCATCATTAGTCATTTAGGACATTAGATCATTCAGAGATCCACAATGAACTTCTGAAGTGAGTTTGCTGCACTGAAAATAAAGGGGCCAAATAATATTGCACATCCCACTTTTCAGTTTTTGAATTTCCACAAAAATTTAAAATAACCAATAAATTTTGTTCAACTTCACAATTGTGTCCCACTTGTTGTTGATTCTTCACCAAAAATTTAAATTTGGTATCTTTATGTTTGAAGCATGATATGTTGGAAAAGGTTGAAAAGTCCCAGGGGGACGAATACTTTCGCAAGGACCATTGTATTAAAAAATAATATACACACACCAAACTATAGCGTCGAAGATAAAACAGAGTAAAGGGACAAAAAGAATTGGAATATTCCCCAATATTTCCTGACGAGTGACGCGCAAACTGTGGTGGTTAGCGCCCTGAATATTATGTAAGTGTCACCCCCCCACTCCTTGTCATTTCACACTAAAAAATCCTAGGCAACCCAATAGTCTAACGTCACAATTAAAAAAATGGATATATACCACATCAACATTTAGACAGAAATGTGTTTAATAATCAACAATAAAAAGATATTACACCTGCGCTGGCTGACTATATCCTGTAATAACCACCTAAATAGGTCATGAACAAGTAAAGTACTTACTTCCTGTAAACTGTGGGACTGCAGGTGGATCCAGCGTACGCCACGTGTGGAGATGGCTATACCACGATGGTAACCGGAGACGCAGCACCAAGGAGGCGTCCCTGATGAAGAAGGTCCGAGGACCTTAGAAACGTGTTGGCTTCTAGTTTGGCCTGCACGCGCTCCCTTCCTTTTTTTCCCTGGTGACGTCACCTGGTTCTCCTCCCTCTCAGCCGCTGCACGCCGGCGGCGCCTCTCGGCCGGAGTGCGCCGCCATCATTCAGCGCGCCCAGCGGCTGTCAGCTTCAGAGACGCTCCTGCACCACCGCCTACAGGAGGGACGCCTCCTTGGTGCTGCGTCTCCGGTTACCATCGTGGTATAGCCATCTCCACACGTGGCGCACGCTGGATCCACCTGCAGCCCCACAGTTTACAGGAAGTAAGTACTTTACTTGTTCATGACCTATTTAGGTGGTTATTACAGGATATAGTCAGCCAGCGCAGGTGTAATATCTTTTTATTTTTCATTGTCACTGGTTCTCCTTTGGGTGTGCACAGACCCAGGGCATTCGCCAGCAGCGGCTGTATTGCACATATCCACCATCACTTGTATCAGGAAGCGCCGGTGTATATTTGTTATTTACGTGTTTAATAATCATTAAAGGCAATCTGTCAACAGATTTTTGCTATGAAACCTGAGAGCAACATGATGTAGGTGCAGAAACCCTGATTCCAGCGATGAGTAACTTTATGGGTTGCTTGTCACAGATTTAATAAAATCAGTGTTTTATCACCAAGAGATTATTGTTAGAGGACTAGTTGTCTCATGTCAAGTAGTCTTCCTGCTCTGTGTTACCGCTCTCCCACCAATGATTAACATCTTTCTGACATCATGCTGATCCACTTTAAAGATTCACTTTAAAGTGGATGTCTTTGATAAACACCAATACAAAATGATAATGTCAGCATGAACTGTTAAGTGGATTACCTATTTGCACCTAAATGCATAACTTACTGGCACATTATAATACAGCATATGAAATTATTGCTGCAGAAAATTGATAGATAAGATATACAGATGGACACAGAAAATCACATGGTCATGTAGAGTTTAAACTTTTATATATATTTTTTTATACATTCTGGATATATTTTTAGTTATTCTTAGGGACTTGAAGCAGCATTCATTTGATCACTTATAGTATAATACTACAGTACTTACCACAGTTTTGCAGTATAAAGTGAAGTTGCAGTTCTCTGAAGCTTAGCTTTTGACTGAGTGGATTGATATGATAGCTCAGCTGCCATGGTAACTCATTGACCCTCCTTGATCACATAAAATTGGCTTGGTGGGAGTTACAATAGCAATGGCCTCATTTACAGCAGGTGAAAAAGTATTGAACATGTCATCAATTTTCTAAGTATATATGTATATATACAGGTGTGGCAAAAATTAACAGACCACTTTCAAATGTTCAATTTGACTGATTTTTCTCTTTAGGCTATGGACCCACGTATGCAGAAAAAAAGGACTCCTTCCCAGGAAAAACGTGCATTTTTTGTGCATTTTTTTGCTTGTTTTTTGCTCTTTTTTATGCATTTTTTACAGGAGCATCCTCCTGCTCATAGAACATAGTTAGAAATGCTGATTTTTCTGCGAATTTAATGAGCATGCTGCGTTTTTTCGCAGAAAAAAACACATTAATGTGCACAAAAAGTGTGGAATTCATTAAAATGAATGTGATGCTTCTTGTAAGCGTTTTTTAAGTGTTTTTGCTGGTAAAAAACGCTTACATGGGTACACAGCCTTATAGGTATATTTTTTAGTAAAATATAAATTGTTCCTTTAGTCTACAAACTTCTGACAACATGTCTCTGAATTTCCAAGCAATAAATTTTGTATTTTTTTCTAACAAAGAAAAATGGTCAAAATTAAAAAAAAAACAGTGCTTTCAGACCTCAAATAATGCAAATGAAACAAGTTCATAATAATTTAGCGACAACAATACTAATGTTTTAACTCAGGAAGAGTTCAGAAATCAATATTTTGTGGAATAACCATGATTTTTAGAAACTGCTTTCATGTACCTTGGCATGCTTGCCACCAGTCTTTCACACATGTTTTTGAGCAGTGTATATTTTTAAAGGCTCTATTGTCATGAGACTCTCACCAGATGACAGTACAATCCTTCCAATCCACGCAGGCAAATAAATCAGTAATTAGAAAGCAATTCTGCCACTTAGTGGAAAATAATATCAGCTGGCTCAAATGATGGCCTATAAAAAGGTGTTTCATTACCAAGGTGCCACACAAAAAATATCTTATGATGGGTAAAACCATTGAGCTGTCTTAAGACCTTCACAATCTTATTGTTTTATTGTTGCAAAACATACTGATGGCATTAGTTACAGAAGAATATCTAAATTACTGAAGTTTCCAGTGAGCACTGTTGGGGTTATAATACGGAAGTGAAAAAAACCTCATTTCACCATAAACCGGCAAGGATAAAGTGCTCCCTGCAAGATTTCAAACAGAAAAATGAGGGCTATTTTTCTGCAAATGGCACTAGCAAACTTCAGGTAATTGAAGGAATAATGAATGAACATTCTTAAAAACAATTTGCTGCCATCTACGCAGTTGGTGAAGATGAACGGAGGGTGAACATTTCAACAAGTCAATGATCCAAACACACAGCCAAGGAAACTCTCAATGTGTTTCAGAGAAAGAAACTAAAGCTGCTAGAATAGCCCCTCCAATCACCTGACATGAATACAACAGAAAATTTATGGAAGAAACTAAAGTGCAGGGTTCATAGAAGGAGACCACGGAACCATCAGGATTTGAAGAATATTTGTGTGGAAGAATTGGAAAAATCACCCCTGAGCAATGCATGTGACTAGGCTCTCCATACAGGAGGCGTGTTGAAGGTGTTATCACCAACAAAGGCTTTTGAATGAAGTATTAATCAAATTTCAGCAAGCGTGTTCAATAGTTTTTCCCTGTGTAATTTCCTATTATTACACATAACTTAAATTATGGACATCAATGGTTTGATTTTTTTGCTTGTGTGGATTGGTTGGGGTGTTGCCAACATCTGATGATAATTTCATGTCAATAGCACCTTTAGAAATATGGCGGGTGAAATAAGAATTGAACACGTCATCAATTTTCTAAGTAAAAATATATTTCTAAAGGTGCTATTTATGTTTTATATTTATTTAGAAAATTGGTGACGTGTTCAATATTTATTTCACCCTCTGTAAATGCCGCTGTTAGACAACAACATTTAAATGGTTAAACTGAGTGATCAGAGCAAGCTCATTGTGACGGCAGTTCATAGAATCATAGAATCGTAGAGTTGGAAGGGACCTCCTGGGCCATCTGGTCCAACCCCCTGCTCAAAGCAGGATTCGCTAAATCATCCCAGTCAGATGTCTGTCCAGCCTCTGTTTGAAGACTTCCATTGAAGGAGAACTCACCACTTCTCATGGCAGCCTGTTCCACTCATTGATCACTCTAACTGTCAAAAAGTTTTTTCTAATATCTAATCTGTGTCTCCTCCCATTCAGTTTCATCCCATTGCTTCTAGTCTTTCCTTGTGCAAATGAGAATAAAGTTGATCATTCTACAATGTGACAGCCTTTTAGATATTTGTAGACAGCTATTATGTCTCCTCTCAGTCTTCTCTTTTGCAAACTAAACATTCCCAAATCCTGCAACCTTTCCTCATAAGACAGGGTTTGCAGACCGGTCACCATTCTGGTTGCTCTTTTCTGAACTTGCTCCAGTTTGTTGATGTCTTTTTTAAAATATGGTGCCCAAAACTGGACACAATATTCCAGATGAGGTCTGACCAAAGAGGAGTAGAGGGAAATAATGACTTGACGTGGTCTAGACTGTATGCTTCTGTTAATACATCCTAGAATTGCATTTGCCTTTTTTGCTGCTGCATCACACTGTTGACTCATATTCAGTCTGTGATCTATTAGTATACCCAAGTCTTTTTCACATGTGCTGTCACTTAGCCCTATTACTCCCATTCTGTATATGCTTTTTTCATTTTTATTGCCCAGATGTATTACTTTGCATTTCTCCCTGTTAAAAACCATTCTGTTAGTTGCTGCCCACTTCTCCAGTTTATTTAAATCTTTTTGAATCCTCTCTCTCTCTTCTCTAGTATTAGCTATCCCTCTTAGCTTTGTGTCATCAGCAAATTTAATCAGTTTACCCTCAATTCCTTCATCTAAATCGTTGATAAAGATGTTGAACAATACAGGGCCCAGGACAGAGCCCTGTGGTACCCCACTTGAGACATTCTTCCAACTGGATGTGCAGCCATTTACGACCACTCTTTGGGTCCGATCACTAAACCAGTCATGAATCCACCTAACAGTTGCCTTGTCCATTCCATACTTAGTCATTTTTTCAATAAGGATTGAATGAGAGACTTTGTTAAATGCTTTGCTGAAGTCAAGATATACTATATCTACAGCATTTCCTTGATCCACCCAATCAGTGATACCATCATAGAAGGAAATTAAGTTATAAGCAGATGCCAGCTATGTAATAAACTTGGTCTCTGCCATGCATGAAGCAGGCTCAGTCCTTAACCCCTTTCCAACATCGGGCGTATATTTATACCAATGTCGGACTCCCTCCCTCCCTTTGATGTGGGCTCCGGCGGTGAGCCCACATCTTTCCCGAGACATGTCAGCTGTTTTCAACAGCTGACATGTGCCTGCAATAGCCGCGGGTGGAATCACAATGCACCCGTGGCTATTAACTAGTTTGTTTTTTTAAAATTCTGTGGAAACATGGTTGAAAAACAATGTCTGACTTTCATTTGTTCATTTTCATAGACTTTTTATTTATTATTAATTTGTCAGATTTAAGTTATTTTTGTGACTATTGTGGGTTTTTCTGTCATTACACGAGAGGTACCAACAATTTTTGACCACGTGTGTGTATATACAGCTCTGCCACAAATTAAGAGACCACTTCCAAATGTTTAGTTTAAAACACAAAAATTGAGCTTGGTTTGAGTTGGTATACATGCAGCACATAAACGCATGTTCACATTGGCCATAAAACATACAAAACCTACAAAAGACAAAATGAGAAAAATCCTCCTGTAATTACATAAACAAAAAGCAAAAGTGCTTTTAAATAATTCATAGTTCTTAGTAATACTGTATTTGATCATATATAGCATAAAAGCCGTCCCACCATCGACAAGTTGACTCTGTGGTCGGGGGGGTTCTACATTGTCTAATATTAAAAACCTTATCATGTGTCAAAGTTGACATCAGTGTGTGAATAAGGGCAACATATTGCAACAATTATCCTTTTCCATTCTTCAAGAATGACCTCTTTAAGAGCCTGGATGCTGGATGGACAGTGATGTTCAACTTGGCTTTTTTTTAAAGCCAGCTGTCTACAAGACACCTGATTAATGATGAATTATTAGACTTGCCTGTGATTGAAATGTTAATTACAATTTTGGAGCTAGAATTTCTTTGGGGTGTACACATTTTTGCAACATTGCATTGAACTCATTTGCTAGAAAAATACATATTGGGTATGCAAAATGACAAATCTTGTGTGCAATCAGTGGAACACATTTGTGGGAAGCTCGTGTAGATGTTTCTGAATGGAAGCTGAAGGATTTCTTAAAGATTTGTTGGAGTGTACTCATTTATGTTGAGCACTGTATATTAACTCATTTGAATAAAATTAGTAATTAATTTTAAATACGTATGTATTGTAAAATTGCAGAAAGTATTGAGACTTATGTACTTAACAATACTTTTAGAATTCTATAACACTTCATAATTCAGAGTCATCCAGCTACCCAGGGAGTCACTACTTTTAATAATCTAAGGTAGGCAACACAGCTTTATATTGATGCCATTTGTTACGCTGTTGTGTTCAATCAATATAATACTCATCCCGTTGAATACACCATGAGGCTAATGGTTCCACTAGATCTAGTTTAAGTTGTAGCAGCACTATACTTTAGGAAATGTAGACGCTTTGGAAAACTGATGTGCCTCTGAGGACAAGTTGATTTCTTTCTCTGGAGTGTGAATCAAGCTAAGAACTTATGTTCATAAGCAAAGTTTCAACAAGAGGAAAATGGACCAAACCTAAACTCCCGATGGACTTAAGTAAAATTAAAGCTTTTCCTACTGTCTAAAGATACTGCAGTGAAGTGTGTATGTGTAACAAAATTCTGATGTTAATTACTGCTACAGTATATTCGAGTAGACTAATGTAAAATGTTATCTGAACTTCACACGCATGCTACAGACAGTTCTTCCAATACAGAAGAACCCACAGGGTCAATATACACTATCACATAGAGAGACATGGAAATATTTTTTTTTTTTTTTGCAAGACCAAGGCCGTGATTCATCAAGACAGGTGTTGGTCATGCCGGTCTTGATGAGGGGGCTTGCTAGAGTCAGATGCTCTTGATTCATGAAGAGAAGCGTGCCTCATCATGAATCTGGACCGTTTGTCAAGTGTCATGTTCCTTCGTGCGCTAAACCGGAAATCTCACAACAATCAGCTATAGTGAGAAGTGTGATTTCTGTCATAGAGAATGCCACAGCTGATCATGAATTAGAAGAGCGGTGGTGTCCTGTTCCAGCTCCATTCATTTTGGCAGAGCTGGAAGAAACTCGCAAAATTTAAAATGCAACTCCAAGTTGTGCCTAAATATTGTGACTTTTCAAAGCTTTTACACCACAATTATTGCTTGAAAGCGTTGATGAATTGGTCCCCAAATGTATAATCTATGGTCTCCCATCTCTTTTTTTTGCTTTAAGTAGGAAGCTACAATCAGCACAGAACCTGCAATTATAGTTACCTATAGAGATTTTTCTTTACAATACAACTGAACCTTTTTGCTCAGAAAGTAATTTTCACCAGTTCATTTTTAAATTGTTAAATTCCTTGATTGAATAAATGTGATGATCATCTTTTTTATGGCTTTTTCTCGATTTATATACCAATAACTCATTAAAGTAGATATTGTAAAGAGAAAGTAAACCTCTTTCCACTTTCCGTTTTATATTTTGTTTTCTTTAAGTAAAGCAGATCTCTCTTTATTGCTCGCATTCTCTAGATCTTCATCCAGTATTTTTTCTGGGTTGACTTTCTTCAACAAATGTCTCGTTAATTCAGTTCAACAGATGTCTTGTTAACTTTTTTGTTGGAAAAATGTAAGATCATAATTATTAATTCTACATAATCACAAGAATTGGTCATATGGCATTGCATGTTTTATATTGTATTGATTAGAGTTGAGCGAAACGGGTCGAAAAAATTCAAAAGTCGCCGACTTTTGGCAAAGTCGGGTTTCATGAAACGAAACCCGACCCTAGGATGAGGTCGGCCACGAGGTCGGCGACTTACGCGCCAAAGTCGCGTTTCAAAAGTTTGTTTTGCGCTCTTTTTCAGCCAATCAGGATCCACGGACACTGTGGGCAACGTGATGACATAGGCACGGGTCACCACCATCTTTCAGAAGGGCATGCAAGTGATTGGCTTGCTTTGGTGGGCGTCACAGGGGGTATAAAAGGGCGTGCACGCCGACCGCCATCTTACTTCTGCCGATCTCAGTATAGGGAGAGGTTGCTGCTGATTCTGTAGGGAGAGCTTTAGCCAGGGAAGAAGACCAAAAAACTGCTTCTGCTGCTAGCGATTTGGCCTGCACAACACACCAGTCACTGTGTGTGCAGTGCAAGGGGAGGCTATATAGTGGTGTATTAGTGGTGTTGGTTATTGGGCTGCCTTCTAAGGCTTCCTGACAGGCTGGCATTGCTGTTTACCCACTGCTCCGCAAACTGCTTTTTTAAAAGCAATCCAATCTCCCTTATCCTCTAGTCACTTTGGTCACAGCTGTGCCATCGAGCCTGTCACATAGCGCTCAGATATTCATTGGGCCTCAAACTGCTTTTTTAAAAGCAATCCCAATTTTTTTTTTTGTCCTGCTGAGAAGAAAAAAAAACTGCTTCTGCTGCTGATAGCAATTTGGCCTGCACAACACACCAGTCACTGTGTGCAGTGCAAGGGGAGGCTATATAGTGGTGTATCAGTGGTGTTGGTTGTTGGGCTGCCTTTTAAGGCTTCCTGACAGGCTGGCATTGCTGTTTACCCACTGCTCCGCAAACTGCTTTTTTAAAAGCAATCCAATCTCCCTTATCCTCTAGTCACTTAGGTCACAGCTGTGCCATCGAGCTTGTCACATAGCGCTCAGATATTCATTGGGCCTCACACAATCCAAAAGTGTCCAGTGTCCAAAAGTGTGTGCAGAGATTCAAAATCTCACTTATTCTCTAGTCACTTAGGTCACAGCTGTGCCATCGAGCCTGTCACATAGCGCTCAGATATTCATTGGGCCTCACACAATCCAAAAGTGTCCAGTGTCCAAAAGTGTGTGCAGAGATTCAAAATCTCACTTATTCTCTAGTCACTTAGGTCACAGCTGTGCCATCGAGCTTGTCACATAGCGCTCAGATATTCATTGGGCCTCACACAATCCAAAAGTGTCCAGTGTCCAAAAGTGTGTGCAGAGATTCAAACTCTCACTTATCCTCTAGTCACTTAGGTCACAGCTGTGCCATCGAGCTTGTCACATAGCGCTCAGATATTCATTGGGCCTCACACAATCCAAAAGTGTCCAGTGTCCAAAAGTGTGTGCAGAGATTCAAACTCTCACTTATTCTCTAGTCACTTAGGTCACAGCTGTGCCATCGAGCTTGTCACATAGCGCTCAGATATTCATTGGGCCTCACACAATCCAAAAGTGTCCAGTGTCCAAAAGTGTGTGCAGAGATTCAAAATCTCACTTATTCTCTAGTCACTTAGGTCACAGCTGTGCCATCGAGCTTGTCACATAGCGCTCAGATATTCATTGGGCCTCACACAATCCAAAAGTGTCCAGTGTCCAAAAGTGTGTGCAGAGATTCAAACTCTCACTTATCCTCTAGTCACTTAGGTCACAGCTGTGCCATCTAGCTTGTCACATAGCGCTCAGATATTCATTGGGCCTCACACAATCCAAAAGTGTCCAGTGTCCAAAAGTGTGTGCAGAGATTCAAACTCTCACTTATCCTCTAGTCACTTAGGTCACAGCTGTGCCATCGAGCTTGTCACATAGTGCTCAGATATTCATTGGGCCTCACACAATCCAAAAGTGTCCAGTGTCCAAAAGTGTGTGCAGAGATTCAAACTCTCACTTATCCTCTAGTCACTTAGGTCACAGCTGTGCCATCGAGCTTGTCACATAGCGCTCAGATATTCATTGGGCCTCACACAATCCAAAAGTGTCCAGTGTCCAAAAGTGTGTGCAGAGATTCAAAATCTCACTTATTCTCTAGTCACTTAGGTCACAGCTGTGCCATCGAGCTTGTCACATAGCGCTCAGATATTCATTGGGCCTCACACAATCCAAAAGTGTCCAGTGTCCAAAAGTGTGTGCAGAGATTCAAACTCTCACTTATCCTCTAGTCACTTAGGTCACAGCTGTGCCATCGAGCTTGTCACATAGCGCTCAGATATTCATTGAGCCTCACACAATCCAAAAGTGTCCAGTGTCCAAAAGTGTGTGCAGAGATTCAAACTCTCACTTATCCTCTAGTCACTTAGGTCACAGCTGTGCCATCGAGCTTGTCACATAGCACTCAGATATTCATTGGGCCTCACACAATCCAAAAGTGTCCAGTGTCCAAAAGTGTGTGCAGAGATTCAAACTCTCACTTATCCTCTAGTCACTTAGGTCACAGCTGTGCCATCGAGCTTGTCACATAGCGCTCAGATATTCATTGGGCCTCACACAATCCAAAAGTGTCCAGTGTCCAAAAGTGTGTGCAGAGATTCAAACTCTCACTTATCCTCTAGTCACTTAGGTCACAGCTGTGCGATCGAGCTTGTCACATAGTGCTCAGATATTCATTGGGCCTCACACAATCCAAAAGTGTCCAGTGTCCAAAAGTGTGTGCAGAGATTCAAACTCTCACTTATCCTCTAGTCACTTAGGTCACAGCTGTGCCATCGAGCTTGTCACATAGCGCTCAGATATTCATTGGGCCTCACACAATCCAAAAGTGTCCAGTGTCCAAAAGTGTGTGCAGAGATTCAAAATCTCACTTATTCTCTTGTCACTTAGGTCACAGCTGTGCCATCGAGCCTGTCACATAACGCTCAGATATCAGTGGGCCTCACACAATCCAAAAGTGTCCAGTGTCCAAAAGTGTGTGCAGAGATTCAAAATCTCACTTATTCTCTAGTCACTTAGGTCACAGCTGTGCCATCGAGCCTGTCACATAGCGCTCAGATATCAGTGGGCCTCACACAATCCAAAAGTGTCCAGTGTCCAAAAGTGTGTGCAGAGATTCAAACTCTCACTTATCCTCTAGTCACTTAGGTCACAGCTGTGCCATCGAGCTTGTCACATAGCACTCAGATATTCATTGGGCCTCACACAATCCAAAAGTGTCCAGTGTCCAAAAGTGTGTGCAGAGATTCAAACTCTCACTTATCCTCTAGTCACTTAGGTCACAGCTGTGCCATCGAGCTTGTCACATAGCGCTCAGATATTCATTGGGCCTCACACAATCCAAAAGTGTCCAGTGTCCAAAAGTGTGTGCAGAGATTCAAACTCTCACTTATCCTCTAGTCACTTAGGTCACAGCTGTGCGATCGAGCTTGTCACATAGTGCTCAGATATTCATTGGGCCTCACACAATCCAAAAGTGTCCAGTGTCCAAAAGTGTGTGCAGAGATTCAAACTCTCACTTATCCTCTAGTCACTTAGGTCACAGCTGTGCCATCGAGCTTGTCACATAGCGCTCAGATATTCATTGGGCCTCACACAATCCAAAAGTGTCCAGTGTCCAAAAGTGTGTGCAGAGATTCAAAATCTCACTTATTCTCTTGTCACTTAGGTCACAGCTGTGCCATCGAGCCTGTCACATAACGCTCAGATATCAGTGGGCCTCACACAATCCAAAAGTGTCCAGTGTCCAAAAGTGTGTGCAGAGATTCAAAATCTCACTTATTCTCTAGTCACTTAGGTCACAGCTGTGCCATCGAGCCTGTCACATAGCGCTCAGATATCAGTGGGCCTCACACAATCCAAAAGTGTCCAGTGTCCAAAAGTGTGTGCAGAAATTAAAAATCTCCCCTGTCCTATAGACACCTTGTTTTACATACTATATAGTTTGTTGGATTTTGTCTACATTTCTACCAAAAATGAGGAAGGCTGGTGGAAGAGGCCGTGGAATTGGGCGGGGGTTGGCAGCTGGTAATGATGGTGTTGGTGGTGGATCTGATGGTAGTGGCAAGAGCAAAATAGGACCGAATGCAGGAGGTGTTGAGCCTGCGTCATCATCTGGCTACATAAGGCCTCGAACGCTTAGTTTTCTAGGAGTTGGCAAACCGCTTTTAAAGCCAGAGCATCAGGAAAAAGTTTTGTCTTACATTGCTGACTCAGCCTCCAGCTCTATCGCCTCCTCTTCTTCAGTTGTAAAAAGTAAAAGCACTGAGTCGTCATTGGAGGCTCATGTTCATGAACCACACCTTTCCTTGTGTCCTTCACCCCAACCAAGATTGAAGGATGACGCAGGCCATACTACTGATTACTCCATGGAGCTGTTTTCACATACCATGTCTGGATTATCAAGTGAAATGGTGAATTACCCAGGCCAAGATGAATCTGACATGGAGTGCACTGATGCACAGCCGCTGATGGATGATTCTGCTGGTACATTCACTCAGAGCACTACATTGTCCTCGCAGTGTACAGAGCCAGATTCTGACCCTGATGAGACTCAGGTGCCCCTTCCCGCACACTATACCACCATACACGGTGACACAGAAGAAGGTGCACATGACATAGAAGAGGCGGTGATGGATGACCCAGTTGTTGACCCAGATTGGCATCCATTGGGGGAAGAGGGTGCTGCTTCCAATAGCTCAGATGAGGAGCATCCACAGCAGACATCGACATCGCAACAGCTGTTATCTGGCAGGCCCGGAGCACTCCAAAGACAGGTTCCAAACATCAAAAGAGTTGCTGGACAGCTTGTCCAGAGGGTCAAAAGATCACAGCGTGCTAGGCTGCAAAATGTCTGCCAAAGTAGGAAGAGTGCAGTGTGGCACTTTTTTGAACAAAATCCTCATGATCAGGCCAAGGTTATCTGTAAGAAGTGCGCAAAGACCTTTAGCCGAGGGAAAAATCTGAAAAATTTTAATACCAGTTGCATGCTTAGACATTTAACCAGCATGCACTTGCAAGCGTGGACACAACACCAAACCTCAAGTGCCACATGTGCAACTGATCACAACGAAGGTAGTCAGCAACGCTACATTGTTTCCCCCACTGTAAGCCCACCGGTTAGCACAGCAGCAAATGTTGAGGTGTCGTTGCAAGGCCGCAGCAGTCAGGGAATCCCACTGTTATATCAACGAAAGACTGATTCTAGGCCATCAGAAAGAACACCAACTCCATCACCATCATCAACCCTCTCTCAGTCCGCCCTGTCCACCGCTACTTCCACCATATGCAGCTCTCAAGTCCAGCTCACCCTCCCAGACACTATGAGTAGGTCAAGAAAGTACTCAGTCTCTCATCCGCGTACACTGGGTTTGAACGCCCACATTGCCAAACTAATCTCGTTTGAGATGATGCCATTTCGGTTGGTGGAAAGCACAGCTTTCCGCGAACTCATGGCCTATGCAGTACCACGCTATGACCTACCCAGTCGCCACTTCTTCTCTCGCAAAGCCATCCCAGCCCTCCACCATCATGTGAAAGACCGCATTGTCCATGCACTCAAGCAGTCAGTGAGCGGAAAGGTGCACCTCACAACTGATGCATGGTCCAGTCGGCATGGCCAGGGCCGTTACGTGTCCATCACTGCGCACTGGGTTAATGTGGTGGATGCAGGGTCCACAGGGGACAGCGGTGGTGGGACAGTGCTGCCTAGCCCACGGTATAGGAAACAGTTAGCTGTAGGCGTTCGACCCTCCTCCTCCTCCACCTCCTCCAGAAGCGAAAGCTCGTCCACAGAGCGCAGTCGTACGAGCACTCCATCTGCAGCTGCCACTGTTGCACATGATGTGTCCCCCTATCGAGCAGCTAGTGGAAAGCGTCAGCAGGCTGTGTTGCAGATGATGTGTTTGGGCGACAGACACACCGCCGAGGTGCTGGCCGAGTACTTGAAGCGACAAACTGAGTCATGGCTGGGCAGTGTACATCTTGAGGCAGGCAAGGTAGTTAGTGATAACGGCCGTAATTTTGTGGCAGCCATAGCCCTTTCAAAACTCAGCCACATACCTTGCTTGGCTCACACCTTGAACCTGGTGGTGCAGTGCTTCCTCAAAAATTATCCGGAGTTAACAGCCCTGCTCCAGAAGGTGCGAAGACTGTGCGCGCACATCCGCCGGTCGCCTGTACACTCCGTTCGTATGCAGAAGCTGCAGCGATTGCTCCACCTTCCCAACCACCGCCTCATTATCGACATTGCAACAAGGTGGAACTCCACCCTGCACATGGTGGAGCGGCTGTGCGAGCAGAGGCAGGCCATAATGCATTTGTGGGAGGATACACGGCCAGGCACTTTGAGAGCAGACATGGAGTTGACAGGCGTGCAGTGGTCGAAGCTGAAAGACCTTTGTAAAGTCCTTCAGTGTTTTGAGGAATGCACACGGCTGGTAAGCGCAGACGACGCCATCCTAAGCATGAGCATCCCACTTATGCGTCTGCTCATGCAAACTTTGACGCACCTTAAGGAGCAGGCGTCTGCAGCCAATGTTGATGAGGAGGAAGAGGAGGAGGGAATCCTTGATGACATTCAGCCATTGTCTGCTCAGGGACCTCTCCTGGACGAGGTGGAGGAAGAAGAGGAGGAGGAGGATGATGATGGGGATGATTACTTAGGGGAGGAGGATGCATCTCGTGGGGCAAGTGAAAATGTTGGCGTGGCAAGGTCTGGTACAGGGTTTGTGCGTGACTGGAGGGATGTGGATTTGCCAGAAAGTGCTCCTCCACCCAGCACTCGCAGTGCATCATTGACACCGGGAACATTGGCCCACATGTCAGATTATGCCTTGCAGATCCTAAAAAGGGACCCCCGCATTGCCAAAATGATGAACGATGACGACTACTGGTTGGCCAGCATCCTGGATCCACGCTATAAAGGCAAATTACAAAACATCATGCCACTGGAGAACCTTGACCTAATATTGGCTAATAAACAAGCAACTCTGGTAAATCGGTTGCTTGAGGCATTCCCAGCACACAGCAGCGGTGATGGTTCTCACACGAGCCGTACGGGCCAGGCGCAGCTTGGCAGAGGTGTTCGTGGTGCACACAGCAGAAGTAGCGTTGGAGACAGGGGTTTCATGACAATGTTGTGGACTGATTTTTCAAATACCGCTCACACAACTGGTAATACTGCATCGATGGAAAGTGACAGGAGACAGCAGTTGTCAACTATGGTAACAAACTACTTTTCCTCCCATATCGATGTTCTCCCACACAGGTCATTCCCCTTTGACTATTGGGCCGCTAAACTGGACACCTGGCCTGAATTGGCCCAATATGCCTTACAGGAGCTCGCTTGCCCAGCTGCAAGTGTGCTATCGGAAAGAGTCTTCAGTGCAGCTGGATCAATCCTGACAGAAAAAAGGACCCGTCTGTCAACCCAAAATGTGGATGATCTAACCTTCATTAATATGAACCACGCATGACTTTCCAAGGATTTTGTCCCACCTTCCCCTGATGACACATAGGGTGACAGAAAAATGGCTTGCTTTGGTCCACCTCTTCCTGGTACTTCACCTATTTCGCCTTTTTCATCAGCTGAATGTCCAACATCAACATATGCCACTTTCTAAAACTCCCTAACTGTGCTGCCTCCCCCCCCATGGCCGGGGTCACCACCTACCGCACGACAACGTGCGAATGCCGTTGCCCTGGACAGGTGGGTAGGCCGACTCTTGGGCGCGGGCACTGGCACAGGGTCCCTCATAGTGCAATCAAGTGTCTCTGACGGTGGTGGTGCACACCCGCCGTCAGACACACCGCTGTACTATGATGGGCCCAGTGCCAGTACCGACGCCCACGAGTGGGCCCCCCTTGCTTGGGCAGGGCCCCAGCATTTGCAATCTTTACCTCTCCCTGCTCCTCCGCTGTGTAATCTGGGCCGTCAAATCCATACTGTGCCTGACACCGTCTGAGCCTGCCTCCTGAGACATATATTTTGAATGTGTACGCTATCCATACATGTTATCCGGGGATACGGTACCCTTTCTAACCTTTGTGCAATCACGTGCAATCCATACTGGGCCTAACACCGTCTGAGCCTGCCTCCTGAGACATATATTTTGAATGTGTACGCTATCCATACATGTTATCTGGGGATACGGTACCCTTTCTCACCTTTGTGCAATCACGTGTAATCCATACTGGGCGTGAGAACAGCTGGCGAGCTGTTAAGCAAGCTACAGCACCTGTCCAGACAAGTACAGGGATTCCCTAGCGAGGAGACTTATTTGATTGTTTTCAATGTTGGGACAGCAATTTTTGGGGAGCACTATACTCTGGAGAATGATAGATGGGGCCCACCATACACTGGAACATTCCAAAGGTGGACATCAGACACTGGAGCAGCATTTACAGGGCCCATTATACACTAGAGCATTAGAAATGGGGCCCATTATGTTTGGAGCATTATTTGGGCCCATAAGACAGTGGAGCTTCATCCATGGGGACCAACATATACTGTAACATTATGTGGAGCTCATCATATACTGTTTCAAACATTATATGGGACCAATGATTCTGTATGGAGAAATAGATGGGCCTCGTCATGAGATGTAAAAAGTGAGGTATTTTTCATTGTACTATACCGCTATTTCTCTGCCGTATCGGAGCATGATGAGTTGTGGTATGTGTTAAAGGGGCGCTCTTTCGCCCAGGGCACATGAAAACCTGGAGCCAGCCCTCCCCCCCCACAGTTTGTAGCCAAATAACCCCCATTTTTCAGTGCGTAACTTGTATTATGAAGTTAATTAAGGTTGACAAGCTTAAGAAAGAAGAATTGATGCTTTTGGCATTCAAATGGGCACTGTAGGTGTGTTTCCTGTCCTCCTCTCACTGCCGACTTTTATTCCCCATTGACTTACATTGGGTTTCGTGTTTCGGGACGACCCCGACTTTTCCCTATAATCGGACGATCTTGCTCGACCCGACTTTTGGAAAAGTCGGGTTTCACGAAACGAAACGCGACCCTAAAAAACCAAAAGTCGCTCAACTCTAGTATTGATGATGACTAGAGTTGAGCGAAACGGGTCGGTCAAATTCAGAAGTCGCCGACTTTCACTAAAGTTGGGAAGTCGGGTTTCGCCGAGCAAAGCCCGACCATAGTGTGAGGTTGGCCATGCAGTTGCCGACCCGAGCGCCAAAGACGGATTTCCCAGAAAGCTTGCACATGACTTTTTTCAGCCACTGAGCAAGGATGTACACTGTGGGCAACGAGATGACATGTGCAGTGTCCGGGGAGAGAGAGAGAGTTTTTGCGCACTTTAAAAAAGTGGTACGGCATGTAGGTATGTTTACTGTCCTCCACTCCCTGCTGACTTTGCTTCCCCATTGACTTGCACTGGGTTTCGTGTTTCAGTCGGACCTTCGACTTTTCACAATAGTCGGCCGATTTCGTTCAACTCGACTTTTGAGAAAGTCGGGTTTCATGAAACCCGACTCAGCCCTAAAAAAGGCAAAGTTGCTCATCTCTAATGATGACTATTAAAATGCAAAAGGGCACTTATTGAAGTTATCTTCCTGTATCCTGTCAAAAAATCTCTAAGCTACTCCTTGCCAAATGATAAATATGAAATCCTCATATCTGTAAAAATATCTGATATCCTGTAAAAATGGGTTCAACAAAAATATACATATTTTAACCCCTTTACCCCCAAGGGTGGTTTGCATGTTCATGACCAGGCCAATTTTTACAATTCTGACCACTGTCCCTTTATGAGGTAATAACTCTGAAATGCTTCCATGGATCCCACTGATTCTGTTTTCTCATGACATATTATACTTCATGTTAGTGGTAAAATTTCATTTAAATAACTTGTGTTTATTTGTGAAAAAAATGGAAATTTGGTGAAAATTTTGAAAATTTTGCAATTTTCCAACTTTGAAATTCTATGCCCTTAAATCACAGAGATATGGGACACAAAAAACTTAATAAGTAACATTTCACATATGTTTACTTTACATCAGCACAATTTTGGAACCAAAATTTTTTTTTTGTTAGGAAGTTATAAGGGTTAAAAGTTGACCAGCGATTTCTCATTTTTGCAACACCATTTTATTTTTAGGGACCACATCACATTTGAAGTCACTTTGAGGGCTCTACAGTATATGATAGAAAATACCCAAAAAAGTGACACCATTCTACAAACTGCACCCCTCAAGGTGCTCAAAACAACATTCAAGAAGTTTAGTAACCCTTCAGGTAATTCACAGGAATTTTTTGAATGTTTAAAAAAAAAAAAGAACATTTAACTTTTTTTCACAAAAAAATTACTTCAGGTCTGATTTTTTTTATTTTACCAAGGGTAACAGGAGACATTGGAAAAGTTACTGTGCAATTTGTCCTGAGTACGCTAATACCTGATATGTGGTGGGGAACCACTGTTTCGGCACATGGCAGAGCTCAGAGCTCAGAAGGGAAGGAGCGCCGTTTGACTTTTTCAATGCTAAATTGGCTGGAATTCAGATCGGACGCCATGTCACATTTGGAGAGCCCCTGATGTGCCTAAACAGTGGAATCCCCCCACAAGTGACCCCATTTTGGAAACTAGACCCCCCAAGTAACTTATATAGATATGTGGTGAGAACTTTGAACCCACAAGGGCTTCACAGAAGTTTATAAGGTACAGCCGTACAATTAAAAAATCATATTTTTTCTGCAAAAATGATCTTTTCACCCCCAATTTTTATTTTCCCAAAGGTAACAGGACCCTAAAAGTTATTGTGCAATTTGTCCTGAGTATGCTGATACCTCATATTTGGGTGTAAATGACTATTTGGGCGCATGGCAGAGCTCGGAAGGGAAGCAGCACCATTTGACTTTTTTGGCTGGAATTGGGATTGGACGCCATGCCGCGTTTGGAAAGCCCCTGATGTGCCCAAACAGTGGAAACCCCCACAAGTGACCCCATTTTGTAAACTAGACCCCCTAAGGAACTTATCTAGATGTGTGGTGAGCACTTTGAACCCCCCAGTGCTTCACAGAAGTTTATAAAGCCCGGGTGTGAAAATAAAAAAAATCATATTTTTTCCACAAACATGATCTTTTAGTCCCCAATTTTTTATTTTCCCAAAGGTAACAGGAGAAATTGGACCCCAAAAGTTGTTGTTCAATTTGTCCTGAGTACGCTGATACCCCAATATGTGGGAGAAAACTGCTGTATGGGGACACGTTGGGGCTCGGAAGGGAAGTAGTGACATTTTGGAATGCAGACTTTGATGGAATGGTCTGCGGGTGTCATGTTGCCTTTGGAGAGCCCCTGATGTACCTAAACAGTGGAAACCCCCACAAGTGACCCGATTTTGGAAACTAGACCCCCTAAGGAACTTATATAGATGTGTGGTGAGCACTTTGAACCCCCCAGTGCTCCACAGAAGGTTATAACGCCCGTGCATGAAAATAAAAAAATCATATTTTTTCCACAAACATGATCTTTAAGTCCCTAATTTTTTATTTTCCTAAGGTTAACAGGAGAAATTGTCTCCCAAAAGTTGTTGTCCAATTTGTCCTGAGTACGCTGATACCCCAATATGATGGGGAAAACTACTGATTTTGATGGAATGGTCTGCGGGTGTCATGTCGTGTTTGGAGAGCCTCTGATGTGCCTAAACTATTGAAACTCCCCACAAGTGACCCCATTTTGGAAACTAGACCCCCCATGGAACTTATCTAGATGTGTGGTGAGCACTTTGAACCCCCTAATGCTTCACAGAAGTTTATAACGCCCGGGCGTGAAACTAAAAAAATCATTTTTTCCACAAAAATAATATTTTTGCCCCCAATTTATTTCCTAAGGGTAACAGGAGAAATTGGACCCAAAAAGTTATTTTGCAATTTGTCCTGAGTAGGCTGATACCCCATATGTGGGGGTAAAACACTGTTTGGGTGCATGGCAGAGCTTGGAAGGGAAGGAGCACCATTTGACTTTTTCAACGCAGAATTGGCTGGAATTGAGATCAGATGCCATGTTGCATTTGAAGAGCACCTGATGTGCCCAAACAGTGGAAACCCCCCAATTCTAACTCAAACCCTAACCCCAACACACCCCTAACCCTAATCTCAGCCCTAACCCTAGCCCTAACCCTAACCTTAATGGGAAAATGGAAATAAATACAATTTTTTTATTTTATTATTTTTCCCTAACTAAGGGGGTGATAACGGGGAGTTTGATTTACTATTTATGGCGGTTTTTATGTTTGGCAGCTGTCGCATGCTAAAAGATGCTTTTTATTGTAAAAATAGTTTTTTCATCACCACATTTTGAGAGCTATTATTTTTCCATATTTTGACCCACCGAGTCATGTGAGGTCTGAGTTGACATTATTATTGGTACCATTTTCGGGCACAAGACATTTTTTGATCGCTTTTTATTCCGATTTTTGGGAAGCAGAATAAGCAAAACCCAAGAATTTCTTTTGGGGGGTGTGTTTACACCGTTCCACGTGTGGTAAAATTGATAAAGCGGTTTTATTCTTTGGGTCAGTTTGATTACAGCGATACCTCATTTATGTATTTTTTTATGTTTTGGTGCTTTTATGCACTGAAAACAATTTTATATAAAAAATAATTATTTTTGCATCACTTTAATCTGCGAGCTATAACTTTTATTTTTTCGCTGATGATGCTGTGTGGCAGCTTGTTTTTTGCGGGACAAGATGACGTTTTCAGCGGTACCATGGTTATTTATATCAGTCTTTTTGATCGCGTGTTATTGCACTTTTTGTTTGGCGGTATGATAATAAAGCATTATTTTTTGCTTTGTTTTTTATTTTTATTTTTTAAAGGTTCACTAAAGGGGTTAACTAATGGGACCATTTTATAGGGCGGGTCATTTTGGACGCAGTGATACTAAATATGTGTACTTTTATTCTTTTGGGTTTTTTTATTTCCAAAAAATGAATTTATTAGGGAATATTTTTTTTTAATTTATTTAGCAATTTTTTTATAAATTATTTTTACACTTTTTTTTTAACTTTATTATACTGTCCCAGGGGGACATCACTGTCGTGTGACAGATCGCTGATCTATCACATCACAGATCACTGTGATAGATCAGCGATCTGACACAGGCACTGCTGGAGGCTTCCTCATGCCGGCGCTTTGCAGGCATGAGGAAGCTGGCTCCCTGCAGGCCCCCGAAGGTCCCCACCACCATATTGGATCTGGGAACCAGCAGGGAAGGAGGCCCCCACAGCAGCTCTGCACATCGCGCTGCTGCGGGGGTCGCAGGAAAGCATGGAGGGAGCCCCCTCCCTGCCGATGCTTCCCTAAACCCCCGATACACTGCGATCGTGTTTGATCACTGTGTGCCAGGGGTTAACGTGTCGGAGGCGGTCTGTGACCACCCCTGACACAGAGTGCTGGGTGACAGCTGTGATAATCAGCTGACACCCTGCTGCGATCAGCGGCGCTCCCCCATGAACGCCGCTGATCGCGCTAGACATACTATCCCGTCCATGGGCATAGGGTCCTGGGTCCCATGGATGGGATAGCATGTCAGATGGCAGAAAGGGGTTAATTTTTGCTGAACTAAAAGAGGAAGACACTTGCTTAAATACAGGAGACCAGAGTCCCCAACACTGTACCACCTCTGTACACTGTTTCCCATTGAAACAAATCAAATTGTGGCATAGTACAAAGCATAATGTTTCACAAACAATAGATAAAAATGCTCACTTCTCCCTGCCCTCCCTAGTACATCCCAGATTGTCTTTATCCACATTTCCTGTGGTATCCTTATGTATTATAAACTTCTTCTGTTCAATATCTAGTTAACGTGTCTAGAAAAATTATTCTTAGCTTTCAATGGACCGAATAACAATGTACAAAACTACATAGTGATTTTCTATGGAACGTAAGCAAGTGACAATAGATCGATCTGGGAGGATTTATGTAATTTTAACAGGAAATATCAACTAAATTTTTCGCTAAATGGGGATAGAAAGTTCTTTTTTGTATAGTTTTTTTGAGATGTGTGATATGCAATTCTAGCTATTTAGTGTTAGGATTCTTTGGAAATACCGGTCAGATAATTCTAATTCCTATATATGTCTTTTTTTTATTGTATTGTACACCATATTTTGCTGTGTTTTCCTATATAGATAAAAAAGCTTATCATTTACAAATTGCTTTTGTATTTTTTGTTTATTATTTTTTACATTGGGAATCAAAGCCAAAGTTTATGCTGTGGGATAAGTAACAGCCTACCAATGGAGGTGTTCCTTTAAAACTATAAGCTAACAGAGGAACCTATCCTTAAAACTACAAGCTAACAGTTGATTGGCGAGTCATATGACCTTTTTAATTAAAATAAATTCAGCAACCAGATGTTTTTAGAAAAATATTCAGGATTGAGAGTCCTCAGTAGTTGATACCTTTTAATGGCTAACTGAAAAGATGGTAACACATTGCAAGCTTTCGAGACTACTCAGGTCTCTTCATCAGGCTACACTAATACAAAATCTGAAGTCACATATTTATGTATAAATGCATAAATATGTGACTTCAGATTTTGTATTAGTCTAGCCTGATGAAGAGACCTGAGTAGTCTCGAAAGCTTGCAATGTGTTACCATCTTTTCAGTTAGCCATTAAAAGGTATCAACTACTGAGGACTCTCAATCCTGAATATTTTTCCATCTACTGGCTAACACGGTACAAAGATATACATCTTTCCTGTATCAGATGTTTTTAGAATCTCTTGAAGGTGATATACATTAACGTATCACTCCATCTTAACCTCTTAAGGACAGAGCCTCTTTGTTAATGACCTAGCCTCATTTTTCAAATCTGAGCAGTGTCAATTTATGAGGCAATATCTCTAGAATGTTGGAATGGATGCCAGTGATTCTGAGATCAGGTTCTTCACAGGAACAAAGCACTGTAAGAGGAAAAAATGAACATTTTACTTTTTCCCACAAAAATTTTGCTTTAGCTCCATTTTCACAAGGGTAACAGGAGACAATGCCCTATGCAATTTGTTGTGCAATTTATCCTGAGTATGCTGATACCCCATACGTGGAGGAAAACTACTTTTTGGGCGCATGGAAAGGCATGGAAAGGAAGGAACACTATTTGATATTTGGAACACAAAATTGGCTGGAATTAGTAGTGTATGCCATGTCGCGTTTGGAGAACCCCTTAAAAGTAACCCTACTTTGTAAGCTAGACACCTCAAGAAATTTATCTAGCTATGTGGTGAGCACCTTGAACCTTCAGGTGCCGTACAGACTTTCATACCATTGAGACAAGAAAAAAAAAATCATATTTTTTCCACAAACATTTTAATATAGGCCCAAATTTTTCATTTTCATAAAAATAAAAAGAGAAAATGCACCACACAAATTGTGCAGTTTCTCTTGAATTCGCCTAAACCCCATATGTGGTAGGAAACTAATGTTTGAGCGCACAGCAGGACTTGGAATTGAAGGATAACTGCTGGTGGTACCGTGCAAGAGATTGTGTACGGCATGTACAGTGTGTGTGTGTGTGTTGCGTACAGCATATACAGTGTGTGTTTGTGCGTGTGTGTTTTTTTCAGTCAAGATGGGGTGCAGAGTGTACATTAATGAGTAAAATATTAACTTTTTTTGAATTTACCAAATGGTTGCAATTAAACAAATAGTGAAAAACAAAAAGTGATCTGAATACTTTCCGTACCCACTGTATATATAATGTATTTATGTGTATATATACATATATATATATATATATATATACAGCTCTGGCAAAATTAAAAGACCACCACATCAAAACCTTGTCATGGGCAGCCCATTCTCAAGACCTGAACCCCATTGAAATCCTCTGGAATGTAATCAAGAGGATGATAGATAGTCAAAAGCCATCAAAAAGAAGAACTGCTTACATTTTTGTCCAGAAGCAGTGTGAAAGACTAGTGGCAAGCATGTCAAGACGCATGAAAGCTGTTTTTAAAAATCATGGTTATTCCACAAATAATTGATTTCATAACTCTTCCTGAGTTAAAACATTAGTATTGTTGTTTCTAAATTATTATGAACTTGTTTTATTTCCATTATTTGAGGTCTGAAAGCACTGTTTTGTTTTTTTTAAATTTATGTTAGAAAAAAATACAAAATTTATTGCTTGGAAATTTGGAGACATGTCAGAAGTTTACAGACTAAAAGAGCAATTTATATTTTACTAAAAAATATACCTATAAAGAGAAAAATCAGACAAACTGAACATTTGAAAGTGGTCTCTTAATTTTTGCCAGAGCTGAATATATATACACTGCTCAAAAAAATAAAGGGAACACTCAAATAACACATCCTAGATCTGAATGAATGACAAATTCTCATTGAATACTTTCTTCTGAACAAAGTTGAATGTGCTGACAACAAAATCACACAAAAATCATCAATGGAAATCAAATTTATTAACCAATGGAGGCCTGGATATGGAGTCACACACAAAATTAAAGTGGAATGTAATGTCCTTAAAACAAGTCAAAATGAGGCTCAGTATTGTGTGTGGCCTACACGTGCCTGTATGACCTCCCTACTCTATAACGCCTGGGCATGCTCCTGATGAGGTGGCAGATGGTCTCCTGAGGGATCTCCTCCCAGACCTGGACTAAAGCATCCGCCAACTCCTGGACAGTGTGTGGTTCAACCTGACATTGGTGGATGGAGCGAGACATGATGTCCCAGATGTGCTCAATCGGATTCACGTCTGGGGAATGGGTGGGCAAGTCCATAGCTTCAAAGCCTTCATCTTGCAGGAACTGCTGACACACTCCAGTCACACGAGGTCTGGCATTGTCCTGCATTAGGATGAACCCAGGATCAACTGCACCAGCATATGGTCTCACAAGGGGTCTGAGGATCTCATCTCGGAACCTAATGGCAGTCAGGCTACCTCTGGCGACCACATGGAGGGCTGACCCATTGCCAAACAGGTCATGCTGGAGGATGTTGCAGGCAGCAGATCTCTCTCCACGGCATCTCCAGACTCTGTCGCATCTGTCACATGTGCTCAGTGTGAACCTGCTTTCATCTGTGAAGAGCACAGGGTGCCAGGGGCGAATTTGCCAATCCTGGTGTTCTGTGGCAAATGTCAAGCATCCTGCATGGTGTTGGGCTGTGAGCACAACCCCCATCTGAGGATGTCGGGCCCTCAGACCATCCTCATGGAGTCAGTTTCTAACTGTGCAGACAGATGCACATTTTCGGCCTGGTGGAGGTCATTTTGCAGAGCTTTGGCAGTGTTCTTCCTGTTCCTCCTTGCACAAAGCTTGAGGTAGCGGTCCTGCTGCTGGGTTGTTGCCCTCCTAGGCCCCCTCCACATCTCCCGGTGTACTGGCGTGTCTCCTGGTAGCACCTCCAGCCTCTGGACACTATGCTGACCGACACAACAAACCTTGCCACAGCTCACATTGATGTGCCATCCTGGATGAGCTGCACTACCTGAGCCACTTTTGTGGGTTGTAGAGTCCATCTCATGCTACCACAAGTGTGAAAGCACAACCAACATTCAAAAGTGACCAAAACATTAGCCAGAAAGCATTGGTACTTAGATGTAGTCTGTGGTCCCCACCTGCAGAACCACTCCTTTATTGAGTGTGTCTTGATAATTGCCAATTATTTCCATATGTTGTCTATTCCATTTGCACAACAGCATGTGAAATTGATTGTCAATCAGTGTTGCTTTCTAAGTGGACAGTTTTATTTCACAATATTCTGTTGTTTACGTGTCCCCTTTATATTATGAGCAGTGTATATATATATATATATATATATATATATATATATATGCATAAAGTTGTATAATTATTTCTTCTCACAAGACTTATTTAGATGCATTTTTGTTGTAATTCATTACTTTTCTTTTTTGTCCCCTTACAGCAACAAGAACAAGACCCGACAAATTTGTACATATCAAACCTGCCTATTTCCATGGATGAACAAGAATTAGAAAATATGCTGAAGCCATTTGGACATGTAATTTCTACTAGAATATTAAGAGACGCAAGTGGAGTCAGTAGAGGAGTAGGATTTGCACGGTATGTACCTTATTCTTGTTTTCAGCAACATATATATGTATATATCTTTTCCTAAACCAAAATTATATGTTTTTACCGGTGACTAGAATGTGGATTTCATAGCAAATAATATTTATTCCCTAAATATTCACCCAAGGAGTTAGGAACTGTCATGTAAGAAAAATGTAACCATTAAATGTTGTATATACTCGTGTATAAGCCAACCGGAGTGTAAGCCAAGGCACCTAATTTTGCCATGAAAAACTGGGAAAACTTATTGACTCTCATACAAACCTGGTATGCATTGTGCCCTCATCCACATCCTGGTATGCATGGCTACTAATTCCCATCCTTGTCTGCATGGCTCCTTATTCCCATCGTTGTCTGCATGGCTCCTTATTCTCTTCCTTGTCTGCATGGCTCCTTATTCCCTTCCTTGTCTGCATAGCTCCTTATTCCCTTCCTTGTCTGCATAGCTCCTTATTCCCTTCCTTGTCTGCATGGCTCCTTATTCCCATCCTTGTCTGCATGGCTACTTATTTTGATCCTTTTATGCGTGGCTCCTTATTCCTATCCTTGCAAGTGTGGCTCCTTATCCTCATCCTTGAATACATGGTTCCTCATCCCTATTCTTGCATGTGTGACCACCAAGAGAAAAGTTTAAAAAAGCAAAAAAAGTCCTGCTTACCTTCCCTGCACGCCCTCGAAGCTTCTCATTCCGGTGCCAGCAGCTCCTGCGGCCAAGCGATCACATGTCCCCGCTCATTAAGGGAATGATTACTCACTTCTCTCCATGCCTATGGGAGTGGAGAGAGGTGAATATTCATTTCCTTAATGAGCGGGCACCTTTGATAGCCTGGTAACTGCTGGAAGCCAGCGGCTGTGGCTGTGTAACTTTGCATGCTGTAAGATAAATTAATATTCATTGCCAGTGCAGTGAATATTAATTTCTATTTAGCAATGAGCCCAGGCTTTAGCCGCAGATGCCGGCTCCTGCCTCTTGTGACCCGCTTCTTCACTGCTCCCCCTCCCCAGCTGTCTTATGGGACAATGACTCATGTATAAGCCGAGGGGGGGAGTTTTCAGAACAAAAAAAGTGCTGAAAAACTTGGCTTATACATGAGCATATACGGTAGTACTGATCCTTGCTAACCTAATAAGCAAGGACAAAACAGGAATGCAAAGGGCCTTGGAGTAGACTTTAGCACGTGATCACCATGATCTCCTTCATTAGAGACAATATGAAAGGAATAAGGATCGATAAGGATTAGTGATGGGCGAGTAGTATCGTTGCTCGGGTGATCTCCAAGTATTTTGGCGTGCTCGGAGAATTAGTTTTCCTCATCTCAGCTGCATGATTTGTGACTTGTAGACAGGCTGAATACATGAGGGAATTCCCTAACAAACAGGCATTCCACACATGTATTCATGCTGTCTAGCAGTCGTAAATGATGTAGCTGAGGCAACGAAAACTAAATCTCAGAGCACGCCAAAATACTCGGAGACCACCCGAGCAACGAGTATACTCGCTCATCACTAATAAGGATGAATGCAAAATATGTCCATGTTACAATGGTATCACAAAGCATTTAATATTTTCAGTAGAATCCCATTATACTGTACAGAAATGCCATGGTAAAGCTACCTCTAAGCCATTCTTAAACATCAATTTTCCATTGCCATATGTTAAAGGACTCTAATAATTTCTATTTTTGCAAGATGGATTTCTGTTATTTTCAAATATTTGTATTTTCTGTAGAAGATTCACATTTTAATGACACTTGTTAGTGAAAACCAGTGGGTGTATCAGCAACAGGTTCCATTAGGCACTTTGATCCCTGTTAATTAGAGATATAAATAGCTAGAATAACTTAAAGAAATGCTCCTAGATGGTAAATAGAGTTTTGAGAATGCTTTCCTTGTTCTTGGATGGTAAATGTAGTATCAAGTCTGGAAAGGCATAAGGTATTCCTCCTTCATGCTGGTCTTATGATAAATCACTGCTAGTCCAGTGAAAAATATTCAGAATTGAGAGTCCTCAGTGGTTGATACCTTTTAATGGCTAACTGAAAAGATGGTAACACATTGCAAGCTTTCGAGACTACTCAGGTCTCTTCATCAGGCATAGACTAATAAAAAATCTGAAGAGTCACATATTCATGCACAATACAGCACAGAAAAAATGCAATATATGAGACAAGTGACGTGAAGCAGAATTATCATTATGGGAGAGGGAGAAACATAAATATTGCTCCAGTTCATAGATAAGGAGTCCGGATGTTTTATTGTCCTCTGATTGGGGTCTCCTAATGTGTTGTGATGCCCCCACACGGTCTTAGGAGCAAATTCCTTAATTGATGTAAAAAGACATAAATCCATGCGACACATTCATTCCAGCACTGAGAGTGTCAAAGGTCGTCATAAATTTATACTCACAGACTCTTCTCTCTTTCTGAGATGTGAAGTTACCTTTCAATACCAGTAATTTCATATCCATGTTCCTGTGATCTGGCATACAAAAATGTTTTGCCACAGGTAGATCCATTCTTTTTTCTCTTATTGTGTGACGATGAGCATTCATCCTTGTTCTAAGCTTTTGCCCTGTCTCCCCCACATACAGACCCCTGTTGGACATTTAGTACAAATAATTAAGTACACCACATTAGATGTAATGCAGCTGAAAGTACCTGGGATCTTGTAGTCCTGATGTGAATTGGGGATCTTTATCATGTCCGTGGTCATTATAGATGGACAGGTTTTGCATTTTTTCTGGTTGCAAGGAAAGGTTCCTCCAGCTGTTGGAGAGGACAGGGAGCTTCTGACAATGATGCTTCTTAGATTTGGGGGCTGCCTAAATCACAGTAGTGGGGGGTCTGGAAAAATGGATTGTAATCGGGCATCTTTTTGTAGTAAAGGTTGTAATTTCCATGCAGCTCCCCTTAGCACTTCCAGATTTGGGTTGTAGGTAACTACTAGAGGCACCCGGTTATTTTCTTCTTTAGCTTTGTAATGTAGCAGGTGATTCCTTGACAATCTGGTGGCTCTTGTAATTTGTTTTCAATTGTTCTTGGATGGTAGCCCTGATTCAAAATGGTCTTTTTGAGGCGACCAAGGTGTTTGTCTCTATCCATGGGGTTGGAACATATACGATTGTATCTGATGGCTTGGCTATAGATAATAGAGTTCTTTATGTGTTTTGGATGGAAACTGTCCCATTTAAGGTATGTTGGACGGTCGATTGGCTTCTGATAAAGGGATGTCTCTATTTCATTGTTTTTTAGCTTAATGATGGTGTCCAAAAAGTTAATCTCAGTGCTGGAGTAGTTGAGTGTTAAATTGATGGTGGGATGAAATTGATGAAACTGTTCGTGGAACCTCTTTGGTTAAAACTAAAAGAGAAAGAGCGCAATTGGGTCTTACCCAGGTAAAAGAGATACAGTTCAAGCTATTATACTCACCAATAGCAGGAGAGTTAGAGGCATAAAGGAATAGAGGTCAAAGCTGCTGCACATCCAAATGGCCCCGCCGTGACCATAGATCATCAGAAATCAAAGAAACAATTTTCGGATTTAAACGTGCGCTGCTAGACAAAACGACTCCTTTCCAGATTGTGTACTTGTATACTTTTATTTTCCCAACGCGTTTCGAAGTCTCAAACTTCTTCCCCTGAGGAAGAAGTTTGAGACTTCGAAACGAGTTGGGAAAATAAAAGTATACAAGTACACAATCTGGAAAGGAGTCGTTTTGTCTAGCAGCGCACGTTTAAATCCGAAAATTGTTTCTTTGATATCCGTGGAACCTCTTTAGCTGTTGCTCAGACTACGTCCAGATGATTAAAATATCATCAATGAAGCGGTAGTAGGCCAGGGGCCTGATGGGGCATGAGGACAAAAAGTCGCTTTCAAGCTTGGCCATGAAAAGATTTGCATACTGTGGAGCCATTTTACTTCCCATAGCTGTGCCAGTCTCCTGTAGATAGATTTTGTTGTCAAATTCAAAGTAATTGTGGGTGAGGATGAAACTTATAAAATTCATCCTCACCCACAATTACTCTCCACAGGTGTTCTATGGGATTCAGGTCTGGACTCATTGCTGGCCACCTTAGAAGTCTCTAGTGCTTTCTCTCAAACCGTTTTCTAGTGCTTTTTGAAGTGTGTTTTGGGTAATTGTCCTGCTGGAAGACCCATGACCTCTGAGGGAGACCCAGCTTTCTCACACTGGGCCCTACATTATGCTGCAAAATTTGTTGGTAGTCTTCAGACTTCATAATGCCATGCACACGGTCAAGCAGTCCAGTGCGAGAGGCAGCAAAGCAACCCCAAAACATCAGGGAACCTCCGCCATGTTTGACTGTAGGGACCGTGTTCTTTTCTTTGAATGCCTCTTTTTTCTCCTGTAAACTCTATGTTGATGCCTTTGCCCAAAAAGCTCTACTTTTGTCTCATCTGACCAGAGAACATTCTTCCAAAATGTTTTAGTTTTTTTCTGGTAAGTTTTGGCAAACTCCAGCCTGGCTTTTTTATGTCTCGGGGTAAGAAGTGGGGTGTTCCTGAGTCTCCTACCATACAGTCCCTTTTCATTCAGACGCCGACGGATAGTACGGGTTGACACTGGTGTACCCTCAGACTGCAGGGCAGCTTGAACTTGTTTGGATGTTAGTCCAGGTTCTTTATCCAACATCCGCACAATCTTGCATTGAAATCTCTTGTCAATTTTTCTTTTCCATCCACATCTAGGGAGGTTAGCCACAGTGCCATGGGCTTTAAACTTCTTGATGACACTGCGCACGGTAGACACAGGAACATTCAGGTCTTTGGAGATGGACTTGTAGCCTTGAGATTGCTCATGCTTCCTCACAATTTGGTTTCTCAAGTCCTCAGTGTCAGGATCCTGACAGCGCCGGAGTACAGCCCTCACTGAGCAGGGACTCACCAGTGCTGTAGGGGTCCCGGGGACAGTAACAGCTGGAAAGTACAGACACACAGGACCTGAACGCTGAAGTATTAGCAAGCAGGCATGGGACCTACGGTCATGTGACCACAAGGGGGTGGGGCTTAGCATCCTGCTTGCTAAGATGGAAGAACACTCAGATTCGAGCGAACGAGGTACAGGAGGGACAAGCAGATGGGAGGTCAGATGAAGCCAAAGGTCATACACAAGAGGGTGGTGCGGTACAAAAGGGATCAGCAGAGAGCAGTCGAGTCACAAGCAGAGGGTCATACATGAGAGGACGGTGCGGTACAAAAGGGTCAGGCAGAACTCGTAACAGGGACAGAACCAGATCACAACCAAACAAGCAACAAGTTATCAGGCACAAGGCAAACGTATACAAGAGGTCACTTAACTCAGCCAAGGGCAGGAGTATAACTAACACCGGACCCAGGTCCAGTGAGCATTAAATAGCCGCCCTCTGCCAGAGAGAGGCAGAAACAATTAACCCCCTGTCTGACCAGGACGGGCCAAAGCGAAACCCCGTCCTGGATCATGACAGTACCCCTCTCTCAATGGGGGGCCACCGGGCCCCCAGGTTTCTCAGGATACTTGGCATGAAAGGCCCAGACCAACCGATCCGCATGAACCGATCGAGCAGGAACCTACCGTGTTCGTCTGGACCGTAGCCTTTCCAATGTACCAGATATTGAAGGGCATGACGGACCAACCTGGAGTCGACAATTCGTTCCATCTCATACTCGGACTGCCCGTCTACCAAAACCGGTGGCGGGGAAGCTGATGGTCCCTCCCCACCGGACCTCACAGGTTTCAAAAGGGCCCTATGGAAAACATTTGGGATCCGCAGAGATGGCGGGAGACGCAACCGAACAGCCACCGGGTTAACTGCTTTGGTAATTTCATAGGGACCTATAAACTTGGGTCCAAGCTTCGCGGAAGGGACCTTGAGCCTTATATTCTTGGTGGATAACCATACCTTATCCCCAACCTGAAACACTGGTCCCGCGGATCGTTTTTTGTCTGCAAAAAATTTAAATTTATCCTGAGCCTTAGTAATGTTACTCTGGACCTCCCGCCATACCGCCTCCAACCGCTGGATCATCTCATCTACCCCAGGATACCCAGAATTCAAACGGGAAAATTCTCCAAAATGTGGATGAAACCCATAGTTGCAGAAAAAGGGAGATGTACCCATAGACTGCTTAATGCGGTTGTTAAATGCAAACTCAGCCAACGGTAACACAGAACACCAATCATCCTGTTGGGCTGAGGTCAAGCAACGCAGAATTTGCTCCAGAGACTGATTGGTCCGCTCGGTCTGCCTATTAGACTCTGGATGATAAGCTGATGAAAAGGACAGACCAATACCCAAACTCTTACAAGAAGCCCTCCAAAATCTGGAAACAAATTGCACTCCTCTATCACACAACATTCAAGGATACCCCATGCAAACGCACCACATGCTCAACAAACAATCTGGACAATGTTTCCGCATTAGGTAGATCTGCCAAAGGTACAAAATGTGCCTGCTTAATAAACCTGTCCACCACAACGCAAACGACGGTATTACCCTTGGAGGGGGGAAGGTTGGTGATGAAATCCATGGACAAATGGGTCCATGGTCTCTCAGGAATTGGCAGTGGTACCAATTCCCCGGCCGGCCGGTTATGGGGGGGTTTTCGCACGGGCACAAACATCACATGCAGACACATATTCCCCAACATCAGAGGCTAAAGAAGACCACCAGAATACTCTAGCAAAGTCCTTTTGGGTAGCCGAGATCCTTGGATGTCCACCCAGAACTGAGCCATGGAACTCTCAGAGGACCTTGAGACGAACTGAGCTGGCACGAAAAGTTTATCCACCGGCTTAGCCGGAGGTGCAAGAGACTGGGCTTCCCGAATCTCCCATTCCAACATGTTAGAAACACCTGCCACCACCACCCCAGGCTGAAGAATGGAGGATGGAGGTTCCGGGGGGGACACCGGATCTAGACTGCGTCACAAGGCATCCGCTCTGACATTTTTGGACCATGGCCGAAAAGTGATCGAGAAGTTGAATCAGGAAAAAAAAAGTGACCATCTAGCCTGCCTGGAAGTCAACCTTTTAGCTGACTCAATGTATGCTAAGTTTTTGTGGTCCGTAATTACGGTTATAGGATAGACAGCCCCCTCCAAAAAATGCCTCCATTCTTCAAAGGCCAACTTTACGGCCAGAAGTTCTCGATTCCCAACATCGTAGTTTCTCTCCGCGGGAGAGAATTTCTTCGAGAAAAAGGCGCAAGGTCTCAAATTGGTCAAAGTGCGGGTCCCTGGGACAATACCACCCCCACCTGTGGGGCGTCTACCTCGACAATAAATGGTTCAGACGGGTCCGGTTGAATAAGAACCGGGGCAGACATGAAACATTTTTTCAAAAGCTGAAACGCCGCTACCGCTGCGGCTGACCAGTTCTTGATATTAGCCCCCTTTTGAGTCATGTCTGTGAGGGGTTTAACCACCTGTGAGAACCCCCTTTTAAATTTGCGATAATAATTGGTGAACCCTAGGAAATGCTGCAGAGCCTTCAAATCACAAGGTTGAACCCACTCAACAATGGCCTGCACCTTATTAGGATCCATGCGATACCCTTCTGGAGACACAATGAACCCCAGAAATGACAGTTCTTGAATACAAAATAGACATTTTTCAAGTTTAGCAAAGAGACAGTTCTCCAGGAGCCTTTGGAGAACTGCCCGAACATGACCAATGTCAGCCTGTTTATCAGGAGAGTAGATCAGTATGTCATCCAAATATACCACCATAAAACATCCAATAAAATCAGAGAACACGTAGTTTATGAAATTTTGGAAGACTGCTGGTGCATTGGTCAGACCGAAAGGCATGACCAAATTTTCAAACAACCCTTCAGTAGTGAGAAAAGCAGTTTTCCACTCATCTCCGTACCGGACTCTGATAAGGTTATACGCTCCCCGTAGATCTAGTTTCGAAAACCACTTAGCTCCAGACAATTGGTTGCGTAAATCAGGAATAAGTGGAAGGGGATACGTATTCCTCACAGTTATTTTATTTAACTCACGAAAATCGAGGCATGGGCGCAAACCACCGTTTTTTTCTTTACAAAAAAGAACCCCGCTGCCACGGGAGAAACAGAAGGACGAATGTGTCCCTTACGGAGACTCTCGGAAATATATTCCTTCATTGCAGCCCGTTCTGGACCTGAAAGGTTATACAAGCGGGCTTTGGGCAATTTAGCACCTGGAACCAGGTCAATGGCACAATCAAATTGTTAGGGACGGCGGAACGCACCAAATATAAATAATAGGAGGTGCGTTCGCCGCCTGGGGTCCACCGTGCGGTAGGTGACTAGACCTCTGCTGGACAATGGCAGATGCACCAGAAGGTGAAGTAGTGCACACGAGTTAACGTCACCCGAACGCTAGGAGCTGCTCTGTTCAGACACAGAGTCACTGGGCATACATAAATGTAACGACGCTAGCCCTGTTAACGTCACAGGAGCCGGCGTGTGGCATGGCAGCCGCGAACACCAATAGCTGCTGTTAATGCAGTGTAGCGGCAACTATAGCCGCAAGCGTCGGCGCCGAGAACCAGGCACCGTCGGACGCTAGTGTAGGCGTGGAAAGCACAATGGCGTGTAGCTTGCCACAATCTGGAGCTGACTAACCCAACACACAGTCACCATTCGTAGTATCCAAGGGAAGGGGTTTCATAATAAGTCAGACACCAGTCCATGCATCCATCACCATACACACACAGCATAATATGCTACACTAGCGCATGGCCGAGCCGCCATGCGGGCTTTTTATAGCCATGCGCTTCTGGGACCTTCCAGTACCCTGGAAAGGACCAATCAGATCCGACACAGGACCTGAACATGTGACCCCTGCTCTCCAGTGAGAGGTCACCTTGCAGGCATGCCCAGTAGCACTTCATGAGGACTTAGCCTCTGGAGCGGTTCCCTGCAGAGCAGGTTGCGCTACCATTGCTGCACCAGAGGTGACAGCAACATCCAGGCTGTCAGAGTGAGTCTGAGCAGCACACCTGGCTCGCTGTGATTGCTGAGCAGCACCCGGAGCGGTCGGAGGAGAATGGGAGACCGCAGGATGTCTGGCTCTGGATTCCTGCTGTGCAGCGTCAGGAATCTGACACCTAACATTACCCCCCCTCTTATGGCCCCCTCCCTGCCGCGATTAGGAGCGGTGCGTGGATGTTCTCCACTGGCTCCCAGGTCCGAGCCTTGGGCCCATGACCCTTCCAGTCCACTAAATAAAATTTTTTGCCATGGACAAACCTGCGCCCAACGATGGCATTAACCTCAAACTCGTCAGACAAGTCTGATGACCCGGCCGATGACTCAGAAAACAGGGCCATGTGAACTGGTTTGAGGAGGGACACATGAAACACGTCCGAAATGGAGGAAGATCCAGGCGGTAGACCACCGAGCTAATTCGCTCGAGGACCTTGAAAGGTCCAATATATTGGGGGCGAACTTAGGGGACTCGACCCGTAGTTTGATATTTCGGGTGGAGAGCCACACCATGTCGCTAGGGGAGAAGCTAGGAGCGGGTCGCCGATGCGTGTCGGCGGACGCCCTCATCCTTTCCTTAGACGCACGGATAGCATCCTGATTGCGTTCCCAAATGTCCCGGGCCTCCACTGCCCAGTCTGCCACCCTGGAGTCAGTGGAGGACACTGGCATCGGAACAGGGACGCGTGGAGGTTGGCCGTAGTTTAAGAGGAAGGGCGTCTGACCGGTGGAATCAGCCACCGCATTGTTTAGGGCAAATTCAACCCAAGGTAGCAAGGATGCCCATTCATCCTGCCTGGCAGAGACAAAATGTCGCAGGTAGGTAACCAAGGTCTGATTGGCTCTCTCGACCAAGCTGTTCGTCTCGGGATGGTAGGCGGAGGACAGATTTAGCTCAATGCTGAGTAGGCTGCAGAGCTCCCTCCAGAACCGAGACGCAAACTGGGTACCACGGCCACTCAAGATTTTGTCCGGCATGCCATGTAAACGGAACACGTGCTTTATGAACAAAGTGGCAAGACCACGGGCGGAAGGCAGCCGTGCGAGAGGCACCAGATGCACCATTTTGGAAAAATGGTCGGTGACCACCCAGATGACGGTACTGCCACCAGACTTGGGCAAGCCAACTATGAAATCCATGCCAACCATCTCCCACGGTCTATCCGCCACTGGCAGGGGATACAACAACCCCGCCGGCCTCTGCCTAGAGGGTCTGTTCCGAGCACATGAGATGCATGCTTGCACGTATTCCTTAACATCTCGAGCCATATGTGGCCACCAGTATGACCTAGCCAGGAGTTCAGTGGTCGGTTTATTGCCAAAATGGCCACCTACCCTGGAGGCGTGTGCCCAGGCGAGAACCTCCAGCCGTAGCTGAAGAGGCACCAAGGTCTTGCCTGGTGGCACTGACTCGAGAGCGACTGGAGCCACGGTCGTAAATCTCTCCAGTGAGAGAATTAACCGAGGCTCAGCCTCTCCTTCTTCCGCTGAGACCACCGAGCGTGAGAGAGCATCCGCACAGACGTTCTTTTCCCCTGATAGGTAGTGCAGGGTGAAGCGGAAGCGAGAAAAGAAGAGCGACCACCTAGTCTGACGTGAGTTCAGGCGTTGGGCCGTCTGCAAGTAGACCAAATTTTTATGATCCGTATATACCTGGAAGGGAAAGCGAGCCCCCTCCAGGAGATGTCTTCATTCTGAAAAGGCCAACTTCATGGCCAGCAGCTCCCTGTCACCGATGGAGTAATTCTTCTCCGCCGGTGAGAAGGTCTTTGAGAAGAAGAAGCATGGATGCTTCCGACCTTGAGCATCCTTCTGGAAAAGGACTGCTCCTGCACCGACGGAAGAGGCATCTACCTCCAGAATAAACGGTTTATTCACATCGGGATGATGTAAAATGGGAGCGCCAGCAAAATTAGATTTTATAGCCGAGAAGGCCTTGGAGACCTGTTCAGGCCAAGCATTGGGGTTAGCTCCTTTCTTGGTGAGAGCAACCAAAGGAGCCACCAGTGTGGAAAAATGTGGTATAAACTGGTGGTAGTAATTCACGAACCCCAAAAAGCGCTGCACCGCTTTAAGTGAATGAGGTTCCTGTCAGTCCATTACCGCTTGTAGTTTGGCAGGATCCATGGCCAGCCCCTGGGCCGAGATGATATAGCCCAGGAATGGCAAGGACTCCTGCTCAAACTGACACTTCTCCAGCTTGGCAAAGAGGGAATTTGCCCGCAGACGGTCAAAGACCCTGCAGACGTCCCTCCGGTGGGTAGTCAAATCTGGCGAAAAGATGAGTATATCATCCTGATATACCACCACCGATGTAGAAAGCATGTCGCGGAAGACGTCGTTGACAAAATCTTGGAAGACAGCTGGCGCATTACAAAGGCCAAAAGGCATAACCAGATATTCGTAATGGCCATCCCTGGTATTAAAAGCTGTCTTCCATTCGTCTCCTTCGCGAATGCGGATCAGGTTGTATGCCCCTCGCAGATCCAACTTAGTAAAGATCCGGGCCCCTCGCAACCTGTCAAACAACTCAGAGATCAACGGTAGAGGGTATTTGTTTTTAACCGTGATCGCATTGAGACCTCTGTAGTCAATGCAGGGATGTAACTCTCCGCTCTTCTTCTGAATGAACAAGAACCCTGCACCAGCCGGTGACACTGACTTTCTGATAAAGCCTCTAGCCAGGTTCTCCCGGATATATTGTGACATAGCTTCTGTCTCAGGGAGAGATAGTGGATACACACAGCCTCTAGGAGGTTCTGTGCCTGGCATGAGATCTATCGGGCAGTCGTAAGGACGGTGCGGCGGGAGCGTCTCTGCAGATTTTTTGGAGAAGACATCTGCATATTGGTGTATTGGTGGTAGGGTTTAAGGGTTTAGGTAGCACAGAGAGATCTGCAGGCACTTCAGTGGAAGCCACCTGAAGACTGCCCCTCAGACATCTCCCCTCGCAGTCCTTGCTCCAGGCCAGTATCTTCCCTGTCGCCCACTCGATATGAGGAGAGTGGCACCGAAGCCAGGGAACCCCAAGCAGCACCTGATCGATGCCGTCTGGCAGGATTAGCAGGGACAGAGTCTCATAATGAGAGGGTGAGATAGTGAGCCCTAGTGGAGCTGTCTGATGGGTCACCTGAGAGTGTAACGGTGCTCCGTTAACCACCCTGATGGTCAGAGGCTGAGGTAATAGTACCAGGGGAATGGCGTGTTTCTGGGCGAAGGTAGAAGACATAAAGTTCCCCTCAGCCCCAGAGTCCACGGTAACCTCTGTCTCCCAGGTGGAGGCCCCACTGTCTAGGGTACCCCGGAATACCGGTTTGGGTGAGAAGGGTTTCATATTGGACTGCCCACCACCTACGGCCACAGGACGTGGGCATTTTTTCGCCCGCAGAGGACACGTGCTAGCCGGGTGACCAAATTATCGGCACTGATAGCAACGCATAGAGCTTCGCATCGGACCTGGCTTAGGGCCGGTGCAAGACACCTCCATAGGTTCGAAGGGTGAAAGCTCCTGTGTGGGGTATGTTAGTGGCTCAGTGAATGTGGGAGCCAATTTAACCCTGCGTCTAGATTGTGCTCATTCCAGCCCGCGCTCCATAAACCGGAGGTCAATGCGGGTGGCGACGGCAATTAATTCCTCCAGACATGTGGGAACCTCTCTGGTATCTAGAGCGTCTTTGACGTGCTCAGCTAACCCTCTCCAAAACACCGGGACCAATGCTTTGTCCGGCCACGCTAATTCGGAAGCCAGTGTCCGGAACCGGACGGCATAATGGCTAACCGAGAGCGACCCTTGTGTTAGAGAGAGTAATTGGATAGAGGTGTCATGCGTGATCCGTGGTCCCAGAAAGACCTGCTTCAGGGCCGCGAGGAACTGTGCAGCACCCTGAATCACGGGATCATCACGTTCCCACAATGGCATGGCCCACTGTAATGCTCTGCCAGACAAAAGTGACACAATAAACCCCACCTTAGCCCTCTCTGTAGGAAACCGTGCAGCCAGTAACTCGAGCTGAATTGAGCACTGACTGACGAATCCCCTACAGGTGGCGCTGTCAACCGCAAATTTGTTGGAAAGCGGGAGGCGAGAAAGTGTCGGCATGGGCAAAAGAGCGGGCACACGTAAGACAGCCTCGGCAACTGTCTGGACAGCAGCTAGCGCGGCATTCGCAGCTGAGTTGGCGCTCTCAATAGCCGCCAATCTGCTCTCCAGGTGCCGAATATAGCGCTGCAACTGCTGCACGTCTGCTATTGCCAGCCAAACCCTGGCGCTAGTGTAATGTTAGGGACGGCAGAACACACCAAATACAAATAATAGGAGGTGCGCTCGCCGCCCGGGGTCCACCGTGCGGTAGGTGACTAGACCGCTGCTGCACAGTGGCAGATGCACCAGAAGGTTAAGTAGTGCGCACAGGTTAATGTCACCCGAACGCTAGGAGCGGCTCTGTTCAGACACAGAGTCGCTGGGCATACATAAATGTAACGACGCTAGCCCTGTTAACGTCACAGGAGCCGGCGTGTGGCGTCGCAGCCGCGAACACCAATAGCTGCTGTTAATGCAGTGTAGCGGCAACTATAGCCGCAAGCGTCGGCGCCGAGAACCAGGCACCGACGGACGCTAGTGTAGGTGTGGAAAGCACAGTGGCGTGTAGCTTGTCACAATCTGGAGCTGACTAACCCAACAAACAGTCACCATTCGTAGTATCCAAGGGAAGGGGTTTCATAATAAGTCAGACACCAGTCCATGCATCCATCACCATACACACACAGCATAATATGCTACAGTAGCGCATGGCCGAGCCGCCATGTGGGCTTTTTATAGCCATGCGCTTCCGGGACCTTCCAGGACCCTGGAAAGGACCAATCAGATCCGACACAGGACCTGAACATGTGACCCCTGCTCTCCAGTGAGAGGTCACCTTGCGGGCATGCCCAGTAGCACTTCATGAGGACTTAGCCTCTGGAGCAGTTCCCTACAGAGCAGGTTGCGCTACCATTGCTGCACCAGAGGTGGCAGCAACATCCAGGCTGTCATAGTGAGTCTGAGCAGCACCCGGAGCGGTCGGAGGAAAATGGGAGACCGCAGGATGTCTGGCTCTGGATTCCCGCTGTGCAGCGTCAGGAATCCGACGCCTAACACAAATGGGCGGTGTGGCGGTAAAACCTTGGCCTCTTTTTCGGAGAAAACGTCCGTATAGTCTTTAAGGCACTCCGGAATACCTTCCAGACCCTCGGACGACACAGACACAGTAACAAGACATTTCCCAGAACAATAGGGACCCCATTTAACAATGTCCCACGATTCCCAATTAATCACCGGATTATGCACTTGTAACCAGGGGAACCCCAACACCAGTCCCGCAGGCAGGTTGTCCATAACAAAACATGAAATATGTTCCTGGTGCAAGGAACTTACTTTAAGGAGAAGTACGAAACATAACGTCATTTTTAACCAGTGGTGTTTTGTCAATGGCAACAATGTGAATAGGAGTCTCCAACCTAACTGTCCCTAACTTACACCTGGATACCAAGTCAAAGTCAATAAAGTTTAATGACGATCCGCAATCCACGAAGGCAGAAGTGAATGTGGAGACACTCCCACAACAAAGTTCCACTTGCAACAACATTTTTGAAAATGCAGAAAAGGGTACCTGAGAGCCTGGGTGATCTCCACGACAATCACCCGGGCTCAGTCGCTTGTTGGTCAGAGGACAGGAGGGGCAATCCTTTTTCCAATGTCCAGAATCGCCACAGAAAAAACAGCATTTTCCCATGAGTTGTTGTCTTCTTTCTTTATTTTTGAGGTCGATGGTCTCCAATGTAGGACTGGCTCCCCTTCCTTGGGAGAATAACGGTGTCTCAATCTGCATCACTCCCCTCGCCTGTAGCCTGCGATCCATTCGGATGGCCTGTGTCATGGCCTCCTCCAGGGAATCAGGCAGAGGGTGGAGAGACAAGGCATCTTTCAGATGTTCAGACAGGCCTCTACGGAAAAAACCACGGAGGGCGGCATCATTCCAGCAGACCTCAGCAGCCCAGAGTCTGAACTCTGAACAAAACCACTCGGCTGAGTGTTTTCCCTGGCACACACTCATCACCATGTCCTCAGCCATACATATTCGATCAGGCTCATCATAAATATGCCCCAGGGCCTCAAAAAATGCATCCACAGTCATACGCTCAGGGGCCGTGGTCAGAAGGGAGAAAGCCCAAGCCTGTGGAGCCCCCCTTAACAGAGATATAATGACGCCCACTCTCTGGCTTTCACTCCCAGACGAGTGTGGTCTCAAAGAAAAAAAAGCTTACATCCCTCCTTGAAAACTCTGAATTCCTTTTTATCTCCAGAAAAGGTATCTGGTAACTTAACTGGAGACTCTGGGGAAATTAATGTAACATCCCAAGCCCCCGATGAAAAAACCCCCTGCACAGTGTCAGCGATCAGCTGCTGAGACTGAGCCAGGACTCGTTGTTCTCCAAGGAGTTTCTGAGACATCAGATTTAGGTGCTTAACCTGCTCAGAAAGAGTGTGCATAGGATCCATCACATACACAGGTGAATGGGAGCAGAGAGAAAAAAAAATGGTAACGGTCAGTTATAATGTCAGGATCCTGACAGCACCGGCGTACAGCCCTCGCTGAGCAGGGACTCACCAGTGCTGTAGGGGTCCCGGGGACAGTAACAGCTGGAAAGTACAGACGCACAGGACCTAGACGCTGAAGTATTAGCAAGCAGGCACGGGACCTATGGTCATGTGACCACAAGGGGGTGGGGCTTAGCGTCCTGCTTGCTAAGATGGAAGAACACTTAGAGTCGGGCAAACCAGAGATCATACACTATACGGGCGAACGAGGTACAGGAGGGGCAAGCAGATGGGAGGTCAGACGAAGCCAAAGGTCATACACAAAAGGGCGGTGCAGTACAAAAGGGACGAGCAGAGAGCAGTCGAGTCACAAGCAGAGGGTCATACACGAGAGGATGGTGCGGTACAAAAGGGTGAGGCAGAACTCGTAACAGGGACAGAACCAGATCACAACCAAACAAGCAACAAGTTATCAGGCACAAGGCACACGTATACAAGAGGTCACTTAACTCAGCCGAGGGCAGAAGTATAACTGACACCGGACCCAGGTCCAGTGAGCATTAAATAGCCGCCCTCTGCCAGAGAGAGGCAGAAACAATTAACCCCCTGTCTGACCAGGATGGGCCAAAGCGAAACCCCATCCTGGATCATGACACTCAGAGAGTTCTTTGGTCTTCTTTCTTTTCTCCATGCTCAATGTGGTACACACAAGGACACAGGACAGAGGTTGAGTCAACTTTAATCCATGTCAACTGGCTGCAAGTGTGATTTAGTTATTGCCAACACCTGTTAGGTGCCACAGGTAAGTTACAGGTGCTGTTAATTACACCAATTAGAGAAGCATCACATGATTTTTCGAACAGTGCCAATACTTTTGTCCACCCTCTTTTTTATGTTTGGTGTGGAATTATATCCAATTCGGCTTTAGGACAATTCTTTTTGTGTTTTTCATTTAAGACAAATTAAATGAAGATAATAATACCAAAGAATTTGTGTTTGCAATCATTTTCAGGAAGAAACTGAGTATTATCTGACAGAACTGCAGGGGTGTCAATACTTTTGGCCACAACTGTAGCATCTGACATCCATTTGCAATTCGATTTTAACATTAGCTTTTGCATAGAGTAACTCTTTGTCATTTAGACATAGTTTTCTATCAAAATATTCTTTTATACATAGATAAATAGATAGGTTGAGATATGAAATCATTGCTTTGCGTGTGCAGCTTACTGTTCATGTAGTACATGTATTTAAATAATAAATAAATTAATTGAAAAAATGGCGTGGAGTCTCCCAAAATTTTTATAACCAGCTGAAGGTAAGCTGACAGCTGGGGGGCAGATCTTTATAGCCTAGTAAGGGAATAATAAACATGGAGCTTTCCAGGCTATTAATGTCAGATCACAGCTGTATACTTAGACTTTACTGGCTAATAAATTGGGAGATCCCCAAAAAATGATGTAGGCCCCTAAAATTAATAACCAGCAAAGACTAGGCAGATAATTGTGGGCTGATGCTAATAGACTAGGAAGGGGCAATTGATATTGGCTCCCTCCTAGACTAAAAACATCAGCTCTGAGGCACCCCACAAATAGTGCATCCATAAGATGTGTCAATTTTGGTGCTTAGCCTTCACTCTTCTTACTTGCCCTAGTATGGTGACAAGTGAGGTAATTGTTTTGGAGTTGGTGTCAGCTTTGTATTGGCAGTTAACATCAAGCCCAGGTGTTATTAATGGACAGGCATCTATAAGATGCCCTATTACTAACCCCATAGTAAAATTATAAAAATAACTAAATGTGTATTTCCTGAAGGAAGTAAAGATAGTGCTTTGAAATGGTGCCTCGGCTGCCCCTTTAAGAGAGACTTGCCTGTTGCCCCTGCAAGACTTTCAACTCAGAATCCGTTTTAACTGTGGGTGCCTCTCAGGGGTCACTTTGGCCTATGGGGCCCCTCAGGGTCTCATTTGGTGGGTGGGGCCCCTCAGGGTCTGATTTGGTGGGCTGGGCCCATAAGGGTCTGATTTGGTGGGCGGGGTCCCTCAGGGTCTGATTTGGTGGGTGGAGTCCCTCAGGGTCTAATTTGGTGGGTGGGGCCCATCAGGGTCCGGTTTTGTGGCTGGGACCCCTCAGAGTCTGATTTTGTGGCCGGGGCCCCTCAGGGTCTGATTTGGTGGCCGGGGCCCCTCAGGGTCTGATCTGGTGGGCGAGGCCCCTCAGGGTCCGATTTGGTGGGCGGGGCCACTCTGGGACCGATTTGGTGGGTGGGCCCCTCAGGGTCCGATTTGGTGGGCTGGGCCACTCTGGGTCCGATTTGGTGGGTGGGGCCCCTCTGGGTCCGATTTGGTGGGCGGGGCCCCTCAGGGTCCGATTTGGTGGGCGGGGCCTTCAGGATCCGATTTGTGGGCGGGGCCACTCTGGGATCGATTTGGTGGGCGGGGCTCCTCAGGGGCCGATTTGGTGGGCGGGGCCCCTCAGGGTCCGATTTGGTCGGCGGGCCACTCTGGGTCCGATTTGGTGGGTGGGGACACTCTGGGTCCGATTTGGAGGCAAGGGTGGCTCAGCCTCCGATTTATGGGCCAGGGTCGATCAGCCTCCGATTTGGAGGCCTCGGTGGCTTAGCCTCCGATTTGGAGGCCTGGGTCAATCTGCCTCCGATTTGGCACGCCGGCCCTTTAAGACTCATTTCGGTGCGCCGGCCCTTTTAGAATCACTTTGGCGCATCGGCCCTTTAAGAGCCAGTTTGGCTCACTGGGCTTCTAAATCCACTTTGGCGCACATTCTCTCTCAGGGGCATGCGTCATGTGATAAAGCTAGATTTGCATTCGTGCTGTGGGTTTCGCTTTAAAAGCTGAAATTATCTGGCAGAAACTGTGTCCTGCTGTGGTCATGTGAAGTTCGTAGGCGTTGGCATAGTAACTGGGTCTGCCTGCGCATATCAATGAGCTTAACTGCCATTTGAATCGCCTCAGGGCATGTTTTCTCTGTGGCAACATTTTCCCATTGAAATGCATTGAGACAGTGCATTCCAATGACGGGAAAAAAAATTTTCAAATGCAAATTGCGCAAAAACTACAAATCCGATCGACCCGAAAAATACTTAGCACACCACTCATAGATGCTGGCTTTGAAACGACACCTCAACGGAGTCTGTGCATGTAGCGGTTCGGGCTGCATTAATTGCGGAAATCAACTGAATAATAATAAGAACTAGATGTGTATTTCCTGAAGGAAGTACAGATAGTGGTTTGAAATGGTGCCCGGGCTGCCCCTTTAAGAGAGACTTGCCTTCTGCCCCTGCAAGACTTTCAACTCAGGATCCGTTTTAAGTGTGGGTGCCTCTCAGGGGCCACTTTGGCCTCAGGGTCTGATTTGGTGGGTGGGGCCCCTCAGGATCCGATTTTGTGGGTGGGGCCCCTTATGGTCCGATTTTGTGGGTGGGGCCCCTCAGGGTCCGATTTTGTGGCCGGGGCCCCTCAGGGTCCGATTTTGCGGGTGGGGCCCCTCAGGGTCCGATTTTGTGGGTGGGACCCCTCAGGGTCCAATTTGCTGGTGGGGCCCTTCAGGGTCCGATTTTGTGGCCGGGCCCACTCAGGGTCCGATTTTGTGGGTGGGGCCCCTTAGGGTCTGATTTTGTCGGTGGAGCCCCCTGGGTCCATTTTGGTGGGCGGGGACACTCTGGGTCCGATTTAGTGGGCGGTACCCCTCATGGTCCGATTTGGTGGGCGGGGCCCCTCTGGGTCCGATTTGGTGGGTGGGGCCCTTCAGGGTCCGATTTGGTGGGCGGGGTCACTCTGGGTCCGATTTGGTGGGTGGGGCCCCTCTGGGTCCGATTTGGTGGGCGGGGCCACTCTGGGTCCGATTTGGTGGGCGGGGTCACTCTGGGTCCGATTTGGTGGGCGGGGCTCCTCAGGGTCCGATTTGGTGGGCGGGGCTCCTCAGAGTCTGATTTGGTGGATGGGGCCCTTCAGGGTCCGATTTGGTGGGCGGGGCCACTCGGAGTCTGATTTGGTGGGCGGGGCCCCTCAGGATCCAATTTGGTGGGCTGTGCCACTCTGGGTCTGATTTTTTTAGCGGGGCCACACTGGGTCCGATTTGGAGGCCAGGGTGGCTCAGCCTCCAATTTGGAGGCCGGGGTGGCTCAGCCTCCGATTTGGAGCCTGGGGTCACTCAGCTTTCGATTTGGCGCGCCGGCCCTTTAAGCCTCATTTCGGTGCGCCGGCCCTTTAAGAATCACTTTGGCACGTCGGCCCTTTAAGAGCCAGGGTGGCTCACTGGGCTTCTAAATCCACTTTGGCGCACATTCTCTCTCAGGGGCATGCGTCATGTGATGAGGCTAGATTTGCATTTGTGCTGTGGGTTTCGCTTTAAGAGCTGATATTATGTGGCAGAAGCTCTGTCCTCGGGGCGTCATGTGACGTTCGTAGGAGTTGGCATAGTAACTGGGTGTGCCTGCGCATATCAATGAGCTCAACTGCCATTTCAATCGCCTCAGGGCACGTTTTGCCATTTCCCATTGAAAAGCATTGGAGACAGTGCATTCCAATGACGGGAAAAAAAAATTTCAAACGCAAATTGCGCAAAAACTACAAATCCGATCGACACGAAAAATACTTAGCACACCTCTCATGGACGCTGGCTTCGAAACGACACCTCAACGGAGTCTGTGCGTGTAGCGGTTCGGGCCGCATTAATTGCGGAAATCAACTGGAAAATAAGAAGAAGAAGAAGAAGAAGTTAGCAGCGTTCGGATTACAATATAGTGGTTTTTTCAAACCACTATAACAAGTTAGCAGCGTTTGGATTACAACATACTGCTTTTTTCAAAAGCACTATAACAAAGCCTGAATAAAGTCCTTTATTTCAAATAAAAACCACCCTCTTTTATCCATTTATTTAAAAGATACAAAAGGAAAGTTAAACTAGCAGGTGTGACGAGAAGATAATCCATCAATGCCCAAGTCCCCTGTAAAAGAAAAAATAATAAAATACCATATTCCTCACCTGTCCGATGAGAAGATAATCCATTTGTCCTGCAACAAGTCTAGCTCTGCTCCATCTAAATGCCATGCTGAATATTGGCAGCTTTGCGAGCTCTCACCTCACTGACATAACCGCTTGCGGCATGAGAACATCATTGAGGTGAATGGAGTTCATCGATTATGGATTTCACTCACTAACCTTATTCACATCACGACAAGATACTGATGCTGTGCTTTCACGCAGTGCTGAATACCAGACTGAATGCTCGCATCATGCCAACATTCAGCATGGCATCTAGATGTAGACAAGCCAAACTCGTCATGGAACAAATTATCTTCTCATCGGACAGGTGAGGAATATGCCGTTTTATTTTTTCGTCTTTTACAGGGAACATGGGAACCAATGGATTTTCTTCTTGTCAGACAGGGGAGCATAAATTTACTTCTTTGTTTTAATTATTTTAGATAAATGGGTAAAAGGTGAGAAGTGTTAATTTCTAATAAAGGACTTTATTCAAGCAGTGTGGTTTTTTTACAATTTTACCAGGGGTTTAGTAACAAGGGTGTCTTTAAAAAGCCTGTCCATTACTAACCCATAGACTTGATGTTAGGTGCCAATGCAAAGCTGATGTCAACCCAACAACTATTATGCCACTTGCCACAGCACTAGAGAAAGTGGGAAGAGTGGAAGCTAAGTGCCAGAATTGGCGCATCTTATTGTTGCATCATTTCTGGGGTGGCTGAGAGCTAATAATGTTAGTTTGGGAGGTGGTCAATATCCATAGCCCTTTCCTAGCCTATTAATATCAACCTGCAGCTGTCTGAATAGCCTTTGCTTGTTATGGGGGCCCCACGTCATTTTTTTGTGGGAGTGCTTCATTTTAATAATCAGTAAGGCTAAGTATACAGCTGTGAGCTCATAATAATAGCCTGGTTAGCACCATATTTATTACCCCTTCCCAGGCTATAAACATCAGCACCCCAAGCTGTCGACTTTTCCTCAGCTGGTTGTTAAAATTTTGGGGAACCTCACTCTAATGTTTTCTTAAGTTATTGAATTATTAGCTAAATATATGACCATAAACTACACACGCACTGCACTAATTACAGTATATATGTCACTGGCATCTTTCTATCAATGTTTTCTATGTTTTTCAATGTGAATTTATTGAACTCGACTGATGAAATGTTGGGTTTTCTAGGAGATGCGAGCGTTCAAATCGGACAATGCGCGTTTTTTACTCGCATCTTTCACTGCCGAGTCTCGTCCGATATAAGCAGCCAATCGCAGCAGGCTGCAATGTTTTTTACAGTCAGATCTGAGGTGAGAAAAAAAATTACAGGTGAGCAGGGAATCATTGAATATCATGTCGCAGTGCAATTCAATTTTTTGTCTGATTTCACTATTTTGTTTTTCACGCAGATGAGTATGAGCCCTAAGGTTCCATTTCTTCTCCATTCCATATGACTTATTTCCTAAACATGTTTGCTTGTTCTTTTGTAGTTCAGTTTTTGTTAGATTTTTATACAGTAGTAGTCAAATAATTGGACTTTGAGCTTTGATTGAGTTATTAATCAGCTTAGAAGATCATTCAGTAGAGAAGAGGCAAAGGCTGCAGGTGAGCTTGGTAGTATAGTACGTGCAAGCTATGAAACTGTTTTTGAATTAAAATGTATTCCAAAAAAATATTGTTAGCTCCAAATACATGCAATTAAATGAATAAATAATTTATAAGATCTTCTTTGACTTTGAACACACAATGGACTTTAGAAAGTTTGAGATGCAGTCAGCCTAGCCTTTAACCCTAAATCAATCCATATGTGCGCATCCTGAAAATATTTTTCTTCTCAATGAAACAGATTGAAAACAAAGAAAAAGGGTTTGTCAATTCTTTGAAGCATACGACTGTAAGATATTTCTAAGTCGTTTATTATTTAGCAGTATCAGAAAGTTTGGATTTATTTTATTAACACTATTTCAAATATCTTGCAAAAAAATGTTCTTAAATTCCCCGGAAGACAGTTTCTTATTACAACAAAAATGATATTTGGCTCATCTTAACCCCTTCTTGACCTTGGGATTTTCCATTTTCATTTTTTATCACTCTCTTCTTCCCAAAGCCATAACTTTTTTATTTTTCTGTCAATATGGCCTTGTGAGGGCTTGCTTTTTGCGAGACAAGTTGTACTTTTGATTTCACAATTGTTTTTTATTTTTTTTCACAATGTTCATTCAATGCTAAAACTGATCTGCAATTATTATTCTTCCAAGTCATTACGAGCTCACAGATACCAAACATGTATAGGCTATTTATTTATGTGGTGAAAAAAAAATCGTAAGTTTGTAAAAAAAAAAAGGTGCCATTTTCCAAGACCTGTAGCATCTACATTTTTCAGGATCTAGGGCTCGGTGAGGGCTTATTTTTTGTGTGCCGAGCTGACATTTTTTATTGATACTATTTTTGGGTAAATATGATGCTTTGATCATGTGTTATTGCATTTTATTGCAATGTTGTTGTGACCAAAAAAACTGTAATTCTGGCATTTTCATTTTTTTCTCATTATGCTGTTTACCGATCAGATTAATTATGTTTATATTTTGACATATCAGGTGTTTCTGAATGCAGTGATGCTAAATATGTCTGTTTTCAATTTTTTTCTATTGTTTTATTTTGAATGGGGCAAAATCATAAAAAGGGGGTAATATGAATTTTTTTATATTTTTAAAAACATTTTTTCTCTTTTTAAATTACTTCAATAGTCTCCTTTAAGAGACTTGAAGCGGCGATCATCTGATTGCTTGTGCTTCACATAGCAGGGCTTTAGGGGATACACGACATATGACTTACCTACTGTATAGATCTTAGGACCTGAAGGGGTCAAAATCCTGATGAATATCTTACAGTATGGTATCCAACCTACAAACACTTGTAATTTTGTAGCATCTTTAGCACAAAGGCACACATTTAAACTCCTAATAGTCTGATTAATTTGTGCCTTGCTGTGCTCAAAAAGGCACAATTCATGTTAGAGTTGGTTTTGTGTAAGAAAAAAATGCAAGAGAAATATTCAAAGAGCTTTTTAGTGCACAATTACATTTGTCTGATCTGATATATACAAAAAGCAGGATTTATGTTAAGACCTTTAAATAAATCATTGAAATAAGGCTAAGTGCACACGTGGATTTTCCTCTTGCGGATATTTCCACGCAGATTTGAAGAAATCCGCAGGTCAAATGACCTGCATTTTTCCTGTGGATTTCTTCCTGTTTTTGCGCAGTTTTCTTGCGGTTTTTGTGCGGTTTTCCACTGCGGTTTTCCCCCTGTGGATTTGGAGAATGGAGCAGGTGGAAAACCGCACAAAAGAAGTGACATGCTGCATTTTTTGTACCGCACAAAAGCCACGCGGAAAAAACCACAGCATCTGCACAGCATTTTTTTTTAAATTGATTTACATTGTACTGTAAATTACTTTGCGGATCCGCAGCGTTTCTGAGCGGTAAAATCCGCTGTGGATCCGCAGGAAAAATGTATCGTGTGCCCATGGCCTAAAGATGACATTAAGGCCATGTGCACACAATGCATTTTTCCTGCAGATCCGCAGCGGATTTTACTGCGCAGAAACACTGCGGATCCGCAAAATGATTTATAGTACAATGTAAATCAATTTAAAAAAACGCTGTGCAGACGCTGCATTTTTTTCCGCGCAGTTTTTGAGCGGTACAAAAAATGCAGCATGTCACTTCTTTTGTGCGGTTTTCCACCTGCTCCATTCTCCAAATCCGCAGGGGGGAAACCGCAGTGGAAACCGCACAAAAACAGCATGAAAACCGCACAAAACAGGAAGAAATCCACAGGAAAAATGCAGGTCGTTTGACCTGCGGATTTCTTCAAATCTGCGCGGAAAAATCCGCAGGAGGAAAATCCACGTGTGCACTTAACCTTAACGAGTTCACATGGCAGAGTAGTTAGTGTTCAGCAAGTAGGAAAAGCTGGACATTGAGGACTGACTCTAATTAATATTCACGAGCAAGTATTTTCATTAAAATGCACAGGTGAAATTCAGAAGTATAGAACAAAATTAAATAAATGATTACAAATGCCCTTTTCATATCTAATTTACATTGTGCAAATTAGGACTTCTCCACAAAAGGAGAAATCTGGTCTCTCCAATGTCATCGATATGTGTTTAGCAGTCTGAACTTTCATTAGTCTGTCCACACAATAATTTCAGGTAAAATTTAATTTGTGCAAATATTTTGACCACTTAATGACCATCTATGCCGTCAAGGTCCTGAGATCATAAGAAATTGCTTATCTAGAGAAGAAACTGCACACCGGAGTGATCCGGTTGCTAAATGTCAGGTCCCAGCCACTAAGAGTCAATTGGTGACCAAGGAGGACAACCTATTTTGTCTCAACAGTTCGACCACCAGTAATCAGGAAATTATTTACTACTCATGGATAGGGTATCAATTGCAAAGTTGAGAATACCATTTTAATAATTTCAATACCTGACAAATTTTCATAGCCATATTAAGGATTTTTTGTGGCATGAGTTGTAGGTTTTTTAGAGGTTACAAATATTTTTGAACTTTGTAGGAAAAAAATATTTGGGTTGCCATTTTCTGAGACCTGTAGCTTTTTCATTTTTCCATCAACAGATCTGTGTGTGAGCTTTTTTTTTTCTTGTCTTTTGCGCACTAAGCTTTAGTATTGCTAATATCATTTTTAGATTTATATTTTATTGCATTTTTTGAGGACTGGTGTCTCAATTAAACATTTACAGACATTAAATATGTTTATTTTTAAAACATAAAATTAGTTATTTATTTTTGAAAGAAAACCTTTTCTTTTTTCAAACTATTCTTTTACTTTTTACAATTTTTTATTTTTACTTTAATTTTTAGTCTTTGTAGTGGACTTGAAAAGCGATTGCTTCTTCACTCATGCTATATACTATAGTACTATAGCATTGCAGTATATAATGAAAATGATGTTCTCCTCTGATGTTCTCCAGCCTCAGGTTGACCTTCATAGGAAGACAAAGATGGCAGGCCTATGGGCCTTCAGTTGCCCTGCTAAGCCATCGCATCTACTAGAAGACACAAGAACATTATATGGGCTCTTTACAGTCCAATAATGCATAATTTCATTTTTGCAGGTGGGAATGGGCCACCTTAGCTATTGGACCCCTTTGTCTGCCCCTGATCGCATTGCAGGGAGATAAATGCCATTTATATGCCACCGTCAGTGATTGACAATGGCATCTAAATCATTAAGCAGCAGTAATTGGAATTAGTTTTGGTCGCTGATACACAGAGATGGTGGCTGTATAATATAGTCTGCCCTTGCCTAGTATGGAGAGTGCTCAGCTCCTGAGCCTGTGCCTCACTCCCCACATGGAACTTGGAGGGAAAAAGGAAATTACATGGACATTGGCATCTAAATGATTGAACAGCAGTGATCGGAGTTAGCTCTGGTCACTGCTGTTATTGGCAGATCCCCTTTGGATAACACAACTGGCATCTGCCAGTTATGATTTATAGCCCACTTCAAATACCTGAATCAGACATAGAAAATACTATTATGTCTTATGATGGGAAGGGATTGAAAGACAACACATGGATTCAGGTTCGGGACACCTGTTAGTTATGATACAAAGTGAAAGAGAAAATGTAATAAAAACTCAAAAAATATGTAATAATTACAACAATAATTTTGTCAAGGTATGCTTTATTACAGCATGAAAACTTTTTACAGATAGCTAGAGAGATAGATAGCTAGATAATCAGAATTATTTAAAAAATGACCAGATTTTTATTTTTGTGTTGGGCAAAACTTAGCAGTTTCAGATAAAATGAGTAAATGAGTGCATAAACATGAATTGATAATGGAGTGCTGTGACCACAATTGTGAAACCCAAGAACTAAATGGACATTTTCTTTCCAATATTGCTTCTCAAGTGACGGCACAGTTTCTACTCTTGGCTCACTTGATTTTCTTTATTCTTGCCTTCAAAAGACAATACTTATTGAGGTTTTTACTCTTGGCAGCTCCCATATTGTATTATTTTCTGGGACTGCCTTTGCTTGTTAAAATGTGCCCAGTGTATTAAAATGAAATTGTCACCACTGTTTGATGCAGCATAACACTGTTTGACACCAAGCGCCTGCAGCTACAGAAAGCAGATCTTCATTCCACTTAGACTTTTAGAGACAATAGTCTCCAAAGACGAGCCTGAGACAGTCACTTAGTGTACTCTCTACAAAGTCAAATTGAAAAATAGTCGCATTTGTGGAGGACACATATCAGTGCATTACTTGCAGATCAACACAAGTGAAAAGTAGAAATAGAGCTGCATGTTCATGGTAAAGTATGTTCAATCTTCTTTTGATTTGCGTTGTTATAAACTGTAATGGCATCCCGTCTTCAAGCTTCTGTTAGGGCTTTAACAGCGTTTGTACTTAGCAGCATAACGATTTTTTATTAGATATGAGAGGAAGCTATGAGCGCTATGTATTTATGGGAGAAATGTATTATTATAGAAACTCATTTTCTTTTGCAGAATGGAATCTACAGAAAAATGTGAAGTGGTAATTCAACATTTCAATGGAAAATATTTAAAAACACCACCAGGTGTACCAGGTGGGTGAGAAACATGATAAAGAAAAATACCGTACATGTAAGGATAATGCCTTACGACTTACATAACTACTATTTGTGCCCAATGTCATGTTTCTGAGATCAGTGGGCTGATTTCCTTTCGATCAGAGGGTAACAGTATCTTTATGGAAATCTTTGTATTTAATGCTTCTATATTTTGATACCTGACTCTAAAAGTCTTTGTTATACAAGTGAGGATCCTATTCTATAACATTTTATGAATGCTGTCGCAACAGAGATAAAGGGATTTTTAAAAAAAAATCAATGCAAGGCAAATTATCTGCCAATTTCGGATACAGGGAACCTTTTTAATATTATTGTCAACTTATGAATAAAGTGAATTATATTGAAGTAATTTGTATTACTATGCTGATTATGAGCTGTAAATGAAATTATGCGACTCCTTGCCAAAATTTGGAAAACACCCCCCCACCTTGGTCACAAATGTAAGATGCTCTAATTATCAGCTTGCCCCTTTACTGTTCATGTCTTCATCCTCCAGTTAATCTCCATTTTTACTTTGCACACAATCTCCCTGGTGTTTCAACACTTTTAGCATAGAAAGTTTGACCATTCAGCTACCGGACCCAATAGCAGATGCGATGACTGCTAGAAATGCTTGGTTAGGTTATATATTTTTCATTTTTGAAACATAACAGAGTAGGACTATATTCCCATTTAGATGAGCAGATAATCATTAACAGGTTTTTATTAGAACGCTCATTTACCTACTATCAGCTTGAGGAAAAATGCTGGCAATCACCCGATGAATGAAAAAAATGCTCGCTTATTGATTAATTGGATTGTTCATTCCTGCATCAAAATAGTTGTTAACAACAGCACATCATCCTGCATAATGAAGGGTTGTGCGGCTGATTACGATGTTATTCTATGTGAGTACAAATGATTGTTCTCTGCATATAAAATACTGATTGGCCTTTATTAACAGGCCAGTGATCTAACACAAATTGGCTTGTATTTAGTCAGTTGCAGTTATTTAATGCCAGAGGTAGGTTCAACTAAATGGGTCCTAATACACCTAGTACATAATCGTTATTCCTCTATATTTTCAAAATAAATGTGATCATTTATGTGATTTCTTAGCACCCGATTGCTTTAAAATGTAGTGGTCAATTAGGGTAACTGCAATTACACTACCATCTGTGGATGTGCAGTAAAAGATGCTTGTGACTTGACTGCTGTAAACCCACCCCTGAGGAGCCTGTCCTTCAACACCATCCTGCATGAAATGTGTGTGCTTTTTATACCAATGTTGTTCAGCTTTGAGCATGGAGAAAAATTCAGTGTTTAAACTGCAGATGACAGTGTCATGATTTAAAAAACAGGTTGTTCAATTATTTCCCCTTCATTTTGATACTTTCATGCGTAAGTAGTTACCTCAGAAGTCATCGATTATCATAGAATTCATGTAAATGAGTGGAGACTATATATATTTGCCATGATCCATGCTGGATCAGGACTGATAAAAAGCACAGGTAACTTTTTTTCTTAAGCTGTGCTTAAGTTTGGTTTTTGCCCCCCGTGGCCATTAGGATTGTTGCACTGTGGTGTCGTTTGTTCTAAGTTTGCCCCGGTGGTGGTGAGCGTCATTGCACTCTTGTTTCTTTAGTTAAGTGCACATGATTATAATACAGGTGTGATTGCTCTGGCTCTGCTATAAATGAGTCACAGGTGTTGCAATCAGTATTGGTGATAGTGTTCATTTCAATCATCCTTGGTGGAGGAAGGAGCTGGACAGCGTTCCTTGCAGCAGTGTCTTAGCCCTGGTGTGGAAGAAGTCATAGGGGATTTCCATGTAGCTCTGACAGAGCTTGGTGGCAGCGATTCAGGAAGAGAGCTGCATTCTGGTGGTGGACTCTGCTGCCAGGAGCAAGTGCAACAGAGTAAAGCTAAGTGGTGCTTCCCTGTTTGTTTTTCCTTAGTGTGTATTAGTACAGCGGTTGGGCCAGTGCCTGCGCCACCCAGCTCGCTAGCAAGGGATAGGTGTAGGGTGTGCTAGGGCAACACAGGTTCCTGATCAGTGCCCGGTGCGGAACCGGCATAGGGAACGTTAGAAGCGTTAGGGACACTGACTCAAGGGAATGCAGGAGGTCTCCATGTCCCCTTTCCCTATCGCAGGGCCCACCGTTGTAACTGTTTTCCCTTCACCTTGTCTTGTTGTTTTAGTTACCGGTCTGCGGGCCGTGTCACACAGGACAGTATCACGTGCCGCATCTTGTTGTTTTAGTTACCGGCCTGAGGGTCACGTCACACAAGACGGGTCATCGTGAAATTATCACCAACCCATAACTTTTTTTTTCTGCTGAGCCATGGACCCAGTTCAGACCTTTGCCCAAATGCTGCAGACCCTTACTGATTAGATTAGGGGGCTGCGCGGTGAGTTGGTGCAGCAACTGCAGCAGTAGGTGGGCTTCAGGGGCTTGGTTCAGAGACAGGCTCAGCCAGAACCCAAGATATCCCTCCCTGACAAATTTTCTGGAGGGAGAGATCAATTCTTGGTGTTTCAACAAGCCTGTAAATTGTATTTCAGGCTGCGCCCTCGTTCATCAGGGAGTGAAGAGCAACGGGTTGGAATCATTATGTCCCTTCTTAAAGGGGATCCCCAATCCTGGGCCTTCTCCCTACCGGACGATTTTCCATCATTGGTGTCCGTGGAAGAGTTTTTTGCAGCTTTGGCGCTTGTGTATGGGGATCCTGATGGCACCGCCCTGGCAGAATCTCGACTCCGTAGGTGTAAACAGGGAGCCCGGGTTGCTGAGGAGTACTGCTCAGAGTTTAGGAGATGGGCCACTAACACTCAGTGGAATGACCTTGCACTTAGGAGTCAATTTGTGCAGGGTTTGTCCCCAAAGTTGCAGGATACTCTGGTGCAGTATGCCGCCCCCAGGTCCCTGGAGGCCGCCATGTCCCTTGCCATCCGGGTGGATAGATGCCTTAGGGAAAGACATATACAAAAAGTGCCCCTGATGCCCTAGCTAGGGAAGAGGACCCACTAGTGTGGATGGAGGAACCCAGACAGCCTGGTGTTGCGGATACAAAAAAGGGGGTGTCTGCGGCTCGTCATGGTGGGGGGTATGCTTTTCCTGTGGGAAGCCTGGCCATTTTATGAGAGCCTGCCCAGTTCATGCCAAGTCTCCTGACGAACCCATGCAAGTAGGATGAGCTAGTTTGTATTTGGAGCTGCCTACGGTTCGGGGAGTGATGTCGGCATGTTTGTACTGTGGGCAGGCTGGTCATGTCCTGAAGACTTGCCCATTGTGTGCCAAATTATCTGTGCCATCTGAGAAGCTGCATTCCCCTGGTTGCTTGGAGGGAGGCGACCAGCGAGTATACATTTCCTCCATTTTTCCCTCCCAAGGTACCATGTCAGCAGAGGTCTTTGCTGGCGGGGTACCGGAGGTGATACCGGTGCTTGTGGACAGCGGAGCAGGAGCCAGACTTGTAGATGCTCGCTTTGTCCTGACTCATGGTCTGAGGTGTAGTACACTAGCCCAACCTATTAGCGTCCAGGCCATAAACTCTATTCCACTAAGCCAGGGGAGCTTGACCCAAATCATAGAGAATATCCATCTGCGTATAAGACATCATGAGGAGTCCTTGTCATGCTATGTCTTCGATGGAATGCCAGTACATTTCGTTTTAGGCCTCCCTTGGCTGAAAAGACACAACCCGGTAATAGATTGGCGGGCAAGGGAAGTGGTCAGCTGGGGGCACTCGTGTGAGGGCTGCTGTCTAGGAAGTACTGTCTCTGCCGTCTCTCTTCAACAGACTCCTTCCTCTCCGGTGAGAGCAGCAGTTGTGCTGCAGGAGAGTAGGGGCAAGTCTCAACCATCGCCATTGGCCAACCCTGGGAGACGCAGACCTCGTGGTGGAAGGGGTTGGAGGGTGGTGTACTCCTTGGTGAAGTACGGGGGTGTGAGTGTGGTGACACAGGAGGATGCCTCTGTTGTCAATCCCAGAAAGAGTTCTCCAAATTGTGACAAATGAACTAGTGGCAATAAACGGTCAGGTCCGGACCTGTGTGTGAACAAGTGTGTATGGGTGGCCACCAAAAAACATCCAGTGGAAGTGTGTTGTGGAATGTTACCAGCTCATACCAAACATACACATACACTACTCGTTCCCCAGGTCATCGCTTCAGAGATGTGTGGTGCCTCCAGAACATACATTGCCAATACCAGCGGGCTCGTTTGTCATCAACCTGATGTGCAGGTAGTTGCTGGGGTGAACTCTGGGTCTGGGCGTCCCCGCTGTAGGTGGTTCCCTGATGAGGAGCGGTCTTGAGGGTCCAGAGGTCCCTCATTAAGGGGAGGGTACTGTCATGATCCATGCTGGATCAGGACTAATAAAAAGCGCAGGTAATCTTTTTTTTCTTAAGCTGTGCTTAAGTTTGGTTTTTGCCCCCGGTGGCCATTAGGATTATTGCACTGTGGTGTCGTTTGTTCTAAGTTTGCCCCCGGTGATGGTGAGCGTAATTGCACTCTTGTTTCTTTAGTTAAGTGCACATGATTGTAATACAGGTGTGATTGCTCTGGCTCTGCTATAAATGAGTCACAGGTGTTGCAATCAGTGTTGGTGATAGTGTTCATTTCAACCATCCTTGGTGGAGGAAGGAGCTGGAGAGCATTCCTTGCAGCACTGTCTTAGCCCTGGTGTGGAATTTGTCATAGGGGATTTCCTTGTAGCTCTGACAGAGCTTGGTGGCAGCAAATCAGGAGGAGAGCTGCATTCTGGTGGTGGACTCTGTTGCAGGAGCAAGTGCAACAGAGTAAAGCTAAGTGGTGTTTCCCTGTTTGTGTTTTTCCTTAGTGTGTATTAGTACAGCGGTGGGGCCAGTGCCTGCGCCACCCAGCTCCCTAGCAAGGGATAGGTGTAGGGTGTGCTAGGGCGACAGGATCCTGATCAGCGCCGGGTGCGGAACTGGCATAGGGAACGTTAGGAGCGTTAAGGACACTGACTCAGGGGAGTGCAGGAGGTCTCCACGTCCCCTTTCCCTTTCGCAGGGCCCACCGTTGTATCTGTTTTCCCTTCCCCTTGTCTTGTTTTAGTTACCAGCCTGCAGGCCGTGTCACACAGGACAGTATCATGTGCCGCGTCTTGTTGCTTTAGTTACCGGCCTGCGGGTCGCGTCACACAGGATGGGTCATCGTGACAATATTCAACTATATCTTAACCTAATATCTTGAAAAAGTCTCAGCCTTCAAATCATATTTTGTTTTTTTCGTGGTCATTATTTTGTCTTATCTTTCTTTCCGCACTAGCAGATTTTGCACTAAATAAATCAAAATTGATTAAAGAATTATCACACATTCCAAGATTCTTATTTTTTACTTTGTTAGACTTTTCTAGAGTAAAAAGCAGCATGATACTTTCAATGAGCCTTAAAATGCTGCATGTTAAGCTTCAACTGCGCAAAAAAAAAAAATAACATGACAAATTTTGTTCTACACTAAGGTACTGGAGCACAATTACAAACAGAAAGAATAATAGCAACATTTTGAAAAGTCTCCAGTGATGAATAAAGCCCTCATTACACATAGCGATATCGCTAGCAATATTGCTGTAATGTCACTGGTTTTGTGATGCAGCAGCGATATTGCTAGCGATATCGCTACACGTGATACTTGCCTCCGACCGGCTCCCCCGCTGGTTATCGCTGGTGAGATCTGCCTGTGTGGCTGCTCACTAGCGGCCACTTAGCGATGCACCAGCGATCCATGTCGTTTTCGGGATCGCTGGTGCATTGCTAATTGTAACAGTACCCTTAGGTAAAAACATCTAGATAAAAAAAGAATAATAAATGCTGGCATTTACTAAAGTTAATAGAGTATAAAGGAATAGAACACCAAGAAAAGGCACAAAAAGGAATGTTCATTTGAATGCTTTTTATTTTTCTTCTCTCATATAAAAAAAAATTACACTGAAAGGTGAAGTATATCAAAGTTTCAGGTAATGTACTCTTCATCAGGCTGAAACTGGATATGCGTGAAACATCCTTCTCAGATGAAAAAAGGAAAAAATGTACTTGTACAGGTATATAAAGGGATTGCATCATTTGGCTTTGTTGGAATCCAGAGAAAGAGTGTGGAAATGTCTATTAACCATGGCAGAAGGGACCCAATGGATGTAGTAAATTTAGAGGAATGTAGCGTCTCCTGAAGTATCTTCCTCATAAAGAACTTGACTGAAATAGATGTTGTCATGATTCCTCCACCCAGTGATTGATTGTTTTGCTGTCTTATGGAAACTGGGTCATGCTGAGTTGTCAGTGTTTTGATTGACAGCTCTGCTGTCCAATCTTGTGAGGGATGTGCTGAGCTGTTGGTGCTTTGATTGACAGTTTGGCTGTCTTCTCTGGGACTGGGAGGTGTGAGATCTTCTCCAGAACATCTCTTTTCTGGAGATTGCTCAAACTATAACTGAGCTGTTTGCCTATGATCCCTGCCAGACGTAGTTTATGTGTGTCTAAATGTGCAAGAACATGGTCTGATCATACCACAGCTTCTGGTCAGGGGAGGAAGCAAAAGAGAGTATACAGACAGGACAGCATGGGATTGCAGGTGCTGGTTTTGGTGAGGAAAACATTTCCTATCTGTTTAAAAACTTGTTTTGTCAGAAAAATAATCATGGTGTCCTGTCTGTATTCTCTCTTTTGCTTCCTCCCCTGCAAAGGAACTGTGCTTTATTTGACCATATTTCTGCATGGTCAGGCACAGCCATTGCACAGTACATAACAGGGGCACATTTAGCAAATTATCTTGGGACAGTGACAATTTTTAACATATCCAATTGTGAAACTTATCATTATTGCTCCAAGATCAATTTATTAAAATGTACTTTGTTCCCAGGACAACCCCATTAAAACTATTCTTAATTTGGATTTTGTTTTCATAAAAACTCAAGTAACATTGTTTTAAAATCCATTTAAAATTATGTCCTGAAAAACTTCAAAATAGCTGAACCTAGATATATCTCAGTTACAGCTTCTTTGTGTTAGTTTCAGACTATGAGTACTATACAATGGTCCTTACCTACACATTCATATTTTGGTACGCAGTCAATGGAATCCTGCTATTGAAAGCCAATAGTCCAACACTGTCTCATCAGACAGTAATACAGTACATTAGCGTATCACCACCAGCTGTGATCGACATAGTGGAAATGACAGTCTACATCAGTTGCTAAATTGGAGCATGCTACATTTGTAGAGTAAATATATCCTACAGCACTTTACAGCAAATGTATTTATTCATGAAGGTCGCTCTCTAGGTTACCAACTCGTGTCTTTAATTACTGACACAAGAAAGCTGTCTTGGTTGAGAAGATCAATGAATTTAGGTAAAATATAGACTACATTAAATGAGGTGAGAAACTTGTATACCTTAGCGGATAAAAACAATCCCAGGCAAGTTTAATTTCATTTTGGGAAGAAATGTTTTGAACATTTTTAAAACAGATTTTTAATTATCTTCTTGAGATTATTTGCTTATACAGTATATTCAATTCCCTGACTGAATACCAGTTTGCATTGGTGAATGCAGTCATTTTCTGCTAAGTGCTCCTATCGAAAGTTGCATAAAAATCATTAAAAATTCTTTCTGCTAAATCATTAGTATTTATGAATATTTGATTTTAATGGGAGTAAGAGTCTCCTGATTAGATTTTTTTTTAGGAGTATTCATTTTCCTCTTAGGAACAAAACATTGCATTAGTATTTCCAGTACAGCTTCACCACATGAATTTCCCAGCTGTATCTAGATTTTAATTCTTCCCATTCATTCATGTCCATTTGGAACTGACTCGTATAACACTTCACCAGTTCTAATAGGGAGTGTTTCATTGATGAGAGAGGTCTGATGAATACTTACAAATTCCTGCAGTGATTACATAGAAAGAGAAGGGATTTGGATTAATACTTGAACTGGGAGATTATGAATACTATGTGATGTAGATATTATCTCAGATGGGATGCTCAGTGGCATATAAATGTTTGGCCACCCCTGGTCAAAATAACTATTATTGGGAACAGTTGAGCAAGATGAAGATGAAATCATCTCTAAAAGGCATAAAGTTAAATATGACACATTTATTTTGTATTTTAGTCAAAAAAATATATTTTTTCATCTTTTACATTTTGAAAATTATAAAAAAGGAAAATGGGCAGATGCAAATGTTTGGGTACCCTGCATGGTTAGTATTTAGTAGCACCCCCTTTGCAAGTTTTACAGCTTGTAAACGCTTTTTGTAGCCAAGAGTCTTTCATTTCTTGTTTGAGGGATTTTATCCATTCTTCCTTGTAAAATTCTTCCAGTTCTGTGAGATTACTGGGTCATCTTGCATGCACTGCTATTTTGAAGTCTAGCAACAGATTTTCAATGATGTTCAGAAAAGGAGACTGTAAGGACCATTGTAAAACCTTCAGCTTGCTCAGTTTGAGGAAGTCTATTATGGATTTTGACATGTGTTTAGGATCATTATCCATTTGTAGAAGTCATCCTCTTTTCAACTTCAGCTTTTTTACAAATTGTGTTATGTTGGCATCAACAATTTGCTGAAATTTCAATGATTCTATTCTTCCCCTTACTCATGAAATTTTTCCCATGCCATTGTTTGCAAGACAATCCCAAAGCATGATTATGATTAAGCCCCATGCTTAATGGTTGGCAAGATGTTCTTTTCCTGAAATTCTATGCCCTTTTTTCTCCACACATACCTTTGATCATTGTTGCCAAAGAGTTCCATTTTAACCTAATCGGTCCACAGGACTTGTTTCCAAAATGCCTCATATTTGTTTAGATGTGCTTTTGCATACTTCTGGTGCTGAATTTTATGTTGAGGATGCAGGAGAGGTTCTCTTCTGATGACTCTGCCAGGAAGGCCATATTTGTGCATGTGTCTCTGAACAGTAGAACAATGTACCACAACGCCAGAACCTGCTAAATCTTTCTGAAGGCCTTTAATATTCAAGCGGGGGTTCTGATTTACCTCTCTATGAGCAGCTCTCATTGAAATTTTGCTTGGTCTTCCAGACATTATCTTGACCTTCAATGTTCCTGTTAACTGATATTTCTTAATTACATTTCGAACTGAGGAAAGGGCAACTTGAAAATGCTTTGCTATCTTCTTATAGCATTCTCCTGCTTTTTGGACTTCCACCATTTTCATTTTCAGAGTGCTAGGCAGCTGCTTAGAAGAATGCATGTCTGCTGTATTTTGGCATAAGGTTAGTGGAGGCTGGGTTTTTATCAAGCTGGAAAATTTCCATCACCTAGCCTTTCCTAACAATGACAGTGAACAATCCATAACCCTAATAGTTTAATTGAGGTCTGAAATCCTGGTCAAAGCTATCTGAGCACACAAATCTCTAAGGGTCCTCAAAATTTTGCATTGGCCCATTTTCCTTTTTGTAATTTTTAAAATATAAAAAATGACAATATGTTTTTTAGTTTTGCCTAAAATACAAAGGAAATGTGTCACCTTTAAATTTAACTCTTTTAAAGATCATTTCATCTTCAACTTGCTTAATTGTTAACAATAACAGTAATTTTGACCAAGGGTGCCCAAACTTTTACATGCAACTGTAGTTGTGAATAGAGTTGAGCGACTTTTGCTTTTTTAGGGTCGCGTTTCGTTTCGTGAAACCCGACTTTTCCAAAAGTCGGGTCGAGCAAGATCGTCCGATTATAGGGAAAAGTCGGGGTCGTCCCGAAACACGAAACCCAATGTAAGTCAATGGGGAATAAAAGTCGGCAGTGAGAGGAGGACAGGAAACACACCTACAGTGCCCATTTGAATGCCAAAAGCATCAATTCTTCTTACTTAAGCTTGTCAACCTTAATTAACTTCATAATACAAGTTACGCACTGAAAAATGGGGGTTATTTGGCTAAATTTGTGGGGGGGAGGGCTGGCTGCAGGTTTTCATGTGCCCTGGGCGAAAGAGCGCCCCTTTAACACATACCACAACTCATCATGCTCCGATACGGCAGAGAAATAGCGGTATAGTACAATGAAAAATACCTCATTTTTTACATCTCATGACGAGGCCCATCTATTTCTCCATACAAAATCATTGGTCCCATATAATGTTTGAAACAGTATATGATGAGCTCCACATAATGCTACAGTATATGTTGGTCCCCATGGATGAAGCTCCACTGTCTTATGGGCCCAAATAATGCTCCAAACATAATGGGCCCCATTTCTACTGCTCTAGTGTATAATGGGCCCTGTAAATGCTGCTCCAGTGTCTGATGTCCACCTTTGGAATGTTCCAGTGTATGGTGGGCCCCATCTATCATTCTCCAGAGTATAGTGCTCCCCAAAAATTGCTGTCCCAACATAGAAAACAATCAAATAAGTCTCCTCGCTAGGGAATCCGTGTACTTGTCTGGACAGGTGCTGTAGCTTGCTTAACAGCTCGCCAGCCGTTCTCACGCCCAGTATGGATTGCACGTGATTGCACAAAGGTTAGAAAGGGTACCGTATCCCTGGATAACATGTATGGATAGCGTACACATTCAAAATATATGTCTATACAGCATGAGGCAGGCTCAGACGGTGTTAGGCCCAGTATGGATTGCACGTCATTGCACAAAGGTTAGAAGGGGTACCGTATCCCCGGATAACATGTATGGATAGCGTACACATTCAAAATATATGTCTATACAGCATGAGGCAGGCTCAGACGGTGTTAGGCCCAGTATGGATTGCACGTCATTGCACAAAGGTTAGAAGGGGTACCGTATCCCCGGATAACATGTATGGATAGCGTACACATTCAAAATATATGTCTATACAGCATGAGGCAGGCTCAGACGGTGTTAGGCCCAGTATGGATTGCACGTCATTGCACAAAGGTTAGAAGGGGTACCGTATCCCCGGATAACATGTATGGATAGCGTACACATTCAAAATATATGTCTATACAGCATGAGGCAGGCTCAGACGGTGTTAGGCCCAGTATGGATTGCACGTCATTACACAAAGGTTAGAAGGGGTACCGTATCCCCGGATAACATGTATGGATAGCGTACACATTCAAAATATATGTCTATACAGCATGAGGCAGGCTCAGACGGTGTTAGGCCCAGTATGGATTGCACGTCATTGAACAAAGGTTAGAAGGGGTACCGTATCCCCGGATAACATGTATGGATAGCGTACACATTCAAAATATATGTCTATACAGCATGAGGCAGGCTCAGACGGTGTTAGGCCCAGTATGGATTGCACGTCATTGCACAAAGGTTAGAAGGGGTACAGTATCCCCGGATAACATGTATGGATAGCGTACACATTCAAAATATATGTCTATACAGCATGAGGCAGGCTCAGACGGTGTTAGGCCCAGTATGGATTGCACGTCATTGCACAAAGGTTAGAAAGGGTACCGTATCCCTGAATAACATGTATGGATAGCGTACACATTCAAAATATATGTCTATACAGCATGAGGCAGGCTCAGACGGTGTTAGGCCCAGTATGGATTGCACATCATTGCACAAAGGTTAGAAGGGTTACCGTATCCCCGGATAACATGTATGGATAGCGTACACATTCAAAATATATGTCTATACAGCATGAGGCAGGCTCAGACGGTGTTAGGCCCAGTATGGATTGCACGTCATTGCACAAAGGTTAGAAGGGGTACCGTATCCCCGGATAACATGTATGGATAGCGTACACATTCAAAATATATGTCTATACAGCATGAGGCAGGCTCAGACGGTGTTAGGCCCAGTATGGATTGCACGTCATTGCACAAAGGTTAGAAGAGGTACCGTATCCCCGGATAACATGTATGGATAGCGTACACATTCAAAATATATGTCTATACAGCATGAGGCAGGCTCAGACGGTGTTAGGCCCAGTATGGATTGCACGTCATTGCACAAAGGTTAGAAGGGGTACCGTATCCCCGGATAACATGTATGGATAGCGTACACATTCAAAATATATGTCTATACAGCATGAGGCAGGCTCAGACGGTGTTAGGCCCAGTATGGATTGCACGTCATTGCACAAAGGTTAGAAGGGGTACCGTATCCCCGGATAACATGTATGGATAGCGTACACATTCAAAATATATGTCTATACAGCATGAGGCAGGCTCAGACGGTGTTAGGCCCAGTATGGATTGCACGTCATTGCACAAAGGTTAGAAGGGGTACCGTATCCCCGGATAACATGTATGGATAGCGTACACATTCAAAATATATGTCTATACAGCATGAGGCAGGCTCAGACGGTGTTAGGCCCAGTATGGATTGCACGTCATTGCACAAAGGTTAGAAGGGTTACCGTATCCCCGGATAACATGTATGGATAGCGTACACATTCAAAATATATGTCTATACAGCATGAGGCAGGCTCAGATGGTGTTAGGCCCAGTATGGATTGCACGTCATTGCACAAAGGTTAGAAGGGGTACCGTATCCCCGGATAACATGTATGGATAGCGTACACATTCAAAATATATGTCTATACAGCATGAGGCAGGCTCAGACGGTGTTAGGCCCAGTATGGATTGCACGTCATTGCACAAAGGTTAGAAGGGGTACCGTATCCCCGGATAACATGTATGGATAGCGTACACATTCAAAATATATGTCTATACAGCATGAGGCAGGCTCAGACGGTGTTAGGCCCAGTATGGATTGCACGTCATTGCACAAAGGTTAGAAAGGGTACCGTATCCCCGGATAACATGTATGGATAGCGTACACATTCAAAATATATGTCTATACATCAGGAGGCAGGCTCAGACGGTGTCAGGCACAGTATGGATTTGACGGCCCAGATTACACAGCGGAGGAGCAGGGAGAGGTAAAGATTGCAAATGCTGGGGCCCTGGCCAAGCAAGGGGGCCCACTCGTGGGCGTCGGTACTGGCACTGGGCCCCTCATAGTACAGCGGTGTGTCTGATGGCGGGTGTGCACCACCACCGTCAGAGACACTTGATTGCACTATGAGGGACCCTGTGCCAGTGCCCACGCCCAAGAGTCGGCCTACCCACCTGTCCAGGGCAACGGCACTCGCACGGTGTCATGAGCTAGGTGGTGACGCCGGCCATGGGGGGGGAGGCAGCACAGTTAGGGAGTTTTAGAAAGTGGCATATGTTGATGTTGGACATTCAACTGATGCAGAAGGCGAAATAGGTGAAGTACCAGGAAGAGGTGGACCAAAGCAAGCCATTTTTCTGTCACCTTATGTGTCATCAGGGGAAGGTGGGACAAAATCCTTGGAAACCCATGCGTGGTTCATTTTAATGAAGGTTAGATCATCCACATTTTGGGTTGACAGACGGGTCCTTTTTTCTGTCAGGATTGATCCAGCTGCACTGAAGACTCTTTCCGATAGCACACTTGCAGCTGGGCAAGCGAGCTCCTGTAAGGCATATTGGGCCAATTCAGGCCAGGTGTCCAGTTTAGCGGCCCAATAGTCAAAGGGGAATGACCTGTGTGGGAGAACATCGATATGGGAGGAAAAGTAGTTTGTAACCATAGTTGACAACTGCTGTCTCCTGTCACTTTCCATCGATGCAGTATTACCAGTTGTGTGAGCGGTATTTGAAAAATCAGTCCACAACATTGTCATGAAACCCCTGCCTCCAACGCCACTTCTGCTGTGTGCACCACGAACACCTCTGCCAAGCTGCCCCCGGCCCGTACGGCTCGTGTGAGAACCATCACCGCTGCTGTGTGCTGGGAATGCCTCAAGCAACCGATTTACCAGAGTTGCTTTGTTTATTAGCCAATATTAGGTCAAGGTTCTCCTGTGGCATGATGTTTTGTAATTTGCCTTTATAGCGTGGATCCAGGATGCTGGCCAACCAGTAGTCGTCATCGTTCATCATTTTGGCAATGCGGGGGTCCCTTTTTAGGATCCGCAAGGCATAATCTGACATGTGGGCCAATGTTCCCGGTGTCAATGATGCACTGCGAGTGCTGGGTGGAGGAGCACTTTCTAGCAAATCCACATCCCTCCAGTCACGCACAAACCCTGTACCAGACCTTGCCACGCCAACATTTTCACTTGCCCCACGAGATGCATCCTCCTCCCCTAAGTAATCATCCCCATCATCCTCCTCCTCCTCCTCTTCTTCCTCCACCTCGTCCAGGAGAGGTCCCTGAGCAGACAATGGCTGAATGTCATCAAGGATTCCCTCCTCCTCTTCCTCCTCATCAACATTGGCTGCAGACGCCTGCTCCTTAAGGTGCGTCAAAGTTTGCATGAGCAGACGCATAAGTGGGATGCTCATGCTTAGGATGGCATCGTCTGCGCTTACCAGCCGTGTGCATTCCTCAAAACACTGAAGGACTTTACAAAGGTCTTTCAGCTTCGACCACTGCACGCCTGTCAACTCCATGTCTGCTCTCAAAGTGCCTGGCCGTGTATCCTCCCACAAATGCATTATGGCCTGCCTCTGCTCGCACAGCCGCTCCACCATGTGCAGGGTGGAGTTCCACCTTGTTGCAATGTCGATAATGAGGCGGTGGTTGGGAAGGTGGAGCAATCGCTGCAGCTTCTGCATACGAACGGAGTGTACAGGCGACCGGCGGATGTGCGCGCACAGTCTTCGCACCTTCTGGAGCAGGGCTGTTAACTCCGGATAATTTTTGAGGAAGCACTGCACCACCAGGTTCAAGGTGTGAGCCAAGCAAGGTATGTGGCTGAGTTTTGAAAGGGCTATGGCTGCCACAAAATTACGGCCGTTATCACTAACTACCTTGCCTGCCTCAAGATGTACACTGCCCAGCCATGACTCAGTTTGTCGCTTCAAGTACTCGGCCAGCACCTCGGCGGTGTGTCTGTCGCCCAAACACATCATCTGCAACACAGCCTGCTGGCGCTTTCCACTAGCTGCTCGATAGGGGGACACATCGTGTGCAACAGTGGCAGCTGCAGATGGAGTGCTCGTACGACTGCGCTCTGTGGACGAGCTGTCGCTTCTGGAGGAGGAGGAGGAGGAGGAGGGTCGAACGCCTACAGCCAACTGTTTCCTAGACCGTGGGCTAGGCAGCACTGTCCCACCACCGCTGTCCCCTGTGGACCCTGCATCCACCACATTAACCCAGTGCGCAGTGATGGACACGTAACGGCCCTGGCCATGCCGACTGGACCATGCATCAGTTGTGAGGTGCACCTTTCCGCTCACTGACTGCTTGAGTGCATGGACAATGCGGTCTTTCACATGATGGTGGAGGGCTGGGATGGCTTTGCGAGAGAAGAAGTGGCGACTGGGTAGGTCATAGCGTGGTACTGCATAGGCCATGAGTTCGCGGAAAGCTGTGCTTTCCACCAACCGAAAGGGCATCATCTCAAACGAGATTAGTTTGGCAATGTGGGCGTTCAAACCCAGTGTACGCAGATGAGAGACTGAGTACTTTCTTGACCTACTCATAGTGTCTGGGAGGGTGAGCTGGACTTGAGAGCTGCATATGGTGGAAGTAGCGGTGGACAGGGCGGACTGAGAGAGGGTTGATGATGGTGATGGAGTTGGTGTTCTTTCTGATGGCCTAGAATCAGTCTTTCATTGATATAACAGTGGGATTCCCTGACTGCTGTGGCCTTGCAACGACACCTCAACATTTGCTGCTGTGCTAACCGGTGGGCTTACAGTGGGGGAAACAATGTAGCGTTGCTGACTACCTTCGTTGTGATCAGTTGCACATGTGGCACTTGAGGTTTGGTGTTGTGTCCACGCTTGCAAGTGCATGCTGGTTAAATGTCTAAGCATGCAACTGGTATTCAAATTTTTCAGATTTTTCCCTCGGCTAAAGGTCTTTGCGCACTTCTTACAGATAACCTTGGCCTGATCATGAGGATTTTGTTCAAAAAAGTGCCACACTGCACTCTTCCTACTTTGGCAGACAATTTGCAGCCTAGCACGCTGTGATCTTTTGACCCTCTGGACAAGCTGTCCAGCAACTCTTTTGATGTTTGGAACCTGTCTTTGGAGTGCTACGGGCCTGCCAGATAACAGCTGTTGCGATGTCGATGTCTGCTGTGGATGCTCCTCATCTGAGCTATTGGAAGCAGCACCCTCTTCCCCCAATGGATGCCAATCTGGGTCAACAACTGGGTCATCCATCACCTCCTCTTCTATGTCATGTGCACCTTTCTCTGTGTCACCGTGTATGGTGGTATAGTGTGCGGGAAGGGGCACCTGAGTCTCATCAGGGTCAAAATCTGGCTCTGTACACTGCGAGGACAATGTAGTGCTCTGAGTGAATGTACCAGCAGAATCATCCATCAGCGGCTGTGCATCAGTGCACTCCATGTCAGATTCATCTTGGTTTGGGTAATTCACCATTTGACTTGATAATCCAGGCATGGTATGTGAAAACAGCTCCATGGAGTAATCAGTAGTATGGCCTGCGTCATCCTTCAATCTTGGTTGGGGTGAAGGACACAAGGAAAGGTGTGGTTCATGAACATGAGCCTCCAATGACGACTCAGTGCTTTTACTTTTTACAACTGAAGAAGAGGAGGCGATAGAGCTGGAGGCTGAGTCAGCAATGTAAGACAAAACTTTTTCCTGATGCTCTGCCTTTAAAAGCGGTTTGCCAACTCCTAGAAAACTAAGCGTTCGAGGCCTTATGTAGACAGACGATGACGCAGGGTCAGCACCTCCTGCATTTGGTCCTATTTTGCTCTTGCCACTACCATCAGATCCACCACCAACACCATCATTACCAGCTGCCAACCCCCGCCCAATTCCACGGCCTCTTCCACCAGCCTTCCTCATTTTTGGTAGAAATGTAGACAAAATCCAACAAACTATATAGTAATGTAAAACAAGGTACAAGGTGTCTATAGGACAGGGGAGTTTTAGAATTTCTGCACACACTTGTGGACAGTAGACACTTGTGGATTGTGTGCGGCCCACTGATATCTGAGCGCAATGTGACACGCTCGATGGCACAGCTGCCTGTGACCAAAGTGACGAGAGGATAATGGAGATTTTGAATCTCTGCGTACACTTGTGGACAGTGGACACTTGTGGATTGTGTGCGGCCCACTGATATCTGAGAGCTATGTGACACGCTCGATGGCACAGCTGCCTGTGACCAAAGTGACGAGAGGATAATGGAGATTTTGAATCTCTGCGTACACTTTTGGACACTGGACACTTGTGGATTGTGTGCGGCCCACTGATATCTGAGCGCTATGTGACACGCTCGATGGCACAGCTGCCTGTGACCAAAGTGACGAGAGGATAATGGAGATTTTGAATCTCTGCGTACACTTGTGGACAGTGGACACTTGTGGATTGTGTGCGGCCCACTGATATCTGAGCGCTATGTGACACGCTCGATGGCACAGCTGCCTGTGACCAAAGTGACGAGAGGATAATGGAGATTTTGAATCTCTGCGTACACTTGTGGACAGTGGACACTTGTGGATTGTGTGCGGCCCACTGATATCTGAGCGCTATGTGACACGCTCGATGGCACAGCTGCCTGTGACCAAAGTGACGAGAGGATAATGGAGATTTTGAATCTCTGCGTACACTTTTGGACACTGGACACTTGTGGATTGTGTGCGGCCCACTGATATCTGAGCGCTATGTGACACGCTCGATGGCACAGCTGCCTGTGACCAAAGTGACGAGAGGATAATGGAGATTTTGAATCTCTGCGTACACTTTTGGACACTGGACACTTGTGGATTGTGTGCGGCCCACTGATATCTGAGCGCTATGTGACACGCTCGATGGCACAGCTGCCTGTGACCAAAGTGACGAGAGGATAATGGAGATTTTGAATCTCTGCGTACACTTTTGGACACTGGACACTTGTGGATTGTGTGCGGCCCACTGATATCTGAGCGCTATGTGACACGCTCGATGGCACAGCTGCCTGTGACCAAAGTGACGAGAGGATAATGGAGATTTTGAATCTCTGCGTACACTTTTGGACACTGGACACTTGTGGATTGTGTGCGGCCCACTGATATCTGAGCGCTATGTGACACGCTCGATGGCACAGCTGCCTGTGACCAAAGTGACGAGAGGATAATGGAGATTTTGAATCTCTGTGTACACTTGTGGACAGTGGACACTTGTGGATTGTGTGCGGCCCACTGATATCTGAGCGCTATGTGACACGCTCGATGGCACAGCTGCCTGTGACCAAAGTGACGAGAGGATAATGGAGATTTTGAATCTCTGCGTACACTTTTGGTCACTGGACACTTGTGGATTGTGTGCGGCCCACTGATATCTGAGCGCTATGTGACACGCTCGATGGCACAGCTGCCTGTGACCAAAGTGACGAGAGGATAATGGAGATTTTGAATCTCTGCGTACACTTTTGGACACTGGACACTTGTGGATTGTGTGCGGCCCACTGATATCTGAGCGCTATGTGACACGCTCGATGGCACAGCTGCCTGTGACCAAAGTGACGAGAGGATAATGGAGATTTTGAATCTCTGCGTACACTTGTGTACACTGGACACTTGTGGATTGTGTGCGGCCCACTGATATCTGAGCGCTATGTGACACGCTCGATGGCACAGCTGCCTGTGACCAAAGTGACGAGAGGATAATGGAGATTTTGAATCTCTGCGTACACTTTTGGACACTGGACACTTGTGGATTGTGTGCGGCCCACTGATATCTGAGCGCTATGTGACACGCTCAATGGCACAGCTGCCTGTGACCAAAGTGACGAGAGGATAATGGAGATTTTGAATCTCTGCGTACACTTGTGGACAGTGGACACTTGTGGATTGTGTGCGGCCCACTGATATCTGAGCGCTATGTGACACGCTCGATGGCACAGCTGCCTGTGACCAAAGTGACGAGAGGATAATGGAGATTTTGAATCTCTGCGTACACTTTTGGACACTGGACACTTGTGGATTGTGTGCGGCCCACTGATATCTGAGCGCTATGTGACACGCTCGATGGCACAGCTGCCTGTGACCAAAGTGACGAGAGGATAATGGAGATTTTGAATCTCTGCGTACACTTGTGGACAGTGGACACTTGTGGATTGTGTGCGGCCCACTGATATCTGAGCGCTATGTGACACGCTCGATGGCACAGCTGCCTGTTACCAAAGTGACGAGAGGATAAGGGAGATTGGATTGCTTTTAAAAAAGCAGTTTGCGGAGCAGTGGGTAAACAGCAATGCCAGCGTGTCAGGAAGCCTTAGAAGGCAGCCCAACAACCAACACCACTGATAAACCACAATATAGCCTCCCCTTGCACTGCACACACAGTGACTTGTGTGTTGTGCAGGCCAAATCGCTAGCAGCAGAAGCAGTTTTTTGTCTTCTTCCCTGCCTAACGCTCTCCCTACAGAATCAGCAGCAACCTCTCCCTATACTAAGATCGGCAGAAGTAAGATGGCGGTCGGCGTGCACGCCCTTTTATACCCCCTGTGACGCCAACCAAAGCAAGCCAATCACTTGCTTGCCCTTCTGAAAGATGGTGGTGACCCGTGCCTATGTCATCACGTTGCCCACAGTGTCCGTGGATCCTGATTGGCTGAAAAAGAGCGCAAAACAAACTTTTGAAACGCGACTTTGGCGCGTAAATCGCCGACCTCGTGGCCGACCTCATCCTAGGGTCGGGTTTTGTTTCATGAAACCCGACTTTGCCAAAAGTCGGCGTCTTTTGAATTTTTTCGACCCGTTTCGCTCAACTCTAGTTGTGAAGATAAAAAAGGGTATCAAATCTATAGTGAATAAATAAATCCCATACATGTAGAATAAAACAATGCAAAGACCATCTGCCTCTTTGTTCAGTCCACAGCATATTACACACTTCACATAATATTTGTGTGACTTGAGCTAGGAGGTACAGAGATTATACTTGCAAAACAATAGCAATAGGAGAAACATAGGTCAGGCTATAGTTTCCAAGGGCTGAGGTATCAGGAAGGCAAAAAAGTTTCTTGCTGTTTCCTTTGACAAAGACGTGTTGTTGTGTCTGGGAGTGCTTCAGAATATGAGGACAGCAGATTTCCGTCAGATCATATGGCCAATGGAAAACAGAGTCAGCCTTTCGATCCAAAGATAAATCTCAGTCTAATGGAGCATGAGAGAATATATTACTGCCCCAAGTTGAATATCTAAACTATTTTTAGGCTTAAGCTCCCCATACACATCAGACTAAAGTCAGCCGAGCCCAATTATCTTTGTGAGATTGACCAACAGTTTAATGTGTATCATGGACAGATTATTTCAGAGAACAGATAGATTTGTCCAGATGAATTTCAGTGGTTAATAATAATTTTATTTTCCTTTGAGAAGACTCTGGTGACAGCTCTTTCAAGGATAACACAGTAATGCTCAGCTTTCCTGTGTATGGGATAATTATTTGGCCATCAGTTATCTAATGTGCATGTCGGCCATTAAGCTCAGAAAAGGTGTAAAGTGCCATCACCAGCACTGACTAGTACAATGTTGGTAACGAGGCCCTGCAATAGAGGAGAAACAGGTACACAGTGCAACAACCTTCCTTCCACGTGTATTGGTGGACTATGAGTGGATTATTGTGTGTATCTAGAACTACATGAACAGAAAGTTGCAATACAAACTGTGTGTCATTACAGTTATGGGGTTAAAAAGGAAGAAATTTGCAGCACTCACTAATATAGCTGAAAAACTGTGTGTCTTTATTTCACATGAATTCCATCAATAGATATGTGGACATGCAGGATGTTAGAGGAATGCTAGGGGAGGGAGGTGCCGGACAACGTCCGTTTCTCGATTACTCGCTTCTACAGGTCCAGGAGAGGGGATTAGCTTAAGGTCATTTCCTTTATAGGACCACAGACCTTGCTAATTAACATACATAACGAGTTGTGAGACAAACATTTACAAAAAAATAATTATACAATATACAGAGTGCAAGATACTAGTAAAGAATAAATCTTTCCATATCGATTTACAAGATAATCTGTATTTTTACAATATCAAAGGAAGATTATAATCTAAATAATTTTACATACAATTTTTTTTATATAACATTTTTTATAAAAATACTGATAGATCGATCCGGTCATTTAGTCCCAAAGGACCTTGTGCGTTCGCTTTCAGGATCCATTTCGCTTCTTGTTGCAATAAAGCTTTGTCATGGTTGCCTCCTTGAGGTGGAAAATTGACCTTTCAATCTCTGAAAAACTCAAAATTTCTGGTTTAGCTTTATGTACATCTTCAATATGCTTGATTAATCGCAGTGAGCCCTTTCCTGAGGTGATAGATCTATAGTGTTCACCAAAATGTATCGTTAGTGGTCTTATAGTTTTTCCAATATAAAAATAACCATACGGACAGAAAATAATATAAACTGTCAGGCTTATAGTCAGGGACCGGGTAACTGCCCGACAGCTCAGGGGACAAGCACACAGGGTGGTGAAATAATAGGCAGCTTCTTACCTAACAGGGAGAAGCTGAGGCACCACGTGGATGCAGGAAAGCTGGGTCCAGGACCTGCGGGGAGGCAGAGCGGTAGAGATGCACTCAGTGCCCGGAGGACCTGTGGTCACCTGACCGTGCGTCAGAGGGAGGGGCGGAGTTACCGCTGAGCTCTAACAGTGCTGCTGAAAACAGTGACACTGGAGCGTCACAGAGAAGTTAGACAAAGCCAGGGGTCATACACAGAACGGGCAGCGTGGTACAGGAGGGGTATTCAGGCGGGAGGTCAGGCGTATCCAAGGATCTAACAGAACAGGATCAAATATCAGGCAGACAGACAATGATTGGCATGCAGCATGGACGGAACAGGGTCGGGCACACTCAGATAGGAGTATAAACGACAGGGGACGGCTCTCCCCTGATGCTATAAGAACCCTCCCAAGATCCACCGAGAGGCTCTCCCTATTAACTCCTACACCACCTGCCCTGAGCTCACAACACACCATGACAGTACCCCCCCTTCAACGGGGGGCCTCCGGAACCCCAGGTCTCTCTGGATACCGAGCAAGGTACACCCTAACCAGGCGATGCACCAACCTGGCTGGTACCCACGACAGATCCTCCGGACCGTACCCTTTCCAATGAACAAGATATTGCAAGGAACCGCGAACCCATCGGGACTGTACAATGTTTTGCACTTCGAACTCCATATGACCTTCCACCAACACCGGAGTTGGTAGAGAACCAGGTTCCTCTACCACCGAGCCTACAGGTTTGAGTAAGGACCTATGGAACACATTGTGAAGTTTCAAGGATGAAGGGAGGAGTAAACGATATGCCGCTGGGTAGATCACCTCGGTTATCACATAAAGGACAATGAACTTAGGCCCCAACTTGGCGGAAGGTAATTTTAAGCTTATGTTTCACATAGAAAGCCATACCTTATCCCCACACTGTAGTGTCTGACCCGGATCCCTCCTATTGTCTACAAAATGTTTATACTTCCCTTGTGCTCTGGAAATGTTCGCACGAACCTTAGCCCATAGATCACTTATCCTGCTGACAGAGTCCTCAGCCCCTGGACAGTTTGAATCCAGATGTGAGAACTCACCGAAGTGAGGGTTCAATCCATAATTGATAAAAAACAGTGACCTACCAGTGGATTGATTTATTCGATTGTTGAAGGCGAATTCCGCCAACGATAAGGCATCGCACCAGTCATCCTGTAACATGGAAGTCAAACACCGGAGGATCTGCTCCAGCGACTGATTGGTGCATTCTGTTCGTCCATTGCTCTCCGGGTGATAAGCTGAGGAGAAAGATAGAGATATCCCCAACTTTCTGCAAAAAGCCTGCCAAAACTTAGCCACAAATTGTGTCCCCCTGTCGGAAACAATGTTTGTAGGTACCCCATGGAGGCGAACAATTTGAGAAAGGAAGTGTCGTGAAAGAACCTCTGCTGAAGGTAACTTAGTCATGGGTACAAAATGTACCAACTTGGAGAATCTATCCACAATTACCCAAACTACCGTATTACCCCGGGATGGAGGGAGGTTAGTGGTGAAGTCCATGGACAAATGAGTCCAAAGTCTTCTCGGAATTGGTAAAGGCACCAATTCCCCGGCCGGCCGGCAATGAGAGTTCTTCGAACGTGCGCAAACCCCACAAGCAGTGACATGTTTCTTAATCTCTGCAGACATTAATGGCCACCAAAACACTCTTTATTGCTTCACCTGTGGCTGTAATACCTGGATGAGCGCCCAATTTAGAGTCAAGGAATTCTCGCAGGAGATCAGAACTCAAATGTTGTGGGACAATTTATCAGCGGGTTTGGACCTTGGAGCTAAAGACTGAGCCCCCATAATCTCCTGCTCCAGTTCCAATGACAGCTCCGCTATAACCACCCTGGGTTGAAGAATAGATGACGGTGGATCAGGGGCAGACAGCGGTTCAAAACTGCGTGATAATGCATCTGCTTTCACATTCTTAGACCCTGGACGGAACGTAATCGAGAATTGAAATCTGGAGAAAAAAAGTGACCAACGGGCCTGTCTGGTAGTCAACCTTTTAGCAGTTTTGATATATTCCAGATTTTTGTGATCAGTGATGACCGTAATCGGATGTTCTGCCCCCTCCAAAAAATGTCTCCATTCTTCAAACGCCAGCTTGATTGCCAGAAGCTCTCTTTTCCCAACATCGTAGTTTCTCTCTGCCAGAGAAAACTTTTTGGAAAAATAAGCACAAGGTCTAAGGTTAGTCAGAGAAGCTGGCTCCTGAGACAATACAGCCCCCACCCCCACCTCAGATGCATCAATCTCCACAATGAATGGCAAGGATGGGTCTGGTTGCACTAGTATTGGAGCAGACATAAAACAATTTTTTAAAACCAAAAAGGATTGTTTCGCCGAGGGAGACCAATTTTTGATATCAGTCCCTTTGCATGTGAGATCGGTGAGAGGCTTCACAATCTGTGAGAAGCCCTTGATGAATCTACGATAATAGTTCGCAAATCCCAAGAAGCGCTAGAGTCCTTTCAGGTCCTGGGGTTGGACCCACTCCATAATGGCTTGCACCTTCTTGGGATCCATCCGAAACCCCTGTGGAGAGATTATGAGCCCCAAAAAAGTTAGCTCCTGGACAAAAAATGTACATTTTTCAGGTTTGACAAATAATTGATTTTCCCTGAGTCTTTGAAGTATGGTTTTGACGTGCAGCAAATGAGACTCTTTGTCAGTCGAGTAAATCAGAATATCATCCTGGTAAATGACAACAAAGCGGCCGATGAGGTCCGTGAACACCACATTAATTAAATTTTGAAAGACCGCTGGTGCATTAGTGAGGCCAAACGGCATCACTAAGTTTTCAAACAACCCCTCTGACGTGAGAAAAGCAGTGTTCCATTCATCCCCTTCTTTAATTCTTATAAAATTATAAGCCCCTCTAAGATCTAATTTGGAGAACCATTTTGCCCCCGAGAGTTGGTTATACAAATCTGGAATAAGGGGTAAGGGATATGTATTCCTGACAGTAATTTTGTTGAGTTCTCGGAAGTCGAGGCAGGGGCACAGGCCACCATCTTTCTTTTTAACAAAGAAAACCCCCGCAGCTACTGGAGAAACTGAAGGTCTTATGTGTCCTTTACGAAGACTTTCAGTTATGTATTCCTTCATTGCCTGGCGTTCAGGCCCTGACAAATTAAATAAACGGGATTTAGGCAATTTGGCCCCAGGGATTAAGTCAATGGTGCAGTCAAATGGCCTATGTGGGGGTAATGCCTCTGCCTCACTTTTAGAAAACATATCCTCAAAGTCCTCAAGGTACTCCGGAATACCCTCCAGACTAACAGAAGACTCATAGACAGTGCGCAGGTAACTAATGAACACAGCGATGCCGCACGCTCGGCGTCGCTGTGCTGATCGCTGGTGAAGCTGTCTGTGTGACAGCTCACCAGCGATCACATAGGCGACTCACCAGCGATCCTGACACGTTGATATCGTTGTCGGGATCGCTGGTGAGTCGCTATGTGTGACTCCAGATTATCACTCCATCCCTTCATTTCTTCCAAAGCTTTCATTTCAGCTGCTTTCAAATTTTTTTCTGACATGGGATAGAGTAAAGTTTCTACATCCTCGATGACCATATCATGGAAAAGATCGATACTGTTCCCAGGAGATATGGGAGGCATGAAATTTGATTTTATTCCTCCTTTAAAAGGTATTGGTATTTCTTCGTTGGAATTAGCTGATTCCATGGAGAAATCTGGTTCAGTTATACCTATTAACATTTCAACATCACTTAAAAATTGTCTAGGACAGATATCTGAATTTAACATAAAGCCTAAAGGTCCAATAGTTGGAGGGTTCTCACCTTCATGTATAGGAACAGAAACTGCAGCTCAAACACTAGAAAAAGATTTTTTAAGATGTAGCTTTCTTATACTTTTAAACAATTCAATCCTAAAATCGACATAATCAAATTTTTCGGGAATACAAAAATTTAAGCCTTTAGATAGAACTTCAGTGTGTTCACTGGATAAATGGTGCTTTGAAAGATTTATTATACGTAGATAATCCGTTGGTTATGTTATTTTCTCCATGATACTTGCTTGTGTTTCTTTCCTTGATTTGGTATTTTTCCGACCTCGTCTTGTCTTTTTCCCAAAGGGGGCGTGTTATTAGAGGTAGAAGGAAAAGTAAGCATGCTCGAGTCCTCTCGATCTTCTGCAACACTTGAGTCCGAATCCGTGGTCCATCCTTCATAGTTATTTTTCTTCTTATGAGCCATGCAAGAGACTATGCAAGAGATCACTGTGAACGATATCGTTGCAACGTTACAAGTTTGGTGACGTTGCAGCGATGTCGAAACGACATCGTTGCGTGTTATACGTAGCAGCGATCAACGATCAGTTGGCTGATCGTTAATAGTTGCCTAATGGTCTGGGCCATAAATCTATCATTGGTCTCCTGCTGGGCAGCACACATCGCTGTGTGTGACAGCGAGAGACCAACGATCAGCGAACTCCCAGCGCCATACAGCAGTCACTGGGAGCTGGTATCCAGGGTAAACAGCAGGTAACTATGTGCCATGCGGCGCTTAGCTACCCGCTGTTTACCCTGGATACCAGCGTGCTCACTGGTCCTGATTGCTGGTGAGTCTGCCTATGTGACAGCCTACCAGCGATCAGCTAACTATGTCCCAGTGATCAACATCCACATCGGATCGCTGGTGGGATGGCTGGGACAATGAAGTGTGTAACGGGACCTTAAGACTTCCATTTAGTCCACTCTGAATTTTACTCTCTTTGTGACCCACAGCAAGGTGAGTAAATATAATAGATGCAGAGGTTGCAATTGCATGTAGAGCCTAGAGACTAAGAGCCCCAGAATACGTAGACCTTTATGAAAAGACCAATACTACTACAAACTTGGAATAATTGGAGGCCCCAATAGAGCTTTTGCATTGGTGCCCATGGGCTTCAAGTTACAACACTGCCCACAGCCACTTATTTATATTATCCAGATTCATTTTCCTTCCCAGAAGCCAATAACACAGTCTTCACTAAGCCTGACCATACATATATACAAATGTTCAGCCAAAAACTACATTTCTTATCCCCCACACAAATGCATAGTTTTGCATGGATATGATGGAGCTAGGGCAGTAATCACTACCAGATAATCTTGGCAGTTGCTTAGAGAAGTCGCAAAGCTAAACCGAACATTGCATATGGCTCAATGCTTGATATACTTACCACTTGCATAGACAATTAATCTGGTGGAAGGATGGATGCAGAAGGGGCTGCTCCAATCAAATCCTCCTAAATGCATATTTGCAGTGATTAGAGAACCGGTGGAGAAGATGGAGCATAAGACCCCTCATGTATCATTTTCAGAAGGAAAAAACTTCCGGATTATGGCCCCAACAGTGCTCACTGGAGCCTTTAGCAGAAATTATTCTGTAACCAATGCCATCAGTATGTTTTGTTACAATAAGGTTCCAAAGGTATTGAGACAGCTCACTGGTTTAAAATGTTTCTTGTCTCACACGTTTGTAATGAGACACCTTTTTATAGGCCATTAGTTGAATCGACTGACATTATTTTTCACTAAGTGGCAGGATTGCTTTCTAGATGGCGTCTTACCAAAATCCAATGAGAATTTCATATCAAAAGCACCTTTACAAATAAATTACATTTACTCAGAAAATTAGTGATGTGTTCAATACTTATTTCACCAGCTGTACATATATATATATATATGGGCCTATACTGCAGTGCATACATTACACTATGTTTTTGTTATGACCGAAAAGAGAGAGGAACGGAAAAAATGATCGTGTGGAAACAATTAAGGGCAGGATTTAGTGAATGATGATTGCAGAGTCCTATAGAGAGAAGAGTCTATCAGGATTTAATGAGCCTTTGCATAATCTATACACAAAGCTGTCCTATGAATTAAAGATAGCTATCTGTCACATTGATTGTAAGATTAGTATGTTCAATAATAGAAATCCCATGCATTCATCTATAACAAATCTTATTTACTTTAGCTGAAAAAAGGTTTAAGTAGGCAAAAAAAGCCCAAAACCAGAAAAAAAACTGAACTTTGGGTTTTCCATGTTGTCACAACAAATATGAAGAAGAGTTAAAACTGATCTATTACTAGATTTCAAAAAATAAACTGCATACATAACTAAAAGAATCTCTTAGGCCTGATGAGAATGGTGAGTTTACTTTAAAAACCCAAAAAGAATGTATTAAGACAGGACAGGGAGACAAAGCACCACCACTGTGGCCAAAATAATGCAGTCATGGTCACATGTTCATCAGTTCAGGACAGGAAGTATAGAGATAAGCTCTGTGCTAACTGGATCAATCCAGATGGACATGTGTGACCACTGTATTCAATCACTGGTCAGAGCAGTAACGTGTTTTTCACCACTGTGGCCAGTGCTTGGCGACAGTGGTCACAGACCTGTACAGTGGGGAATCTAGGTAGAGTTAAATGAGGAGCAACGGTGAATTCTTTATTTGCATATTTTACTCCATTTGGAAGTTTTGTTTTTTTATACATGTTCAGGGGTGGAAAACTGTTTAAAACTGATTTAAAAAATCACAGAACATACAGTTTGCTTTTACCAACATTTCATTGCATAGTAACCATTGTTGCACTGGTTTAATAAAATTACATTGTAAAATATTGACTCATTAAATATGATTTTAACCTGATAACGAATGCTGATTGGCACTTGATTAACGCCCCATTCACATATGGCGACAAAAACTGCATGGAGAATAATGCTCGATAATACAATCGTTATGTTAAAATACAGCAATATATTGCAGTCAGCTCATCCTGTGTTTATAGGAAGCGATGTGCTGCCAACAACGATGATTTTTAAACTATCTATTCAAGTGATGAATGAGTTTTAGGGCTTTTGCACCTGACTGTATTTTTGATCCAAGTGCTATCCGGAAAACATACTATGATATGGGTCATGCATATGTCTGGCTCTGTCCAAGGAAAAAGTTGCAGTATTCCCGAGTTTGATCCTATTTTCAAAACGCACTGGGCCATACAAGTCAATGAGTGGGCGGAAAACATCGGACAGCTCTCAAATGATATATAAATGCACAGGGGATGATATTTTCCTCCATCTTCTCCACACATCGGAGAGAATCAGATCAGAGTTTGATCAGCGTGTGATTAGCATAATCAACCTGATTCTCCCAGATGAGAGAATATGCTCTCGTGTGACCCTAGTCTTATGGTCAATTGCTGAATGATCACCAGCATGTTTAACTGCAAACATGCTAACCTAAAGAGCATGGAGGAATATAATTGTATATAGAGAGCTATCTACTTACTTTGTGGCTTACTATCAGTCCCTTAATGGGAATCTTTCACTCCCTGGACATTGGGGTATGGAAAGTATTCAGACCCCTTTACAATTTTCACTCTTTGTTTCATTGCAGCCATTTGATAAATTCAAAAAAGTTCATTTTTTTCTCATTAATGTGCACTCTGCATCTCATCTTGACTAAAAAAAACAGAAATGTAGAAATTTTTGCAAATTTATTAAAAAAGAAAAATTAAAATATCACATGGTCATAAGTATTCAGACCCTTTGCTCAGAATTGAGTAGAAGCCCCTTTTGAGCTAGTACAGCCATGAGTCTTCTTGGGAATGATGCAACAAGTTTTTCACACCTGTATTTGGGGATCCTCTGCAATTCTTCATTGTAGATCCTGTTCAGTCAGTTTGGATGGTGAAAGTTGGTGCACAGCCATTTTCAGGTCTCTCCAGAGATGCTCAATTGGGATAAGGTGAGGGCTCTGACTGGGCCTGTCAAGAATGGTCACAGAGTTGTTCTGAAGTCACAACTTTTGTTATTTTAGCTGTGTGCTTGTCTTGTTGGAAGGTGAACCTTCGGCCAAGTCTGAGGTCCAGAGCACTCTGGAAGAAGTTTTCATACAGGATATTTCTGTACTTGGCCGCTTTCATATTTCCTTCAATGGCAATCAGTTGTCCTGTCCCTGCAGCTGAAAAACACACCATAGCATGATGCTGCCATCACCATGTTTGACTGTTGGGATTGTATTGGGCAGATGATGAGCAGTGCCTGGTTTTCTCCACACATACCACTTAAAATTGTCACCAAAAAGTTCTATCTTCATCTTATTTCTCATAGTCTAGGAGTCTTCCATGTGTTTTTTTTTAGCAAACTCTATGTGGGCTTTCATATGTCTTGCACTGGGGAGAGGCTTCCATTGGGCCACTCTGCCATAAAGGCCCGACTGGTGGAGGGCTGCAGTGATAGTTGACTTTGTGGAACTTTCTCCCATCTCCCTACTGCATGTCTGGAGCTCAGTCACAGTGATCCTGGGGCTCTTCTTTACCTCTCTCACCAAGGCTCTTCTCCCACGATTTCTCAGTGTAGCTGGACAGCCAGGTCTAGGAAGACTACTGGTAGTCCCAAACTTCTTCCATTTAAGGATTATGGAGGCCACTGTGCTCTTAGGAACCTTGAGTACTGCAGAAATTATTTTGTAATTTTGGCCAGATCTGTGCCTTGCCACAATACTGTCTCCTTGGCCAGTTCCTTTGATCTCATGATTCCCATTTGCTCTGACATGCACTGTGAGCTGTGAGGTCTTATATAGACAGGTGTGTGCCTTTACAAATCAAGTCCTATCAGTTTAATTAAACACAGCTGGACTTCAATGAAGTAGAAGAACTATCTCAAGGAGGATCACAAGGAAATGGACAGCATGCGACTTAAATACGAGTGTCTGAGTAAAGGGTCTAAATTCTTATGACCATGTGTTTTTCTTTTTTAATAAATTTGCAAAAATTTCTACATTTCTGTTTTTTTCAGTCAAGATGGGGTGCAGAGTGTACATTAATGAGAAAAAAATGAAATTTTTTGAATTCGCTAAATGGCTGCAATGAAAGAGTTAAAACTGTGAAGGAGTCTGAATAATTTCCGTACCCACTGTATGTAACCTACTCATAAATAACCTGGGACATATATAACTTATTAATATGGGTATACATGTGATAGAATTGTTAAAATAGTCATACCTGTATGCCTCATATCTGCAGTCTTGTTGAGAAATTGACTTTTATGTCTTTATGGTAATAAGTTCTTCCAGGCTCTGGGGTGTGTGGTAACTCAAACAAATATCTGCCTTTTGTCTTCATTTGCATTTCACCCCTGCAGTGCCATATGACTTGTAATGATGGCCCCAGAATCCCGCTCCTTCACTCTGCAATAGCATGATTATATGTACTTATTCTGCCCTTCTATGGGCAGGCATAGGCGGTAATAAGATGCTTTTCCCCACTTCCTTCCTCCCTGTATATTTAGGAACCATACAGTTGGGGAGATCACCTTATTGCTGCCCATGCTGGAGGTCACTGCAATGGAAATAGCAGTGACTCACTGGCACCTGCGCAGAAGAATGCTGAAGACAATGTCCATAGAAGGGCAGAATAGGTAAGTAAAAATCTCGCTAATGCAGGGCGCCAGTGCAGGATTCCGGGGCCCTATGATGCTGATGGGATGGTGGTGGTACGCAAGTGAAGACAGGAGGCAGATATTTCTTCCAGGTATTGCTTGCCTAGAAGGCTGGAAGAAATAATTAGCATAAAGAAACAAAAAACGATTTCTCAGGAATAAGATTGCAGATATGAGGCATCAAGGTATGACTATTTTAACATTTCTATGACCTGTATGCCCTTATTAATAGGTCATATACATGCCAGTGGGTGACAGATTCCCTTTAATGAATCAGTGAAGATGTCATCTACTGTTAGAGGAAGGTTTTTCTGGTCCTTCTCAGGCTTTTTCCATCTTAGCTATGAAGAATACAACAGTGAGACACTCTTCTGTTGTCTATCTGAATAATCTCTATTTTCAGATATGGTGATCTTTTATAGTACAAGATCAAAGGGATATGAGGCATTACACAATAATATGACTTTCTTTATAAAATGGCTTAGGTTAAATTCTTAAAGAGTAACTATAATTGTTTTCAGAAATCATTAGTACACATGCAAATAAAAAAGTTTGTAATTTATATTAGTAGATAAATTGTAAGATATATTACAATTCTGCTTATTTTCATGTGTACTATTTATTTATGAAATAAAAATTTAAATAATGATTGTTATTAAATACCTTTTATGGGACGCATTCATAAACTTGACCTTCTAATGAGAAAAATAAAATGTATTCTAGTGCTTATGCTTGAAATCTTAAAATGATTTTGAATCACTCAAAATTGTGTTACTAAAGGAAAGACAGGATATCCCAACCTCCATATTGGCACAAATAGGGGCCGCATTGTTTTCTCTTTAACCATTGTTCACTATTATGTTCATTTTCGTCATGGCAATATAAATATACTTACAGTGCTCTATTTCAAGAAATGTGCATGCACTTATGTTGAAAAATTATTTTTTTATTTTTTAGTTGACCCCTGTTCTGTTTTACACAGAAGAGCTGGATGAGATATTTGGTAACATCCAGCATGGACAGTGTGCACCGTCATTTGGCTTATCACATGAGAAAATTACCTAGTATGTTCTTAACTGTGTTGGCAATTATAATGATTTTGTGACGGCCATCTGCGAATCTGGGCTGCAGTGGGGACAGCACCCCGAGTAACCCCGAGACCCTTAACCCCTATACAGGGATCTGGAATTGTAGCAAGGCCCAGGAGGTAGCTGTCTAGATTAGCAGTGGACCAGAGCAGGACGGCCACCAAGGGGTCAAAACTAAAACCCGTAATCAAGGTCAGGATGCAGGAGTCTGAGACCAGGGCGCCGCAGAGGCACAAAATCAGCAGACAGAAGGAGTCAAAAGTCCAGGCCAGGGTCAGTAAAACCAGGAGGGCAGCGAGGTACAGAATCAGCAGGCAGAAGGAGAGTCAGGAATCCAAGAAAAGGTCAGCGTCAAAAAGTCGGAAGAGAGGCGGAGGTACAAAAACGGCAGGCAATAGAATGGTCAAGAATCCAGGCTGAGGTCAGAGTATACACTATAGCAATTCACACAGTAACACGCAGGGGAACCAAGAATATATCCGGCGGCTTGCAAGACCAGTCCCCAGGTATTTGAGGGATCAGGTCCTCCCTCACAGGTTCCCGGCCCGATGATGTAACCAGGACCGCCCCCGGACCAGGCCAGATGGACATGCAGTAAGCCCTACATGACTGACAGAGGGGCGGAGCCTGCGCCCACCAGATGCCTGTGCAGGAGCCCCCTCTCTGCCACCACCCTCACCCTGGAGCGAACCACGGCGCCTCCCAGTGGCTGAGGCAGGAATAGCCGTCCCTGAGTCCGACGGCGATGTGACGGCCCGGCGCCCCCGAGTGGTCGAGACCGGAACTGCAGGCCCTGAGTCTGGCAGTGACGTCCGGCGCCTCCTAGTGGCCGACGCCGGAACAGCAGGCCCTGAGTCCGACGGCGACGTGACGGTCCGGCGCCCCCGAGTGGCCGAGACCGGAACTGCAGGCCCTGAGTCTGGCAGTGACGTCCGGCGCCTCCTAGTGGCCGACGCCGGAACAGCAGGCCCTGAGTCTGGCTGTGACGTGACAGATTTATACTACATACATTGGTCTTGGCTATTTATATATCGAATCTCAGATTTTTAACCTTATATTTGTGCTTCCCTAAAGTACATTTGTATTATGTCTTCTGTTCTAATCTTGGTCTTGGATGATTCTGTGACTACATATTAGCTTAATCCTATGGTAATGTATCTATTTTTTTGCTCTGAACTGGCTTGTTGACTACAAGAAATCCTATTACAAGAAGCTTCCAGAGAATAATCTACCAGACCACCATCGCGTACCATACCGAACCAAAGTATTATCGTTAAAAGAGTCCAAAGACCTCAGAGGGTTGACCACACGGCCATAGAAATCCCTTAGCAATAACAGTTGTACACTGTGGGTCTAAAACTCAAGCCATACAGTCAGAATGACACAGGTCCTTGCTGTTGCTGACTGCAATCTACTACAGATTCCACAAAAACAAAGCCAACAAAACAGTCCTTAGGTGCTAACAGTCCACTGCGTTATAACTAGATTGGTATAGGTGCCAGAGTCTTGCCGAGCAGTGCGCTTGTCCTTTAGTACTCTATTTTAGAAGTTTTCTTATGAATACTCTGCAGAGACACACTATTCCTTTGCCTTCGGGTTTCCTGGCAGCCAGGAATGGTGCACTTCTGAAGAATAGCTATATTTTTCTAAGATATTCTCATTTCAACTTTATTCCATTTTTAAGGTTTTCCTAAATAAATGGGAAGTTTCACTCCTTGATTCCATGGATGCTAGATTAATGTCTATCAACTTTCTTGTCTAAATTGCTCCGGAGATGGTCTTGAGTTTTTCCATTCACAGCACCGAGAATGCCTTGGAACTTCCTCCTACCTTATTAATGAGCTGATAATATGCTGTGCAATTTTTCCCATTTGCATTTGAGGCAACCCCATAACTGTTCCCAGCAAAGAGCAAACAGATGAACGGCAAACTAGGGCACACAAATCACCACATTAACAGACGGAGCTATTTATCTGAAGTATTGCGGTATATATTTCAGTCAAAAAACGGAGGTGCTTGCATGAAAAAACATGAATATTTCAATATGAAGCGAAAAAGGAAGAAATATGCAGCACTCACCAATATAGCTGAAAAACTGTGCATCTTTATTTCACATGAATTCCATCAATAGATATTTGGACATGCAGGACGTTAGAGGAATGCTAGGGGAGGGAGGTGCCGGACAACGGCTGTTTCGCGATTACTCACTTCTACGGGTCCAGGTGAGGGGATTAGCTTAAGGTCATTTCCTTTATAGGACCACAGACCTTACTAATTAACATACATAACGAGTTGTGGTCTCTTGCATAGTCATGACAAGGTGAAGCCCCACTGTGTACAGTTGTAAATCCATTAGCAATATATTGGCAGAATATATTTTATTCACCTTTCATTTATGGCAAAAATGATTATGTCAATAAAGTGAAGACTGAGTTTTTTTTAGCGATCCTGGAAAATGTGAACATTTGAAATTGTTTGCAACTTACAAGTTTCTTTAAGTTTTGTGATGAAAAGATTTTTGCATTTGTACCTCTCCAGTATATTTTCTATGATCCGCTCATCTCTACTACATACATCGTTTTACATCTTTATGGTTAGATGTTTTACTTTAATTACCCCGATCTATATCACTGAGAGTGTGAATTAATTGGGGGCTTGCTGTTGCTGGGCTTGTACAGTCAGACTTCCGCGTATTTTAGTTACATATGCCGTACAGAAAAAAATCCCCATTTTTTTTATCTTATGGAAACGGCGCTGTAGGTGGCAACTTCATTCTTGTGACAAATGACAAACGATAAGCTCTAAAATGACTTCATAGAATGTGACCAGAGGTCATTCTGTCTGTTATTTGCTAGTCCTAATGATAGCCCCCGGAGATGCGTCTACCACGTTAACAAATACCTTGCAGAGAGAAGTTGAAGAGGTGTAGGCCTCATGTTCTGTTATTATAGCACATTTGTGCTGTACTATATCAAACCTAATGCAAAGAGTTTATTATATTGCTGCCAGTTGTTTACACAGTTTTCTCTTTTAGCTATTTTGGGGAAAATATATTACCATTAGATGATGATCTTTTTATATTCATTTTTTTTTTGCTCTGCGAAGATTCTATGCCTCTAAGCAAATATCCAAAGTTAAAGGATGATTAAACCAGGTAATGGAATGAGTCCCATAGTGGCATCTTATTGAGAGAAGCTGGAGGGCAAGACAGAGTGTTTAACACTTCAAGATTCACAGAGCTATTGCTGAGCTTCTATTTGTCTAGTGCTACAGCCATAATGTATCCTGAAAGCAATAATGCATAATGATTGTAAACTAGCTAAATTTATGTAAAAAAAAAAGTAACCAGTTGGGTGATACATATACAAAACTGTATAGGAAACTTTTGATGGCCTACTTCATGGTATATTTAAATGAATGATCAAGCACAATGAACATTCAGAATAATATTAATATCATTTTGATAAAACCAGTAAATTATAGTAAGAAGAATTGGGCAAGAGTATACACTGCCTTGCGAAAGTATTCGGCTCCCTGGAACTTTTCAACCTTTTCCCACATATCATGCTTCAAACATAAAGATACCAAATGTAAATTTTTGGTGAAGAATTAACAACAATTGGAACACAATTGTGAAGTTGAATGAAATGTATTGGTTATTTAAAATTTTTGTGGAAATTCATGTAAATACTTATGTCCCCCCAAAAAATTGAGAAAAGTATTCAAGGTGTGATACCTTTATTGGTTAACCAGAGAAATTTCTCTGGTTAGCCAATAAAGGTATCTCACCTTGAATACTTTTCTCAATTTTTTTTGGGGGGACATAAGTATTCACATCTATTTTTCTGGCTAACATGGTACCACAATATTATTTTGTATTGTACATTGTGGAAATTCAAAAACTGAAAAGTGGGGCGTGCATTAGGGTCTTTGTGGACCCTATATTTTACTTACATACATGTAATAAATACTAACCACATACTGAACGTGTAAACGTGGCCTTAGTCAGAGCAGAGAATCACACTGTCTTGTCGGCTTACCATGATCATACATTACACAATTTCCTACTGAAATCGATAGAAACTTTGTAAACTTGCACACAACTTCCAGTAATAATAGCTATCATTAGACTCCTAGCAATCAGCTCGTTTATTCTTGATTATACAATCTTTTATGTCTTACTTCATCTCGACCTTGCGTGATTCTTCACTGTTGTGAAATATTATCCATTATATAAGCTTCTTTGTTTTTGTCTGATTAATGTATTATTTGGGATTACTTCACCTACTGCTGCAAATATTAAACATAATCATATTCAATGAGATTGTTCATCTATCATATTGTACACCTAGAGGTAAATGTAACTAATGTCTTATAGATGCGTGATCAGAGATGCATGTTCCATTTGAAACTAAGCCAATTACTAATATAACATAATATATCCACAGCAGTACAAGGAAATGAGATGGGAATAATCTGTAAATGAAAAGCAGGGTCAACTTGTCACAGGTGCACATTCACATCTCAAAAAAAATACCAAATAAAATTATTTGCCATATTTTTCGGATTATAAGAAGCACTTTTTTCCCAAAAAATTTTGGGAGAAAATGGGGGTGCGTCTTATAACTCAAATATACCTTATCGTCCATGGTGGAGCAGGGTCCCAGGGTCGCTGCTGGAGGAGGCAAGAGTGGTGCATTGCTGTAGGCCACAGGTGTTGATGAGGGAGTGTTTGCAGGTGCGACATTGTGGGTATTTTGTGGTGCAGGGGCTCAACCGACATTTTGTGAAAGCCCGGGACCCCTACTCGTGCATGGTTTACATTGCAGTGGACTCTGGGAAAATGGCTGCTGGGGGAAAGCGCATGCACAGATGGAGATCTCGGCACCAAGATCTCAAGACATGGGATCTCAGCGCTAAGATCTCCATCTGCAAATGCACTGTCCGCAAAGGCCATTTTCCCAAAGTCCACCACAAAGTAAACCATGGAAGTACGGGGGCTCTGGGCTTCCACAAAATGTCGATGGAGCTCCTGCACCACCAAACACTCATAGCGACACACATCCAAACACCCCTTTCTCCCAGTCTGGGGTCCGCAGCATTGTCCCACTCCTGCCTTTGCCAGCATCAACCCTGGGACCCCGCTTCACCGTAGCGACCAACCCTGGTAAGCAATAAGATGCATGGGTTGTAAGAAGCACCACCATTTTATTAAAAAAAGGTTTTTTTTCTATTTTTCTCCTCAAAATTTGGGGTGCACCTTATAATCCAGTGTGTCTTATAAACAGCAAAATACGGTAAATATATGATTATACTCAGAACGATGATACCATTTAAATCCTCCTTACTAACAAAGCTTATAGCATTTAAAAAAATGGTAATTCTCCTATCACCAACAACCAAAAGTTAAAATTGCTTTTGGTACACATGTCTCTCTAATATGGCTAGGATCTTTCCCAATTTGAATGCTCTGTAATTTGCCATTCACTCTCTTTGAGTAGGTTAGCCCTTTTCATCAGCATTTTGCCAGCACTTTAAGATCTGAACTTTCTTTCCCCTACTTTCTACTATGCATTTGTCTGCAATTATCCAATAGTTTCCCTGCTCCAAACTGAATGCTTGCATTGCTTGCCTCTGTTGCATCAGTATGCTGTTTTACAGAAAAAAGAGCAGGGGCAGCGAGTCAAACACTCACCATCACTTCCTTTAATCTGTCTCAAAGTCTCTGGTCAAAGACACATACAGTATTACACTTGACAACAGGCAATGGGTAGCAGACTAAACAGAAATGCCTACTGGCAAACACTTTGTAATGATCTTTCAGAGTTGGGGCAACATACATTTTGGATAAAGAGACCTACATATTGCATATTTAACAAAATGCCTACCAAAGTAGACCAAGGTGTCTGGAAGAAAGTAACGGGAAAGGCTTACTTTAAAGACAGAATATTGGATATTATGCAATGAATATGGAATAGGAATGTTGTTTCTCTTTGTAGCAGAGGGGTTTTCCAACTCAGGTATGGTGGAAATATTACGGCATACACAGATGTCAAAGGAGCAAAAGAACTTGATGGTTACAAAACCCTTAAATAATTCAACTAGATGATGGTTTGAAAAGACTTACATAATTTTATTTGTTATTTATTTTTATCAGACTTTATTATTACAGTAGCTGTGTATTTAAGTGAGACTTGTGCTGCCATGTATCACAGAAAAGTTACAAATAGGGCAGAACATAAATGCACTTTATGTGTTGTGTTCTGATCATAGGCAGCACTGGCTTCCCCCATCTTTATTTGATATTGGTTTGTGGCTGACCACCACTTTTTGCCGTGTGCGCTCGGTTATGCACACCATTCTATATGCCTTTATTGTGATTGATCTAGGCTGCTGTTCACATATACAGCAGCCATAACCTCCCCCAGGCTCTATTTGAGTATGCACCTTTGTATGGGCCTGTTTCACCATTCATCTATGGTTGCTGATTTGGCAGTGTGGAGGCCAGATCTGAAATGTCCATGTCCAGACCTGGTCGGCTTTTATCTGCACTTGCCATTCTGGCTCTATTGGAGTGATTCAGAAATGCTTCAGGTATGGTTGCATTTAATATAGTCTTGCTTTTAATACATTTAGGAGGCCGCAATGGCACTGCATATATAAAAAACGTAGAGTAGGACTGCCCCATATGATAATGCCTTGGCGTGGCGGGGTGGCTCAAAGAATTGATCAATTGTTTGCTAAATGTCTCATTTTAAAGTACAGTTAGAAATCAATATGTGTACATGCACTTTAGGTATTGTGTTCTGACCATAGGCAGTGCTGGCTTCTCCCCCTCTTTATAGAACATCTTTACCTTCATTAAAAGACTATTGAAGCATGCCAAAAGTAAAAGAAAATGTGTTTAAAAATATATAAAATATAAAAAAATATAAAAGTTCAAATCGGCCCCCTTTCACCAAATTCAAAATAAAACAATAAAAATAAAATCAAACACACATATTTGGTATCGCCGCATTCAGAATCAACCACTCTATCAATAAAAAAAGGATTAACTTGATCGCTGAACAGCATGTTGAGAAAAAAAGTCAAAACACCATAATTACTTTTTTGGTTGCTGTGACATTGCATTAAAATGCAATAACGGGCGATCAAAAGATCCTATCTGCACCAAAATAATATCATTAAAAATGTCAGCCCAGCATGTAAAAAATAAGCCCTCACCCAACCTGAGATCATGAAAAATGGAGACGCTATGGGCTTGGAAAATGGTGCAATTTTTTTTTTTTTAGCAAAGTTTGGATTTTTTTTTCACCACTTAGTAAAAAAAAACCCTAGACTTGTTTGGTGTCTATAAAATCGTAATGACCTGGTGTATCATAATGGCAGGTCAGTTTTAGCATTTAGCCAACCTAGCAAAAAAGACAAACAAAAAACAAGTGTGAGATTGCACTTTTTTTGCAATTTCACCACACTTAAAAATTTTTTCCCGTTTTCTAGTACATGACGTGGTAAAACTAATGGTGTCGTTCAAAAGTACAACTCGTCCCACAAAAATAAGCCCTCACATGGCCATATTGACGGAAAAATAAAAAAATTATGGCTCTGTCAAGGAGGGGAGCAAAAAACAAAAATGCAAAACCGAAAAAAGCTCTGGGGGTAAAGAGGTTAACACAAATACAGACTTGTTCAGGAAGCAAAATGTGGTGTCAGGTCATGGTATATGTGTGATGTGTACAGTTGTCTAATTAAACTAGTAAAACATGTGCAAAATCAGACACGCACAGTTTAATGTTTACATCTTTAAAACTTTTTTTAATAATTCAAACCTTTTTCAATAAATAATATGATAAGATGATTAGAAATAATATGTTCATGTCCAAAAAGCCAGCACCTGTGGCAGAGTGCTTTACTGATGTGACATGTGCAGATGTAAAATTAAACTAGTAAAACAGATGAGCAAAAAAAGGAGCTTCTGACAGACATACTTTTAAGTTTCTAAACAAGCATTCAATGGCCTAGAAGTCTCCTTACAATTATTTGGGAATTTCCACAAGGGAAAACATTATCCCACTAATCATTGAGGCATGTTGGGGTTGACTCTTCTGCTTTGAGTACACTTTAAATGAAGCATTTAGCACAGTCTTTAATAAGCATATCTTTCATTGTCTTCATGACAAAAACCTGAGAAATTTCATTTCTCAATTTCTCTATAACTCCCTGTAGTTTACCTTAGAGTTAACACAGAAGTGTTTTTTTATTTCAATACTAAATGGCTTAAAGCAAACCTGTCAGCATTCTTTTGCTAAGTAAACTACAGGCACTGTCTGGTTCGCACTGTTATACTGATTAAAATGATACCTGAGGTAAAGAAATCCATCTTGCAGTTCTTGTGTAATCAGTGTTAGAAGTTTTCAGTTAATGAGATGCTCCTGCTCTGTGGTGGGACTGTAGGTGGAGTCTTATCTTACTGGTCTAAGCCAGAGAAACCAAGGAAAGACCTGCCCACAAGCCCACCCCAAAGCACAACAGTCTGTCTCTTTGTGCTTCAGGGTGGGCCTGTGGGCAGGTCTTTTCTTGGTTTCTCTGGCATAGAGCAGGAACACTGATTGCACAAGAACCACACAACTGATTTCTTCACCCCAGGTATCATTTTATTTAGTATAACAGCACCAATCTAACAGTGTCTGTAGTTTACTTTGCAAAATTCTGCTGATATGTTCATTGTAAAGAGTATATTGAATAATTGCTGAAAATGCACATATCTTCAGACTCTCCTTCTTTACCTTTTATATTTATACTATCTATATACAGTTGTGGCCAAAAGTATTGACACCCCTGCAATTTTGTCAGATAATACTCAGCTTCTTCCTGAAAATGATTGCAAACACAATTTTTTTGGTATTATTATCTTCATTTAATTTGTCTTAAATGAAAAAAACACAAAAAGAATTGTCCTAAAGCCAAATTGGATATAATTCCACACCAAACATAAAAAAGAGGGTGGACAAAAGTATTGGCACTGTTCAAAAAATCATGTGATGCTTCTCTAATTTGTGTAATTAACAGCACCTGTAACCTACCTGTGGCACCTAACAGGTGTTGACTCAACCTCTGTCCTGTGTCCTTGTGTGTACCACATTGAGCTTGGAGAAAAGAAAGAAGACCAAAGAACTGTCTGAGGACTTGAGAAACCAAATTGTGAGGAAGCATGAGCAATCTCAAGGCTACAAGTCCATCTCCAAAGACCTGAATGTTCCTGTGTCAACCGTGCGCAGTGACATCAAGAAGTTTAAAGCCCATGGCACTGTGGCTAACCTCCCTAGATGTGAACGGAAAAGAAAAATTGACAAGAGATTTCAACGCAAGATTGTGCGGATGTTGGATAAAGAACCTTGACTAACATCCAAACAAGTTCAAGCTGCCCTGCAGTCCGAGGGTACAACAGTGTCAACCCGTACTATCCGTCAAAGTCTGAATGAAAAGGGACTGTATGGTAGGAGACCCAGGAAGACCCCACTTCTTACCCCGAGACATAAAAAAGCCAGGCTGGAGTTTGCCAAAACTTACCTGAAAAAGCCTAAAACGTTTTGGAAGAATGTTCTCTGGTCAGATGAGCCAAAAGTAGAGCTTTTTGGGCAAAGGCATCAACATGGAGTTTACAGGAGAAAAAAAGAGGCATTCAAAGAAAAAAACACGGTCCCTACAGTCAAACATGGTGGAGGTTCCCTGATGTTTTGAGGTTGCTTTGCTGCCTCTGGCACTGGACTGCTTGACCGTGTGCATGGCATAATGAAGTCTGAAGACTACCAACAAATTTTACAGCATAATGTAGGGCCCAGTGTGAGAAAGCTGGGTCTCCCTCAGAGGTCATGGGTCTTCCAGCAGGATAATGACCCAAAACACACTTCAAAAAGCACTAGAAAATGGTTTGAGGGAAAGCACTGGAGACTTCTAAGGTGGCCAGCAATGAGTCCAGACCTGAATCCCATAGAACACCTGTGGAGAGATCTAAAAATGGCAGTTTGGAGAAGGCACCCTTCAAATATCAGGGACCTGGAGCAGTTTGCCAAAGTAGAATGGTCTAAAATTCCAGCAGAGCATTGTGAGAAGCTCATTGATGGTTACCGGAAGTGGTTGGTCGCAGTTATTTTGGCTAAAGGTTGTGCAACCAAGTATTAGGCTGAGGGTGCCAATACTTTTGTCTGGCCCATTTTTGGAGTTTTGTGTGAAATGATCAATGTTTTGCTTTTTGCTTCATTCTCTTTTGTGTTTTTTCATTTAAGACAAATTAAATGAAGATAATAATGCCAAAGAATTTGTGTTTGCAATCATTTTCAGGGAGAAACTGAGTATTATCTGACAAAATTGCAGGAGTGTCAATACTTTTGGCCACAACTGTATATACAGTATAAAGCTGAGTGTAGAGCCCTGCCCATTCCGCATAGCCACATTCACTATAATATCCCACATCATCCCGTCAGCCAGAGCTACCGGACTACTGCCCATAATATACCATATCATCCCATCAGCCAGAGCCACTGAACTACTACCCATAATATGCCACATTGTTTCATCAGCCAGAGCCACCAGACTACTACCACTAATATCCCACATCATCCCATCAGCCAGAGCTACCGGAATACTACCCATAATATCCCACATCATCCCGTCAGCCAGAGCCATCGAACAACTACCACTAATATTCCACATCATCCCGTCAGCCAGAGCTACAGGATTACTACCCATAATATCCCACATCATCCCGTCAGCCAGAGCCACCGAACAACTACCACTAATATCCCACATCATCCCATCAGCCAGAGCTACTGGACTACTACCCATAATATCCCACATCATCCTGTCAGCAAGAGCCACCGGACAACTACTACTAATACAACTACCACCAATATCTCACATCATCCTGTCAGCATGGAGTCAGAACCAGAGCACTGAGTGGAACGGTCCTAACTTCCATACTTGGGATCCCTTTAAGAGAGGCCTGGTGTCAAAACCAGAGCGCTGAGTGGATTTACCCTGACTTCCATACCAATGATCCCTTTAATAGAAGCCTGGGGTGAGAATCAGAGTGCTGAGGGATTTACCCTAACTTCCATACCAGAGATCCCTTTAAGAGAGGCCTGGGGTCAGTAACAAAGCGTAGAGTGGATTTTCCCTCACTTCTGTACCAAGGATCCCTTTAAGAGGGGAATTGGGTCAGAACCAGAGCACTGAGTGGATTTGCCCTAACTTCCGTACCGGGATCCCTTTAAGAGAGCCTGGGATCAGAACCAGAGCGCTGAGTGGATTTGCCCTGACTTGAATACCAATGATCCCTTTAATAGAACCCTGGGGTCAGAATCATAGCGCCGAGGGATTTGCCCTTACTTCCATATAGGAGATCCCCTTAAGAGAGCCTGAGGTCAGTACTAGAGCATTTGAAGGCAATTGCCCTGACTTCCATACCAGGGATCCCTTTAAGAGAGGCCTGGGGTGAAAACCAAAGCGCTGGATGGATTTGCTCTGACTTCCCTACCATTTATCCCTTTAAGAGGGAAGATGTGCCTACGGGACGGAGGATGTGTGATGGAGATATGGGCACTTGAGGGGGGATTCTTTTCTGTCATGTGATCTCTGCTCCTTTCTGGGGGTCAGACAATGGCTGGGAGCTTCTGCTCCCAGAGATGCTATATTTCTCCCACCATGTCAGTGTCTGCTGAGGTGTTGTCAAGTGGGAAAACTGTTGGTCATATCAACCAATCACAGCTCAGCTTCTTTTAACCAGCTCTGGTGAAATGAGAGATGCTTAGTGATTGTTTGCAAGGAAAACTGTTGGTCATAGCAACCAATCACAGCTCAGCTTCTTTTGAACAGCTCTGGTGAAATGAAAGATGCGTCATGATTGGTTGGTGATACACACACACATTCATTTTTATATAGAGAGATATCTGTATATTAGTGGAAAAGATTACCAACTCTGGGAAAAACATTTTTATTGATTTTGTGATACTCTGCCTGGTGATATTGTATATGTATATTGGTAGCTAGCATGTTGGGCTAGTTCATTAAATTTGTATATTGAGAAATTGGAGTTCTTAACCAATTTAAAGGAAAGATTAGGCTGGACACACAGGCAATATTTTATTAAAAACAAATGTGACTAAAGATAGAGCTCAGTATGTATAGTGTTACTTTTATGTTAACATTAGTGTTGAGCATTCCGATACCGCAAGTATCGGGTATCGGCCGATACTTGCTGTATCGGAATTCCGATACCGACTTCCGATATTTTTTCAATATCGGAATTCGGCATCGGAATCGGAAGTTCAAAGTTGATTGACAGACTGACGTCATCATGATGCGCGGTGTGTGCGCATCATGATGCGCCGTCATTTCGGGCCTTCCGGGGGTCTCTGCCGGCCTGCCGGGGGGCTGTGCCGGCCTGCCGGGGGGCTGTGTGGACTGCCCGGGGTCTGTACCGGCCTGCCGGGGGGGCTGTGCCGGCCTGCCGGTGGTCTGTGCACCCTGTGGGGGTCTGTACCGGCCTGCCGGGGGGCTGTGCCGGCCTGCCGGTGGTCTGTGCACCCTGTGGGGGTCTGTACCGGCCTGCCGGGGGGCTGTGCCGGCCTGCCGGGGGGCTGTGCCGGCCTGCCGGGGGGCTGTGCTGATGTCCGGGGGTCTGTGCAAGCATCGTCCGATGGGACTACAAGTCCCATCGGGCGATGCCTGCTACCATGACAGTGATTGACACATTAGCCAATGATGGGACAGTAGTAGTCCCATCATCCGGCTAATGTGTTAAATGTTAAAAAAAAAAAAAAAAAATACTACATACATACTACATGCTACATACATACTACATATATACTACATACATACTACATACATGCTACATACATACTACATGCATACTACATACATACTACATGCTACATACATACTACATGCATGCTACATACATGCTACATACATACTACATGCATACTACATGCTACATACATACTACATATATACTACATACATACTACATATATACTACATACATACTACATACATGCTACATACATACTGCATGCTACATACATACTACATACATACTACATGCATACTACATGCATGCTACATACATACTACATGCATGCTACATACATACTACATGCATGCTACATACATACTACATGCATGCTACCTGCATGCTACATACATACCACATACATACCACATACATACTACATACTACATATATACTACATGCATGCTACATACATACTACATGCTACATACATACCACATACATACTACATACATGCTACATACTACATACATACTACATACATGCTACATACATACTACATGCCACATACATACCACATACATACTACATACATACTACATACATACTACATGCTACATACATACTACATATATACTACATGCATGCTACATACATACTACATGCTACATACATACCACATACATACTACATACATGCTACATATATACTACATGCATGCTACATACATACTACATATATACTACATGCATGCTACATACATACTGCATGCTACATGCATGCTACATACATACTACATACATACTACATGCTACATACATACCACATATATACTACATACATACAATACATTCATACAATACATACATAGACATACAGTACATATAACATAGAGTAACATACTTACCAATACTTGTCACATTGTTCCCCGAAGCCATTGTCTTTTCCGGAATAAATATTAACATAACAAACCACAAAAATACTCACCCACGATCCGAAGCAGTCCACGAGTGTGTCCCACGACGATCTTGGGTAGAGAACTGCAGCATCAGATGATGCTGCCGTTCTCTACGGGCTGCAGGAATCCAATGACGGAAGGTAGGTATCCTTCTGCACTGTATTCCTCCGCCACTTAAAAAAAAAAAAGTCCCTAGTCTCACTTTATGCCATTGCTGCGTGGGAAATTCCCACACAGCAATGGCATAAAGTGAGACTAGGGACTTTTTTTTTTTTTAAGTGGCGGAGGAATACAGTGTGGAAGGATACCTACCTTCCGTCATTGGAGTCCTGCAGCCCGTAGAGAACGGCAGCAACAGCTGATGCTGCAGTTCTCTACCCAAGATCGTCGTGGGACACACTCGTGGACTGCTTCGGATCGTGGGTGAGTATTTTTGTGGTTTGTTATGTTAATATTTATTCCGGAAAAGACAATGGCTTCGGGGAACAATGTGACAAGTATTGGTAAGTATGTTACTCTATGTTATATGTACTGTATGTCTATGTATGTATTGTATGAATGTATTGTATGTATGTAGTATATATGTGGTATGTATGTAGCATGTAGTATGTATGTAGTATGTATGTAGCATGCATGTAGCATGCAGTATGTATGTAGCATGCAGTTAGTATATATGTAGTATGTATGTGGTATGTATGTAGCATGTAGTATGTATGTAGCATGCATGTAGTATATATGTAGTGTGTATGTAGCATGTAGTATGTATGTAGCATGCATGTAGTATATATGTAGTATGTAGCATGTAGTATGTATGTAGCATGCATGTAGTATATATGTAGTATGTAGCATGTAGTATGTATGTAGCATGCATGTAGTATATATGTGTTATGTATGTAGCATGTAGCATGCATGTAGCATGCATGTAGTATGTATGTAGTATATACAGTATGTGGTATGTATGTAGCATGCAGTATGTATGTAGCATGCATGTAGTATACATGTAGTATGTATGTTGCATGTAGTATTTATGTAGTATGAATGTAGCATGTATGTAGTATGTAGTATGAATGTAGCATGTATGTAGTATGCATGTTGTATGTATGTATGTAGCATGTAATTTTTTTTTTTTTTTTTTTTTTTACATTTAACACATTAGCCGGATGATGGGACTACTACTGTCCCATCATTGGCTAATGTGTCAATCACTGTCATGGTAGCAGGCATCGCCCGATGGGACTTGTAGTCCCATCGGACGATGCCTGCACAGACCCCCGGCAGGCCGGCACAGCCCCCCGGCAGGCCGGCACAGCCCCCCGGAGCCTGCACAGACCACCGGCAGGCCGCCACAGCCCCCCGGCAGGCCGGCACAGCCCCCCGGAGCCTGCACAGACCACCGGCAGGCCGGCACAGACCACCGGAGCCTGCACAGACCCCCTGGCAGGCCGGCACAGCCCCCCGAAAGGCCCGTACAGACCCCAGAGAGGCTGTACAAGGGCAGGAAAGGGTTTTTCTTATTCCGATACCGGAAGTCCCATAGACTTGAATGGGACTTCCGGTATCGGAATCGGCGATACCGATACTTTTTTTAAAGATCGGCCGATACCATCCGATACGATACTTTGAAGTATCGGACGGTATCGCTCAACTCTAGTTAACATCCATTTTTCACTCAAATATCTTTTTATTTTGAATATCTACAATGAAAGACTATCAATTAAAGATGAGTGAATCTGTTTGAGACAAATTGAACATGTTTCTTTTTAGGCAAAAATTTGGATTCCAGTAAATCCAATTTTTTTTCTATTTGCTTTGTGCAAATTTAGCACATTGATGGCCAGAAAAAACTTTTTGACAGTTAGAGTGATCAATGAGTGGATCAAGCTGCCACGAGAAGTGGTGAGTTCTCCTTCGGTGGAAGTCTTCAAACAGAGGCTGGACAGACATCTGACTGGGATGATTTAGCGAGTCCTGCTTTGGGCAGGGGGTTGGACCAGATGGCCCAGGAGGTCCCATCCAACTCTACGATTCTATGTATTCTATGTATATCTGATCTGCCTTCTACTGAGCTATACAAAACAGAAAAAATACTCTCCTCAATGCTGACCTTTCCAAATGCTTTACCTTCTGTCTGGTTCTTTAGCTCTTCTGTCATTTTAACTCAGCATTGGAAAGCAGTGAGTAGTATGGTGTAAACATAGGCTGACAAAAACTACTCATCTTGCTCCATGAATCCTCTTTAGCTCTTCTGTTATCATCATTTGATGCTGGGACTTCTAGGCCTCTATGCAATATTGTGACATAAAGACATCACAGTGCTTGTCGCCTGAAGCGTAGTCAGCACACAAGCATCATCATGTCGCGTCGCCAATGTCCCAATGTCACTTTGTGTGTTGCCTTTTGAGCTGATAAGGCCTCAAACAACAAGCAATTTTACTTTTGAGGCCTACTTGGTGCCAGGGCTTCCTGAAGATGATGAAGGAGTCAAAGAGTTTGAATGGCACACCAGAAGGTGGGACAAAGAAGCAGTAAGGTGAAGGTTTTATTTTCTTTATTACACTCTGTTATGCTTTATTATACCCAAGAACATAGTAAGGAACATTTGATACCCATGAAAAACTTTGAGGCAAATCAAATTTCCTGCCCAAAATTCTAACAAAGTGCCAAATTTAGACTTTACCATTATCACTCAACAGAAGTTTAAATCTATATTTTTTTCAAAAAAGTTATCTTAGTGTTTGTGCACAGTTTTTTGTGTCAATTAATATTAACGACTTTTTCAAATGAAAACCGCTTCAACAAATGCTTTTCTTTGAGACGTTTTTGAAGAAATTATTCACTTCAAGCTTTTCTTACAGTAGTTTTGAAGAGTTTTTCCTGAAGTATTTTTAGCAGCCTTTTAATTCAACCAGTTCCTAGTTTGGACCAGATTTCATCCAAATACAATTCAAAGGAGTGATATAAATTTTCTTTTTTTCCTACTAAAGCATTTTTCATAACGTTGAAGGAAACCATGCTGAAAACACTGAACATAAGAGAATTAAAGTGGTTATATAATAGAAATGTATAGGAAAAGTGTTTTTAGCATCGATAAGACATTTTTCAGGTGAATTTTGGAGCACCTTCTAAAAATTTCCAAGAGCATATACTCTAATAGTTCAATAAAAGCCTAAGTTGGAAACCTACAAAAACTAATGAGTAGAGTTGAGCGAAACGGGTCGAAAAAATTCAAAAGTCGCCGACTTTTGGCAAAGTCGGGTTTCATGAAACGAAACCCGACCCTAGGATAAGGTCGGCCACGAGGTCGGCGACTTACGCACCAAAGTCGCGTTTCAAAAGTTTGTTTTGCGCTCTTTTTCAGCCAATCAGGATCCACGGACACTGTGGGCAACGTGATGACATAGGCACGGGTCACCACCATCTTTCAGAAGGTGATTGGCCAAGTGATTGGCTTGCTTTGGTGGGCGTCACAGGGGGTATAAAAGGGCGTGCACGCCGACCGCCATCTTACTTCTGCCGATCTTAGTATAGGGAGAGGTTGCTGCTGATTCTGTAGGGAGAGCGTTAGGCAGGGAAGAAGACAAAAAAACTGCTTCTGCTGCTAGCGATTTGGCCTGCACAACACACAAGTCACTGTGTGTGCAGTGCAAGGGGAGGCTATATTGTGGTGTATCAGTGGTGTTGGTTGTTGGGCTGCCTTTTAAGGCTTCCTGACACGCTGGCAATGCTGTTTACCCACTGCTCCGCAAACTGCTTTTTTAAAAGCAATCCAATCTCCCTTATCCTCTAGTCACTTTTGTCACAGCTGTGCCATCGAGCCTGTCACATAGCGCTCAGATATCAGTGGGCCTCACACAATCCACAAGTGTCCAGTGTCCAAAAGTGTGCGCAGAGATTCAAAATCTCCATTATCCTCTCGTCACTTTTGTCACAGGCAGCTGTGCCATCGAGCGTGTCACATAGCGCTCAGATATCAGTGGGCCTCACACAATCCAAAAGTGTCCACTGTCCACAAGTGTGTGCAGAAATTCTAAATCTCCCCTGTCCTATAGACACCTTGTACCTTGTTTTACATTACTATATAGTTTGTTGGATTTTGTCTACATTTCTACCAAAAATGAGGAAGGCTGGTGGAAGAGGCCGTGGAATTGGGCGGGGGTTGGCAGCTGGTAATGATGGTGTTGGTGGTGGATCTGATGGTAGTGGCAAGAGCAAAATAGGACCGAATGCAGGAGGTGCTGACCCTGCGTCATCGTCTGGCTACATAAGGCCTCAAACGCTTAGTTTTCTAGGAGTTGGCAAACCGCTTTTAAAGGCAGAGCATCAGGAAAAAGTTTTGTCTTACATTGCTGACTCAGCCTCCAGATCTATCGCCTCCTCTTCTTCAGTTGTAAAAAGTAAAAGCACTGAGTCGTCATTGGAGGCTCATGTTCATGAACCACACCTTTCCTTGTGTCCTTCACCCCAACCAAGATTGAAGGATGACGCAGGCCATACTACTGATTACTCCATGGAGCTGTTTTCACATACCATGCCTGGATTATCAAGTGAAATGGTGAATTACCCAGGCCAAGATGAATCTGACATGGAGTGCACTGATGCACAGCCGCTGATGGATGATTCTGCTGGTACATTCACTCAGAGCACTACATTGTCCTCGCAGTGTACAGAGCCAGATTTTGACCCTGATGAGACTCAGGTGCCCCTTCCCGCACACTATACCACCATACACGGTGACACAGAGAAAGGTGCACATGACATAGAAGAGGAGGTGATGGATGACCCAGTTGTTGACCCAGATTGGCATCCATTGGGGGAAGAGGGTGCTGCTTCCAATAGCTCAGATGAGGAGCATCCACAGCAGACATCGACATCGCAACAGCTGTTATCTGGCAGGCCCGGAGCACTCCAAAGACAGGTTCCAAACATCAAAAGAGTTGCTGGACAGCTTGTCCAGAGGGTCAAAAGATCACAGCGTGCTAGGCCGCAAAATGTCTGCCAAAGTGGGAAGAGTGCAGTGTGGCACTTTTTTGAACAAAATCCTCATGATCAGGCCAAGGTTATCTGTAAGAAGTGCGCAAAGACCTTTAGCCTAGGGAAAAATCTGAAAAATTTGAATACCAGTTGCATGCTTAGACATTTAACCAGCATGCACTTGCAAGCGTGGACACAACACCAAACCTCAAGTGCCACATGTGCAACTGATCACAACGAAGGTAGTCAGCAACGCTACATTGTTTCCCCCACTGTAAGCCCACCGGCTAGCACAGCAGCAAATGTTGAGGTGTCGTTGCAAGACCACAGCAGTCAGGGAATCCCACTGTTATATCAACGAAAGACTGATTCTAGGCCATCAGAAAGAACACCAACTCCATCACCATCATCAACCCTCTCTCAGTCCGCCCTGTCCACCGCTACTTCCACCATATGCAGCTCTCAAGTCCAGCTCACCCTCCCAGACACTATGAGTAGGTCAAGAAAGTACTCAGTCTCTCATCCGCGTACACTGGGTTTGAACGCCCACATTGCCAAACTAATCTCGTTTGAGATGATGCCTTTTCGGTTGGTGGAAAGCACAGCTTTCCGCGAACTCATGGCCTATGCAGTACCACGCTATGACCTACCCAGTCGCCACTTCTTCTCTCGCAAAGCCATCCCAGCCCTCCACCATCATGTGAAAGACCGCATTGTCCATGCACTCAAGCAGTCAGTGAGCGGAAAGGTGCACCTCACAACTGATGCATGGTCCAGTCAGCATGGCCAGGGCCGTTACGTGTCCATCACTGCGCACTGGGTTAATGTGGTGGATGCAGGGTCCACAGGTGACAGCGGTGGTGGGACAGTGCTGCCTAGCCCACGGTATAGGAAACAGTTGGCTGTAGGCGTTCGACCCTCCTCCTCCTCCTCCTCCTCCAGAAGCGAAAGCTCGTCCACAGAGCGCAGTCGTACGAGCACTCCATCTGCAGCTGCCACTGTTGCACACGATGTGTCCCCCTATCGAGCAGCTAGTGGAAAGCATCAGCAGGCTGTGTTGCAGATGATGTGTTTGGGCGACACACACACCGCCGAGGTGCTGGCCGAGTACTTGAAGCGACAAACTGAGTCATGGCTGGGCAGTGTACATCTTGAGGCAGGCAAGGTAGTTAGTGATAACGGCCGTAATTTTGTGGCAGCCATAGCCCTTTCAAAACTCAGCCACATACCTTGCTTGGCTCACACCTTGAACCTGGTGGTGCAGTGCTTCCTCAAAAATTATCCGGAGTTAACAGCCCTGCTCCAGAAGGTGCGAAGACTGTGCGCGCACATCCGCCGGTCGCCTGTACACTCCGTTCGTATGCAGAAGCTGCAGCGATTGCTCCACCTTCCCAACCACCGCCTCATTATCGACATTGCAACAAGGTGGAACTCCACCCTGCACATGGTGGAGCGGCTGTGCGAGCAGAGGCAGGCCATAATGCATTTGTGGGAGGATACACGGCCAGGCACTTTGAGAGCAGACATGGAGTTGACAGGCGTGCAGTGGTCGAAGCTGAAAGACCTTTGTAAAGTCCTTCAGTGTTTTGAGGAATGCACACGGCTGGTAAGCGCAGAAGACGCCATCCTAAGCATGAGCATCCCACTTATGCGTCTGCTCATGCAAACTTTGACGCACCTTAAGGAGCAGGCGTCTGCAGCCAATGTTGATGAGGGGGAAGAGGAGGAGGGAATCCTTGATGACATTCAGCCATTGTCTGCTCAGGGACCTCTCCTGGACGAGGTGGAGGAAGAAGAGGAGGAGGAGGAGAAGGATGATGGGGATGATTACTTAGGGGAGGAGGATGCATCTCGTGGGGCAAGTGAAAATGTTGGCGTGGCAATGTCTGATACAGGGTTTGTGCGTGACTGGAGGGATGTGGATTTGCCAGAAAGTGCTCCTCCACCCAGCACTCGCAGTGCATCATTGACACCGGGAACATTGGCCCACATGTCAGATTATGCCTTGCGGATCCTAAAAAGGGACCCCCGCATTGCCAAAATGATGAACGATGACGACTACTGGTTGGCCAGCATCCTGGATCCACGCTATAAAGGTAAATTACAAAACATCATGCCACAGGAGAACCTTGACCTAATATTGGCTAATAAACAAGCAACTCTGGTAAATCGGTTGCTTGAGGCATTCCCAGCACACAGCAGCGGTGATGGTTCTCACACGAGCCGTACGGGCCGGGGGCAGCTTGGCAGAGGTGTTCATGGTGCACACAGCAGAAGTGGCGTTGGAGACAGGGGTTTCATGACAATGTTGTGGACTGATTTTTCAAATACCGCTCACACAACTGGTAATACTGCATCGATGGAAAGTGACAGGAGACAGCAGTTGTCAACTATGGTTACAAACTACTTTTCCTCCCATATCGATGTTCTCCCACACAGGTCATTCCCCTTTGACTATTGGGCCGCTAAACTGGACACCTGGCCTGAATTGGCCCAATATGCCTTACAGGAGCTCGCTTGCCCAGCTGCAAGTGTGCTATCGGAAAGAGTCTTCAGTGCAGCTGGATCAATCCTGACAGAAAAAAGGACCCGTCTGTCAACCCAAAATGTGGATGATCTAACCTTCATTAAAATGAACCATGCATGGGTTTCCAAGGATTTTGTCCCACCTTCCCCTGATGACACATAGGGTGACAGAAAAATGGCTTGCTTTGGTCCACCTCTTCCTGGTACTTCACCTATTTCGCCTTTTGCATCAGCTGAATGTCCAACATCAACATATGCCACTTTCTAAAACTCCCTAACTGTGCTGCCTCCCCCCCATGGCTGGGGTCACCACCTACCGCACGACACCGTGCGAGTGCCGTTGCCCTGGACAGGTGGGTAGGCCGACTCTTGGGCGCGGGCACTGGCACAGGGTCCCTCATAGTGCAATCAAGTGTCTCTGACGGTGGTGGTGCACACCCGCCATCAGACACACCGCTGTACTATGAGGGGCCCAGTGCCAGTACCGACGCCCATGAGTGGGCCCCCCTTGCTTGGGCAGGGCCCCAGCATTTGCAATCTTTACCTCTCCCTGCTCCTCCGCTGTGTAATCTGGGCCGTCAAATCCATACTGTGCCTGACACCGTCTGAGCCTGCCTCCTGAGACATATATTTTGAATGTGTACGCTATCCATACATGTTATCCGGGGATACGGTACCCTTTCTAACCTTTGTGCAATCACGTGCAATCCATACTGGGCCTAACACCGTCTGAGCCTGCCTCATGCTGTATAGACATATATTTTGAATGTGTACGCTATCCATACATGTTATCCAGGGATACGGTACCCTTTCTAACCTTTGTGCAATCACGTGCAATCCATACTGGGCCTAACACCGTCTGAGCCTGCCTCATGCTGTATAGACATATATTTTGAATGTGTACGCTATCCATACATGTTATCCAGGGATACGGTACCCTTTCTAACCTTTGTGCAATCACGTGCAATCCATACTGGGCCTAACACCGTCTGAGCCTGCCTCATGCTGTATAGACATATATTTTGAATGTGTACGCTATCCATACATGTTATCCAGGGATACGGTACCCTTTCTAACCTTTGTGCAATCACGTGCAATCCATACTGGGCCTAACACCGTCTGAGCCTGCCTCATGCTGTATAGACATATATTTTGAATGTGTACGCTATCCATACATGTTATCCGGGGATACGGTACCCTTTCTAACCTTTGTGCAATCACGTGCAATCCATACTGGGCCTAACACCGTCTGAGCCTGCCTCATGCTGTATAGACATATATTTTGAATGTGTACGCTATCCATACATGTTATCCGGGGATACGGTACCCTTTCTAACCTTTGTGCAATCACGTGCAATCCATACTGGGCCTAACACCGTCTGAGCCTGCCTCATGCTGTACAGACATATATTTTGAATGTGTATGCTATCCATACATGTTATCCAGGGATACGGTACCCTTTCTAACCTTTGTGCAATCACGTGCAATCCATACTGTGCCTGACACCGTCTGAGCCTGCCTCCTGAGACATATATTTTGAATGTGTACGCTATCCATACATGTTATCCGGGGATACGGTACCCTTTCTAACCTTTGTGCAATCACGTGCAATCCATACTGGGCCTAACACCGTCTGAGCCTGCCTCATGCTGTATAGACATATATTTTGAATGTGTACGCTATCCATACATGTTATCCAGGGATACGGTACCCTTTCTAACCTTTGTGCAATCACGTGCAATCCATACTGGGCCTAACACCGTCTGAGCCTGCCTCATGCTGTATAGACATATATTTTGAATGTGTACGCTATCCATACATGTTATCCAGGGATACGGTACCCTTTCTAACCTTTGTGCAATCACGTGCAATCCATACTGGGCCTAACACCGTCTGAGCCTGCCTCATGCTGTATAGACATATATTTTGAATGTGTATGCTATCCATACATGTTATCCAGGGATACGGTACCCTTTCTAACCTTTGTGCAATCACGTGCAATCCATACTGTGCCTGACACCGTCTGAGCCTGCCTCCTGAGACATATATTTTGAATGTGTACGCTATCCATACATGTTATCCAGGGATACGGTACCCTTTCTAACCTTTGTGCAATCACGTGCAATCCATACTGGGCCTGACACCGTCTGAGCCTGCCTCCTGAGACATATATTTTGAATGTGTACGCTATCCATACATGTTATCCAGGGATACGGTACCCTTTCTAACCTTTGTGCAATCACGTGCAATCCATACTGGGCGTGAGAACGGCTGGCGAGCTGTTAAGCAAGCTACAGCACCTAAGAATGAAAGACAGCAAAATGTGCTGGAGTGGGTTATCAAAATCATAGTGATTTAGATGTGTTGGTAATCACAACCAAGATTCCAGCACATGAATGGATAGTGCAGAACACACTGCATATAACCATAGCAACTGACGAAAAGCAGTGAAAAAGTCCTCATATCACAAGGTAAAGTGCAAAGTAGGTTTTTATTGAAAGGTGAAACAAACAGAACATGGCTAAAAAGTGACATTGGTAGGAAAAGATAGGCCGGGTGACCATCGCAGCTCCAAATAAATAGTCATGAGAAATACATGAACATTGTGAAGTGTCTAACTGTCTAAACATAAATAATGTTTGCCCATGGTCGTGACCATAACTACAGGGAAAAAATTCCTACATGAATGATGACAGGAAGGAATGCCTGAGGAAGGCATTATCGCCGAAACGCCGCGCGTTGGGGTACGGCTGTGGTCTCCCTTGCTGCTCCTTCTTGTGTAAGTGCCTCCTTTATTACCATATTGTATGTTTTTGCCTGACATCATTCATGTAGGAATTTTTTCCCTGTAGTTATGGTCACGACCATGGGCAAACATTATTTATGTTTAGACAGTTAGACACTTCACAATGTTCATGTATTTCTCATGACTATTTATTTGGAGCTGCGATGGTCACCCGGCTTTTCTTTTCCTACCAATGTCACTTTTTAGCCATGTTCTGTTTGTTTCACCTTTCAATAAAAACCTACTTTGCACTTTACCTTGTGATATGAGGACTTTTTCACTGCTTTTCGTCAGTTGCTAAAGCTACAGCACCTGTCCAGACAAGTACAGGGATTCCCTAGCGAGGAGACTTATTTGATTGTTTTCAATGTTGGGACAGCAATTTTTGGGGAGCACTATACTCTGGAGAATGATAGATGGGGCCCACCATACACTGGAACATTCCAAAGGTGGACATCAGACACTGGAGCAGCATTTACAGGGCCCATTATACACTAGAGCATTAGAAATGGGGCCCATTATGTTTGGAGCATTATTTGGGCCCATAAGACAGTGGAGCTTCATCCATGGGGACCAACATATACTGTAGCATTATGTGGAGCTCATCATATACTGTTTCAAACATTATATGGGACCAATGATTCTGTATGGAGAAATAGATGGGCCTCGTCATGAGATGTAAAAAGTGAGGTATTTTTCATTGTACTATACCGCTATTTATCTGCCGTATCGGAGCATGATGAGTTGTGGTATGTGTTAAAGGGGCGCTCTTTCGCCCAGGGCACATGAAAACCTGGAGCCAGCCCTACCCCCCACAACTTTAGCCAAATAACCCCCATTTTTCAGTGCGTAACTTGTATTATGAAGTTAATTAAGGTTGACAAGCTTAAGTAAGAAGAATTGATGCTTTTGGCATTCAAATGGGCACTGTAGGTGTGTTTCCTGTCCTCCTCTCACTGCCAACTTTTATTCCCCATTGACTTACATTGGGTTTCGTGTTTCGGGATGACCCCGACTTTTCCCTATAATCGGACGATCTTGCTCGACCCGACTTTTGGAAAAGTCGGGTTTCACGAAACGAAACGCGACCCTAAAAAACCAAAAGTCGCTCAACTCTACTAATGAGTTAAATGCCCCAATACGGTATAAAACAATGTACTCAAATAACTAACTCCATAAAATGGACAGACACTGTCTGTTATAATCAGTATATCACAAAATTCTTTGTCAGTTACAAAATGATATAAACATATAAAATGCATATAAACATTTAATCTCGATGGGTAGATATGGTGACAACAATGCACAGGACTACTGAGCAGCAGCAAGTGTCAAATGGCATGCGCGAAAAGACACACTATAGGACAAACATCATCATGTCTACAAAGTATGAGCAGGTCCATAATTACTTCCATAAAACAAGTGTGAAGGAGAATAAGCCCAGGGAAACTGTTCCTCATATCACTATATGGCTTGTACAAAAAGTAGACTCAAAAACTCATGAATTGATAAAGTGCAGCAAATAGTGATGCCAATAAAGTGGTTACCCATGTGGGGGGTTCAGTGTTTTCCTGCCATAGCCCCGACTCATGTTTCGTGTGGTGGGCTTCCTCGGGGGCTGACTGAAATCTCCATGTGCACATAATCTAATCTAATATATAAGGCTCAAAGTGTGTATGTATGTGTGTATGTATGTGTGTATGTATGTATGTGTATGTCCGGGATAGGCATCCGCACCGTCGCAGCTACAGCCACAAAATTTGGCACAGTCGCACGTCTGGACCCCGAGAGTGTCCTAAGCTTTGTTGTGAGGTGAAATTTTAACCCCGCACGTTCCAATTCACCAAACAATTTTGCCCCATCTACATTATGGGGAAAAAATGTGTGTGTGTCAAGCCCCGCCCCTCATTGTGATGTCATAATGCCCCTATCTACATAATGGGGAAACAGTGTGTGCGTATCAAGCCCCGCCCCTCATTATGATGTCATAATGGTTTCCATGGCGACGCTGATTCATCATAGGTTGCAAACCCCGCCGCTCATTATGATGTCATAATGGTTGACTATGGGATGGAGGATGTGTGATGGGTATATGGGCACTGGACTATGGGATGGAGGATATGTATGACGGGTATATGGGCACGGGACTATGGGAAGGCGGATATGTATGATGGGTATATGGGCACTCTACTATGGGATGGAGGATGTGTGATGGGTATATGGGCACTCTACTATGGGATGGAGGATATGTATGATGGGTATATATGGGCACGGGACTATGGGATGGAGGATGTGTATGATGGGTATATTGGCACTCTACTATGGGATGGAGGATATGTATGATGGGTATATATGGGCACGGGACTATGGGATGGAGGATATGTATGATGGGTATATGGGCACGGGACTGTGGGATGGAGGATAATTATAATTTGTTGTAACTAACCACAGTTAGTTACTATGCCCGGGCAGCGTCGGGCCCTTCAGCTAGTAATTCAATAAAAGACTAAGTTGAAAAGTTGGTCTACTTGCTGCCGGATGAAATATATTATATCACAGAAAATAGAGAAAGCCGAGCATCACTGGTGATTCATAGAGCCAATACCATCAGCTGATCAAAAATACCGCAGGCATAAAACCTTTTTTCCTTCATGTGCACACCAAAGCAAGATGCATAATCCAAATTAAATGAAAAGAGGTGGCACTCACAAGAATGAAGTCCAAACTTTATTGGTCCAAAAATTGTTTAAAACATCTCAGGCAGGTGGAGGGCTAGAAGGTGCAAAGGCGACGTCCGTTTCGCGCTGTGTTGCATAACACAGCGCAAAACGGCCGTTGTCTTTGCACCCTCTAGCCCCCCACCTGCCTGAGATTATTTAAACATTTTTTTGGGACCAATAAAGTTTGGACTTCATTCCGATGGGTGCCACATCTTTTCATTTCATTTGAAATATATTAGAGCTAGAGATGAGTGACTTTGCCTTTTTTAGGGTCGAGTCGGGTTTCATGAAACCCGACTTTCGCAAAAGTCGGGTTGAACGAAATCGGCCGACTATAGGGAAAAGTCGGAGGCCGACTGAAACACGAAACCCAATGCAAGTCAATGGGGAAGCAAAGTCGGCAGGGAGTGGAGGACAGTAAACACACCTACAGTGCCCATTTCAATGCCAAAAACATCAATCATTATTACTGAAGCTTGTCAACCATAATTTACTTCATAATAATAGTTACACATTGAAAACTGGGGGTTATTTGGCTAAAGTTGTGGGGGGTAGGGCTGGCTCCAGGTTTTCGTGTGCCCTGAGCAAAAGAGTGTCAGTGCGCCTCTTTAACACATACCACAACTCATGATGCTCCTATACGGCACAGAAATATAGGTATAGTACAATGACAAATACTTCACTGCTTTGGCCTCTTTCACACTTCCGTTTTTTACAATCAGTCACAATACGCCAGGTTTTGAAAAAAACGGATCCTCAAATTTTTTTTGAGGATCCGTTTTTCCCCCCATTGACTTGCATTAAAGGCGGATTGTGACGGATTGCTGTCCGTTGCATCCGTTTTTTGTGAGGATCCGCCAAAAGTTGCTGTCCGTCACCATCCTCAAAGATTTCAAAACGGAGCTTGTAACGTTTTTTTCTCTGGCGGATCCTCCAGACACTAATTTTCTCTCTCTCTCTCTCTCTCTCTCTCTCTCTCTCTCTCTCTCTCTCTCTCTCTCCTCTTCCCGGCCAGCGTTTCCTTTAAATTTCCACATTTTCAGGATCCGTCTGAAAACGGATCCTGTGCCATCCGATCACATCAGTTAACAACGGATCCGCTTGTATGACTTTTTGGCGGATTTGAACTGATGCAAAAAAACTGAAGTGTGAAAGAGGCCTTACATGACATGACTGATCTATTTTAAATTGTACAATAGCTCAAAAAAAGGACAGTATATTACTCCATACAGTATTATGGCCACCACATTGTGCGCCATACAGAATAATGAGCCCCATATATTTCTCCATACAGAATAATTGGTCACTCACATATAATGTTCCATACAGTATATGATGAGCTCCACATAATGCTCCAGTGTATGACGGGCCATAATAATGCTCCATATATAATGGGCCCCATTTCTAATGCTCCAGTGTATCATGTGCCCCATAGATGCTGCTCCAGTGTCTGATCTGCCCCATTTATAATGCTCCAGTATATGATGGGCCTCATGGATAATGCTCCAGTGTAATATGGGCCCTAATAATGCTCCATATATAATGAGCCCCATTTCTAATGCTCCAGGGTTTAATGAGCCCCGTAAATGCTGCTCCTGTGTCTGATGTCCCCAATCTGGAATGCTCCAGTATATGATGGGCCTCATGGATGATGCTCCAGTGTATGATGGGCCCTAATAATGCTCCATATATAATGGGCCCCATTTCTAATGCTCCAATGTATCATGTGCCCCATAGATGCTGCTCCAGTGTCTGATCTGCCCCATTTATAATGCTCCAGTATATGATGGGCCTCATGGATGATGCTCCAGTGTAATATTGGCCCTAATAATGCTCCATATATAATGGGCCCCATTTCTAATGCTCCAGTGTATAATGGGCCCCGTAAATGCTGCTCCAGTGTCTGATGTCCCCCATTTAGAATGCTCCAGTATATGATGGGCCCCATTTTTGATTAACCCAGGCATGGTATGTGAAAAGAGCTCCATGGAGTAATCTGAAGTGTGTGCTGCCGCATCCTTCACTTTTGAGGTGGGTGAAGGACACAAGGAAAGGGGTTGCTCCTGACCAGAAGCCCACACTTACGACTCCGTGCTTGCATTTTTTTAAACTTCAGAAGAGGAGCCGATAGAGCTGGAGGCTGTTTCAGCAATGTAAGGCAAAAACAGTTACTGATGCTCCGGCTTTTAAAGCAGTCTACCTACTCCCAGAAAACGGAGCCTTACAGGCCTTCCACAGCTACACCATGATGCAGGCTCAACACCTCCTGCCTTAGCTGCTATTGTGTTTTTGGCAATACCAGCAGATGCACCACCACCACTATCAGTACCAGGTGGCCCCCCACGCCCATGTCCGCGTCCTCTTCCACCATACTTCCTCATGTTTTGGAAAATGGACCCAAAATACCAGCAGATATACGGTACTGTATCAGAAGCGTACAGCTCTATACAGTCTAGGGATAACAGTAAATCTCCGTATATATTTCATGAGTCATACACAGATGCTCACAGGCTCAGTATGGATTACCCAATAAAATAAAAAGTTGAAAAATGGTACAGTATCACCAGATACAAGGTATATATAGTATAGTATAAACATTCTGAATCTCCGTATACATTTCAGGAGACAGACACAAACGCTCTCAGGCCCAGTATGGATTACACAAGAATATGAAAAGCTGTAATTGGGTAATGTAACACAAGCATACAGCTGTATACAGTGTTGGGGTAATCTTAAAGCTCCTAATATATTGCTGGAGTAACAGACAGACGTTCACAGGCTCATTATGGATTACACCAGAATCTAAATAGATAAAAAGGTTACTGTATCATAAGCGTACAGATGTATACAGTGTTGGCCAAATTTGAAATCTCGGTATATATTTCCGGAGTCACCCTCAGACGCTCACTTAGTCTGGGATTGACATAATAAAAATGTTGTAAAAAAGGTACTGATAACAAGATAGCAAGTATATATATTATAGGGTAATTGAAATCTCCATATACATAGTCCCGTAGTCACTCTCAGATGTTTACTCAGTATGGATTTGACCAAAATACTAAATGTTGAGCAAAGGTACTGTATAACAAGATTCAAGCTGTATCGAGTATAGGGTAAAAATTGGTATCTCCGATTCACTATATATATAGAAGGTGTAAACCACACATGCTCACTCACTATGTATGATACCATAACACAAAATTTTGAACAAAGGTCCTGTATCAGCACATACCGTGTGTATCCAGTCTAGGGGTAATTGTAAATTTCTTTCTATACTTCCGGAGTCAGTCACAGACACTCACAGGCTCACTATGTATTACACCAGAATTTAAAAAGTAGAAAAAGGGAAAGGTAGTCAAAGCGTACAACAGAATACAGTGTTGTGGTACTTTTAAATCTTCGTATATTTCAATCTCAGTAAGCCAGTCCAGACTCTCCGCTACTGGAAACTACATGGATACAAGTACAGATGGAAAGTCGAGTGTTAGCAGAAATATGGGAATTACTCATTGCGGGAAAACCTCCCGGTAGAAGTTGCAGAGGCGATGCAGACCCTCAATTACTGTGTCTGTGGAGACAGCGAAAACGGTTCTTTGTGAAGAAAGGATTGCTTTATCACAGTATCGTGGATCACATCACCGTTACTCGCCTCCATCCAATTGTGATCACAGGGAGATATGTACCCATGGTCCTCACTGCCTATCATGATGTGTCTGGTCATTTTGGAGTGCAAAAGACAGAAGCCACAGGCCGTAGGCGATTCTATTGGATTGGCATGAGAGGAGACATTGAAAAATGGTGGCAGGAATGTCACACGTCTGTGACTATCACAACTGCACCACTGCATCCGCTTGTAAGTTGGTGTCCATTACAAATGGTAGCCATTGATCATCTGAAGGTAGAGGTCAGCAGGACAGGCCATAGCTACATCTTAACCATCATGTATCAATACACCAAATTTCTAGTGGCCGTCCCTGTGAAGGATTTAACTACACAGACTACACAGTGGTGTAGCAGGGAGAGGTAAATATTGCAACTTGCAAGTGCTGTGGCCATGACCAAGCGGGGGGGCACACTCATGGTCGACGGTACTGGCAAAGGACCCCTCATAGTACGCTGGTGTGTCTGACAGCGAGTGGGCCCCCCCACCATCAGAGACACTGTATTGTACTATGAGGGACCCTGTGTCAGTGCCATTGGCCATCAGTGGGCCCATCCACCTGTTCAGAGCAGCGGCAATTGCCCGGGTGCGCCAGGTGTTGACCCCAGCCATTGGGGGGTGGGTGGGCAGACCATTTAGGGAGGTTTAAAAAATGGCATATGTTGATGTGTTGGCTGGGCATAAAGCTGCTGCAAAGGGCGGAATTGGGCAAGTCCGACGAAGAGGAGGACAAAAGCGAGGCACTTTTCTGGCAACCTATGTGTCATCAGGGAAAGGTGGGACAAAATACTTTGAAACCCATGCATGGTTCATTTTAATAAAGGTTAGATCATCAACATTTTGGGTCGACAGACGGGTCCTTTATTCTGTCAGGATTGATCCAGCAGCACTGAAGACTCTTTCAGATAACACACTAGCAGCAGGGCAAGCAAGCTCCTGTAAGGCATATTGTGCCAATTCAGGTCAGGTGTCCAGCTTAGAGGCCCAATAGTCAAAGGGGAATGACCTGTGAGGGAGAATATCGATATGGGAGAAGTAGTTTGTAACCATAGTTGCTGTCTCCTGTCACTTCTAATCGATGCAGTATTAGCAGTCGTGTGAGAGGTACTTGAGAAATAATTCCACAATATGGTCATTAAACCCCTGTCTCCAACGCCACTTCGGTTGTGTGCACCACGAACACCTCTTCCATTGTCCCCACTACGGCTCATGGGAGAATCAGCACCGCTGCTGTGTGCTGGGAAAGCCTCAAACAAACGGTTTACCAGAGTTGCTTGTTTGTTAGCCAATATTATCTCTATATACTCCTGTGGCATGATGTTGTGTAATTTGCCTTTGTAGCGTGGATCGAGGATGCTGGCCAGCCAGTAGTCATCATCCCTCATCATTTTGGCAATGCGGGGGTCCCTTTTTAGGATCCGCAAGGCATAATCGCACATGTGGGCCAATGTTCCAGGTGTCAATGCTGCACTGCCACTGCAGGGTGGAGGAGCACTTTCTGGAAAATCCACATCCCTACAGTAACGCACAAACACTGTACCTGACCTTGGAACGCCAATATTTTCTCTTACCCCCTGATAAGCATCCTCCTGCCCAAAATAATCATCCCCCTCATCCTCCTCCTCTTCTTCCTCCACCTCATCCAGGACAGTTCCCTGACAAGACAATGGCTGACTGTTATCAAGGCTTCCCTCCTCCTCCTCCGCTGCAGACGCCTGATCCTTAATGTGCATCAAACTTTGCATGAGCAGGCGCATAAGTGGGATGCTCATGCTTATGATGGCGTCGTCTGCGCTTACCAGCTGTGTGCATTCCTCAAAACACTGAAGGACTTTACAGAGTTCTTTCAGCTTTGACCACTGCATACCCAACAATTCCATGTCTTCCCTCAAACTGTCTGCCCGTGTATCCTCCCACAAATGCATTACAGCCTGCCTCTGTTCGCACAGCCTCTCAACCATGTGCAGGGTGGAGTTCCACCTTGTTGCAGCATCTATGATTAGGTGGTGCTTGGGGAGGTGGAGCAATTGCTGCAGCTTCTGCATACAAGTGGAGTGAACGTTTGAGCGACGGATGTGCGAGCACAGTCTTCGCACCTTATGTAGCAGGGATGTTAACTCTGGATAATTATTAAGGAAGCACTGCACCACCAGGTTCAAAGTGTGAGCCAGGCAAGGTGTGTGTGTGAGTGTGTGAGTTTTTCATGGGCTATTGCTGCCACAAAATTACGGCCATTATCACTGACTACTTTGCCTACCTCAAGATGTAGACTGCCCAGCCATGACTCAGTTTGTCACTGCAAGTAGTCGGCCAGTACCTCCGCGGTGTGTCTGTTGTCACCCAAAGACATTATCTTTAACACAGCCTGCTGACGCTTACCACTAGCTGCTCGATAGTGGGACACCTCGTGTGCAACACTGCCAGTGGCGGATGGAGTGCCCCATGTGACTGTGCTCTGTGGACGAGCATTCACTGATGGAGGAGGAGGGTCGAAAGCCTACAGCCAACTGTTTCCTATCCCGTGGGCTAGGCAGCACTGTTCCACCGCCGTTGTCCCCTGTGGAGCCTGCATCCACCACAATAACCCAGTGCGCAGTGATAGACACGTAACGGCCCTGGCCATGCCTACTGGTCCATGCATCTGTTGTGAGGTGCACCTTTCCACTCACTGACTGTTTTAGTGCATGGACAATGCGGTCTTTCACATGCCGGTGGAGGGCTGGGATGGCTTTTCGAGAAAAGAAGTGCCGACTGGGTAGGTCATAGCGTGGGACAGCGTAGGCCATGAGCTCGCGGAAAGCTTTGTTTTCAACCAAATGATAGGGCATCATCTCTAATGAGATTAGTTTGGCAATGTAGGCGTTCAAACACATTGTACGCGGATGAGAGGATGAGTACTTTCTTGTCCTACTCAGAGTGTCTGGTAGGGTGAGCTGGACTGGAGAGCTGCATATGAGGGAAGTAGCGGTGGACCAGACGGAGTGAGAGGGGGTTGGTGATGGTATTGGTGGTGATGGCCTAGATTCAGTGTTGTGTTGCAAAACCATTGTGATTCCCTGAGTGCTTTGGTCTTGCGACAACACCTCCACATTTAGTGCTGGTGGTGTGCTTAATGGTGGTGGTGGTCTTACAGTGGGGGAAGCGATGGAGCACTGCTGGCTATCTTCAGTAGGAGCAGGTGCACAAGTGCTACCTGAGGTTTTGTAGTCCGTCCATGCTTGCAAGTGCATGTTGATTAAATGTCTAAGCATGCAACTGGTATTCAAATTTCTGAGTTGTTTACCTCAGCTAAAGGTCCTTCCGCATTTCTTACAGGTAACCTTTGCCTCATCAGTAGGATTTTGGACAAAGAAGTGCCACACTGCACGCTTCCTACTATGGTATACATTTTCTGGCCTTGCACGCTGTGCTAAGTTGACCGCCTGTCCAAGCTGTTCTGCAACTCTTTTAGTTTTTGGTCCACGTTTTTGGACAGCTACGGGCCTGCCAGAAAACAACTGCTGCGATGTCAATGCCTGCTGCGGATCCTTCTCCTTATCTGAACTATTGCCAGCGCCATCCTCCTCTCCCAATGGATGCCAATCAGGGTCAAGAACTGGGTCATCCATCACCTCCTCTTCAAAGTCATCTGCACCTTCCTCTTTACCTTCCTCTGTGTCCCCGTGTAAGGTGGTATAGTATGCGGGAAGGGGCATCTGAGTTTCGTCAGGGTCAGATTCTGGCTCAGTAGACTGCGAGGGCAATGTAGTGCTCTGGGTCAATGTACCAGCAGAATCATCTAGCAGTGGCTGTGCATCAGTGCACTCCATGTCAGATTCATCTTGGACTGGGGAATTCAGGATTTGACTGGATAACCCAGGCATGGTATGTGAAAAGAGCTCCATTGAGTAATCTGAAGTGTGGGTTGCCGCATTCTTAACTTTTGGTGGGGGTGAAGGACACAAGGAAAGGTGTTTTTCTTGACCAGAACCCTGCACTGACGACTCCATGCTTGCTGTTTCGAACGTTCAGAAGAGGAGGCAATAGAGCTGGTGGCTGTTTTTGCAATGTACACCAAAACCTGTTCCTGATGCTCCGGCTTTAAAAGCGGTTTTCCTATTCCCAGAAATGGGAACCTTACAGGCCTTTTTGGGCCAGAGGATGACGCAGGCTCAACACCTCCTGCCTTAGCTGCTATTGTGCTTTTGCCAGAACCAGCCGATGCACCACCACCATCAGTACCATCTGCACCCCCCCTGCCCACGTCCACAGCCTCTTCCACCATACTTCCTCATGTTTGGGAAAATGTACCAAAAATAGCAGCAGAGAGATGGTACTGTATGAGGAGCGTCCACCTGTGTAAGGTGTATTAAAAAAATTAAATCTACGTATATATTTTGCTAGGAACTGTATCAGAAGTGTACAGCTGTATACATTTTTTGTGTAACTAACAATATCTGTATATGTATTTACGGAGTGTCACACAAACACACGCTGACTCTGTATAGATGTGACTGTAATGTGAACGGCAGATATACAATACTGTTTGAGAATCGGACAGCTCTATACGTGTGTGTGTATGGAAAATTGTCAATCACCGTCTATTTTTAAATGGACTGACACACACTGTCTCTGTCTAGTTTTGACTGTATTCAAACAGCAGATATACGAAACTGTTTGAAAAGCGGACAGCTCTCTAAGGTGTACGTCTGGAAAAATGGAAAATCGCTTCAGCTTGTTTTTCCAGAGTCACACCCAGATAGCTTCTATTTGTCCGTGTTACCAGCCGGTACACGGTAGTGTGTGAGGAGCGTACAGCGCTATACAGTGTCTGTATGGAAAATTGTCAATCTCTGTCTATTTGTATACTGACTGACACACGCTGTCTCTGTCTAGTTTTGACCGTTATCAAACAGCAGATATACGAAACTGTTTCAAAAGCGGACAGCTCTATAAGGTGTAGGTCTGGAAAAATGGAAAATCTCCTCGGCTTGTTTTTCCAGAGTCACACCCAGATAGCTTCTATTTGTCCGTGATAACAGCCGGTACATGGTAGTGTGTGAGGAGCGTACATTGCTATATGGTGTGTGAAAAAATGAACGCTCAGTAACTCACCAGAACAAAATAATAAAAGTTGGAGTGCTTTGAAAATAGCAGTTTGAACAGCAATGTGCACACAGCAATGCAGCTAGCAGGCAGCCTTACAATGCAGCCTAATCACCACCAACGCTGCTGCACACAACAAAAATCCTCCCCTTTCACTGCACACTAACTGTACAGTGAAAAGCGCTATCAGCAGAAGCAATTTTGTTTTTCTTCTTCCCTGCCTAACGCTCTCCCTATTCAGAATCATCAGCAGCAGCACCTCTCCCTATTCTAAGATCGGCAGAAGTAAGATGGCGTTCGGCGGTCACGGCCTTTTATACCCACTGTGACGCCACACAAAGCCAGCCAATCAATTCAATGCCCTTCTCTAAGATGATGGTGGCCGCTGCCCATGTCATCGCATTGCCCACAGTGTGCGTCCTCCATCATTGGCTGAGAAAAGGCGCTGGAAGCATTATTTGAAACGCGACTTTGGTGCACTGTTCGTTGACCTCATGGCCGACCGCACACTATGGTCCAGTTTCGATCGGCGAAACCCGACTTTAGCTAAAGTCGGCTATTTTTGAATTTGATCGACTCGTTTCACTCAACTTTAATTAGAGCTATTAAAGTGCAGGGTGTATTATATTAGATCTATAATGAAACCTTCTAAACTCATTTATCATGCAGCTTTCAACACTCTGTCACTAGTCTGCATGTGCTATTTGAATAAAATAATACCTAAAATGTGTCCTAAAAGTATGAAGACATTTTCTATGCTCAAGTATTTAGAAAAAAAGATTATTTTCAGTTTAACTTTCTAGCAAATAACTTCTCTTCTCTAAGTGTCTAAAGACAGGAGGTTTGTTCCTCCTATCCACCGCAACTTTCAAGCTCTCAAATGACATTTGGTTTGTGTAACTTTGATGCTTGAAGAATTCTTGGTGAATTAATTAGCATTATTTCCCAAAATATGTTTACACATGGATAAAATCAGAATTTATGTGTAAATAAAGTAACCACAATGAAATTATGGTGAGCTTTTGGCGGTGAATATTTTCACTGCTTCAAAAACACAATGTTCTACAGGTCAAGCAAAGAGTATGGGATTTATAGAAATCTCATGCTTGCTGTGTGTTTTTTTACTCAGCATAAACTGACCTATGATGTAATTTTCAAATCCGCAACACGTAAGTTTCTCTTACATTTTAATTGCCTTTTATGTGCAAATTTTTCCCAGAAACTTGTATTAGATGGGAAAATCCGCAAGTAAAAACCGCAAATGTGTTTAAATGCATTTCCACAGTAGAAGCGCATAAAAGAAGATTAGAAGATGCATGTGACTTTGTCAATAAAGTTTTGTCAAAGCCAAATATCAGGAAGTATCAAAAACAAGTCAGGCTTGTTTAAAACATGACACACCAAGAAGAAACAAAAACCCCAGTGTTAAAATTGCATGTAAAAAATGCACTCGAAATGCAAGTAACCTAATTTAATTAACAGAACCTGTCATTAAGGTTATACATATTAAACCAAAGGCATTACCGTAATTGCGCTGGTGTACTAATTTAATATATACTTTCAGTGAAGAAATCCATAGCCTGGTTTTTATAAAATCATCATTTTAAGTTTTGGTCTCTGTGCATTGGGGTGGGCCTATGGGCAAGGACAGTGGGTAAGGTCTTCGGTTCTGCCATGGCCCCTCTGCTGTCTATCATCTTTCTTATTTAAATTCTGTGCTGGTGCTGTCCTAGCCACTTGCAGAGCTTGCACATATTGATCTTTCAATTGACTTCAATATAATGTGTCAGGTAGTGGTGCAAGCACAGATTGATCTTCTGGCAGTTTTTTGGAAAATGGTGCCAGTAGCAGTGCATGTACTCCTCCTCTTCCCACAATCGCATACAAGATTTCTCTCGCGCATCACCCCTACTCTGGAACTCTCTACCACAACATATCAGACTCTCACCTACCATCGAAACCTTCAAAAAGAGCCTGAAGACCCACCTCTTCCGACAAGCCTATAACCTGCAGTAACCACCGATCGACCAAACCGCTGCACGACCAGCTCTACCCTCGCCTACTGTATTATCACCCATCCCTTGAAGATTGTGAGCCCTCGCGGGCAGGGTCCTCTCTCCTCCTGTACCAGTTATGACTTGTATTGTTTAAGATTATTGTACTTGTTTTTATGTATACCCCCCTCACATGTAAAGCGCCATGGAATAAATGGCGCTATAACAATAAATAATAATAATAATAATAATAATGTACAGATTGAGATCTTGGCTTGTCATATCTTCATATGGGCATGCGCCACCACCAGCGCCATTTTATTGAAATCCATTGAGAGATCAATCTGTGCAAACGCTGCCTGCAGCTAGGATGGCATGGAATTTAAATAAGGAAGAAGAAAGACAGCAGAGGGGCCATGGCACAACAAAGACCCTACTCACAATCCTGCCCCAATACATGAAAACTAAAACTTATGAAGATTTTATAAAAATCAGACTACAGATCTCTTCATTGAAAGTATTAATTAAATCAGTATACCAGTGCCATTATGGCAATGCCTTTAGTTTAACATGTTGATGTAGAACATCTGCAATATCAAAAACTCGCAAAAAAAAATTTGTCGGAATTGAACCTGCAAATTGTTTATATTATATACTGCAATACCTGCTGCTGGCATCTTTTCTATCTCTTTCTCCCCTTATCATTTGAATATCTGTTTCATTCACAGACTTCTATACTCATTGTCTTTCGTGCTGCAGTTTTACAACATATTCGTCCAATGCTTTAGGGCTTTCTTTTCTTATCCCAATTGATGAGCTGTGATGTTCTCTATCTGAATTCACCTTAATTTTGCTGCTGCAATCCCTGCCATGACTTTTATACAGACTTTAATAGTCTCTCCTGCTTGACTGCACTATTCCATGTGATGTTATAGTCACAAAACATTATGGGAAAGCCTGCAAGGTTGCCCCTGAAGACATGTGAGCCTTCCCTGAATAATGTAATGTTATAAGGGCAGCACGGTGGTTCAGTGGTTAGTGTTGCAGCACTGGAGTCCTGGGTTCAAATCCCACCAAGGACAACATCTACAAGGAGTTTGTATGTTCTCCCCGTGTTTGCGTGGGGTTCCTCTGGTTTCCTCCCACATTCCAAAGACATTCTGATAGGGAATTTAGATTGTGAGCCCCTCAGGGACAGGTGATATGATAATGTGTACAAACTGTAAAGCACTGTGGAATTTGTTAGCGCTATATAAAGATTATTATTATTATGTTATGCAGTGTGTAAAATAGTGATAGACTTTTTTTGGAAATTGTTCAAAATTTCCAGGACCTACGAATTTCATAAAATTCATCACGATTCGCTCATCTCTTAAAATAAAATGAATATTAATGTTATATAGATCTTGGTTTGTCCCCTATGGGACTTTTTCTCTCTGGGGTAGGATGCCTGTTTTAGGTGAGGTGGGCGTGGGAGTAATTCGTTGGTATTTTTTTAAAGTACATTTTTAAATTATGTCTTTCGTTGTAATTTTGTATGAAAAGAATTGTAAAATGTTATTAAAAAATACTTATTCATATCAGTATTGCTTGCAACCACAACCAGAGAGACAACTTTAAGGAAAAGGTTAAAAACATATCAAGCAAATTACTACAAGTAGCAATAAATATTAAATATTTTTATTTGCTCATTCTAGTGCAGATATTTAGGTAGTCAGAATTGAGACAGATGAGTGCTCGTATTCTGTAGTTTTATATATAGCCACATGATTGGATACTATGTTACAATACGACATTCCTATAGTAACTACCAGCATATCATTTTTGCACCTGCCATGCAGTGTCTTGATTTTCCCGCTTGCATTTCAGAAAACTCTCCCATACTGTCCCACAATAAAGTCTTTGTAATAATGTGGTGGGATTGCATGCTATCCAGCTTCTTCATGTTAACATTTTGATTACAGTGATGAGTAAAAAAAAAAAGATCAGCTGTCGTATTGTGCGAAGAACTTTTTGTCATTTTGGAATGTTGAAGTCAAAAGGACTTTAATCTAAAATCCTTTGAAGCAAAGGAATTGCAATAACCAGCTGTTTTTTTTTCCTACAGAAAACAGTGAAAAGCTTTAATTTTGACTTTTATATTATCTTCGACTGAGTCTGTAATCTCAGTGGTGTATTTTATTTTTATTGTGGATGAGAAGCAAGAGGAGTTGTATTTAAAAAAAAAATCTGCTGTGTAAAGCGAAGAAGTTCTGTATTTCATTTTCTTCTGGCGTAGTAAATTAAATTGCACAACAGAAAAAAATATATCATGCATTATTACAGTCATGAAAGACAAATATATGAACAGTTAAGAACTATGGGGAATGTTGTAAATTAGCGACTTATCCATGCCTTGAATTGAAGTTCACGGGACATTAGTCAGTTCAACTTTCCGTGAAGTCCCAAGCGGCTAGGCATATGGCATGAGTGCAATTTTAAGCAATATTTACCTGCTGTTTACTTTTGATGTTGAAAGCAGTCATTATCTTAAACCACATAATAAAGAAAACATGATATTAGGTATTTTCTTTCTAGATAGGCTGAAAATAATTAATTAATACATTATTTGGCATTATTTGGAGGATATAATAATGGTCAGGTGCGATTAGGCTAGTTTTACATTAGCGTTTACGGCCGCAGAGTCGGGCTGCGCACGGCCCCCGCTAAGCCCTGCCCCCTGCCGTGCCTCGTCCGGTAGCTCCACCTACGGATGCATGAAGCTGCATGCATCCTGCGTCCCCTATCTTTATCACCGGTGACGCCACCCATGCGCAGTATGCATTTGGCGGCGCATGCGTCCTTTTGACGCTGCGCCGACCAGCACCAAATGCAACAGGTTGCAATTTGGTGCGCTCGGCGCAGCATCAAAAGGACGCATGCGCCGCCAAATGCATACTGCGCACGGCCTGCGTCCCCAGTGCTAAAGATAGGGGATGCAGGATGCATGCAGCGTCATGTGTCCATAGGCGGAGCTACCAGCGGAGGCGCGGCAGGGGGCAGGGCTTAGCAGCAGTCGTGCGCAGCCCGACGCTGCGGCCGTAAACGCTAATGTGAAACTAGCCTTATACTATTGGGTCAGTCTTCAAAGGAATCCAAGAGTTAAGAACGTCCACTTCCACAACCAAGGCAGGAGGAATTGTGCATTCTGATGTGCTATCTTTCAGAAATCTCATTCAAGCATTTTTTTTTAATTTCCTGACTGTATTTGAGAACTGCAGCATTTTTAAAATCAGTAGCATTTCAATTCTTTCAGCGTTTTTTGCCAAATTTTTTCACCAGTAGAAAGCAATGAAAAATTGAAAAAAAACCTGTAAAAAATGCAACATTACTTTCCCTGTGTCGTTTAAGCATTTTTAGTGAATAAAATTATTTTTTATTATTAAATTTGTATTGTAGACAAAGCCAACATGCAATCTCCGTCCAAAAAAAGCTGCAAAAAATACATGAAAAAAAGTCATGAGAGCACAAAAAATGGCTTTTGAATGCAGTGTTTTTATTGACAAGAGAGCAAATTTAAAAAAAAAAACAGCAAAAGCTTTTTTTACTTTGCTTACAGAAAATCAGACTGAAAAAAAAAATCTCCGTATGCATTTTTTTTACTTTTGGGTTGTTTGCAGGCACAATAGATGCACAAAATATTCACAATATTAATCTATTGATAGTGTATTACAGTGCCATTCCATTATTACATTTCTGGCAGAGAATTTATGTTCATGAGTTTAGAAAAACAAGGATAATTCAAGAATAATGGTATGAGCTTCTAAAGGTCATTGATTTAAACAGTCACAGTAAGCTGGTAAAAGAGATAGTTTTGTGAGAAACAGTGATATGCCCTGAAAGCTTTTTTAACTTTTTTTTACTTGAAATGTTAAGTGTTATGTAATTATCAGTTATTGCATCCTCCAGTCAAATAATGACATTTGTGCGTGATACTTGCTAGAAACATTTGGTGAACTCCATTAGCCATACGCCATTAATACTCACTTAGGACCCGAAATCCTGTAATTGTCGAACATTAAATTTTACCCTTAGACATGCTCTTTTCCATCAACACTTAAACATATGACTGAATAATGCATTTTTGTCGTCGCTAATTAGAATTTCTGATCAGCAAAAGAAACGGAATTCATATTTTTGACTGACAGCACAAGTGAATGCATTAATTAAAAAAAATGACTGGAAGTATCAGACCTCATACTTCAAAGCCTTCACAGTGGCCTAGAGTTTGTTAACAACATTAGGCATTTTTGTAGGCAGTTTTTCAACAAATAACTCATCTGAAGGGAGAGAGGAATATTGTCTCTTAAGTGCTATTTACACATCCCCTCTTAAGGGCCTTTTACACATAGTGAGATCGCTAGCGACATTGCTAAAGCATCACCGATTTTGTGATACAACAGCGATATCGCTAGCGATCTCGCTTTGTGTGACACATATCTGCAACCGGCCCCCCCTGAACATCGCTGATTGCGCTCGAATATCCTGGGCCATTTTTTCCTCGTTGGCGTCTTGCTGGCGCCGACTAGCGATTCATGCCATGAGAAGAAGTGTGTAATAAAGGTCATGATCAACAACACAATGACAACAATATGTAGAAAAAAATCATGACAAATTTTATTGATGTAAGGCTGGTTTCACATTTGCGTTTTTTTGCGCTGGAAAAAAACGCATATGTGCGCATGCGTTTTTTCCCCTATATTTAACATGGGTGCGCATACCTGCGCGCTGGCATGCGCACGTATGCGATTTTCATGCGCTGCGTTTTTTTGGGGTGTGCGTTTGTATTTTCCAGATGCAGCATGTTGCATTTTTTGGCCCTGCAAAAAAGCGCATGCGCACGTATGCGCACGTTTTGCGCTAAAAATGGCCATTATAGCCTATGGATGCGCATACATGCGCATTGGCATGCTTATGTATGCGTTTTTTTGCACATGCATTTTTTTTTAACATTAGTTTAGACAATGGAATTTAGGGGTTTGGGTTAGAGTTAGGGTTAGTTAAGGGGTTTAGGGTTAGGGTTAGGGTTAGGGTTAGGGTCAGGGTTAGGGTTAGGATCAGGGTATGGTTTGGTTAAGGGTTAGGGTTAGGGTCAGGGTCAGGGTTAGGGTTAGGATCAGGGTATGGTTTGGTTAAGGGTTAGGGTTAGGGTCAGGGTTAGGGTTAGGGTCAGGGTTAGGGTATGGTTTGGTTAAGGGTTAGAGTTAGGGTCAGGGTCAGGGTTAGGGTTAGGATCAGGGTATGGTTTGGTTAAGGGTTAGGGTTAGGGTTAGGGTCAGGGTTAGGGTTAGGGTCAGGGTTAGGGTATGGTTTGGTTAAGGGTTAGGGTTAGGGTTAGGGTTAGGGTCAGGGTATGGTTTGGTTAAGGGTTAGGGTTAGGGTTAGGGTATGGTTTGGTTAAGGGTTAGGGTTAGGGTTAGGGTATGGTTTGGTTAAGGGTTAGGGTTAGGGTTAGGGTCAGGGTTAGGGTTAGGGTCAGGGTTAGGGTATGGTTTGGTTAAGGGTTAGGGTTAGGGTTAGGGTTAGGGTCAGGGTATGGTTTGGTTAAGGGTTAGGGTTAGGGTATGGTTTAGTTAAGGGTTAGGGTTTGGGTTAGGGTCAGGGTTAGGGTTAGGGTTAGTAAAGTCATGGTTTGGGTTAGTGTGAGGGGCCACCTAATGTTTGGAAAAAACGCAAACGTGGTAAAAACGCACTAAAAACACTTACAAACGCATAAAAACGCTGCATTTTTTTCATGCATGCTCATAAAAATGCTTGAAAAAAACGCAGCAGTTGTATGCTTTTGTATGCGTTTTTTCAATGCGTTTTTTTGCGGGAAAAACGCGCTGCAAAAAAAAGCAAGTGTGAAACTAGCCTAAACACACAAAAAACACACTCATAGAGACAATATATTAAAAACAGTTAAAAAGGCCAAAAATAGGCCATGTAGAAAAAACACACACACCCCCGGTCCATATAAGGACCACACCTCCTCCAAAGTGCTAGGCAAAAAACATGTAATGCACCTTGACCCTGTCTGGTTTGTGCCTGCCTAGTTCAATATTGTGCTGACTAGCGATGCATGGACACAGGCGGAAGTCTTCATCATCGCTGTGGTGTGACAGGTAAAAGCGACCGCCGACGGATCGCTTATCACTGCTGTGTCGCTGGTGAGATCTGCCTGTTTGGCAGCTCACTAGCGACCATGTAGAGATGCACCAGCGATCCTGACCAGGTCGTATCATTGTCGGGATCGCTGGTGTATTGCTAAATGTAACGGGACCCTTAAGTCAATGTCTCTCCAGAGGGGGCCTGAGAAGATGACTAAAGGCCCCGTCACACTAAGCGATATCGCTAGCAATATCGCTATAACGTCACTGGTTTTTTTGACGTAGCAGCGATATTGCTAGCAATATCGCTATGTGTGATACTCACCTCTGACCGGCTCCCCCGCTGGTTATCGCTGATCGTGCGAGAACGGCCTTGGCTGTTTCTCGTCATCAGCTTCCTGCCGGGCTTCCTGCTGTGGAGACGAGTGACGCGTGGACGCGGGCGGGAGGACGTCAGGATCACCTCATCTGACAGGTAAGTAGCGACCCCCAACCGCTGCTATGTTGCTGGTGAGATCTGCCTGCGTGGCAGCTCACTAGCAACCACTTAGAGATGCACGAGCAATCCATACCGTTGTCTTCAAATACAATGAAGTGCAGCCGAGGAATGTTCAAGTGCCCAATTATGTGGCTAAAACCAATTAATTGTTTCATAAATGATTTTGATAAATACAACCAATTTCACATAGATGTAACATATTATGAAGAAATTTCTACACTTTTATTATGCTCACTCCTACCTACCACACAGTCAGAAATCTACAAGCCATTAACCCTCAGACACTTTCAGACTCCCTACACTCATCACTGTCCCCAATCTCCTCTTTTTCCTGTCCTAATCTGGCTGTTCATCACTACAATGACACTCTTAGAAGCACCCTTGACCAAGTAGCTCCCCTCACCCTCAGAACCTCCAAGCACAGAGTAAAACAGCCCTAGCTCACATCGCAAACTCAACTTCTCCAGCGATGCTCTAGGAGTGCTGAACGCCTATGGAGAAAAACCCGCACACCAGAAGACTTCATCCACTTCAAATTTATGTTAAGAACCTATAACGCTGCCCTTCAGCTCGCCAAACAGACCTACTTCACCACCCTGATCTCCTCACTAGCCAGCAACCCCAAGAAACTTTTTGACACTTTTCACTTCCTCCTCAGGTCAAAAGCACAAGCCCCTATCACAGACATTTGTGCTGATGACCTGGCCCCCACTTTACAGAAAAAATAGATAATATCCATCAGGAAATCTGCTCCCAACCACCAAGTGCTGTGACTCCCATCCCTTCCTGCATCTCCCCTGGCTCACTTTCCACATTTGATCCCATCACAGAAGAAGTCTCCAGACTCCTCTCTTCTTCTCGTCCAACTACATGCACTACCGACCCCATTCCCTCACATCTCCTCCAGTCTCTCTCTCCAGTCGCCACAACCCATTTTACCATCCTCCTTCAAACACGCCATCGTTACTCCATTACTAAAGAAACCCGCTCTCGACCCATCCTGCAGAAACAACTACAGACCAGTCTCCAATCTCCCCTTCATCTCTAAACTTTTGGAGCGCCTAGTTTACTCCCGCCTTACCCGTTACCTCTCCACTCACTCCCTTCTAGACCCTTCACAGTCCGGATCCTGCCCCCTACATTCGACTGAAACTGCACTCATACAAGTGACCAATGACCTTGTGACAGCAAAACGTAACGGTGACCACTCTCTGCTCATTCTTCTTGACCTATCTGCAGCTTTTGATACTGTTGACCACCATCTCCTACTCTCTAGGCTCCAGTCACTAGGCATTAAGGACACTGCTCTCTCCTGGTTCTCTTCCTATCTCTCTGACCGCTCCTTCAGTGTTTTGTTCTCTGGCTCCACTTCATCTCCTCTTCCTCTTGCTGTCGGGGTACCTCAGGGCTCAGTGCTTGGCCCCCTTCTCTTCTCTCTCTACACAGCCCCAATTGGACAGACCATCAGCAGATTTGGCTTTCAGTACTACAGTACTACAGAATGCCAGTGACTGTCTGTCCGCAGTCTCAAATATCATGTCCACTCTCTATCTCAAACTCAAGCTCTCCAAAACTGAACGTCTTCTGCTCCTGCCGTCTACTAACCACCCTAAATCTGACATTTCCCTATCCGTGGGTGGTACCACAATAACACCTCGGCAGCAGGCGTGCTGTCTGGGTGTTATGTTTGACACCAATCTCTCCTTCACATCCAATATACAATCTCTTGCCCGCTCTTGTCGCTTACACCTAAAGAACATCTCTAGAATCCGCCCTTTTCTCACCATGGAAACAACAAAAACCCTCACTGTAGCATTGATCCACTCCTGCCTGGATTACTGCAACGCTCGATTAATTGGCCTCCCCGTCACTCGACTATCCCCTCTCCAGGCAATACTTAATGCAGCAGCCAGGGTCGTCCATCTGGCTAATCAGTAATCGGACGTGTCCGCTCTTCGTCAGTCATTACACTGGCTGCCCATTCATTATAGGATCCAATTCAAAGTACTTGTTCTCACCCAAAAAGCTCTCCACGGTGCGGCACCCCCTACATCTCCTCCCTCATTTCTGTCTATCGGCCTAGCCGATCGCTGCGATCTGCAAACGACTTTCGACTAACCTCTGCACTAATCCGTACCTCCCACTCCCGACTCCAAGACTTCTCCCGTGCTGCTCCTATCCTCTGGAATGCTCTACCCCAAGAAATTAGGACTAACCACAATTTGCATAGTTTTAGGCGCTCCCTCAAAGCACATTTGTTCAGAGCGGCTTATCACGTTCACTAATTAAAGTCATTCTATGTGTAAGTGTGCGTGTATAGCCCATTCACTATCTCCATCCATCCTTCACTCCCTCAAGATGGCTAGACTTTCATTGTAAATATAAAATTGTAAATACACACCTGTACTTTGTATCTCCCTCACCTCATGGTAGATTGTAAGCTCTCACGAGCAGGGTCGTCTTATTTCATCTTATTTTGTCTTATTTTGCTTTTATTATTGTATTGTTAACGTTGTTACTTATGACTTGTGTTTTGAAACTGTTAAACTGTAAAGCGCTGCGGAATATTTTGGCGCTATATAAAGATTATTATTATTATGCCCAGGCCCAACCACTGTTTCAATCACCCAACCTAAGTGCATCATAAGGACCAATAGTGCTCAAATGATCAGACTCATCATACCAGGATAGGCTCAAAAATGCACCCATATTACACTTGTAGTAAATGAGTGTTAGACTATTTTCACATGTGACATTTTTTTTTAAATTTGAAAACAAATTTTTAAAGGAAAAGCAATATAGTATGGGTGTAAATTTAATTATTGTATGTCTAATAATTGCCACAAAATATAAATTACTTGAAAAATTTTACTATCTTGCACTATAGGATCGGAATAAAGCGCAATAGGGTCTTATCTGACAAACAGGATAAAAAAGTTGTTGAAATTCTAGTCACCTGCTCGGATTTAGATAGTCAGCTGCTGCACGCCAAAAGGTCAAACAAGTGACCGCTGAGATGTCTGCTTAACTGGAGATTTTTTGGTTACGTGCGCTGCTTGACATAACACAAAATTACTGTTTTATTCAAAGATCAATGTTTTATTCTCCTTCCCAACGCGTTTCGAAGTGTAAAGCATCCCCTGAGGAAGAAGTGATTTACACTTCGAAACGCGTTGGGAAGGAGAATAAAAAATCGATCTTTGAATGCAACAGTAATTTTGTGTTATGTGAAGAAGCGCACGTAACCAAAAAATCTCCAGTTAAGCAGACAGTTGTAAATAATTTTCACATTTAAAGTAACCTGTCATGTCCATAAATGCAACTAACCTTCAGAAATAGAGTTTATCTACAGATTTCTACCATTACCATACTGTCTGCCTTCCTTATTGAAAGAAAATTAACTTTATTCTGCAGAGATGTGAGGCTGAGCGACCCATCAATCAAAGTTCTGGGGCATGCTTATACCGGCCTCTCATTGTTTACTGAGCAGTGACTGTAGCTTTTTCCTGCTTCGCCCCCTATGACTGAAAGCCATGGCACTTTGGAAAAATAAAGTTAATTTTCTCCCAGTAGCCACGCTTTCAGTAACAGAGCTTGACAACATTGTAACTCTATTACTCCACAGACTATCCCTATATTTGAAGGTCAATAGCATTTGGAGACATGACAAAAATTGCTATTCTGCCACTATGGTATATAAAACTTGATCCTGTAGAACTACGCTATAAAAATTTAAACTGAAACACAAAGAAACACAGTACAACAAATGTGAAAACATACTCTGCTGTAAAAAAATCAAACAATAAACAGCAAGTGCTAATAAAAAGATGATAACAAAACAGGGTATTTAGTTGATATGTTTTTTGCAAAAAATGTTTACTTAGCCGCTCTACCAAACGCCAAGGTATACTTATCAGAGCAGTCCTAACCAATGTATTTAAAACCTGACCATGTGAACAGTACCTATATGAGCAGGATTCAGAAAGGTAATGTCTGATGTGGACATTTTTGTATTCTATAAAAAATTACACTATTTAGAAAGTAAAATAACACATTTTCTACTAATACAACCTAGAAATTTGTTTCTTTATCTGCAGCTTATGACAAACAACTGCATCGTGTCTTATCCTTTAACCGAGCTCCTGTCAGATAAATATAATGTATATGAAAGCATACAGATGGACAGAGATAGATACAAGTCTTGGAAATGTGGCAATCTTGCATTATAGAGTACACATTTCTTGAAATCCCTGGTGGTGACAGCAATTTGTTTTAAAGTGCTAAAAGAAAAATCTGTCTTTACTCTGTTCGCATTTCCATCTTATAATATTAAGTATTTAGATTGGATGTTGGCATCAAAGAACCAGAGTAGTCTCTGAAGGCACAGTGCAAGGCAGACTTGCCTTCAATGGTATTACTTCCTTTAGCAGAACTTAAGTGCCTGTTTTGTCCCTTCTTTTATTCTAACAAGAGATTCAATAATTTAACGTTTGCTTCAAACTCAATATTGTATTTTCAAATGCATACAAACACAACATGACTTGTTTACGAAGGTTCTAATTAATTAATGTTTGTTCATTCACATGATGGTGTATCTAGGAGCAGTTAGTTTCAGTTATGTGTATTATGTAAATCCTACTGTAGTTTCACACATAGATGATTATTAACCTTCTGGAGTAACTGAATAAAATGGCAAAGAGAGTAATCCAGTATGCTATTGACATGCTTAAAGGTTATTTGTGAGACCACTACAAATCCCTCGCTAACTATGTAACTGATTCAGAGAATCCTTTCAAAATTCAAATTCACCATGGTTTTCCAAAAAAATTCTCATAGGACTGTATTCAACACCTTTTAAGCTCTTTAACACAAACACAACCTGAGTCATTTCAAAGTGACCTCACCAAAGAAAAGGATAGGAAGCCAATAAAAAACAACAGGCCATTGATGAACTAGCAGACTTTATTTTTTTTAATTTAAAAAATTATCCAAAAATTATCCATGTTAGGCTAGTTTCACACTAGCATATGGAGGAGCTGCGGAGGGCTGCGGACTTCCTCCATGAAGCTCCGCCCATGGCTGCACCTCCTTCGGTCAGCTTCACCTCTTTCGGCATGCAGCCTATGTACCCTATCTTTAGCATTAGGTACGAAGGCCATGCCGATGTATGCGGATGTCTCCGCATCCGTCGTTCTGACGGTGCGGTGACCGCACTAAAATTCAACATGCTGAATTCAGCGCAGGTCACTGCACTGTCAAAACAACGCATGCAGAGGCATCTGCATACATCTGCATGACCTGCTAAAGATATGGTACGCAGGCCGCATGCCGACAGAGGCGGAGCTGACCGGAGGAGGTGCAGCCGTGGGCGGGGCTTCATGGAGGAAGCCCGCAGCCCTCCGCAGCTCCTCCATACGCTAGTGTGACACTAGCCTTAGTGATGTGTATTCACGCAGACCATTCTTTGCAAAAAAAACTGTTGCAAACTCACAATGTTGTTGTCAGAGGTATTGGTTAAACTGGGATCCTGCTGAAAATTCCCATGACAGCCATATTGGTACTTCTGTGAAACTGGGCATCGAAGATGATCATATGCTTTGCTATTTACTGCAAAAAAGCGCTATTGCAGTATATAGAATAAGCAATTAGAACATTTTAGATCCAAGTTCCTTAAGGTGGCTAAAAATTATAAAAGCAAAAATTTTTTAAAGAATTACAATATTTGCAATTGTAAATTGTAAAAAGGTTTTGTCATTTAGTATGTAAAAAAATAAAGTTCTATGAATCACCATTTTCAGGCTACTCAGCCCAAAAAATGCATTTTAGACACCAATGCCTCAATTAATGTAATTTAGTTAATTCAACACCCCTTATTAGTGGCGTATGTCTCCATGTACTTTGCTTGAAATGTTATTCTGGTCAGGGAATAAGATAACAGTTCTTGTATAAGAAACGCTGCCACTTTTGATTAATTTGTTGGGTAGGTGAAGCCATGCCCTATCCCACCTCTGCGCCTTCTTGCTCTGCTCATTTTAAAAGAACTGCCCGCGACTCTCATAGAAACGTCAAAAGTCACAAACTTCTTGCACAAATGATTTTTGACTTTACACCTGTTTTATGGTAAATGATGAATCCAGACCTAAGTTTTTATCCTTTCAAGGCCATTAACTCACCCTTCACCAATCTGATTTGTTCTGTGGGTTGACAGCAGTGCCATACCTCGTGATCCTCCTTGTCTTAGTAGTGCATTGTGTTTAAGTCCACATAGACCATGCTAGTACTCCGTCTGTCCATCCCTGCCCAAAAAAAGGTGGATTTGCAAATGGGTGAAAGAAGGGTGCTATAATTGTTACTAATGTGAATCATTATATCAGGAAACAATTTTAAACGATTTATGTTGGGAAACAACTTTTTACTAAATTTTAGATTTTAATGAATAGCTTTCTTAGGATAAAATCTTTATCCAAATGTATAAATTACTATACTTAAGTCAATAAATTACATTTATTCATAAGGCGGATATGCAATTATCAGTATTTATTTAAGAAACTTCATCTTATCTTATACAGTTTATAAATGAAAGAATCAAATTTAAGAAATTCAGCTCTTTTACATCCCAATGTGGTGAGTGAATAATGAGAAAAATGTCAAACAAGGTTTCCCTAACAAATCACCTGCTTATGTAGCGTGCAAATCAATCCCCAAACCATACGATAAAAAAAGAAGCAAGATAGGTCTAGCCTTCAGAGTTCATGTGCATCTGCTACATAGTGCCATCGTTAAACATGGTACCCTAACACAGGTTGACATGAACAGCACATGAAAAAGATAGCTATAAAAAAGCAGGTCTTGCACACTGAATAAAAATTAAGATATAAGATTAAGTTTATAAGATAAATAGCTACAAGTAATTCAAGTGGCAAAAAAAATCATTCAAAACAATTAAAAAGTGAAAAACAGCAGAAAACTAAATACAAGACCTACCAAAACATCATGATTAATGTTGGAGAAAAAAATACCCCCATCTCATCATATACAGTAAAACAGCAAACACGCTAGCATAAAAAATAGAACATATCTCATACTGAGTAAAGTGCCTAGTACAAAAAAATCTGTGCAATATATGAAGATCAAAGATAATACATAAATAAAACAAAAAGGTATTCAATAACTAATAAAATAAGAAATATAAAAATAAATATAAATATTATCAAAATGAATTCCGCAAAAAAACCAAAGGAGGGATGCCAAATGAAAACAATAATTACCCCATGGGACTTCCTTAGTGTTTTTGATGGCTCTCTACTACTCAACAGATATTAACAGGATTCTAATACTGTTGGAAGTGTTGCATGTCAATGTGGCTCACTGCTGAATGGGCCCATCTGGTATTTACCATATTTCCCAAATAAAGGATGAGGAAACATCTGCATCTCAAGGGTTCATTAGAAGGAGAGGGCATAGCTGCATCTAAAAAGTGTATTTGCAAGAATAGGAAGTATCTACCTACAATGGGTTAATATATACTGACTGGCATACAAGTGCAGCCAAGTTTAACTTGACAAATAACACACCATCTTGATAACTTGTCAAAAAAAGTTATCTGATTTAAATGGATTAAGATAACTTTATATTGCATAAACCATTGACTGATGTAGAGTTGTGTCAAATGACACTTGTTTATGCTGAAATATCCCAGTGCTTTGATATCTGTGTTAAGGTAAACTTGACTACATCTGTAGCTGCTTTTAAAGAGTTAATCTGGGTGGCTCACTATATATTTAATTAACCAGCAATTGTCACACAAAAGGAAGCTATGAAAGGTTTTATTTCTTTGGCTGCTACTTCTGGTTTCCCCCTTTTGTTTCTATGTATTACACAGGAATATACCCTTAACTGATTTTATATAATAACATATGGCTCTGGCAAAAATTAAGAGACCACTGCCCAGTTTTATAAAAATCAGCTTCTCTACATGTCTGACAGTCATTCTATTCCAGTGTCAGTAGAATTCCAAACAGAGTACACCTCATTCTACTTAATGTGCTTCTGATGGTGACCACCTGAACCAAATCTTATTTAACAAAGGAAAGTATGAAAAAACCCTACTGTGGTGTTCACAATCCTCTTGCAATAGGACAAGCTGAATGGCAAAACAAGTGCTAGTAATATCCTAAAAATAATAGGAATTAAAAAATAACTTTTAACCATGCCAAAGGAGTTGAAAAGAAAAGTCTTGAGTGAGGCAAAGAAGGGCTCAATTCTGGCTTTACTAGCAGAGGGATACAATGAGCGTCATGTTGCCTCCATCCTTAAAATTTCTAATATGGCAGTCCATTACAACAAGGTCAAGCAGCAGAAATTTTGGACAACAAAGCTACAGACTGAAAGAGGGTGAAAACAACTCTTCACTGACTGGGATGACCATCATCTTATTCGAATGTCACTCAGCAACCACAAGATGACATCAAGTGACCTACAAAAGGAATGACAAATGGTAGCTGGGGTGAAGTGCATGGCAAGAACAGTTTGCAACAGGCTCCTAGAGGCAGGGCTCAAGTCATGTAAAGCTAGAAAAAAGCCTTTCATCAATGAGAAGCAAAGGAGAGCCAGGCTGAAGTTTGTCAAAGACTATAAGGATTGGACCATAGAAGACTGGAGTAAGATAATCTTCTCTGATGAGTCTAATTTTCAGTTTTGCCCAACACCTGCTCATCTAATGGTTAGACAGAGACCTGGAGAGGCATACAAGCCACAGTGTCTTGCACCCACTGTGAAATTTGGTGGAGATTCGGTGATGATCTGGGGATGCTTCAGCAAGGCTGGAATTGGGCAGGTTAATCTTTGCGAAGGACGTATGAATGAACTACATACAATGTTATCCTGGAAAAACAGTTGATTCCTTCTGCTCTAGCAATGTTCCCCAACTCTGAGGACTCGTTTTTCCAGCAGGACAATGCGCCATACCACATAGCTAGGTCAATCAATGTGTGGATGAAGGACCAACACATCAAATCCCTGTCATGGGCAGCCCAATCTCCAGACATGAATTCCATTGAAAGCCTCTGGAATGTAATCAAGAGGAATCATCAATGGGCATCATCAAAAGGCTGTAAGTCGGACACTTTACATCGCATATACCTGTGTGACTGGCATTATACCCAAGCCCTATTGGTGTGCAATTGTTTCTAGTAGGCAGTAAACCCCTTCATAATCTGGTAGGTGTTTTTGGTGGCTGTTTTTATTAGTAGTTTGCACCTGTGCTGCCCCTTCCTTTATTAGTAGCGGCCTGCTGCATCCTGCAAGAAATGCATTTGTCATCAGACAGGTTTTGGGAAGGCTGTATCCTTATGGTTAGTACAGTATATGGTAAAATCTATGGTGTAGTTCAGAGGTAAAACTCATCTCTCAAAAAACAAGCCCTCACATGGCCATATTGATGGAAATAAAAGTTATGGCTCTGTGAAGGAGGGGAGCAAAAAACAAAAGTGCAAAAATGGAAAATCCCCTGGTGGTGAAGGGGCTAAGCTAACTCCAGTCTCCTTTTTTTTAAATATTTGAGCTTTCATTTCATTTATATTTTTTTAAAATTTTCCTTGATTGTATCAATTTAAGAAATGTTTTATATAATTTGGTCTCCTTTAACTTCATGCAGTTTCCTAGAAGTGGACTCTAAAAAGAGTGCTGGACTGGTACATAATGCAATAAAATGTTATTATTAAAAAAAATATATAAAACTGAGAGTCCCCAGTGGTTGGTTGTTGGTACCTTTTTTAATAATAACTGAAAAGATGGTAAAAATAGCAAACTTTCCATACTAATCACGTTCATGACCGGGCCAATTTTTACAATTCTGACCACTGTCCCTTTATGAGGTAATAACTCTGAAATGCTTCCATGGATCCCCGTGATTCTGACAATGTTTTCTTATGACATATTGTACTTCATGTTAGTGGTAAAATTTAATTGATATCTCTTGCATTTATTTGTGAAAAAATGTAAATTTGGCAAAAATTTAGAAAATTTTGCAATTTTCCAAATTTGAATTTTTATGCCAATAAATCACAGAGATATGGCACACAAAAACTTAATAAATAACATTTCCCATATGTTTACTTTACATCAGCACAATTTTGGAACCAATATTTTTTTTGTTACGAAGTTATAAGGGTTAAAAGCTGACCAGCGATTTCTCATTTTTGCAACACCATTTTATTTTTAGGGACCACATCACATTTGAAGTCACTTTGAGGGGTCTATATGATAGAAAATACCCAAAAATGATACCATTCTAAAAACTGCACCCCTCAAGGTGCTCAAAACCACATTTCAAGAAGTTTATTAACCCTTCAGGTGCGTTACAGGAATTTTTTGAATGTTTAAAAAAAATGAACATTTAACTTTTTTCACAAAAAAATTACTTCAGGTCCATTTTTTTATTTTACCAAGGGTAACAGGAGAAATTGGATGCAAAATTTATTGTGCAATTTGTCATGAGTACACTGATACCTGATATGTGGGGGGGAACTACTGTTTTGGCACATGGCAGAGCGCCATTTGACTTTTTCAATGCAAAATGGGCTGGAATTCAGATTGGACGCCATGTCACATTTGGAGAGCCCCTGATGTGCCTAAACAGTGGGAACCCCCCACAAGTGACCCTATTTTGGAAGCTAGACCCCCCCAAGGAACTTATCTAGATATGTGGTGAGAACTTTGAACCCCCAAGGGCTTCACAGAAGTTTATAACATACAGCTGTACAATTAAAAAATCATATTTTTTCCACAAAAATGATCTTTTCACCCCCAATTTTTAGTTTCCCAAGGGTAACAGGATGCCAAAAGTTATTGTGCAATTTGTCCTGAGTACGCTGATACCCCATATGTGGGGGTAAACGACTATTTGGGCGCAGGGCAGAGCTCGGAAGGGAAGGAGCACCATTTGAATTTTTTGGCTGGAATTGAGATTGGACACCATGTCGCGTTTGGAAAGCCCCTGATGTGCCAAAACAGTGGAAACCCCCAAAAATGACACCATTTTTAAAACTAGACCCCCAAAGGAACTTATCTCGATGTGTGGTGAGAACTTTGAACCCCCAAGGGTTTCATAGAAGTTTATAACGTACAGCGGTACAATTAAAAAATCATAATTTTTCCACAAAAATGATCTTTTCACCCCCAATTTTTAGTTTCCCAAGGGTAACAGGACCCCAAAAGTTATTGTGCAATTTGTCCTGAGTATGCTGATACCCCATATGTAGGGGTAAACGACTATTTGGGCATATGGCAGAGCTCGGAAAGGAAGCAGCGCCATTTGACTTTTTTGGCTGGCGTGAAAATAAAAATATCATATTTTTTCCACAAACGCTCTTTTAGTCCCCAATTTTTTATTTTGCCAAGGGTAACAGGAGAAATTGGACCTCAATAGTTGTTGTCCAATTTGTCCTGAGTACACTGAAACCCCATATGTAGGAGAAAACTACTGTATGGGCACACGTCGGGGCTTGGAAGGGAAGTAGTGACATTTTGGAATGCAGACTTTGATGGAATGTTCTGCGGATGTCATGTCGCGTTTGGAGAGCCTCTGATGTGCCCAAACAGTGGAAACCCCCCAATTATAACTCCAATCCTATCTCCAGCACAACCCTAACCCTAATCTCAGCCCTAGCCCTAGTCCTAACCCTAACCCTAGCCCTAATGGGAAAATAGAAATAAATACTTTTTTTAATTTTATTATTTTTCCCTAACTAAGGGGGTGATAAAGGGGGGTTTGATTTACTATTTATGGCAGGTTTTTATTTTTGGCAGCTGTCATACGATAAAAGATGCTTTCTATTGTAAAAATAGTTTTTGCATCACCAGATTTTGAGAGCTATAATTTTTCCATATTTCGACCCACCGAGTCATGTGAGATCTTATTTTTTGCTGGATGACATTTTTATTGGTACCATTTTCGGGCACATGACTTTTTTGATCGCTTTTTATTCCGATTTTTGGGATGCAGATTGAACAAATAACAGTATTTCCTGAATTTCTTTTGGGGGGTGCGTTTACACTGTTCTGCGTGTGGTAAAATTGATAAAGCAGTTTTATTCTTCGGGTCAGTATGATTACAACGATACCTCATTTATGTCATTTTTTATGTTTTGGTGCTTTTATGCAATGAAAACAATTTTATATAAAAAAAATAATTATTTTTGCATCGCTTTATTCTGTGAGCTATAACTTTTTTATTTTTTCATTGATGATGCTGTGTGGCAGCTCATTTTTTGCGGGACAAGATGATGTTTTCAGTGGTACCATGGTTATTTATATCTGTCTTTTTGATGGCGCATTATTGTACCTTTTGTTCGGCGGTATGATAATGAAGCATTATATTTTTGCTTTGCTTTGTATTTTTATTTTTTAAGGGGTTCGCTAAAGGTGTTAACTAATGGGACAGTTTTATAGGATGGGATGTTAAGGACGTGGTGATACTAATTATGTATACTTTTATTGTTTTTTTTTATTTCCAAAAAATAAATTTATTAGGGAATATTTTTTTTTTATTATTTATTTAACGATTTTTTATAAATTATTTTTACACTTTTTTTTTTTTACTTTATTACATTGTCCCGGGGGGGACATCACTGTCATGTGTCAGATCGCTGATCTGACATGTCACACAGAACTGTAATAAATTAGCGATCTGACAGGCGCTGCACAAGGCTTCCTCATGCCTGTTATCTGCAGGCACTGAGGAAGCCACCTACCTGCAGGCCCCCCGAAGGCCCCCATGGCCATATTGGATCTGGGAACCTGCAGGGGAGGAGGCCCCCAGAGCAGCGCAGCACATCGCTGGGGGTCTCAGGGAAGCATGGAGGGAGCCCCTTCCCTGCCGATGCTTCTCTAAACCCCCGGTACACTGCGATCATGTTTGATCACAGTGTGCCAAGGGTTAACATGCTGGGTGTAGCTGTGACCACCCCTGACACATAGTGCCGGGTGCCAGCTGTAATAATCAGCTGACACCCGGCCGCGATCAGCGGCGTCCCCCCCGGGAGACCTGAGGAGTCTCAAAAGATTGCAATGTGTTACCATCTTGTCAGTTAGCCATTAAAAGGTGTCAACCACTGAGGACACTCAAGTTTTAATATTTTCCTTTCTATATGCTAACATGGTACAAATATATTTTCTTCCTGTTTCATTATTAAATAATTTTTGTAGGTAACAAATGTGTGTTAAAACTTGATTCTGAACAAATGAAGGCTCTGTGTGTGACTAAATCAACTTGATCATATAAAATACAATAAACTAACAAGACATAGCAAGTTATAAGACATAACAGGGGTTAAATAAGTAGCATTATCATTACAAATATCATATTTGCATATTAGTGATGATGAATCGTCTGAAATTTGACTTTGACAATTTAGCTGAATGTAGTTGGGAAATTCCCATTGCTGCAATCAGTTTGCCATAAATTGAATGCACTCCAAAGCCTCCAAGTGCACTGAAAAGATGTACTGTACGTTACTGAACTTTTCTAGGATTGTAGCCAACTCCTTTTAAGCTCTTTAATGCAAGAATACCATTAGATATTTCAAAGTTCCTCCACAGATGCGGATATGGGTAAATGATGGTAGCTGGTAGTAACAAGCAGCCTGTTTAATTACACACTATAATGTTAGACTTTTTCATTTTTAATTTTATTTTTCTGTAAATACATAATTTGCCCCTTTCCAAAAAGAGCAACCAAGAAAAAAATTCTTGGTAAATGCAAAACAATAACAACAGCAAAATCCCGTAAGCATGTATGTATGTCAAACAGGTGTGAAAAAAAAACTTTGTAAGGTAGTCACAGAAGTAAATTTTTTTCAGCAATATTGTTGACTTTTTTCTGCATAAATTCAAAAAAGGAGGATTGAATTGCAGAAGCACTATAACCACACTGATTCAACTAAGCAGCAGCTACCAGCTATGTGGCTCGCCATTGACTTGGCACACAGACACAGTGACTCTCCTGTTTTTCTCTCACTATCAATTGAAACTGTCTTATTCACTTTTTCTTACACAATAACATTTCACAGCTATCATTTCACAGATTATCTGTACAGTTTCTTGATTTTTTTATGGCTTGCTCACCTCATCTCTATGGCTAATATGCAAGCTGTGCTGTCCTCTCACTGACCTAATTTACCTCAAAGTGACAGCTGAATTTCCTACTTTGGCTTTTATACAAAAAAACCTAAACCTATAACGCAAATTATACTGTCACAAGGCATTAATGCAAATGGAATATGAAAAGAAAAGTAAAATGCTAAATGGGGAATACATGTAAAATATAATATATATTTATTTAAAAAAACATTTTAAAAATAGACATGGAATAAAAGAGATCCAAACAGACAAAATAGAGATAAACAAAAAGGAGGGTATGGATGCAATTAATGGCTGCAATTATAAGGATATGGGAATGCACAGAAAGTGATAAGTCAAGGGACATAGTCAAATTAATTTCAAATACAGTGCAAGAGCAACACAAAGATAATTATGCATGAAGCCCGATGAGCTGAAACAAATAACGTATTTCTAATAGTTTTTCAATATTCCTATTGCATGCGTCGCTATTGACATCACCTTTCATTCTGACGGGCACCCTACTTCACAGGAATGGTCACCCCTGCTTTTCAATCGGGAAACTTGCAACTTGTTTCAATAAATAATTGTAGTTTATCTGCTACTATCAAAGCCAAAACTAAGTAAATTATACTCTACGGTTAGAATTTTTTTTTTTAAAAAATGTAATCCAGAAAGCATTATTACCATTACCTCATATAGAAGTGACTGATGTGATTGAAAAAAAATAATACTTTTGTTTAATACTACTGAAACAAAACCACAGAATTGTATTAAAATAAGCATTATCATTTTTTGCCCCTTAGATGCAAGGGCAGAGATATCATTGGAGCAACCTGTGCACAGGGATCCAAAAGTTAAGGGGGCCCATTTTCACCTCCAAAGTAGGTGAAATTTTGCATTATGATGAGTTATTGGACTGCATATATTATTCATGGACAAGATACCACTTCTGTCTGTGTCCTTCAATGCGTAGATGCCCATATTTTGAGTCATTTAGAACAACAAAAGTTGAATGAGATGGTGCTGTTTTCTACTATTTCTCATTTGTATGATTAGATTACAGCATAAAACATGACTGAAGGATTGAATGATGTGCCTACATTATATTATATTGGAATGCTCAATTACTAGTGATATATTCTGTTCATCCCCGGTTGTCTCAGTGGCAGTTGTAATGATGATGTAAGCTTTTTCATTAGAGTAATATCAAATAATAATAAGAATTTGTATTCGAGTTAAAAAGAGGATAAATAGGGAATGGAGATTAAATAACTAGGGAGCCTAGTTGTAAGGATTGGAAAGCATCAAGCTTTTTTAATACTTGCTCGCTGCATAAGCAAAATAACTAAGCATTTTCAGAAGCATTCAGTAAATGCATTTGCAGGACATTTATCCAATGGACACAAAAAAACTGACTCGATGATCTTGAGATAATTTTTGTGTGAGGGCCATGTCATCACTCCCAGAACTCTTTGTTCTTTGTCCGCTGAATAAATTTAAAGCTAATCAGACGCTTCCCTGATGGTGTTGCTTAATGAATAATCAGCTACTGTATTTATCAGCATTGAGGAAAACAAAAAATGGGCAAACTTAAGTACCATAGGCACAATGGCTGGACAAGGAAACTTACTGCAGCAGATGAAAGATACATCATGCTTACTTCCCTTCCAATTTGGAAGGCGTCCAGCAGTTCTATAAGCTCAGAACTATCAACAACCAGTGAGACCCAGCTACACTCATCTACTGTTTGGAGATATCTGTCTAGGAGTGGTCTTCATAAAAGAATTGTGGCCCAAAGGGATATCTTCATCACATAAACAAGTCCAAGCAACTCAACTATGCAGGACAACAAAGATCCTGGAGTTCAGAAAAATGGCAGCAGCTGCTCTTGACTGACTAGTCAAAATGTTAAATATTTGGCTGCAACAAAAGCCAGTTTGTTTTCTCAATGGTTGGAAAGTAGTACACTATTGAGATGTTTGCTGGCAAAAGAGAAGCATGGTGGAGATGCTTTGCAAGTTTGGTACCGCATTTCAACAAATTGAGTTAGGGAATTGTTAAACATAAATGGTGTCTTAAATAATGAGAGTTACAGGCAGATAAAGGTTTGTCATGCAATACCATAAAGTAGGCATCTGATTGTCTCCAAATTTATTCTGCAGCAGACAACAACCCCAAACATACAACGGATGTCACTAAAAAAAATATCTTCAAAGTAAACAAGAACAATGAGTCTTGGAAGTGATGATATGCTTCCACAAAGCCTTTATGTCAACATCATCAAGTCTGTCCGGCATAACATGAAAAGACAGCAGGATTTGCGCAATCTAATGTCCAAGAAGATCTGTGGTTAGTTCTCCAAAATGTTGGCAGCATTTTATCCACTGAGTTCCTTCAAAAACTGTGTGCAAGTGTCACTAGAAGAACTGATGCTTTTGAGCTATTTTGAAGGCACAGAAGATCACACCAAACATTTATTTGATTTAGATTTCTCTTTTGTTCATTCACTTTGCATTTTTTCAATTTTTAAAAATAAAATAATAACATTTCCATTTTTCAAGCAGACTTACTATACAAAAGTTTTAGATAGTTGAGGAAAAAACTGCTGCACAGTACTGTATATATAGGAGAATAAAATATCAATATCTAGCTCCCTGACACTAGCAACACTAATGAGGCCTGTCATAAGAACAGTGTCCCACCATGTTTCACTTTAGGCACTGTGCTTTTAGAAAAAATGCACATCTATCAATGGCACAGAGTGATGATAGCATTTCCTTTTTCAACATAGAGCCACGTACTCACATACACACACATGTACTCACATATACACACATGTACTCACATGCACACACACATACTCACATACACACACATACTCACATACACACATACTCACACACACACATGTACTCACATACACACACACACACGTACTCACATACACACACATACTCACAGACGTACTCACATATACACACACATACTCACATACACACACGTACTCACATATACACACACATACTCACATACACACACGTACTCACACACATACACAAACGTACACACACACGTACACACATGTACGTACACACACACATACATACACACATGTACGTACACACACACGTGCACACACACACAACTAAGTACAAACACACTCACATACATGCGCACATGCACTCACATACACACACGTACTCACATAAACACACACATACTCACATACACACACACACGTACTCACATACAGACACACGTACTCACATACACACACATACTCACACACGTACTCACATACACACACACATACTCACATACACACACATGTACTCACATACACACATGTACTCACATATACACACACGTACTCACATACACACACACGTACTCACATATACGCACACGTACTCACATGCACACACACGTACTCACATACACACATACTCACACACACACGTACTCACATACACACACATGTACTCACATACACACACGTACTCACATACACACACACGTACTCACATACACACACGTACTCACATATACACGTACTCACACACACATGTACTCACATACACACACGTACTCATGTACACACACATACTCACATACACACACACACGTACTCACGTACACACACATGTACTCACATCTCCAGCCCAGGCCACAAATCACTCTTTCTTGCCGGCTGTGACTGCACGGAGGTGGGTGGGCAGGCAGCTGAGGGACACACACACACACACATGTACGTACACACAAATGTACTCACACACACACACATACAGTATGTACACACACACGTACACACACGTACTCACACACACCCCACACACACACTTCCCTCCTGATGCGATAGTATCGGGCCTACCTCTAGTGTTTTATAAAACTGTCTTGTCAAAATATGGAAATGGTTCTTGTAATCAGTGAGACATTGATGAAAATCTTACCTTTCAAATTGTTATACTCATTTATGCTGTGTACTGTATATGTAAGAAGCAGATATAAAGAGCAATATATAGAAATGTATTTGTCTTGTATTTTTACCTTCACACAGTAAAAACACGGCCAGGAGTTCAAGCTGGGGAAAGGTAAAACATCTTAACTAGCAACGATCTAGCTTTAACAGATTTGTAGCATGGAGAACATAGAGATCTGCTGACAGGATCATGACTTGTGGAGGATTTTAATGATATATCCTGGTGTTTTGTCATTTCAGCTCCACCAGAGCCTTTACTGTGTAAATTTGCTGATGGAGGACAAAAAAAGAGGCAAAATCAGAGTAAATACACACAAAATGGTAGGCCGTGGCCTAGAGATGGAGAGGTATGTGTTACTATTATCTATATTTTCACCTCTAGAAAAGAATGCATAACTTAACTCTTGCAAATCCCTGTCAAAATCTCTTTTTATCTAAATGCTTGACTTTTTCTTTAAATGAATAAATAAATTAATAAAGAAATAAATAAGAAAACATTGATGTTGGATGGTGAGTAAATCCACACTGCTGGTGGCAGTTATGTGTACATAACAATTTGAGTTAGTTCTGACTGTTTGTTATTAAAAAAATGGATACCGTGTGGTATGGGCTTATCAAAACTGCTGAATAGGTACAATCAGATTAAAGATTTATTTATTTTTTAATGCAAATAAAACAATCTAATTGGTTCTATGGACAGCTGTCCCCTTGATGTTGTCAGGGCTCTCCTTATGGAGACCAGCTAATTATGGAAGCTTTTGACAAAGATACATGAGAAGAAGTATACAATTTAGGTCTCTACAACAAAATCTATCTCGAAATTTCACCTAGTAGAAATAGCTACTTTATAAGTTCAATATTAAAGGGGAAATCCAGAACTAAACTAACAAAAAAGCCAATAAAGTGAGAGATATAACAAGTGTCCAACATAATCAAGTTTGCATTCTTGATCTAGAGTGCCAAACCTATACAGGTAGGTTGGGCTATTGATAGGGTAAATCATATAGGGAAGTAACTAGGCCCTTTTTTGCACCCTGACCTCCTGAGTTCTGTATTTGTGTGGCATAGTAGTGGACATCCATACCACTTCAGCAACTATATATTTCCTTGTTTGGGAAATGTATGTTTAGTTTCCTTTTAATCATCATTAATAAATGTTATATTTTATTGGTTGAGTATTTTTGATTATTTAAGCCAGAACAAAATATTTTTTACTATGAGATAAAAAACTAACAGGCAGGTACTTGCTACCTAGTTGGCAAGTACCTGCCTGCTCAGTCTATCGCAGGCTCAGAGCAGTCACTGACTACTCCTGCCAGCAAATCAGCTGCTCCAAGTTAACAGGGCAGCACTTCTTCTTCCAGGCTTCTCTATTGATGGGGTATAACATCATGCTGATTGACAGCTGGCTTCCCACAGTTATGCATCGGAGAGCTGGTGAATGACATTGACAGTCCAGCCCCATCAACCCAGCAGAGTGGAAGAGAAGCCACTTCTCTGTTGATGTAACATCAATGGAAGCAGCAAGATTGTCAGCAGCAGTGGTCAATGATCACTCTCCCAGCAGAGATCTACTCTGGGCAGAACGGGCAGGTTGTAAGCAGTTACCTGTCTGTTAGTTCTTAGGACCACAGTAAAAAAATAATACAGACCTGGATAACCCCTTTAATTTTCTTTCATTACGTACATTTGCCCATGAAGCATTGCCAACAAAAGATAATGCTCCAATAATCTCCATAAGGAGACCAACTGTATTTCATTCTCTAGCCCCCATAGTTGCATCAAAAGCATCTCATTGAGCCAGCCAAACTCTTCTGTAATTTGTCTACTGTACCGCTGTGTGTATATGAGTTTCAGACTTGGCTATTACCCATAGTTGCACTATAAGACTAGTCAAAGGATAAGACATTGACTTGCTTCAAAAATGGATTATGTCCAGTATATCTCTTAGGCTAGGTTCACATTGGCGTTCGGGGGCTTTGCTGAGGGCTGTGTAATTCCTCTGTTAAGCCCTGCCTAATTCTGCATATTTCTGCATGCGTCCTGCGCACCTATGTTTAACATTGGGTACAAAGGACATGTGGATGTATGCGGATGCGTTGTTTTGACGTGCCCGCCGACTGCACGGGAACGCAACAAGTTGCATTTTGCGCAGATGACGGGTGCGTCAAAACAACGCATCCTCATACATCCGCATGTCCTGCGTACCCAATGTTAAAGATAGGTGCACAGGATGCATGCAGAGGTATGCGGAAGTAGGTGGGGCTTAACAGAGGAAGTATGCAGCCCTCCACAAAGCCCCTGAATGCTAAATGTGAAACCAGCCTTAGACCTGCATTGCTGCTAAATTTACCAAGCCCCTGATTAAACACAATAAAAGAATATAGATTATTGTAAGTTATCCCATGTGAGTAACTCTAACTGATTTACAACTGTTTTCAATGTTTAGCTTTCTGAATTAATTTATTTAATATCTAAAGTGTTCCATCTGTAGTATGTTTCTGGGCATATCAGCAAATGGGTAGAATAAAGTTTCAGCCAAAATTCCTTTTAAAATTCAATCAGTATTCAAAGGAAGAGGTAAAAAGTTCAAGTGAGGATCTCTTCACTGTGAATGCAAGTGGCATAATTTAGCTTAAATGTAGGGTGGCACAAAAATTATAGTGCCAGTTGTACAGCTATTATATATTTAAGCAGTCCCTGGATGGCTTTAAATTTCTGGCTATAAATGTGCTAGGATGTAAAAACAAAATGTGTGTAAACTTGGAAAATAAATTAGCATATCAATAGCTTGCTTTGTAAATGCCTTGTCTATTTATCTGCTGTACATCTGGAAAGACTAGACTGGCACTAGAGGATTTTTAGGATTAAAGGACACTTCAACCCTGATATCTAAGTCCAGAAAAACAAATAAGTGTAAAATATGTTTTTCCTCCAAACAAAAAGCAATTTGTCAATAACTCATGTACTTATTTTGAAGGGGTATTAGTGGAGATGTTATTGGTCTGCAACCTGTGCAGTGGCACAGAACATCTCAGCCACCCCGATGATGAAAGGGGGCTGAGTGCTGTAGGGTTTGTGACCGCATCTAATTTTTTTATTACATTACAATGTGTGGAACAGCATTGATATTTAGTTATACTTGGTGATATGATTGGCTAATAATTTAAGGCTATTCTCAATACGGGCATCTATGGCTCATTGGCACGACAGGATACAAATAGCTGATATATGCAGGTCCTACCTGTGGGACCTGAACTTATGTGGAGAACTGGGATCCCATGACACCTGATATCTTGGTATGGCAGTTTCCTTGAGTCCTATAAATATAATGGAGAGTCATTCACGTTCCCTTTCTGCCTCCATGAAGAACAAGGCAGTATGGAAGAATCCCATTCTACATTTACGTGTTGATTATAGAGAGATTTTCCATCTATTACACATTTCAGTGATATTTATAGAATGCATTTTTCTTGAGAACACCTATTTAACTGGACATACATTAAATGTAAGCACTTAAAGGGGTTGGATGCTGAGGCAAAAAAAAAGTTCCCAAGGGGTTTGGAGCTGCAAAAAAAAAATCAAACTACATAATAATCACCTACCAGTACCCACCTGAATTCAACATATGCCACTCTGTGGTCGGCGCTGAAACAGGGAGAGGATATGTCACCGTTCCACCAGCAGCAGGACCAGTGTAGCCTATGACAGGCCTATACAGCACATTCTCAGAAAAACATTAGATAATGTGATGCTCAAGTTACCTGAACATTGCTGTTGATCATAGGCCAAAGTGCTCATGTTGATGGTGGAAAGGTGAAGTCTCCTCTTCCTATGTCAATACAGCCCACACAACGGCTTGTGCTGGATCCGGGTGCATTCCAGTAGGTTCGTATGACTTAGGTTTGTTTTCTTTACAGCACCAAGCCCTTGGAAAACTTTTCTTTTTTTCTTGGACAACTCCTTTTAATGATAAATACCAGTAACCTATATTAAACAATAAAAAAATGATATTACTAATATTCTTCTCTTTAATACGTTCAGTAAAAAATGTTTAATGTGAGACAGCAAATGATTGGATTAAAATGCTTAGCCAGAACTTGCAATGATGAACTAGGCAACCTGTCAGATTGGCTATTTGCCAGACCCATTGTGATCAGAAGTAAACCATGTATGAAGCTGAGGCATCACAACTCCACATACTGTGTAGTAATCATTCTTGGATACTGCTGCTCAGATCCCATTTAACTACAGTATATTTGTCCAGAACAACCCATTTAATGTTATGTTACCAATGTCTGTATTCAGAGTATTTAACCCTTTCATGCAAAAGAACATACCAAAATCAGAGAGATTTCTAATTATGTCTAATAAACTCCTTAAATGCCATAATTAATAGCAACTGTGAATCTAATAAATTTGTGAGAGACAGAGGACTCTTTTTGGTCCATTGGCAGGTTACCACAGCAAACGAAGCATAAGAAAAGTCCCCACCAAAGTCTTTGATGGATATTATGTTTTTAGGCCATGTCACAGGTATAACTGTTGTGAGTTCATTTTCCCCTTCATTACTGAGGCCCGAGGAACTCCCTCTTCTGGTAAAGAAAGGTAGTGAGCCTGATTGTCAAACACCTGAGGCTGATGATTGTGACTGGCTGAGTGGAGTTACGGACTGGATATAATGCTGCCGATGCCCTTCTGCTCTGCGGGTGATTTCTCTGTGGGATCCTTGGAGACCAGTCTGAATTCCTGCTCCTCCAAAGCTAAGTTTGCTGCTTGGCCTTTTGCTTTTGTGCTTTGACTTTGTTTTTGCTTTGTTTTTCTGGATTTCTGCCATTCCCTGCTGGGGTGTGCTGAATTCATTTAGCTCTGTCTTCTGAAAATACCTGAGTGCTGATTCAGTTTTTGAAGCCTAGCTGCTTCAGGGCCTTTTTCATATCAGCTGGTTGGCTTATGTCTTTGATAGGGTTTTGGCAGATTGCAGACAGCAGCCTTCCTGTCCTTTCCTATCTAGGTAGTTTTGGGGCCCCGTCTTTGCCCAGTCTATCTTTCTGTCTGTGTTAGTATTTTCATCTTGCTTCACCGTCATTATATGTTGGGGGCTGCCTATTGCTTTGGGGTCTGCTCTGGGGCAGTTTAGATTTCCCCTTTCTTTCTTTAGGCCTATGTATTTCTCCGGCTGTGATCGAGGGGTCTAGGGCATCGTAGGAACCCCCCACGGCTACTGCTAGTTGTGTTGATAGGTTCAGGGGTCTGCAATCTGATAGTTGCCAACTTCTCTGGTTTTCTGGACTTAGCTTGTATTTCTGCTTTTGCCTCCTACGGTGACTCATTCATAACATATAACCTAACAAAATGTACTGACAGGGAATAGTGGAATGAAATACTAATCACTTCAAACCCTTATAGTAGTGATCACATGATCACATTTACCAGACTGTGGTGAAATTGGAATGCTGTGTCTTGGATCATTTTCAAGTTGGAACATCCAAGTAGGTCCCATGCATAGCTTCCAGGCTGACGACTGCAAATTTGCCTTCAGTATTTGCTGATAACGTGCTGCATTCATCTTTCCTTCAACTTTGACCTAGTTTTTGTAGCTCACACATTCCCAAAACTTCAGCGATCCACCTCCGTGCTTTACAGTAGAAATGGTGTTCCATTCATCATAGGCCTTGTTGACCTCTCTCCAAATGTAATGTTTATGGTTGTGGCAAAAAGGTTCATTTTTGGTCTCATCACTCCAAATTGCCTTATTCTAGAAGTTTTGCTGTTTGTCTCTGTGCTGTTGTGCGTATTGTAGGCAATTGTGGATGAAATTTTTGTTCATCTGCCTGACCATGCTTTTGTTTTTACAGAGCCCCCAGACTTTCCATTTGTTAATCATAGTTTGCTCTCTGCTGACTGGCATTATCAATTCATTGGATATCTTTTTGTATCCCTTTCCTGTTTTATACAGTTCAACTAACTTATCCCGTAGATCCTTTGATAATTCTTTTGCTTTCCTCATGACTCACAATCCAGAAATGTCAGTGGCTGGATGAAAGATGCAAGAGTCTGTCTGGATCCCAGAAACTCACTCAGCTTTTATTTTTATACACACACACTGATTACAAGCAAACAGGTCACAGGTGAGGAGCCATTCTATCCCATTTGTGTCAACTTCTGTGCATGATATCAGGTCAAAATCACCAGGGTATCTGAACTTTTGATCAGGGTTATTTGAATGTTTTGGGTTGTCATTATGATTTAAAAAGAGAAAACAGTAGTTTGACAATAAATGGCTTCACCCAACCACTAACTATGAGTGGAGAAAAAGTTTTAGTGCTATCTTTCATATTCTGTGAAAAAAGGCCAAGAAAGCAAAAATTCTGCTGGGGTATGTAAACTTTTGAGCACAATTGTATGTATCATTAAGTACACATACACAGTAGTTATACAACACACTTAATTCCAAGCACTCTGAAACATGCACACAAGCTTATACATCTCCTTTTAGTTTTGGTCTTTTATTAATGAGCAAGACAGCTCAATCTCAGCCATTAATTTTGAAAGTAATGAAATGAAAAGATCATTTGGGAGAAGTCTTTTCCCACTTTGCTACAAATGCAGTTAAATAGGCAAGTCAACGTTGTAATGAATAGTGCCAGCTTTCCCCTCCCTGACCAGCTACTCACAATTTGAAGTGATTAGTGGGTCTGCACTGGGCACATCTATAATTCAGACACACATTTCCATTTATGTTAGTAAGAAAACGGGCGGCACTTATTTTTTGTTTTATATGCCTGTGTGCAGGACTGGTGCATTTGCTATCTCCAGACATGAAGTGATTAGTGCAATGCTCAGCAGAGAAGCTTTCATTTAGCATCTAGTAACTGTTTCCATCCCCCTCAGAGACAACATATAAATGGCGAAGCACACATGAAGCATATATTGACTAGAAAAGCTTTCAGCCAAACAATTATAGATTTTTAGATCACGTATTCAAGCATATGTAGAGAGGAAATTCAAGCAAAAAACAAATATGAGCACTAAAAGTAATGGATGTACACAAAAGCTATACAAATACTGTATTATTAAAGGTGTTCTGTAAGCTGAGGTTATAGATGAAGATTAGAGGTCTTGTAAACAGCATTACTTTCTATCCTGTTAAAGGGAGCCTGTACCATGTTTTTACAGAGGTATAGATGAATAGGGCTTGTATACCAGAAAATAAATATTTCTTATTGGTGCTAAAGTTCACGTCCTCTTCGTCTCTTAAGAGGATATTTGTATATTTAAATTCCTACAGAAGCATTGCATGGCCTACAACTTTCCTTATGCCAGCTTGGCAATCACCACAAGAAAAATCTTCCTCCCTAGATCCCCTTCAGAATCCTCCCATACAGCCAAATCAGATATCTTGCTTTGCACTGAGGAGAGGGAAACACCCCAAAACATGTGTCTGCAAATGGAATTTCTGGTTTGGCTTCTTATCCTAAGCCATGTGGCAAGGCTCATTAAATTGTTGATATTGATTTTCAGGAATGCTATATCCAATAGGGAAAACTAGAGTTCAAGTCGTCTTCTGTTCTGAAGAGGCTTTGTGCATATTTAAATTCCCATACAAGCAGTGCATGGCCTATAAGTCTTTTTATGTTGACTTGGCACTCTTTACACGAAGAAACATTGCCTCTTGCATATCTTTATTTGTAGCAACCTACTGTACCAGTCATGGGAAATCTAGCATAGAAGTCATATATAAACCATTCTGGAAGTTCTCAAACAGGTGTATAAATGCACATGGAAGAAGCAAGCCTTGGGTCCTTGTAGCTACACTTCCAGTTTAAAGCCAACACAGGAGAGTATTTTGTGTATTGGTATGTGACCAGAGGTGTGTGTGAAGGTGGCTGTATTAGCTTCTAAGCCCTTCTCTATCTATACATTTTTTGCGACAAGCAAAGAGTTGGCTAGGCTACTGGAATAAGCCAGTCAATCAGATCCCCTCACTTGACACTGAAGCCGGGTTGAAGCTTCTAAGACTTGTGATTGCTGCTGATGTCTGGAGATCAAAATACTTTTATTAATATAGGTATATTAGCAATTATATATATATATTCATTTTCAACACATCTATTTTTTCATAAAAATAATCTCTTTAACCCCTTAACAACCGCCCATATGCCATTTAACGGGGCAGTTACTGAGCTCTATTCCTCAGCGAAACTTTTTAATGACACTGAGAAATAAGGGTATAGCACCCCCCACTGTTGGAAAATCTCCAGGGTATCAGCTACAGGGGGTTTCAGGTCGGTTTTTACCGTGCCCAGTACAGTGATCGCCGTTATTTACTGAATAGTAATGACCGCAGAAAACAAAAGTCAAATTTCCCATTCATTTCTCTCTCCTCTGATATGATCTAGCATACTAGTGGAAAGAGGAATGGGGTCCCTTGACCCCCCTGGTACTTCAGCTATCCCCAGACCCTCCTGCTCCATCTCCCAGCACTCCGTGTCTTCTTCCTGGAGGAAAATTGTGGGTGCAGGGCAGTGCAAATGCCGAGATCTGCCAGCCAGTACCTGGCAACACTAAGAGATTTTTCCTATTGGTTCATTTTGATCACTGTGATAGACCTTATTCTAGTGAACAAAACAAAAAAAATGTAAATCAAATCCTACTTTGTCACCCCCTTAGTTAGGTAAAAATAATAAATTAATAAAATGGATTTTTTCCATTCTTTGCAATTAGGGTTAGGGTTGGGGCTAGGGTTAGGGTTGGGGCTAGAGTTAGGATTGGGGTTAGAGATAGGGTTAGGGTTGGGGCTAGTGTTAGAATTGGGGATAGGGTTAGAGTTGGGGCTAGGGTTATAGTTGGGGGCTAGGGTTGGGGCTAGGTTTAGGGTTGTGTTGGGGTTAGGGTTACGTTGTCTTGGGTTTGCAGTTGGGGTCGGTTGTGGTGTTGGGATTAGGGTGAGGTTGTGATTAGGGTTTTGGTTAGAGTTATAGTTGTAGCTAGGGCTGGGATTAGGGTTAGGGTTGGTATTAGAGTTAGTGGTGTGTGGGGTTAGGGTTGGGATCAGGGCTGTGTTAGGGATGGAGTTAGAATTGGGGGGTTCCCACTGTTTAGGTACATCAGGGGGTCTCCAAATGCAACATGGTGCCCACTATTGATTCCAGCCAATTTTGCATTCAAAAGTCAAATGGTGCTCCCTCCCTTTTCATCCCTGCCATGCGCCCAGTCAGTGACTTTCCCCCACATACAGGGTATCGGCATACTCAGGAGAAATTGCACAAGAAATTTTCTGGTCCATTTTCGCCTGATACGCTTGTGAAAATAAAAAAAGATTGGGTCTAAGGTGAATTTTTTTGTGAAAAAATTAAAATGTAAATATTTTCCTTCCACATTGCTTTAGTTCTCGTGAAGCACCTGAAGGGTTAATAAACTTTTTGAATGTGGTTTTGAGCACCATGAGGGGTGCAGTTTTTAGAATTATGTCACTTTTGGGTATTTTCTGTCATATTCACCACCCAAACTCACTTCAAATGTGAGGTGGCCCCTTATAAAATGGTTTTGTAAATTTTGTTGGAAAAATGAGAAATCACTGGTATTGATGAGCGAGTATACTCGTTGCTCGGGTTTTTCCAAGAATGCTTGGGAGTATTTTGGCGTGCTCAGAGATTTAGTTTTCGCCATCTTATCTGCATGATTTGTGACTGCTAGACAGCTTGAATATATGTGTGGAATACCTGTTTGTTACGGAATTCCCACATGAATTCAGCCTGTCTACAAGTTGCAAATCATGCAGATAAGACGATGAAAATGAAATCTCCGAGCACGCCAAAATACTCGGAGGACACTCGAGCATGCTCAGGAAAACCCGCACTTAGCTGAACACTGTAGGGAGAAAATTAACTTTAGTCTCCCCAGGATTATTCTGGTTTCATCCAAATGGGTGGCTCTGGCACTGGTTCAGTCAGTGCTCTGTGTTTATAGAGCAGCAGCTGTATCCACACCCCTGGCCCTAACTGACAATGACTCTGCATTGTTAGTCAGGGTTAGGGGTGCGGTTACAGGTATACTCAGAACAGTAACGAAACCAGTACCGGCGCCACCCCGTCACTGAAATCAAAAGGCTCCTGGAGGTAATGAGCTGTTTTAGATATTTCCCTTCAATTTAGGGTGTTCACCTGTGATTTTTTATACTGACTGACAATGGATTGCCTTCTTTTTGTCAAGACAATTAAAACAGCTGAATAGTATAAAGACCCTAATAATTTCCCTGGGTAACACAAAGGTATTAGTAGCCTAATAATAATTGAATACCTGGTGCACAAAAAACTCCAATACTTTGATGACATTTCTGGAAACAATTTATAGAACTACTATATTTTATAACTGCTAATAAATATGGAGATTTAAAATATCATGTGTCAATTTGGTCATAAGAAATAGAGAAAGCATAGTGGTCCACGTATGATTGAATCAAATTTCCTGAAATTCACAGCTTCACATGAATTCAAACATTTTGAGATTTGCTTTGCATTTCACAAAAAAACTACCCAGCAGTGTTTCCCACAATGCTAAAGCATTAGAGAGCAGTCAAATGTCTTTTTGCCTGGCTGTGTGGGTCCCCCAATAGTGCCCTGTAGCTGTGACATCTCGCAGATTATCATACCTTGTACAGTGTTGGTCAGTACCTGGGTCATCACAGGTCAGTGGTTCCCATTGGAGCACAATTTGTATGGCAGAGTCATCTTCCATCCCCAGAATCACTGGGTAAGGCTCTCTCCTGTAGAGTGTAATCTGTTGTAGTTGGCAGAGTCCTCTCTTTCCCACCCCTGTAGTGTGTAATTTCTTATGGTCAGCAGCGCCATCTCACTCTCTTTGTCTCCTGTAGAGTGTAAGTTCTTATGGTCAGCAGGGTCCTCTCTCTCCTGCTGAGTGTAAGCTGTTATGGTCAGCAGTGTCCTCTCTCTGTTTGTCTTCTGTAGAGTGTAATCTCCTATAGTCAGCAGTGTCCTCTCTTCTGTAGAGTGTAAAGGTCCCGTCTCACATAACGAGATCATTAGAGAGATTGCTGAAGCGTCACAGGTTTTGTGATGCAACAGCGACCTCGCCAACAATCTCGCTACGTGTGACACATAGAGGCGACCGGCCCCCCGCTGGATATCGCTGATCAAGCTCGAATGTCCTAGGCCATGTTTTGATCATTGGCGTCCCACTGGCCAGCATGCATCGCTGTGTTTGATGCCGACAAGCGATCTCGCTGGCGACGTAGAACTCAGGGAAGCAGGCATGAGTCGTCAGAATAGCTGCTGTGTGACAAGGTCCCAACGACCACTGAGGTCATTATACGGATCGCCGTATCGTTGCTGCGTCGTTGAATAGATCTTCCTGTTTGGCAGCTTACTAGCGACCATGTAGCGATGCACCAACGATCCTTACCAGGTCGTATCGTTGTTGGGATCGCTATGTGTAACGGGACCCTAAATTCTAATGGTGACTGGGATCCTTTCTCTTTCTCTTCTGTAGATTATAAGCTGTTATAGTCAGCAGTGTCCTCTCTCTCTTTGACTCCTGTAGAGTGTAATCTCTTATGGTCAGTGTGGTCCTCTCTTCTATAGTGTGTAAGCTCTAATGGGGAGTTGGGTTCTTCTCCCCCACTGCAGTTACAAGCTATCCAGTATTGAGATTCACGCAAATGTATTAGCAGGAAACAGAATTTCTGGCAAACTTCAATTTCAAGAGATCATCTCATCTCTAATTAGAAGATATAGTAGCTTCATCTTTGCTTCAGAGAAAAGGTATCATTTAGAATCAATAATGTTGAAACGTCTTGGACAGGTTTGAAATAGTACTGCAAAGTAGGAATGCTGTCACAAATAGAGGTGTAAATAATTTATTTTTATCAATTATTAAAATACAAAGTGAGAGAAGAAAAGAGAAATCTAAATCAAATCAATATTTGTTGTGATCACCCATTGACTTCAAAAACAGCATCGATCTGTCATTTCTTCTCCAATATTTGAAATATCCATCCTGGCGAGTTCCTTCAAGTGCAAGTGTACCAAGTTATATTGTTTTATAGGCAAAGTATGTTAACATATTGATTTGATTTAGATTTTACTTTTGTACCTTTACTAACCATTTTGTTAATTTACAGAAATAAACGTAATATTTCCATTTTTTGTAAACATCCTTACTTTGCAGCACTTTTTACATGCATGCCTGAAACTTTTTCACAGTGCTCTATGCACTCATTTTTGTTGGATCCATTGGCATTAATGTCTTTTAAAGTAAAAGAAATACAGCTTTTTTCAAGAGTCTACATTTTACAAATCGTAACTCATCTACAATTCCAGTGCGCCACCTAGTGTTGCAAAGTGATGAGTTGCACTTGTCCTTGGCTGGCATTTCATGTCTGCTTTTTATTATAGCAACTTTGCCGTCTGTGTTAGCACATACAGATTTATTTATAGAGAAGAATAGTGAGTGATCTGTTGACTCTGATTTATTCCCTTGAAACATCGTAAACCCTATAAATTCTTAATCCTTTCAAGGAGAAGAAAAGAAGTCTGAAATTCTCATCCTTCTTTCAAGGATAGTTCATACTGAACAATTTGATTATTTCTGTTTGTGAGATTATATTTATCTATACTTCACCGGGAAAAATCATCAATGACAACAATTATTTGTCCAAAAATGGAGGGCAGACATTCCACATGTGCAGCTGTATGAGGGAGGAAGAGCTCAGTCACACAGCATGTATCTCAGGCAAGATTCTGCTGTTCTCTGTTCTCTCCTGTGTAGATTTTCACACTCCACCTTAGGACAGGGAGACTCTCTCTGTGCTTTGTCAAGCTAGTGTTGGCTAACCAACCAGACATTGTGATAGGATCAGAAGACAGCAATGATAATAGATGTGGCAGTGCCAATTGACAGCAACATCAGAAAGAAGGAATATGAGAAGCTGGAGAAAAAAACAGGGCATCAAAGGAGAACTGGAGAAAATGTGGAAGGTGAAGGCAACAGTGATTCCATGGTGATAGGAACACTTGGAGCAGTGACCCCTAAGTTGGAAGAAAGGCTACAACAGATTCCAGGAGCAACATCTGAGCTCTCTGTCCAGAAATGCACAGTACTGGGAACAGCTAAGATCCTACACAGGACCCACAAACTCCCAGGCCTCTGGTAGAAGACCTGAAAATGAGAAAGGACAACCAGGACCACCCACATTAGTGGTTGGGTGAAGTCATTTATTGTCAAACTACTGTGTTTTCTCTTTTTAACCCCTTCAAGATCCTGACCTTTTTCATTTTTTTGTTTCTGTTTTTGCTCCCCTTCTTCCCAGAGCCATAACTTCTTTATTTTTCATCAATATGGCCATGTGAGGGCTTGATTTTTTGCATGACAAGTTTTACTTTGGAATGACACCATTGGTTTTACCATGTCGTGTACTAGAAAACGGGAAAAAAATCCAAGTGCTGTGAAATTGCCAAAAAAGTGTAATCCCACATTTGTTTTTTGTTTGACTTTTTTACTAGGTTCAATAAATGCTAAAACACTGAGAGCTTATGTTTTTAGTCTGGGCTGAGGCCAACATCCATGGCCCTTTCCTAGGCTATTACAATAAGCCCGCAGCTGTCTGACTAGTTTTGCTAGTTAGATTTTATAGGGGGACCCTATATCAATTTTTTTCTGGGGTCCCCAAGTAAACTAACCAGTAAAGGCTAAGCAAACAGCTGTGAGCTAATATTAATAGCCTGGGAACCTTTATGGCTATTGTCTCCTTCATAGAATATTAACATCATCCCTCAGCCATCTGCTTTCCCTCTGCTGATTATTAAAATTACATGGGAGATCATGCAATTTTTTTGTTTTGGAAAAAATTAACAGTTGCTGTTTAGTTACCACCATTTTATGTTCATTCTGTTAATGCTCCTACATAGGCTGGTTACAGTGTGTGTGTGTGCACATGTGTGTATTTACTTTCCGGTTTACTATTGAGGATGTCTGGCTGACACCTTTTCATTGTTAAACCTAGGGCTTGGTGTCAATGACAGCTGCTGACACCAAGCCCTAATCACATTACCCTGATGCTTCTGCATCCAAATGAAAAAGAAGGTATTTTGCCAAGAAGGTACATCACAAAATGTTTTTAAATATCCTTATTTAGCTTAAAAAGGCATCAATTGCTGTATAAAAACACATGCAAAAAATGCATGCAAAAATGCATGCAAATTAAATTTCTGCTAGCAAATACTCAATGTGCGCACATGCCTTAATGCTTGAGTCACACTACCAATTTCAGAATCAGTCCAATTTTGTTCCTGCAAAGTCAGAAGAGTGTAATGCAAGTAGCATGCATTTTCCGTGTGAGTACAATCCGATTTTTTACACCTATCATCTGATTGTCATCGTACTAATGCAGTGCAATTGCTGTCCGATTGCAATGCGATTTTAACGTAAACTTGTACATATAGCAATTCTCTATGCCATTTACACGTTGTTTTCAAAGGAAATATTCTTCAAAACACATAGATAGATAGATAGATAGATAGATAGATAGATAGCTAGATAGATAGATAGATAGATAGATAGATAAATAGATAAAAAGTTGACAATTCAGCAGCCGTGTACAGTAAAATCACAGAGGGACCTGACAGGAAAAAATAAAAGGATTACATATAGTATAAACACATAAAATAGATAGTTATACAGATGACAGTGACATACATAATTATTACAGTGTGTATGCAGCTTACTGTACATGTATTAATAATAATGTATTATTTTTCTGAATAAAATGGTGTGGACTCCAGCGTAATTTTCTTAACCAGCAGAGGGAAAGCCGATGACTGGGGCAGGTGTTTAAAGGCTGGAAAGGGGGTAATACCCATGGAGCTTCCCATGTTATTAATATCAGCTAACAGCTGTATACTTATCCTTTACTGGCTATTAAAATGGGGGGACCCCCAAATAATTACATAGGACCCCCTTATAATTAAGAACCAGCAAAGGCTAGGCAGACAACTGCAGGCTGATATTAATAGCCTAGGAATGGGCCATGGATATTGCCCCCCATGCTAAAAACATCAGCTTTCATCCGCCCCAGAGAAGCAGAGAAGGTGCATCTATAAGATTCACCAATTCTGGCACTTAGCCTTTCTCTTTTATTGCCCTGTAGCAGTGGCAAGTGGGGTGATAGTTGGGGGCTTGATGTCACCTTTATATTGTCAGGTGACATCAAGCCCAGAGGTTAGCAATGAAGAGGCATCCATAAGACACCCTAATTACTAACCCCATAGTTATATTCTACTAGCTGAAGAGCCCGGCGCTGCCCGGGCATAGTAACTAATAATAATAATAATAATAATAATCTTTATTTATATAGCGCCAACATATTCCGCAGTGCTTTACAGTTGAACAGTTTCAAGCACAACAGTCATAAGTAACAACGTTAACAATACAATAATTAAAGCGAAATAAGACGACCCTGCTTGTGGAGCTTACAATCTACAATGAGGTGGGGGAGATACAAAGCATAGGTTTGTATTTACAATGATGTATTTACAATGACGGTCCAGCCATCTTCAGGGGGTGGGGGTTAGATGGAGATAGTGAATGGGCTACACACACACAAACATAACATGACTTTGATTACTGAATGTGATAGGCCGCTCTGAACAAATGTGTTTTGAGCGAGCACCTAAAACTATGCAAATTGTGGATGGTCCTAATATCTTGGGGTAGAGCATTCCAGAGGATTGGCGCAGCACGGGAGAAGTCTTGGAGTCGGGAGTGGGGGGTACGGATTAGGGCAGAGGTTAGTCGAAAGTCATTTGCAGAGCGCAGCAGTCGGTTAGGCCGATAGACAGAAATGAGGGAGGAGATGTAAGGGGGTGCCGCACTGTGGAGAGCTTTGTGGGTGAGAACAAGTACTTTGAATTGTACCCTGTAATGAATTGGCAGCCAGTGTAACGACTGGCGAAGAGCGGATGCATCTGAGTAACGATTAGCCAGATGGACAACCCTGGCTGCTGCATTAAGGATAGACTGGAGAGGGGAGAGTCGAGTGAGAGGGATGCCAATTAATAGAGCATTACAGTAGTCCAGGCGGGAGTGGATCAGGGTGACAGTGAGAGTTTTTGTTGTTTCCATGGTGAGAAAAGGGCGGATTCTAGAGATGTTCTTTAGGTGTAAGCGGCATGAGCGGGCAAGAGATTGTATATGGGAGGTGAAGGAGAGATCGGAGTCGAACATAACACCCAGACAGCGCGCCTGCTGTCGGGGTGTTATTATGGTGCCACCCACAGAGAGGGAAATGTCAGATTTAGGGAGGTTAGTAGATGGTGGGAGCAGAAGAAGTTCAGTTTTGGAGAGGTTGAGTTTCAGATACAGAGCAGACATGATGTTGGAGACTGCAGACAGACAGTCAGTGGCGTTCTGTAGTACAGCGGAGGTAAGGTCAGGGGATGATGTGTACAGTTGTGTGTCATCAGCATAAAGATGGTACCTAAAGCCAAATCTGCTGATGGTCTGTCCAATTGGGGCCGTATAGAGAGAGAAGAGAAGGGGGCCAAGGACTGAGCCCTGAGGTACCCCAACAGTGAGAGGAAGAGGAGATGAAGTGGAGCCAGAAAACAGAACACTGAAGGAGCAGTCGGAAAGATAGGAGGAGAACCAGGAAAGAGCAGTGTCCTTAATGCCTAGTGACTGGAGCCTAGAGAGTAGGAGAGGATGGTCAACAGTGTCGAAAGCTGCAGAAAGGTCGAGAAGAATGAGCAGAGAGTGGTCACCATTACGTTTTGCTGTCAGAAGGTCATTGGTCACTTTGATGAGTGCAGTTTCTGTCGAATGTAGGGGGCGGAAACCGGACTGTGAAGGGTCTAAGAGGGAGTGAGTGGAGAGGTAACGGGTAAGGCGTGAGTATATCAGGCGCTCCAAGAGTTTAGAGATGAAGGGGAGATTGGAGACTGGTCTGTAGTTGTTTGTGCAGGATGGGTCGAGGGCGGGTTTCTTTAGTAATGGAGTAATGATAGAGTGTTTGAAGGAGGAGGGGAAAATGCCAGAGGAGAGGGAGAGATTAAAGATTGTAGTTAGGTGAGTTGTGACGACTGGGGAGAGAGACTGGAGGAGATGTGAGGGAATGGGGTCGGTTGTGCATGTAGTCGGACGACAAGAGGAGAGGAGCCTGGAGACTTCTTCTTCTGTGATGGGAGCAAATGTGGAGAATGAGCCAGGGGAAATGCAGGGAGGGATGGGAGTCACTGAACTTGGTGATTGGGAGCGGATTTCCTGACGGGTAACTAACTGTGGTTAGTTATAGCAAATTGTAATTATCCTCCATCCCATAGTCCCGTGCCCATATACCCATCATACATATCCACGATCCCATAGGCCCGTGCCCATATACCCATCATACATATCCTCCATCCCATAGTCGAACGCCCATATACCCATCACACATCCTCCATCCCATAGTCCCATGCCCATATACCCATCATACATATTCGCCATCCCATAGTCGAGTGCCCATATACCCATCACACATCCTTCATCTCATAATCCCATTCCCATATACCCATCATACATATCCTCCATCCTATAGTCCCATGCCCATATACCCATCACACATCCTCCATCCCATAGTCCCGTGCCCATATACCCATCATACATATCCTCCATCCCATAGTCCCGTGCCCATATACCCATCATACATATCCTCCATCCCATAGTCCCATGCCCATAAACCCATCACACATCCTCCATCCCATAGGCCCATGCCCATATACCCATCATACATATCCTCCATCCCATAGTCCCGTGCCCATATACCCATCATACATATCCGCCATCCCATAGTCCCATGCCCATATACCCATCATACATATCCTCCATCCCATAGTCCCATGCCCATATACCCATCATACATATTCTCCATCCCATAGTCCCGTGCCCATATACCCATCATACATATCCTCCATCCCATAGTCCAGTGCCAATATACCCATCACACATCCTCCATCCCATAGTCCCGTGCCCATATACCCATCATACATATCCGCCATCCCATAGTCCAGTACCCATAAACCCATCATACATATCCACCATCCCATAGTCCCATGCCCATATACCCGTCATACATATCCTCCATCCCATAGTCCAGTGCCCTTATAACCATCACACATCCTCCATTCCATAGTCAACCATTATGACATCATAATGAGCGGCGGGGCTTGCAACCTATGATGACATCAGCGTCGCCATGGCAACCATTGTGACATCATAATGAGGGGCGGGGCTTGATGTGCACACACTGCTTCACCAGTATGTAGATAGGGTCATTATGACATCATAATGAGGGGCGGGGCTTGACACACACACACTTTTTCCCCAGTATGTAGACAGGGGCAAAATTGTTTGGTGAATTGGAATGCACGGGGTTAAAATTTCGCCTCACAACATAGCCTAGGACGCTCTTGGGGTCCAGACGTGTGACTGTGCCAAATTTTGTGGCTGTAGCTGCGACGGTGCAGATGCCAAACCCGGACATACACACACACACACACACACATACACACACACATACTGTACATACATACATACATACACACACTTGAGCTTTATATATTAGATACTAGCTGAAGAGCCCAGCGCTGCCCGGGCATAGTAACTAACTGTGGTTAGTTATAACAAATTATAATTATCCTCCATCCCATAGTCCCGTGCCCATATACCCATCATACATATCCACCATCCCATAGGCCCGTGCCCATATATCCATCATACATATCCTCCATCCCATAGTCGAGTGCCCATATACCCATCACACATCCTTCATCTCATAGTCCCATGCCCATATACCCATCATACATATCCTCCATCCCATAGTCCCATGCCCATATACCCATCACACATCCTCCATCCCATAGTCCCGTGCCCATATACCCATCATACATATCCTCCATCCCATAGTCCCGTGCCCATATATCCATCATACATATCCTCCATCCCATAGTCCCATGCCCATATACCCATCACACATCCTCCATCCCATAGGCCCATGCCCATATACCCATCGTACATATCTGCCATCCCATAGTCCCGTGCCCATATACCCATCATACATATCCTCCATCCCATAGTCCAGTGCCCATATACCCATCACACATCCTCCATCCCATAGTCCCGTGCCCATATACACATCATACATATCTGCCATCCCATAGTCCTGTGCCCATATACCCATCATACATATCCTCCATCCCATAGTCGAGTGCCCTTATACCCATCACACATCCTCCATTCCATAGTCAACCATTACCATTATGACATCATAATGAGCGGTGGGGCTTGCAACCTATGATGACATCAGCGTCGCCATGGCATCCATTGTGACATCATAATGAGGGGCGGGGCTTGACGCGCACACACTTTTTCCCCAGTATGTAGATAGGGGCAAAATTGTTTGGTGAATTGGAATGTGCGGGGTTAAAATTTCGCCTCACAACATAGCTTAGGACGCTCTCAGGGTCCTGACGTGTGACTGTGCCAAATTTTGTGGCTGTAGCTGCGACGGTGTGGATGCCTATCCCGGACATACATACACACACACACACACATACATACACACACACATACATACATACATACATACACACACTTGAGCTTTATATATTAGATAAACACACACTCAGAATAAAGTCCTTCAATTGAAAGAAATACACAGACTCCATTCCAGTGATGCCATTGTCCCCTGCAAGAAAATTAAATTAACAAATAACAATATTCCTCACCAGTCCAATGAAAAGATGATAATCAATTTGTCCCACAACAGGTCTAGCTCTGCTACATTTAGATGGCAGGCTGCATGCTTGCATGATGCGACCATATAGCCTGACATCCAGCAGAGACACTGAGCAGCGTCTGCTACTGCTCCCCATTGTCTCCCAGTGAACTCTTATAACCTGTCTGACATCATCCCAAGAGTGAGAAAGTTCTCACGCTCGCAGTGCCATCAGAAAAGTCCTGGGAGCTCGCAACCAATGAACTCACTTCACCTAACTGACGTCAGCGCGATTGCGGTGGGAAAATTGCATTAGTGGCCAGGAAGAGGCCATTACTCCAAAAGAAACATAAAAAAAGCCAGTTTAATGTTTGCAAATGCACACAGGAACAAAGACCTTCATTTTTGGAGACATGTCCTATGGTCTGATGAAACTAAATTTGAACTTTTTGGTCAAAATGACCATCATTACATTTGGAGGAAAAAGGGAAAAGCTTGGAAGCATAATAACACCATCCCAACTGTGAAATACAGGGGTGGCAGCATCATGTTGTGGGGTTGTTTTGCTGTAGAAGTGACTGGTGCACTTCAATAAATGCATCATGAGAAAAAAAGACTATGTGGCAATACTGAAGTAACAACTCAAGACATCAGCCAGGAAATTAAAGCTTGAGCAGAAATGGGTCTTCCAAATGAACAATGACCCGAAGCATACTGCCAAAATGGTAACAAAGTGGCTTAAGAATAACAAAGTCAATGATTTGGAGTGGCCATCTCAAAGCCCTGATCTCAATCCTATTGAAAATTTTCAAAGCTGAAAAGGCTGGTGCGAGCAAGGTGACCTACAAACCTGGATCAGTTACAACAGTTTTATCAGGAGGAATGGGCCCAAATTCCAACCAACTATTATGAGAAGCTTGTAGAATGATATTGCAAATGTTTGACCCAAGTCATTTAGTTTTAGGGCAATGGTACCAAATACCAATGAAATGTATGTAAACTTTTGACTTTGCAGTATGTAATAAAAATGCGATAAAACACTCTCTCTCTCATTATTCTGGCATATGTCAAATATTAATAATTATGGTAATCCTAATTGACCAAAAATGGAAAAGGTATTTTCTGATTTCATGTCAGATATTGACAAAAACATGCATATGTGTCTTTTTAAATAGTGTATGTAAACTTCTGGTTTTAACTGTATATGTATGTACTGTATATATACAGTATATGCATGTGTTTTACCATATATGTTTATTTTTTTTACACATATGTTTTTGTATGTATATCTGTGTATAGTTATTCACATTTAAAGATTTTGTTCCTTATATTGACAGGCAGTTTACTGGTAATGATTTTATTTAGTGATCCATCTCTATATATCATGCACTCACAGTTGCTATACTGTCCGATATGTATCACTGTACAGCCGTCATGGTTTGTACTAGACCTACTACATACAATAGCGCTATTATTGCAGTACTTATTTAAGTCATGTGATTAACACATTGGGCTTTGCTGTTACCACTCTCATTTTTATTGACAATCATTTCCACTCTGTATCTCATCAGGACTTTTGCAATTAGCAGCCACAAAGGCCCAGCATTCTTCACTGTATTTAGTAATCAAATACAATTCTGGTTCATTTTCCTATACTAACATGCCTTTACAGAGATGTATGCAATAATCTGCCAATTTATTATATTCTTTCTGCAGCACCAGCTTTTCAATGTTTTGATATTGTACTTACCCTAGGTACTGAACTTTCCCATGCTCTAATATTTCTCTTTTGCTCCTTAGTAGCTTTCCCAAGCCCTAACATCCTTTTTTCCCTTAGAATCTCGCTCCTTCCCCCTGCCACTACTCAGCTTTCTCATGCTCTAGTATCCTTCTGCCCCTAATTATGCAGCTTACCACAAAAGAGTATACAGACAGGTGCACAGGATCACAGATGCTGCATTCTGTGATGTAAAACATTTCCCTTACTGTTTTAACCAATGTCTTACCTCAAAGAAAGAAACATTTGCACATTTGCAGTCCCATGCTGTCCTGTCTGCATACTCTCTTTTGCTTCGCCATGCCAAAGAGTTGGGGTATGATCATACCATGCCCCTTTACAGTCAGACACAGCCATTATCCAGTACACAGCAGCGGCGCATTTATAAGATTATCTCAGCACAGAAACATTTTTTTAACACATCCAAATGTGGAAATTATTATTATTTCAAGATTTATTAATTAAAAAGAAGCTTGTTTGTGGGACAAACCCTTTAACTGTCATGCCCATTTGTTTGTTTTTTCCTTTGAATAATGTTTGAGGAATAAAATACTTAGTCTACATCTTGTATCCTCTTTCATTCCATTTAGTCTTCCTCATCCAGTAGCACCCATTGTCAGTATTTTCTACCAGACTCTATTTTAAAACTATATTGTGTTACATCTAGAGCAACACCTAATGGGCTTTTCATGACACAAGATGACTAAAAGCATCAAATACTCAATACTGATGTCCAGAAATTCTGAAAGTCTCAGTAGATTTGTACTTTTAGCAACTAATTTCATGGTAACTGAACACCAAATGTGTTGTAAGTTTACAATATTTTTAAAGTTTCCATGCGCAATCAACCACACCAGAGGTTCTGCCTAAATTCACATCCACTACATGAACATTTATATGCAATGATATTAAACCTTATAATACCATAAATAGGAGTGGTTGGAAAGATGATGATGGTTGTACTAAAGCTATAACTTTCTTCTATCAGATTTATAATAGTTGTCTTGGCTATTGAGCGGTTGTTCCAGATATTTTATGATGTACATGACCTTTGTTTAGGATATATATAATACAATTTGGATATGTAGAGGACTAGAGAGAGAACATTAGGAGATATCTGAAACATCCACTCATTTCCATGTGAAGTAAAAACCTATTAGTCCATTATTCTATTCTATTAGCTAGTGTTTATAGAATCTGTAATTAAAAAGTTATCGCAAAGTCTATAACTCTAGTGTGTAGAGGCTCAATATGCATTAGTGGTTTCTGGTACAGTTGTCGAGACTATTGAATACTATTGTTATTGTTGTGAAGTACCTCCACTTGCAATTTGAAACATTGATAATTCAATGTGCAGCCGGTAGAGATGAGTGGATCATTTGAAATTCGTGTTCACTGACTTTGCCAAATTTTCTCCCTAATTTTGATTTGTGGCAAATACTGTAAATCTTCGTGAATCGTAATACTGGAAATCTTAAACTTTCTATGAAATTATATGCAGGAGACAGAGAACCTTACTGACCATAAGAACTTACATCTACAGGAGAGGTAGAGGGGACTCTGCTGACCATAAGAGCTTACACTTTACGAGAGAGAGGACCTTGTTGACCATTAGAGCTTACACTACAGGCAAAAGAAAGAACCCTGCTTGCCATAAGCACTTAAACTGAACAAGAGAGAGAGGACCTTTCTGAACATAAGAGCTGACCCTCTACAATACAGAGGATCTTATTGGGAGCATACACTCTACAGGCAGAAAAGAGAGAGAGAGGACCCTGCTAATCATAAAAGTTCACACTCTACAGGAGAGAGAGACTTACCTAGTGACTCTGGAGATGGAAAATAACTTGGTGTTGAAACTGTGCTCCACTGGGAGCCACTGATTTATGATGGTCCAGCCACTGATGACTGCTGCACAAAATATGATAATCCATAAGATGTCATAATTGTATAGCATTATGGGGAGGCCCATGCAGCAATGCAGAATTGCATAGCATTGTGGGAAATGGTCCTAGCAAGTTTTCTTTGTGAACCGCAAATCAAATCATATGCAGTACAGCTCACTCATTGCTGCAGTAACTCCCATAATGAAACACAGCCAGGCCTAGATGGGTTGACACAGGTCGGTCACAATTTATTAATGACATAAGCAGAGGAAGGCAATTACATTTCATAATGGGCTCATAGCCGAAGGTCCTGTCCGTGATCGACAGGCAAATGTGCCATTGAGCGGTTACGAACCTTTGCCCTCCTCCACATCTTCCGCTGTGACATAATATTATTAACAAGGGTTATACATATATTTATTTATTATATATATATATATATATATATATACACATATATATGCACAATTAGTATGGCAATTTAAGCACCGTTAAAATATATGAAGGAGGGAGGGTGGGACAAAAGCGTCCTGGGGTCGGCTGGAGGAAAAGGAAGTTACTGACCCGGGCCCTGGATTTAACCTCTGTAGGTGAGGATGTACAGTTGTGGCCAAAAGTATTGACACCCCGCAATTCTGTCAGATAATACTCAGTTTCTTCCTGAAAATGATTGCAAACACAAATTCTTTGGTATTATTATCTTCATTTAATTTGTCTTAAATGAAAAAACACAAAAAGAATTGTCCTAAAGCCAAATTGGATATAATTCCACACCAAACATAAAAAAGAGGGTGGACAAAAGTATTGGCACTGTTCGAAAAATCATGTGATGCTTCTCTAATTTGTGTAATTAACAGCACCTGTTACTTACCTGTTTCACCTAACAGGTGTTGGCAATAACTAAATCACACTTGCAGCCAGTTGACATGGATTAAAGTTGACTCAACCTCTGTCCTGTGTCCTTATGTGTACCACATTGAGCATGGAGAAAAGAAAGAAGACCAAAGAACTGTCTGAGGACTTGAGAAACCAAATTGTGAGGAAGTATGAGCAATCTCAAGGCTACAAGTCCATCTCCAAAGACCTGAATGTTCCTGTGTCTACCGTGAGCAGTGTCATCAAGAAGTTTAAAGCCCATGGCACTGTGACTAACCTCCCTAGATGTGGACGGAAAAGAAAAATTGACAAGAGATTTCAATGCAAGATTGTGCGGATGTTGGATAAAGAACCTCGGCTAACATCCAAACAAGTTCAAGCTGCCCTGAAGTCCAAGGGTGCAACAGTGTCAACCCGTACTATCCGTCGGTGTCTGAATGAAAAGGGACTGTATGGTAGGAGATCCAGGAAGACCCCACTTCTTACCCCGAGACATAAAAAAGCCAGGCTGGAGTTTGCCAAAACTTACCTGAAAAAGTCTAAAACGTTTTGGAAGAATGTTCTCTGGTCAGATGAGACAAAAGTAGAGCTTTTTGGGCAAAGGCATCAACATAGAGTTTACAGGAGAAAAAAAGAGGCATTCAAAGAAAAGAACACGGTCCCTACAGTCAAACATGGCGGAGGTTCCCTGATGTTTTGGGGTTGCTTTGCTGCCTCTCGCACTGGACTGCTTGACCATGTGCATGGCATTATGAAGTCAGAAGACTACCAACAAATTTTCCAGCATAATGTAGGGCCCAGTGTGAGAAAGCTTGGTCTCCCTCAGAGGTCATGGGTCTTCCAGCAGGACAATGACCCAAAACACACTTCAAAAAGCACTAGAAAATGGTTTGAGAGAAATCACTGGAGACTTCTAAGGTGGCCAGCAATGAGTCCAGACCTGAATCCCATAGAACACCTGTGGAGAGATCTAAAAATGGCAGTTTGGAGAAGGCACCCTTCAAATATCAGGGACCTGGAGCAGTTTGCCAAAGAAGAATGGTCTAAAATTCCAGCAGAGCATTGTAAGAAACTCATTGATGGTTACCGGAAGTGGTTGGTCGCAGTTATTTTGACTAAAGGTTGTGTAACCAAGTATTAGGCTGAGGGTGCCAATACTTTTGTCTGGCCCATTTTTGGAGATTTGTGTGAAATGATCAATGTTTTTTGCTTCATTCTCTTTTGTGTTTTTTCATTTAAGACAAATTAAATGAAGATAATAATACCAAAGAATTTGTATTTGCAATCATTTTCAGGAAGAAACTGAGTATTATTTGACAGAATTGCAGGGGTGTCAATACTTTTGGCCACAACTGTAGGACCCTTCCCCTTTAATCCAATTGGATAGCTGGGCATCCCAATTAGTGCATCATATGGGGGAGTAGTGGGAGGAGGGAACTGGGCACTGAACTGTATTTTTTCTATCTTTGTCCATATGGGCTCCACAGTCAGAGGCACGTTCCTTAATTAGTACCGTGCCTACCAGACTGTGGAGACCAGTGTGTCTTAAACAGTGCCTTCCACCCTCCCACCAATCCCGAACCTTTGCCCTCTTCCTCATCTTCTGCCATGGAGGATCATTGTTTATGATCTATACAGGACTTCGACCCCGCGCTCATCAGCATTAGGGGCCTGTTTTACTCTATGGTGTAAGCTGCCCAAAAATATGAAAATATGTCGAGATCAATGTCCATAAGTGAACACTGTCCAGTCTCAATAGTGCTGAGGTATCACCTTCCAGCTAGTGGTGACAAACCACAATTACTCTTCACGAAATTCACCATCCACACATTGATCTTTATCCTTGAGTGCTCTATGGCTTTTCCATCCCTTGCACCATGTGAGACAGCTCGTGGTATTATTTCTGATTACACCAATGCCATATCCAGGAAGAAGGTAAAACGTTTGATGTCTGCTGTTATTGTTGTATAAAGTTCTGCGATTTTGAGTTTGCCAAGGTCATTGCCACCAGTGTGTATCACTATTATTATCGGGTGTTTAGCCCTCCTGTAGATGTCATGTATCTCTGGGAACACCTGCTGTCATTGTGGCCCTCTGATACCTCTCTAGTTGACTTTTAATCTCGGGAAGCCTAGATTTTTTCCTCCAGGCCAAAGCTCGGCCGGTTTTGCCGCCCAGTAGACATATGAATGTTCTAAAACCCAAACTTCTTACAGAAGCCTGTAAGAGACAAAATGTGCTATTTGAGAAAATCAGATCCTATATGTCTGGCGAAGCATGCGGATTTCAGACAACCCATTTTCTGCACTTTGGCCCCCGATATTCCTGCCGCAGCTGCTTCGTTGGCTGCTCCGATTTGGAAGGAATACATCCCGTATTCCTTCGGATTAGCATCATTTTTTTTTCTCTAAGTATAGGTTGAAAATTGCCTGAAATTGATACTTGGTAAGAGGGGACCCGTCTGTATGTGAGAGGAAAAAATTGCTTATTACCATGTAGCATTTGACTATTTTTAGTGGGCATACTGGGACATCTGTTGCGTTAACCATGACCCACGAGCTCCGACTGGTGGGATCACACTTGCATTTTAATGGGCATCCATGGCCATCTGCTGCATTAACTAGGACCCACGAGCCCCTACCGGTGGGATCGCACTTGGATTTTAGTGGACATACAGGGCCATCTGCTGCGTTGACCAGGACCCACGAGCCACTACCAGTGGGATGGCACTTGGATTTTGGCATGTGAAAATGCAAAGTGTCACTACATATGACTATGTCCTCTTTAATTAAACCGCCTTCTGACACTGTTTTTTGACTGTGGCTACAATTTGCTAATGCGCACCGAACAGAAAATGCGATGGTGAAAGCTGCTGTTATTAGGATCGCCTCGTAGACTTGCATGCCAATGGGGATATTGAAATATTGTCATGCAAATAATCTCAATGAAATGGGGCATTGACATTCCTGACTCGGTTGAAGCCTCTTCTTGCCTTAAATGGCTTGTAATGTCCACCCACCCCATTAGTTGAAAGAAAAAGGCTATTCATTTTAAATGCGCCTATGAACCCGACACCCCTCTTTCTTTGAGCCAAATAAAAAATTCCGTAGACACTTCGCATCTCGCTTGGTCACACTTATCGACGGGCCTGCCCCAAATTAGAGAGCAACAATCCTCCCACGCCTTTTCATAGACCTGCTAGGTAGCTAATCTATCATGATTATGGGTGCAATATGGAAAGCCAGATCTTTTATAACAACAAATGGGAAACCTATAAAGAACGCGGGGAGTGTGCGAGCTTTAATAGAGGCTCTTCTGTTACCAACTAAGCTTCGGAGTCGCAGTGTTTACTTTATATTTACACAGTATACATTATATACTTACAGCATTTACTATATACAGTCTACACTATATACACAGTCTATGCTTTATACACAGTCTATACTATATACACACAAACTATCTACTGTATATCTATAAAGCTGAGTGTATGTATGTGTGTATCTATCAAGCCCCGCCCACTCTGCTTAGCCACACTTAATCCACATGCAAAGCCCCATCCACACGGCCAACATTGTTAGTGAATATAGGCGGTGACACATTCACCTTGAAAGCCACCCTGCAAAACTCACTGGCGTGGCAGTATCAGTGTGCGGCAGGCACAGGCCACATCTAGCTCTGTCATATCTAGAATGGAGTTGCTCCTTTGAGGCATGACATCAAGGTAAAGGGAAGAGCCTCATGGATTACACCTCTGTGCTCATAACAGGAATTTACTGTGCATGTGTGAGGGGAAGAGAAGAGTGAGAAGAAAATGAAGGAGTGAGGTGAAAATGAAGAGTTGTGAGTGGAAAATGAGAGGAGCGAGAGGAAAATAGTTGAGTGAGGGGAAAATGAGAGGAGTGAGGGGAAAACGGTGGAGTGAGGGGAAAATGAGAGGTGTGAGGGGAAAATGAAGAGGTGTGAGGGGAAAATGAAGAGGTGTGAGGGGGAAAATGAGAGGTGTGAGGTGAAAATGAAGAGGTGTGAGGGGGAAAATGAGAGGAGTGAGGGGAAAATGAGAGATGTGAGGGGGGAAATTAGAGGTGTGATGAGAAAATGAGATAAGTGAGGTGCTGCTGCAGTATGAGGCTGTGTATAGACAAGGGTGAGGCGCTGCAGGTGGAGGCTGTGCATGAGGCCACATTCACATGTTCAGTATTTGGTCAGTATTTTACCTCAGTATTTTTAAGCCAAAACCACAAGTGGGAGAAAAATACAGAAGTGGTGATGTGTTTCTAATATATTTTTCCTCTGATTGCTTTACTCCAATTTTTAGGTTACAAAAACTGAGATAAAAATACTGACCAAATAATGTGCGAACAAGGTCTAAAGGAGAAAAGTGTGGTGCTGCAGAAGTAGGCTGTGTATACGATACGCTTTATTGCAATTAGTGCAATTTCTCTCGGGATCAAGTGTTTGCAATTGTATATGGAACAGGATTGTGAGGTGCTGCCAGAGGAGACGACTATAAAGGAGAAAAGCTGTGCTGCAGAAAAATGCTGTGTATAAAGGAGGAGCGTGAGGTGCAGGAGGAGGCTGTGTAAAACTAATGAGCATGAGGTGCAGGAGGAATAAGGCTCTGTTGCAAATCTGTAGTGTTGAATATATGATGGGAAATGTTTTTATGTGCAATATAATCATTATAATTTGATATAACTAATCACAGTTAGTCACTATGCCCTGGCAGCGCCGGGCTCTTTAGCTAGTACTATATATATTTGTAAACAATCCGATAACCACACAGTATATACTATATAAACACAATGGAAAAAAATGCATTTTCAGGTCACCTTTCTATGATGCAAAATTCATGGTCTGGTGAACCAAGTGGTCCAGGCAGCCAGTTCCAAAGAATGTGGAAAAGATGTATCCAGCACTAATCCAAAGGTTCAGTTAAAAAAAATTGCCATTTATCATATTCACTAAGAACTAGTGTTGAGCATTCCGATACCGCAAGTATCGGCCGATATTAGCGGTTTCGGAATTCCGATACTGACTTCCGATACTTTTGTCATATCGGATTCCGGAATCGGAAGTTCAAAGTTGATTGACAGCCGAAATGACGTCATCATGATGCGCGGTGTGTGCGCATCATGATGCGCCGTCATTTCGGGCCTTCCGGGGGTCTCTGCCGGCCTGCCGGGGGGCTGTGCCGGCCTGCCGGGGGGCTGTGTGGACTGCCCGGGGTCTGTACCGGCCTGCCGGGGGGCTGTGCCGGCCTGCCGGTGGTCTGTGCACCCTGTGGGGGTCTGTACCGGCCTGCCGGGGGGCTGTGCCGGCCTGCCGGTGGTCTGTGCACCCTGTGGGGGTCTGTACCTGCCTGCCGGGGGGCTGTGCTGATGTCCGGGAGTCTGTGCAGGCATCGTCCGATGGGACTACAAGTCCCATCGGGCGATGCCTGCTACCATGACAGTGATTGACACATTAGCCAATGATGGGACAGTAGTAGTCCCATCATCCGGCTAATGTGTTGAATGTAAAAAAAAAAAAAAAAAATACTACATACATACATACTACATGCATGCTACATACATACTACATGCTACATACATACTACATATATACTACATGCATGCTACATACATACTACATGCTACATACATACTACATATATACTACATGCATGCTACATACATACTACATGCTACATATATACTACATGCATGCTACATATATACTACATACATACTACATACATACTACATGCATGCTACATACATACTACATGCTACATACATACTACATATATACTACATGCATGCTACATACTACATGCTACATAAATACTACATATATACTACATGCATGCTACATACATACTACATGCTACATATATACTACATGCATGCTACATACATACTACATACATACTACATACTACATGCATGCTACATACATACTACATGCTACATACATACTACATATATACTACATGCATGCTACATACATACTACATACATACTACATACATACTACATGCATGCTACATACATACTACATGCTACATGCATGCTACATACATACTACATACATACTACATACATACTACATGCTACATACATACCACATATATACTACATACATACCACATACATACTACATACATACTACATACATACTACATGCATGCTACATACAATACATTCATACAATACATACATAGACATACAGTACATATAACATAGAGTAACATACTTACCAATACTTGTCACATTGTTCCCCGAAGCCATTGTCTTTTACGGAATAAATATTAACATAACAAACCACAAAAATACTCACCCATGATCCGAAGCAGTCCACGAGTGTGTCCCACGACGATCTTGGGTAGAGAACTGCAGCACCAGCTGATGCTGCCGCTCTCTATGGGCTGCAGGAATCCAATGATGGAAGGTAGGTATCCTTCCGCACTGTATTCCTCCGCCACTTAAAAAAAAAAAGTCCCTAGTCTCACTTTATGGTAAAAGCTGTGTGGGAAATTCCCACGCAGCAATGGCATAAAGTGAGACTAGGGACTTTTTTTTTTTTAAGTGGCGGAGGAATACAGTGCGGAAGGATACCTACCTTCCGTCATTGGATTCCTGCAGCCCGTAGAGAGCGGTCGCATCAGCTGATGCTGCAGTTCTCTACCCAAGATCATCGTGGGACACACTCGTGGACTGCTTCGGATCATGGGTGAGTATTTTTGTGGTGTGTTATGTTAATATTTATTCCGTAAAAGACAATGGCTTTGGGGAACAATGTGACAAGTATTGGTAAGTATGTTACTCTATGTTATATGTACTGTATGTCTATGTATGTATTGTATGAATGTATTGTATGTAGCATGCATGTAGTATGTATGTAGTATGTATGTAGTATATATGTGGTATGTATGTAGCATGCATGTAGTATATATGTAGTATGTATGTAGTATATATGTGGTATGTATGTAGCATGCATGTAGTATGTATGTAGTATGTATGTAGCATGTAGCAGGTATGTAGCATGCATGTAGTATATATGTGGTATGTAGTATGCATGTAGTATGTATGTAGTATGTATGTAGCATGTAGTATGTATGTAGCATGTAGTATGTATGTAGCATGCATGTAGTATGTATGTAGTATGTATGTAGTATATATGTAGCATGTAGTATGTATGTAGCATGCATGTAGTATGTATGTAGTATGTATGTAGCATGCATGTAGTATATATGTAGCATGTAGTATGTAGCATGCATGTAGTATATATGTAGCATGCATGTAGTATATATGTAGCATGTAGTATGTAGCATGCATGTAGTATATATGTAGCATGTATTATGTATGTAGTATGTATGTTGTATGTATGTAGCATACATGTAGTATATATGTAGTATGTATGTAGCATGCATGTAGTATGTATGTATGTAGTTTTTTTTTTTTTCTTTTTTTTTTTTTTATATTTAACACATTAGCCGGATGATGGGACTACTACTGTCCCATCATTGGCTAATGTGTCAATCACTGTCATGGTAGCAGGCATCGCCCGATGGGACTTGTAGTCCCATCGGACGATGCCTGCACGGACCCCCGGACATCAGCGCAGTCCCCCGGCAGGCCGGCACAGCCCCCCGGCAGGCCGGCACAGACCCCCACAGGGTGCACAGCCCCCCGGCAGGCCGGTACAGACCCCCACAGGGTGTACAGACCCCGGGCAGTCCGCACAGCCCACCGGCAGGCCGGCACAGCCCCCCGGCAGGCCGGCAGAAACCCCCGGATGGCCCGTACAGACCCCCGAGAGGCTGTACAAGGGCAGGAAAGGGTTTTTCCAATTCCGATACCGGAAGTCTCATAGACTTGAATGGGACTTCCGGTATCGGCATCGGCGATACCGATACTTTTTTTAAAGATCGGCCGATCCATTCCGATCCGATATTTTGAAGTATCGGACGGTATCGCTCAACTCTACTAAGAACCCATTGTCTAAGGTTTTAAAATGCGTAAACGTCTAAACATGTCTATTTTTCTTTTTACATTTTTGTACTGTTTGACTTCTAATGAATCTAGTAAATGACAATTTTGTATTGATGCTTCGGATGAATGCTGGATACATTTTCTCTGTATAAACATAATCCCATATGAAAGGAAACATGCTTTATTCTATATACATACAGTCTTCACTATATACACTACACAGTATACACACAGTTTATACTATATGAACACTCTAAACCAGGGGTCTCAAACTCAGCCGGAAAATGGGCCAGACATAAAAAAAATTGAATATGAAGGGCCACTTTCTTTGCAGGAGAAAATTATATCTTCAGTAATACCATTATTTTTCTATATGACTTTTTGACCATCACTTCATTTTTTTGCCATGTTTTATATTCCTTTTACTGGTATTTATCATATAGGTTATGGTACCCGTGTTCTTTTTTTTAACTTCAGTTTTTACATTAAACAGCATGTTTAGTGGCCAAATGTTTTTCAGTTATTTTTTCATACTTTATTTAGAAATTTAAAAAACATGTTTTCCTTTTACAGTATTACTGTTTTACTATTAACTCCTTACAGTAGTTCTGAACCCTATCTTATAATAATGTCCTCTGTCCCATAAAAAAGTCCCTCGTCCTGTAGTAATGGGCCCCTGTCCTGTAATAATGTCTTCTGTCCTGTGATAATGTCCTTCAACCGGTAGTAATGGTCTCCCATCCCTGTCTTGTAAAAATGGTCCCCATCTTGCAGTTATGTCACCATCCTTTTCCCATCTTGTAGCAATATCCCCATCCTGGTTGCCATCATATTGTAATGTCCCCATCTTGTAGTAATGTCTTCATCCTTGTTCCCATCGTGTAGTAATTTCCCCATTCTTGGCTCCTTCTTGAAGTAATGTCCCCATCCTGGTCTCATCTTTTACTAATGTCTCCATCTTGTACTTATAACAATGTCTCACATTTTGTTGCTCTTTACACACACATAAATTAAAAAATCCATCTCACGTGACCTCACTTCCTTGACAAGCAAATTCCTCTTCCTCCCCTACACTTAGGGTGGCACATGGCAGTGAACATCATGTGAGGCTATGGTGGTGCTGCCAATGTCAGTCGCTGTCCTCTTTTTGCACAGTGGTTGGCACTGGTTTTGGGGTGCAGAGAACTGTTCTGTGCACCGCAATACATTTCAATTGAATGGAAGTTCAAACATAGGGAAACTTTAATGAAATTCGTGGAAAGGAATTGGTGAACACATCTGTAGATACAGTAAATAAATATTTCTAAGTGAAAGAACTCAATATTTGACTATTGCTTTTGTGACATTTTTTGATGGCCATATATGACTTTGCTTGTTTTCTTTTCTCATAACACTAATTGAGCCATAACGACACAGCTAAAGTTTACAGAGTGCTTCATAAGCAGTTAATCGTGTGAATCCTTCATATTATTGAATTAAAAACAAACCAAAAGCACATTTGGAATGAGCAATTACTCCCTAAATCCATTATATTGTCTTGTATCATAATATATAATTGCTAATGCGTCATATGAAGCCCCGCCGTCTTAAAATGTATTTCAAATTAGTTTAAAAAGTGTAATTTTTTTTACTTAACATCAGTTCCTGACAATGACTAACTAATGCTATTCTCAAAGCAAGTAGCGGCTTTTATGAATGCCTCAAACTACTGTTTTCTGCAGTTCTTTTGCACTTAAAAATATATGAAAAATTTTTGAGATTAAATTTGAATCGAATTAAGAAAACTTTAAGCTTTTAAAATGCAGTAAAAAGTTTCAGCTATTTACAATCATTGCTCTCTGTCGGTTGAAAAGAATGTTTCCACATGTTTTGGGCATTGATGCATAGTTTTGCAGTAACAAAAAATGCCCCATTTCCAGCAATTTTTCAAAGTCATTAATTTTTTTTTTCATTTTTACTGCAATTATGTTAAAAGCCATAACACAACTGCAAGTGTTCCATTTCCTAGACCAGTAATATTTGCAAATTACAAATATGACTAGGTCCATATGTACTCATCTACCTCCCAGATTTTTGCAGTTTAGTGCTATTGAATTTTCTTTTAAACTTTATTACACATCATTTCATAATATGGCCAACAATTATAATACTAGAAAAATATCCAACCCAAACACATCACAGCGCATATGTGGTGAAGAGAAAAAGGGATAGAGGGTAAATTGACCTATACAATTCCAGACCTCCCATATTTCCCTCTATTGTCCAAGGTTCAACACCATTCCACAATTCCCTTAACGTAATGACACTTTTCCACAATTTCCAGAAAATAATAATAGATTAAAATCACACTGGTGCTAAATTCAAAGTACTTATGTTAAAAGCCACTGGCACCCTGGCAGATAAAGTGTGCAACTCTGCCTAAAATAGCCATCCACATGTAAATAATAAATTAGGCTGCCACGTTAATAACAAGAAACAATAGGACAACTGTCCCAAAATATTTCAATCCCCTTATAATCCAGGGGATGGCACTTACTTTTGAGTGTCCGAAATTGCGGTTGTCCAGATCTTCCATTTGTGCAAATGGATATGCAGTCTTTAGATGTAGTCCAAAACTAGGGAGCATCTTCCCATTCACAAAAAATTCCCCCTTGCTCGTATCTGAAAGCTCCGTCGGTCAGCCTCCGCCAATCGCGCCGCCGTGAAGTAGCGTGGTGAGCGGGGGTGTGATTAGCGGGCGGGAGGCATGGTTAGCGGTGACGTCACCTGCCCGTAATGACAGACATGCACAAGGGCCAATCCTGACGCATTTCGAGGGACTCGTCCCTCTTTCTCAAGTTATAGAGTTATTTTACATTGGACCAATGCAATGGGGATTGTTCTTTTATCTATATATTTATTTAGGCACATTTTATCAATTTAATTTATTTATCAATTTAATTCATATATGCAGAGCAGCTGTAATGTAGAATCAGTTGTGAAATGACACTGTATAAAGTTTAGTAGGGTAATAGTCTAGAGTTGGTTATCCACAAATTGATTCAGCGGACCAATGAAAGGATATGTGAGTGAGCGTGGTTATAAGAAGACAGCTGTAGCACTGGAGCCATACCTTGAGAAAGAGGGACAGGTCCCTCGAAACGCATTGGAATTGGCCCTTGAGCATGTCCGTCATTACGGGCAGGTGACGTCACCGCTAACCTTGCCCCCACCTCTAATCATGCCCCTCCCTCACCACGCTACTACACGGCTGCACCATTGCCCGAGGCTGACCGCCAGAGCTTTCAGACACGAGCAAGGGGGAACTTTTTATGAACAGGAGGACGCTCCCTAGTTTTGAACTTCATTTAAAGACTGCATATCCATTTGCACTAAAGGAAGATCCGGACAACCAAAATTTCAGGCACTCAAAAGTAAGTGCCATCCCCTGCATTATATGGTGATAGAAATATTTTGGGACAGTATTCCTATTGTTTCTTGTTACTAGCATGGCAGCCTAATTTAATATTTACATAATAATATTAATACCTATAGAATTATGAAGTCAAGAGCTTCATATAATAAAATATAAATTGTATTGAAAGCATAAAAATTGCAAAAGTGCAACAAAAATGCAAAATAGTAAAATATGTACATGTAGTAAGTGAGGTTCTCAGTGAAGGCTCAAAAAAGGAGGGTTACACAAAATGTAGACATAGAAATAGTCAGGAAAAGGAAAATCTCTAACAAAACACAGTATACAAGGAATAAATACAAAATGTGTTGACTAGTCTCAATATATAAAAATAACACTGGTCAACAGCATTTTTGGTGCCAAAGATATTTCATCGAATTTAGGGTATTTTTGGGGTGCTGATTCTGAATATGTCATCAGTTTTGCCAGATTGGCTCAAGTTTTTGAGATTTTTGGTATCTTATTTATAGCACTTGTTGGTAAATGCGACGCATCATCTCATTAATTTCTTTGGATTAGTACTTGAACTGAGCAGTTCTCAATATAGTTTTGTGTTAATTAGTGTTCTAAAAGTTTGTTCATAGCTTGATTTTTGCACTAACTTTATGTTGTTGTCTGTTTTCCAGTGAAAAGCATGAACTCATCATGAAGAAGTTGTCTTAACGATCCAGACTCATTCTGTTACATTTGTGGTGAATATACACTGCCAAAACATAGAAGAAACATAACAGACTTCGTAAAAAAAGTGTATTTTGCCTATTTTGGGGTTATGCTTGGGGACCAAGACAAGTTTTGGGCACCACACATAGTGTGCAAAGCATGTATCGAATTATTACGAAAATGGAGCAAAGGACAAAGAAAAAGCTTCAAATTTGGTGTTCCAATGGTGTGGAGAGAGCCAAAAAATCATCATGATGACTGTTATTTATGGTAAACACAGGTACAGGCACATCTTCACAATGAGGGACAGGCCTTCTTGCAGATTCCATGTTACTCCCATTTTCGTTTCTTATGCTTATTGAATCCTTGCACTTGCACTGCACAGAAATAACAGTCATCATGATGATTTTTTGGCTCTCTCCACACCATTGGAACACCAAATTTGAAGCTTTTTCTTTGTCCTTTGCTCCATTTTCGTAATAATTCGATACATGCTTTGCACACTATGTGTGGTGCCCAAAACTTGTCTTGGTCCCCAAGCATAACCCCAAAATAGGCAAAATACACTTTTTTTACGAAGTGTGTTATGTTTCTTCTATGTTTTGGCAGTGTATATTCACCACAAATGTAACAGAATGAGTCTGGATCGTTAAGACAACTTCTTCATGATGAGTTCATGCTTTTCACTGGAAAACAGACAACAACATAAAGTTAGTGCAAAAATCAAGCTATGAACAAACTTTTAGAACACTAATTAACACAAAACTATATTGAGAACTGCTCAGTTCAAGTACTAATCCAAAGAAATTAATGAGATGATGCGTCGCATTTACCAACAAGTGCTATAAATAAGATACCAAAAATCTCAAAAACTTGAGCCAATCTGGCAAAACTGATGACATATTCAGAATCAGCACCCCAAAAATACCCCAAATTCATTAAAATATTTTGGACACCAGAAAAAAAAATTTTTTTCGTTGACCTGTGTAATAACCATCCCTGAACAGTTCTATTTATTCCCATAATATAATGAAGAGCACAAAACATATCATCATATATTATATAGTATGCAAATAAATCACATGTGTGTAGTGCACACCCCATGTGCATGTAGCACAGCTATGACCCTGTTAAAAAGCCGGGAATTCCTTACTCATTTGTGTAATGTACACCTCACATCATCAACCCGTGTTTCGCTTGGGCTCCATCCGGGGATTAATAATGTAGCAGTGAAAAGCAACTTGTAGTAAAAACAATTACCCTTTCATTGCCATACCAATCACTGGTCCAGTGAAGAATCCTCATTGAAATGTCATGAGACAGATCAAGGTAATTCAATGTAGTATCGTCTCTTCTACGAAATGGATGAGTCTAGCATGTACTGTGATTTTTTTTTCTCTACAGCAGCACATTAAAGGGAATTTGTCAGCAGGTCTCTGCTATGTAATCTGAAGATAGCAGGATATAGAGGATAAAACACAGAATTCAGGGATGTATCACTTTTCAAGGTTTGTACTGTTGTTTACTAACTGTGAAGGATTTATCACTAAAAGATTAACATTGCTGGATTACATTAGTCCAGCAATGGCCCCTCCCCTTGTGATAAGCAGCTCAATGTCTACGGACTTTGATCACACAGAGCCTGGTGTGGGCGGGGTTAGCTTCCTCAGCTCTGCTTCTTTCTAAATCTAAAAACATTGCATCAGAATGGATGCACCCAGTAATCTAAGTGACACATCATTGCAATTAGCTTCTCTTTGCCTACATTACAATGCTTTCAGATGAGGTAACAAAAACCTGCTGACAGATTCCCTTTAACGTTCCTAATAAGTATCATACAGTTTTGCCCCTTGGCCATAACTAGTGAATATAATTTTGTATTGATATGTATATACTGACAACATTTGACGGAACCAGCATTTAAGATGAAATTTATGTCATTTTCATTATCTTGCATGATGGCTTTTAAAAGTCACTGCAGCCTAGATGTCTTCACTAAAATGAATCAGGTAATGTAGTCATGAACACAATCTTATTAGATTAGAGAGAATGGGAATGGAAAGTCTAGACATGTCAAATATCTGTACCTGCTATTAATTTCTACTATACATCTCCCAAGGCAGACATTATTCTTAGTGAAAGGCACATCAGGTTGCAGATTTTCTTGCCAATCCCTTAAAACATTTCTAAGGGGAAGCTGCTTTCAATTCAGTGTAATACAAAATGTCAATGTATACGGCTTGAAATATTTTTGTTTTCAAAGAGGAACAAACATGAAATTGTGTGCTATTTTTAAGAATGCCTATTATTACAATATAAAATCACAATCACTCCTGGTAATTGTAGTGCAACCTGAAACTTTTTGTCTATCATTTTGTGAAATAAGTAATATGTTCAACATTCTAAATCAAGGTCTCTGTCCTTCTGCTATCCTCCGACTACACCACCTCTACATAAACCATAGACTTAAGACTGTTTTTTTTTTCTGTGGGAACAAATGGGGTTTTATTTATTTATTTTACTTACTTACATAATGTATCATATTCCACAGTGTTTTAGACAAATCGTCATTGCCCCCAATGGGGCTCACTATCTAAATTCCCTATCACTATGAAGTGTGGAAGGAAACAGAACTCTCTGGAGAAAAGCAGCACAAAAACAGGGAGAACATATAAACTGGTGGTATGCAATGATTAAGGATGATGCGTCAGAAACTCTAGCTATGTTCCACTTGTAGCTGCTCTTTTTCTGACATGCTGAGATGCCACAATAGAGTAAGCAGACACACTTCAGATCTGTTCGATAACCTAGGCAGTAATCTGTAAACTATGAAAATAAAAATCTTGCTTTTTTTCAACCTCTTTGCAAGTTCACCTATTTCCTAAGATGAGACAACCCTATAAGCAAAAATGGGAATGCGCTCTGTCAAATCCATAGTCCATGAAGGTCAGGAAAGAGCAGCAAGCAAATTGACAAGTTACCCATGGGTTATGTAGGAGAAATTTAAAGAACAAACCTGTGTCTCAATCATGATCACTCATAATCACAGCACACCAGGGGAGGTAAAATGCAATGACAGAATATATTCTGTAGCAGAACACTTTGACCAACATCGTCTGTCAAATTTCACCTCTCATTGGTCTCCAGACTGATCCTTGTGATTGGCCAGTTGGAACCCTCTTTAACATTCTCAACCCTATCAATCATGCATTAGAAGAGTCACCACTCCCACTTTTGCCTGTGCTGCCGCTAGGAATGAAGTAGCCAAATTGTCGTGACTATGGTCGGAGCAGGTATGTTATACTGTCCTTTAGGTAAAAAGAGGTTTTACAGCTTCTAGCAGCTACTTTAGTTTATGTCTATGGACTTGATTTACCTGTTTTAGCTTCTTGTTTTTGTTTACTCATTTTTTCCTTATTTCAGTGTGACATTTTGCACATTTCAATGTATTGCTGAATATTCCATTGACATAAGATATCAATTTACTATATCTCTATGAATGAATGTATATTATAACACTCTGTATATATAATGCATATATAAATATATACAGCCTTCTTATTTATTATTGAGAAATTATCAAATCTGCTAAAATTTAATTCACTAGGCTCACTCAAATTTATTATGGAAATTTGATTTGTGTCAGATTGTTGGTAAAAGTTAGATATTATGCCATGAATTCTCTAGACCCCAGAGGATAAAAAATGGAGAAAATAAAAAAATATACACTCACCTTGCCCTTCATCTGTCAGAGCACAGCTTTTCATCTGTTCCTCCATTGGCTTGCTTCGCCTTTCCAGCTACACTTCCTCTTCCATCCTTAGATTTCTACATTCTTCATGGCCTCCACTTGTTCACCAGGCCTCATAAGATATCATGATGGGCATTGTCCCACTGGAGGCGGGGAATAGTAATTACAGAAGACCTGGACCTGAGGTAGGAAGCAAGCTAGAGGAGGACCGGCCAGGAAGCTGTGGCATCATAGCCGGTGAAGGGCAAGTTTAGTATAAATTAATAATTTTCTAACCCAATTCCAAACCTAAAAATGATGAAGTTAAATGGCAAATGGCAGGCCACCACTTGATTCCAGTAAATTGAATGAAGTTTCAAACTTTTTGAGAAATTCAACTTGCCTTGAATCAACTCGCTCATCTCAATTATAGTGTTAAGCTTTTGTTAATATAAATATAATTTAAATACACTATGTTGCAGAGTTTGCCCTTGACTTACCCCCAAATAAACTTTCATGTATGGTAATTGGACTGTGCTGATTGATAGTACTTTGTCTCATCGTGTCCTTGTGTGGAGATAATCCTTGTTAAAATACAACTGTGTTTTAATTTGTTATTGAATTAAGTAGATTTATGCCACAATTATGCTCTTATAAAAAAAACAAAAATTTGCAAAGCAGGCTCCAGTAATTGCAGGAGAACAAATTTCCTGACACATAAAACATTAATCTTGGAATTTACTGACATGATATAGAAAAAATATCAGAAAATTATTCCTTTTTCTTAAACATATAAAATATTAATTGGACGCTTTAAAATGGATAAAGAGTTGATAATATACGACTTCATCACAGGCGCCGCTGTGCGGGTTTTTAAACCTAATATTGGAACATCAATTCATTATAAAACATTAATAGTATGCAAACATCAGACAGGCAGAATAATATATGACTTGGTTTTACTTCAGCAAATGGAAGACAAGACCTAATTTAATTTAATAGTCTTGACAAGGTAAGAATGCTGGGTAGCTTTTCAGTCCTTAAATATGCAGCGTAATACACAAGTCCATGTCGTAAAATATGTATTTTTCATGCAGGGAAAAAAAAAATCTCAATTTTTTTTTCCTCAAGCTATGCTGGGATATCTGACTTGGGATTTAATTAAATCTTTTCTGATTGCCTAAAATTTATATACATAGTAGCCGAATTCAATCCTTATAGACCAATTACACTAGTGGTCGTGGCATCATCATAACAAAATCTTGAAAATTGCAGAATTTTTCATTATACAGTTAATAATGTTTATTAAGCATTAAAAAAAAATATTAAAACTAATAAAACTGCTCTTTCTTGTGTGACTTCCTTAGGTCATTTCTGTCACGGCATCATAAAGTCTATTCCACTGTTTGCTTGAGACAACTTTTTATGCTGCAGCATCAGTTTTATTTTTAATGCCATCTCGAATTTTCTGTCCTATGTCGTATGAATTGTATTTTTTTGCCAAAATCTTCGGATACATATTATTTAGAGTTTCTCTTTTTTTGTAAGGAAAATTTTAAAAAAAAAACAGCAATTCAAATTTTGTTTCTAGGATTGTTTATTTTTTTCTGCCAGTAGATGAGATTTAGAAGTTAACATGTCTATTAAAGTTTTGATTTTTTGTTGAGAAGGGAAGGGAACAAAAGTGGGATCTTTTAATTGGTTAATAATGCTATGAAATGCTTACTATTCCAATGCACTATTGCTAGTCAGTGTAAAACTTTTGGGAAATTATTAGGCCAGGCCTCTTACAGACTTGAGTCTACTGTCACACTCACCAATACCATAAAACCTATCAGCACCCGCGTCATAGGTTGATAATGGGCTGATGGTCACTATTGAACATAACATCTAAAGGCCCCGTCACACATAGCGATATCGCTAGCAATATCACTATAACGTTACTGGTTTTGTGATGCAGCAGCGATATTGCTAGCGATATCGCTATGTGTGATACTTACCTCCGACCGGCTCCCCCGCTGATTATTGCTGATTGCGCGAGAACGGCCTGGGCCATTTCTCGTCTTCAGCTTCCTGCTGGGCTTCCTGTGGCGCCGACGAGCGACGCATGGATGCGGGCGGGAGCACATCAGGATCGCCTCGTCTGACAGGTAAGTAGCGACCCCCGACCGCTGCTATGTCGCTGGTGAGATCTGCCTGTGTGGCAGCTCACTAGCAACCACTTAGCGATGCACCAGCGATCCATATCATTGTCGGGATCGCTGGTGTATCGCTAAGTGTGACAGTACCTTAAGAGGAAATTGTACCTCTGATCCTAGCTGTTGCAGTTGGGTGTCGCTTGTATATGTTTATTATGTTTATTTGCACTATGAATACCACAATTTGGACTTAATGCTACACCCATATGTAAGAGGAGAGTAATATACTTTGCCTGCATAGCAGTGAGCTATCCATATTTTAGCGAGCCTAGAAGCTTTCTACATACTGTTAGAAATTTAACACATCAAGGTATTATAAATTGTGATTGGAAGGTCCATCTATTAGCTAATGCATGTAAGACTAAGGTCACACAAGCATATATTATCTCATCCAAGTGAGTAGGGCCCATTACGCAAATCATGCAGAGATTGATCAGAGACTGATTAGAATGTGATCATAGTATGAGCTAATTTTCTCGAATAAAAAAATGGAAAAAAATTCTCCATCTTCTCCATTCTATAAATCCGTGAAAATCAGATTGCAATCAGATATCATCCAAGTGCAGTCCAATGTTTTCCATAGACTCATTGGCTTGCATGGCTGAGTGTGATCTGATTATCAGATCCAACTAGGGCATGTGAATGGTCTTTAAGAATAACATTGGTCTGAGTGCGAATAAATGTTCTGTCGGATAGCACTTGGACTGAAAATACAGTCATGTACATGAGCCCTAACCGGCATGTTATCAGAAGTGTATCAGAAAAATGACTGGTAGAAAATGAATCATCACCAAAGCTTGGATCTAAACATGTGGCTAAAAGGAAGACATTCATTTTATTCCAGAATCAATGAAAATGTATCTAAATGCAGTCAATGGTGTAAAATTACTTGCCGAAAATTGCTAACCTAAATACGCTGCTTGATGGCACCACTCCTGTATGTATGTATGTATGGCCCTTTGGTCTCTTTTTACATTCCTGCAGCAGACAAGTGATATGTTCACACGACTGAGACAAGTGTTTTCTACAGTATATTCTTTATTTATTTTGTTATGTTCTTATTTCCTTCTTTTCATTTATTTACTTTTTATATAAAATGTGTCTACCTTTTAACATTATCCCTAATTGACTTGCAATGTTGGCAGTACTTTTTTTTGCTTCAGTATTGGGCTTAATTAGAGAGCTGACATTCACAATTCCATTAATACAGTTTAAGATTATGGATTATAAAACGTTGACATGTTGAAAAATGCAATTAATTTCAAAATGTATTGTTTTAATAATATGTCTTCTGTTTTCAGAGTAGCATGCATTTAAATATTACTTATGTAATTTACCATTCTAGTTTTAGGGGATTGATTATTAAGTATAAATTATTTCTCCTTTAAATACAGACTGGAATGGCATTGACATACGACCCAACAGCAGCTATGCAGAATGGGTGAGTAGTTATGTTATTTTTGGGGAAAATGGGGGTGTGTCTTATGGTCGCAATATACTTACAAATGCTGTGGCAGCAGTGGTCACGGTGGCAGCGATCCCGATGCAGCCTCCCTTCTCAGGCTGGTGCGGTGGTGTTGGGTCTCTGTGGTGTGGCAGCAGTGGGGCTCTGTGCTGGGTAGGGGGCTCTGCTGGTATTTCTTCAAAGCCCGGAAGCCCCCACTGATCCGATGCTGTGATGTGGGTGCTCCAGAAAGATGGCCGCCGGGGGCGGTCCATGCTCAGATTCAGATCTCTGCAATGATATCTCATCCGGAGATCTCGTTGTTAAGATCTGAATCTGAGCATGCGCCACCCCCGATGGCCATCTTTCCGGATGCCTCTGCATCGCAGCAACGGAGCTACGGGGCTTTCGGGCTTTGATGAAATGCTGGCAGAGCCCCCATACAGCACAGCGAGCTGCTGCTGCCCAGGACAGAGCGCTGCCACCCCACAGAGTCAAAGCCACCTCACAGAGCCCAGCCACCCCACAGAACCCAAGCCACCTGTAATGATCACGTGTGACTGGACACAGCGCCTCCAGCAGGGCGAATTTATGACACACGTGATCCTGGATACAGCGCCTCCAGCAGGGCGAATTTAAACAATAATGGGACGTGCAGCCGGATACACCGCCTCCAGCTGGCGAATTTAAGAAATACACGTAAAACTGGATACCCCGCCTCCAGCTGGCGAATTTAAAGAATAAGGGTAAACACAGGGAACAATTACAGTGGTGGGCCCTGCGATAGGGAATGGGGGACATGGAGACCTCCTAAGCTCCCCTGAGCCAGAGTCCCTACACTCCTAGCATTCCCTATACAGGCTCCTCACCTGTCGCCGCACGCGTGCCTAAATACCCTAGCTCGCCCTAAACCTAAACCCTCACTAGGGAATAGGTCGGTGCGGAGACTAATCCCACCACTGCACTAGAACACACATAAGGAAAGTCACAAACAGGGGAAACAGAAAACTTAGCTCTCTCTGTGCTAAAGCTCCAGCACAGAGTCCAGCGACTGACTGCAGCCTTCCTCCTGAATAGCTGCCAAGAACTCCCTTCTGTGACTCCTTCCACACCAGGACTCAGATTGAGCTGAACACTCTCTTCAGCTCCTTCCACCACCAAGGTTGGTTGCAAATGAACAACTAACACCAACAGTGATTGAACCCCCTGGCTGTCCTTTATAGAGCCTAACACCTGTTATGTAATTAACGTGCACATTAAACCTAAAGTGCGATACCACTAACCACCACCGGGGACAGTCAAGACACCTAGAACTTGACAAAGTAAAAAAAGTTCACTTTGTCCATTTAATACTGCCAGATCCAACACTGGATCATGACAGTACCCCCTCCTTAATGAGGGGCCTCTGGACCCTCAAGACCACCTCTCATTAGGGAAACACCTACAGCGGGGACGGCCAGATCCTGAGTTCACTCACTACTACCTGACACTTCAGGTTTATGACAACACACCGCTGGAATTGGCAATAAGGTTCATTTTGGAGGCACCACTCATCTCCACAGCGCCGACCTGGGGAACGAGTTTATGTATGTATGTTTGTTTGTTATGAGCTGATCAGGCTCCACAACACACTTCCACAAGATGTTTTTTGGTGGCACACATACACGCTCGTTCACAAACAGGTCCGGACCTGAACGTTTATTGCATACATTCGATTGTCATAATTGGTGAACTCACTCTGAACTAGACAACAGAGGCGTCCCCCTGTGTCACCACACTCACACCCCCGCATTACACCATAGGGTACTCCACCCTCCAACCCTTTCCACCACGAGGTCTGCCCCTCACAGGGTTTGCTAGTGGCGAGGGCTGGAACTTGCCCCTACTCCCCCGCCGCACAATCGCTGCTCTCACTGGAGAGGAAGGGGTCCCCTGAAGAGAGACGGCAGAGACAGTGGTCTCAAGGCAGCAGCCCCCACACGACTGCCCCCAGCTGACTACTTCCCTAGCTCGCCAATCTATCCCCGGGTTGTGTTTTTTCAGCCAAGGGAAGCCTAAAACGATAGGTACTGGCATTCCCTCCAAGACGTAGCATGACAAGGACTCCTCATGATGTCCTATATGCAGATGGATGTTTTCTACGACTTGGGTAAGGCTCCCCTGACTCAGTGGAACAGAGTTAATGGCCTGGACGCTTATAGGTTGGGCCAGCATCCTACACTTCAGGCCATGAGTCTGGACAAAACGAGCATCCACCAGACTGACTCCTGCTCCGCTGTCCACAAGCACCGGTACCACCTCCGGTACCCCGCCAGCTAACACTTCTGCTGACATAATACCTTGGGAGGGCAAAATGGAGGAAATGTACACTCCCTGGTTGCCTCCCTCCAAACGACCAGGGGTCTGCGGCTTCTGAGATGACACAGATATTTTGGCACGTAATGGGCACGCCTTAAGGAAATGACCAGTCTGCCCACAGGAAAAACATGCCAACCCCACTCCCTGAACCGTAGGCAGGCCTGAACACAACCCAACCCCTCCTACTTGCATAGGTTCGTCCGGAGACTTGGCACGCCCTGGGCAGATTCCCATGAAATGGCCCGGCTTCCCACAGGAAAAGCATACCCCCCCACCACGGCGAACCCCAGGCAACCCCCTATTTGTACCAACAACACCAGGCTGCCTGGGTTCCACCAACCGTACCGGGGGTCCTCACCCCCGGAGAGGACTACAGGGGGCACATTTTGTGTATGTCTTTCCCTAAGGCGTCTATCCACCCGGATGGCGAGGGACATGGCGGCCTCCAGCGACCTGGGGGCGGCGTACTGCACCAGAGTGTCCTGCAACTTAGGAGACAGACCCTGCACAAATTGACTCCTAAGTGCAGGGTCTTTCCACTGAGTGTTAGTGGCCCATCTCCTAAACTCAGAGCAGTACTCCTCAGCAATCCGGGCTCCCTGTTTACACCTACGGAGTCGGGATTCTGCCAGAGAGACGCCATCAGGATCCCCATACACAAGCGCCAAAGCCGCAAAAAACTCGTCCACGGACTCTAAAGATGGTGAATCGTCCGGCAGGGAGAAGGCCCAGGATTGGGGATCCCCCTTCAAAAGGGACATAATGATTCCCACCCGTTGCTCTTCGCTCCCTGAAGAACGAGGGCGCAGCCTGAAATATAATTTACAGGCCTGCTGAAAAACCAAGAATTGATCTCTCCCTCCAGAAAACCGGTCTGGGAGAGATATCTTGGGTTCTGGCTGAGCCTGTGCCTGAATCAAACCTCCAAAGCCCACCAACAGCTGCAGTTGCTGCACCATCTCACCGCGCAGCCCCCTAATCTCTTCACTAAAGCTCTGCAGTACCTGGGTAAAGGTTTGCATTAGGTCCATAGCTCAGCAGAAAAGAAAGAATGTTAAGGTTGGTGTTAATGTAATGATCACGTGTGACTGGACACAGCGCCTCCAGCAGGGCGAATTTATGACACACGTGATCCTGGATACAGCGCCTCCAGCAGGGCGAATTTAAACAATAATGGGATGTGCAGCCGGATACACCGCCTCCAGCTGGCGAATTTAAGAAATACCCGTAAAACTGGATACCCCGCCTCCAGCTGGCAAATTTAAAGAATAAGGGTAAACACAGGGAACAATTACAGTGGTGGGCCCTGCGATAGGGAATTGGGGACGTGGAGACCTCCTAAGCTCCCCTGAGCCAGAGTCCCTACACTCCTAGCATTCCCTATACAGGCTCCTCACCTGTCGCCGCACGCATGCCTAAATACCCTAGCTCGCCCTAAACCTAAACCCTCACTAGGGAATAGGTCGGTGCGGAGACTAATCCCACCACTGCACTAGAACACACATAAGGAAAGTCACAAACAGGGGAAACAGAAAACTTAGCTCTCTCTGTGCTAAAGCTCCAGCACAGAGTCCAGCGACCGACTGCAGCCTTCCTCCTGAATAGCTGCCAAGAACTCCCTTCTGTGACTCCTTCCACACCAGGACTCAGATTGAGCTGAGCACTCTCTTCAGCTCCTTCCACCACCAAGGTTGGTTGCAAATGAACAACTAACACCAACAGTGATTGAACCCCCTGGCTGTCCTTTATAGAGCCTAACACCTGTTATGTAATTAACGTGCACATTAAACCTAAAGTGCGATACCACTAACCACCACCGGGGACAGTCAAGACACCTAGAACTTGACAAAGTAAAAAAAGTTCACTTTGTCCATTTAATACTGCCAGATCCAACACTGGATCATGACAGTACCCCACAGAGCCCAAGCAACCCCACAGAGCCCAGCCACCCCACAGAGGTCAGCCACTTCACAGAGGTCAGCCACCCCAAAGAGGTCAGCCACACCACAGAGCCAAGCCACCCCACAAAGCCCAGCCTCCCCACAGAGCCCCATCACTCCACAGAGCAAAGCCACCACACAGAGCACAGCCACCCCACAGAGCACCAATACTGCACAGAGCACTGCCACCATACCAGCCTGGGATGGGATTTCCCAGAGGCCACCACACCTGCCTCAACCACCGACCGACCCCTGTGATCACTCCTCCACCTGTGCCGATCCCTTCCCTGGTAAGCTGAATTTGGACAGACCCCCAGTTGACACATTATTTATTTTCCTTTTTTCCTTCTGAAAATTTGGAGTGCATCTTATGGTCCGGTGCATCTTATAGTCCGAAAAAATATATGGTAATATATTTACTATACACCACCAACTACAGTTAATTCTGATTTCTACAAAAGCATTTGGGCTGATTTATCAAGACTGGAATTTTGCAATCCAGGTCGGATGAAAAGTCATAGAGATGAAGATGTGACAAAATCACTCATTAATAGACACCAGTGAAGGAATGTACCCCTGTAATGGACTGCAGTACATTTCTGCTGTGATTTTTTTTTACATAAATTATGATAATTTTTTGTTCAGGTGTATTTTGCCAAATTCTCTCTCTCTCATCTCTGCCCTCTTTTCAAAAAGTTAGAAATGATATATAGAACACAAAAATTTGCTAAGTGTTTGCGCAACTATGAAATTTTGCAACATTTAAAACAGTTTTCAACAGATCTTTGATAATCATAAAAGGGGTTATCCCCCCCATCGCATACACTGTGCACTGTGGGTATTCGCTGGTTTGTTGACCCAGGGCCTGAGGGCATGTATGAGTTATACATAGTCCCGGCCAGTGGGCATGGACACATTTTCATACACTTGTATGGAGCAAGGCTGCACCCTCTAGTCAGCCACACCCACTTGACGGTCACATCACTGGATGGGGCAGCCTCATTCTATACAAGCATATGGAGGGAGGCCACACCCACTAAGCAGGGCCTGGCAGAGCATATTTATAACACATACACACCCTCCAGACCTGGGTCAGAAACTGGCGAAACTCTGCACCCCACAATGCATGCGCTGGGGAGATTCATAAGTCTGCAGACACATAGAGTCATTGATTTGGACCAGACAACCGTTTTAACCAATCATAGTTTTCATAGATGGGTTAAAGAATTATACCAAACTTATTTCTTTTTCTATTTTAAAAAATCCAACTTAAAAAAATGGCTAGCTTTCACAAATGTGCGCTTCACTGCCATGCTTCTGCCACATTATTGAAATTTTAGTTAGAAACTATTTGATGAATTGATCCCCATTATCTGTATTTGTCAGCATGGGGATATTGCATGACAAGGTTGACATACAGTATATATACAAAGTTGTTTTTAAAAGTCTAAATTTCTACCCCTTTAATAGTATGAATTCAGATCTTAGCAGATTCTCTATCTCTAGTATTTTTTGTATTTTTTTGTGCAATGTTCTAACAACTGGCACATAATCACCCTTATGGTATGTTAGTGAACAGCTATGCCTTAAACTGTGTTTGGAGACATGTCAATGAAGAATTAGCTTTCAGGATAGCTATAATTTGCAACAAATCAAATGCATCTTGAGATCAGGACAGATTTGTTGAGTGTGGAGCGTTAAAGTTATTCATGCACTCTTGAGCACGCTTTACTGCAGCATTAGCTCATGGACTGGAGATCCACTTCACAATTGTGAAGTGACTTCATATTGATTATAGCTTTGACAGCAGGAGACGTTTTGAACAAGTCTGTAATAAAGTCTCTATCAATTCTAGCTATGAAACTTCTTGCTAATAAATGACTTTACAAGAGATTTTGATGGCGTTTCTTGTCAATAAATTCCTTAATTGTGAAAAATATCAGCAAGATGGATAAAGTAACACTGTGTCATGCAAATAGCTTAGATAAACAAAATATGATTCACATACAAAGACTCTGTTAGGGTTGGCGTATCACACAAAATAAGAATAACTAATAGAGTGCAATCGCAACCCAGGGTCCACCATGCAGAGATGTTTTCCTGCTTCTAGTAACAATGGTGGAGCCGTATGACAAGCATTCACCAGGAAGCACTCTGTGATACTTCACACAGTGTGGACTGAATGCAAGATACCAGACTGATAGTGTCTCAGAGTGGTATGCACTGGAGAAGGAATACAAGCTCAGCTACCCGCTGAGTGGCAAAGTAAATAAAACTAACTAATACAGCTGTCCGAGTGGCGCAAAAATATTAGTACCTAGCTCAGCTACCCACTGAGTGGTACTAAATGAGGTGTGTGCAATACCCAGTTGAAGCCAAAAGGATTTAAGCACGTGGGTTTAACAGTGCCTCGTAGCTGACCCGTGCTAACCTCACACATGGCCGAGACAGGCACTAGGCCAAGCCAAAAGAAAAACCTGCCTAAGGAAAGCTAGGCACTCGCACAGTCGACAGAGCGAGAAAGTCTCTACCAACACACACAGGAATGCAAATGACATTAGCATTGTGCACCTCGGAGGACTTTTTATAGGTTCAGGTCATGACCAGTTGGACAGGACCTTGCTTGTGGGCCAATCCAAAACTGCCGCATCACCAGAGCAGCTAAGGATCGACCACCAATGAGAGGTCACCACATGAGCATGCTCAGTAGAGTGATTTCTGGACTTAGCCTCCAGAGCATCTGGTCATCACTGCCTATTTCTGGCTACCATAGACTTGGCTGGAAGACCAGCAGCAACCAAGTGAACAGCACAAGTCTGAGAAAGACGCTGAGACCGACATCTTTGCTGAGCAGCCTCCACTGTGGCCGGAGGAAGAATGGGAGACTGCAGAGGCAGACAAGGCTTGGAATCCAGGGGCGTAACGGGCTTACTTTTGTGGAAGATAGTAATGCTTAGGCGATAATTATTTGTTCATGGCACATATGACCAGAATTACCACAATGTGGGAAACTTACTAAGCAAAATGAGCTAGAATTCTGCCAAAAATAAAGTCAAAAACTAAAATAACATGCTCTGTTTTAGACCTTTCTTACACTTCAGTGAACCACTTTGGAAAGTGTCTTTAAACAATGCAATGCCTAGAGGGGTTAATATTAAAATATTAATATATTCGCACACATTACAGATAGCTAGCCAAGTGGTGGTGTAAGGAAGAGAAAAATGTTTAATATTTGTAAATGAATATGACAAATTTACCATACAATGAGTTTAATTGTAATACATTTGCCACAGTATTAGCCTGTTTAGTCTACTTTTGTGCTGTTTAAATTGAAGACAATATTAATAAAATTGTCTCAATAAATTTTTAAACACTCCATCCCCATTTTAACATTTTCATAAAGATAGGGTTGAAGAATATGCTGCGGCACTGTTGAAATTGATGTGTTATACCAGTATTCCAAAAATAAACTTTTCATGCATTGATCTGGATCTTAAACATACATTCTTCCACCTTCAGGCAAGCATGTATGAAGTTTATTCCATATGTATCAAATTTGAGTCTGGTATGCCAACATATTCCAGATAATAGTAACATACATAGTAACATAGTAACATAGTTTTGACGGCTGAAGGAAGACCTTATGTCCATCTCGTTCAGCCTATTTTTAGTGCAGCTGTTCTGCATTGTTGATCCTGGGGAAGGCAAAAAACCCACAGAGTAGAAGCCAATTTTCTCCATAGGGAAAAAAATTCCTTCCCCTAAGCTGGGTCAACCATCTACCTATAATATACTGTTATTCGTAACCGTCTATACTGTTACTCACAAGAAAAGCATCCATTCCTTTCTTAAATTCATTCAGTGAGTTGGCCATCACCACTTCCTCAGGAAGAGAATTCCAGAGCCTCACTGCTCTTACCATGAAGAACCCTCTTCTATGCTGGTGCAGAAATTGTCTTTCCTCCAAACGAAGAGAATGCCCCCTTGTTCTTGTCACAGTCCTTGGTATAAACAGTTCATTGGAGAGATCTCTGTATTGCCCTCTGATATACTTGTACATATATATTAAGTCTCCCCTAAGTCTTCTCTTTTCTAGAGTAAATAGACCTAATTTTGATAACCTTTCTGGGTATTGTAGTGAACCAATAGTGTCTGAAAAGCTGTGAATGATTCTTTTGTGGCAATGTAAGGTAGATAAAAATTGTAACTGAAGACTATTGAATCCTCACAGCATGCACAGTGTGCGTTGTCAGGATACTCGGGTGCCGACGGAAATGCTGGGCAGTCGTGTGACCACAGGCATGAGATATGTACATTCCAACTAGATGTGAGTGGACTCGTTCAATTCCCTTTCATTAAGCGAGGAAATGCATGTCTAGTTGGAATGAGGCCAGGAGTATGCATATCGCATACTTGCAGTCACATGACCGCCTACTCCTGTTGTCGGAACCGGAGAATCCTGATAGCACGCATTGTGAATGCTGTGAGGATTCACAAGTCTGCAGTGACATAGAGTGACTGCAGACTTTTGTGCCAAACATGGACATCCCCTTTTAACATTTCTTTGTTATTTCACCTTTATGGGTTCTAAGCTGTTGAAAAAATAAGGACCCCACACATATTAGACTAAAGTCAGCCAAACCTGCCAACACTGGTAGAATGGGCCAACGGTCCAATGTGTATGGCGACCTTACAAATCTACTTACTAAGAAAAAACCCTATTAACATATAACTTTTAATAAGTGCTAACTAAAATAACAATGATCCAGATATCCCCTGCATATAAATTGATATCTCACTACAGTGAGCAAAAAAATGCTAGGGAGAAGTAATTTGTGTCGAGTGTGTGTGGACCTCATCTGAAGAACCATATAACTATGGGTATCAGCCATCTCTAAGCAGTGGCACATATATATATATATATATATATATATATATATATATATAGACATATATAGATAAGTACTATACTCATTAAGCATGATCAATCTATTTGCATGTATTTTTGAATAAGTTGTATTTTAATAGGGTTTTTTCTTAGTAAGTCGGTTGTATTAACCCTTATAGTTTATTCTATTGTGTGCGACCTTACAAATCTCCCTACACTTTTGTGCTCCAGACTGCATTCCACCAAAGCTGTCTGACCACAGATTTTTCTTCTTTTTGTGAACACATATAAACATTCTGCTCAGCCATGTGTATGTTTTTGTGCATAGGGCAACAGGTAGAGATAGCTCAAGGCTTAATGAGCACTCGGCCATAGGCTCTTGTAGGTGTATGGCTGCCTTAAGCATGTTTTTCACAGATGTACTTCCAGCTCTAAATGTTACACTAACCATCATACATTTTTCATTCTTTCTTCTAGATTTTATTCTCCTCCTTACAACATTGCAACAAATAGAATGATTCCACAAACATCCATCACTCCTTTTATTGCTGCTTCTCCTGTATCTACATATCAGGTATATTCTGGGGTTTTCTAAAAGGGTTTCTGTAAATAAAGAAAAATATTCAGGATTGAGAGTCCTCAGTAGTTGATACCTTTTAATGGCTAACTGAAAAGATGGTAACACATTGCAAGCTTTCGAGACTACTCAGGTCTCTTCATCAGGCTAGACTAATACAAAATCTGAAGTCACATATTTATGCACAATACAGCCTAGAAAAAATGCAATAGATAAGACAAGTGACGTGAAGCAGAACTATCAATATGGGAGAGGGAGAAACATAAATATAAACATTGGACCAGTTCATAGATAAGGAGTCTGGATGTTTTATGGTCCTCTGATTGGGGTCTAGTTCTGTGTTGCCCCGCAAGGTTTTAAAAGGAAATTCCTTAATTGATGTAAAAAGACATAAAACCATGCGACACATTCATTCCAGCACTGAGAGTGTCAAAGTTCATCATAAATTTGTACTCCCAAACTCATCTCTCTCTCTGAGATGTGAAGTTACCTTTCAATACCAGTCATTTCATATCCATGCTGCTGTGATCAGGGATACAGAAATGTTTTGCCACAGGTAGATCCATTCTTTTTTCTCTTATTGTGTGACGATGAGCATTCATCCTTGTTCTAAGCTTTTGCCCTGTCTCCCCCACATACAGACCCCCAGTTGGACATTTAGTACAAATAATTAAGTATACCACATTAGATGTAATGCAGGTGAAAGTACCTGGGATCTTGTAGTCCTGATGTGAATTGGGGATCTTTATCTTGTCCGTTGTCATTATAAATGGACAGGTTTTACATTTTTTCTGGTTGCACGGAAAGGTTGCTGCAGCTGTTGGAGAGGACAGGGAGCTTCTGACAATGATGCTTCTTAAATTTGGGGGCTGCCTAAAACACAGCAGTGGGGGGTCTGGAAAAATGGATTTTAATCGGGCATCTTTTTGTAGTAAAGGTTGTAATTTCCGTGCAGCTCCCCTTAGCACCTCCAGATTTGGGTTGTAGGTGACTACTAGAGGCACTCGGTTATTTTCTTCTTTAGCTTTGTAATGTAGCAGGTGATTCCTTGACAATCTGGTGGCTCTTGTAATTTGGTTTTCAATTGTTCTTGGATGTTAACCCTGATTCAAAAAGGTCTTTTTGAGGCGACCAAGGTGTTTGTCTCTATCCATGGGGTTGGAACATATACGATTGTATCTGATGGCTTGGCTATAGATAATAGAGTTCTTTATGTGTTTTGGATGGAAACTGTCCCATTTAAGGTATGTTGGACGGTCGATTGGCTTCTGATACAGGGATGTCTCTATTTCATTGTTTTTTAGCTTAATGATGGTGTCCAAAAAATTAATCTCGGTACTGGAGTAGTTGAGTGTTAAATTGATGGTGGGATGAAATTGATTAAACTGTTCGTGGAACGTCTTTAGCTGTTGCTCAGACTCCGTCCAGATGATTAAAATATCATCAATGAAGCGGTAGTAGGCCAGGGGCCTGATGGGGCATGAGGACAAAAAATCGCTTTCAAGCTTGGCCATGAAAAGATTTGCATACTGTGGAGCCATTTTACTTCCCATAGCTGTGCCAGTCTCCTGTAGATAGATCCTGTTGTCAAATTCAAAGTAATTGTGGGTGAGGATGAATTTTATAAGTTTCACCACAGCATTAGCATCAGTCCCTGTGTTTTCCATGAAGAATTTGCAGGCATGTAAACCATCTTGGTGTGGGATATTAGAGTACAAAGATTCCACATCCATGGTGGCCAGGATGGTTCCTTCTGGTAGAGGACCTATTGAATAAACTAGCAGCAATAGGTCCTCTACCAGAAGGAACCATCCTGGCCACCATGGATGTGGAATCTTTGTACTCTAATATCCCACACCAAGATGGTTTACATGCCTGCAAATTCTTCATGGAAAACACAGGGACTGATGCTAATGCTGTGGTGAAACTTATAAAATTCATCCTCACCCACAATTACTTTGAATTTGACAACAGGATCTATCTACAGGAGACTGGCACAGCTATGGGAAGTAAAATGGCTCCACAGTATGCAAATCTTTTCATGGCCAAGCTTGAAAGCGATTTTTTGTCCTCATGCCCCATCAGGCCCCTGGCCTACTACCGCTTCATTGATGATATTTTAATCATCTGGACGGAGTCTGAGCAACAGCTAAAGACGTTCCACGAACAGTTTAATCAATTTCATCCCACCATCAATTTAACACTCAACTACTCCAGTACCGAGATTAATTTTTTGGACACCATCATTAAGCTAAAAAACAATGAAATAGAGACATCCCTGTATCAGAAGCCAATCGACCGTCCAACATACCTTAAATGGGACAGTTTCCATCCAAAACACATGAAGAACTCTATTATCTATAGCCAAGCCATCAGATACAATCGTATATGTTCCAACCCCATGGATAGAGACAAACACCTTGGTCGCCTCAAAAAGACCTTTTTGAATCAGGGTTACCATCCAAGAACAATTGAAAACCAAATTACAAGAGCCACCAGATTGTCAAGGAATCACCTGCTACATTACAAAGCTAAAGAAGAAAATAACCGAGTGCCTCTAGTAGTCACCTACAACCCAAATCTGGAGGTGCTAAGGGGAGCTGCACGAAAATTACAACCTTTACTACAAAAAGATGCCCGATTAAAATCCATTTTTCCAGACCCCCCACTGCTGTGTTTTAGGCAGCCCCCAAATTTAAGAAGCATCATTGTCAGAAGCTCCCTGTCCTCTCCAACAGCTGCAGGAACCTTTCCGTGCAACCAGAAAAAATGTAAAACCTGTCCATTTATAATGACCACGGACAAGATAAAGATCCCCAATTCACATCAGGACTACAAGATCCCAGGTACTTTCACCTGCATTACATCTAATGTGGTATACTTAATTATTTGTACTAAATGTCCAACTGGGGGTCTGTATGTGGGGGAGACAGGGCAAAAGCTTAGAACAAGGATGAATGCTCATCGTCACACAATAAGAGAAAAAAGAATGGATCTACCTGTGGCAAAACATTTCTGTATCCCTGATCACAGCAGCATGGATATGAAATGACTGGTATTGAAAGGTAACTTCACATCTCAGAGAGAGAGATGAGTTTGGGAGTACAAATTTATGACGAACTTTGACACTCTCAGTGCTGGAATGAATGTGTCGCATGGATTTATGTCTTTTTACATCAATTAAGGAATTTCCTTTTAAAACCTTGCGGGGCAACACAGAACTAGACCCCAATCAGAGGACCATAAAACATCCAGACTCCTTATCTATGAACTGGTCCAATGTTTATATTTATGTTTCTCCCTCTCCCATATTGATAGTTTTGCTTCATGTCACTTGTCTTATCTATTGCATTTTTTCTAGGCTGTATTGTGCATAAATATGTGACTTCAGATTTTGTATTAGTCTAGCCTGATGAAGAGACCTGAGTAGTCTTGAAAGCTTGCAATGTGTTACCATCTTTTCAGTTAGCCATTAAAAGGTATCAACTACTGAGGATTCTCAATCCTGAATATTTTTCTATCCACTGGCTAACACGGTACAAAGATATACATCTTTCCTGTAAATAAAGATACATTAATCATTTACTTGGCAATAGAACTTTCTAAATATTGCTTTGTATATTCTTTTGCATAAAATAGTAACAATAATAATTATTAGTATTAAAAAGTATCATCAGACTTTGGCCAAAATCAATTTGATAGGAACACAAAACACTAAATGAAACTGAAACAGTAAGAAAATAGAGATTGATGGAAATGGGGTTATAATGCTAAAAATTGTAAATACAAATTAGCATGTGATCGCCACAGAATGACAACACTTTTTTAGGTCACTTTAAAGCGTTCAGTATGTGGTCAGTATTTTACAACAGTATTTGTAAGCCAAAGTCACTAGTGGAATAATCAGAAGAAAATTATAAAAGAAACGCGTCACCACTTCTGCATTTTTCACCCAGTCCTGGTTTTGGCTCACAAATACTGATGTAAAATACTGAAAAAATACTGAACGTGTGAACCTGCGTAGCCTTATAGCGTGATACATCCCATGTTTTATATTTTAATAATGGAATGTCTATTTCATAAAACAGGTGAAGGCTTTTTTTCTTTCTTTTTTAATAGTACTTAATTCTTTTCTGCCATGTTTTTGTAAATAATTAGATTTTAGAGCTAGTGGTAAAAAAACATATTTTGAAATGTAACATTCTAAGATAAAATTGCATTCTTTTTTAGATCTTATTTATGTGCTGATTACTAGATTTCCATTTTGCAGTTCTGTTTCCTACCACCACTATGAGGCGTTTGCAATTGTGCTGCAGATTTATTGTTAAAATGAGCCTGACAGCTGATACAGTGGGGAAAAAAAAGTATTTAGTCAGCCATCAATTGTGCAAGTTCTCCCACTTAAAAAGATGAGAGCGGCCTGTAATTGACATCATAGGTACACCACAACTATGAGAGTCAAAATGAGAAAACAATTCAGATTTTGCAAGATTTATTTTGCAAATTATGATGGAAAATAAGTATTTGGTCACCTTAAAGCATGCAAGATTTCTGGCTCTCACAGACCTGTAACTTTTTTTTTAAGAGGCTCATCTGTCGTCCACTCATTACCTGTAGTAATGGCACCTGTTTGAACTTGTTTTCAGTATAAAAGACACCTGTCCACAACCTTAAACAGTCACACTACAAACTCCACTATGGTGAAGACCAAGGAGCTGTCGAAGGGCACTACAAACATAATTGTAGCGCTGTAGCAGGCTGGGAAGACTGAATCTGCAATAGGCAAGCAGCTTGGTGTGATGAAATCAATTGTGGGAGCAATAATAAGAAAATGGAAGACATACAAGACCACTGATAATCTCCCTCGATGTGGGTCTCCATGCAGGTTCTCAACCCATGGGGTCAAAATGATCACAAGAACGGTGAGCAAAAATCCCAGAACCATACGGGGGGACCTAGTGAATGACCTGCATAGAACTGGGACCATGGTAACAAAGGCTACCATTAGTAACACGCTACGCCGCAAGTGACTCGGATCCTGCAGTGCAAGATGTGTTCCCTTGCTTAAACTAGTACAAGGGTGGACCCGGCTGAAGTTTGCTAGAGAGCATTTGGATTATCCAGAAGAGTATTGGGAGAATGTCATATGGTCTGATGAAACCAAAGTGGAACTGTTTGGTAGAAACAAAACTTGTTGTGTTTGGAGGAGACAGAATGCTGAGTTGCATCCAAAGAACACCATACCTACTGTGAAGCATGGGAATGGTAACATCATGCTTTGGGAATGTTTCTCTGCAAAGGGACCAGGATGACTGATCCGTGTACATGAAAGATTGATTGGGGCAATGTATTGTGAGATTTTGAGTGCAAACCTCCTTCCATCAGCAAGGGCATTTAAGATGAAATGTGGATGGGTCTTTCAGCATGATAATGATCCCAAGCACACCGCCAGAGCAATGAAGAAGTGGCTTCGTAAGAAGCACATGAAGGTCCTGGAGTGGCCTAGCCAGTCTCCAGATCTCAACCCCATAGAAAACCTTTGGAACGATTTGAAAGTTCATGCTGCCCTGCGACAGGCCCAAAACATCACTGCTGTAGAGGAGATCTGCATGGAGGAATGGGCTAACATACCACCAACAGTGTGTTCCAACCTTGTGAAGACTTAGGCTGGTTTCACATTCGCGCTTTTTAAGCGCACGCACGGCCGGGGGTAGCTCCGCCCCCGATCCGGCTCTCTGCCCGGCGTGCCCGCCCCTCCCTTGTAGCGCCACCTCCTAGCGCACAGCGGCGCCTGCGATCGGCGCACCCTATCTTTAGCATAGGGTGCGCAGATCGTGCGCAGGCCGTGCGCTAGTTGCACTTTGACCTGCGCTGCGCACTTTTGACGGTGCGCCGTGTGCGCCAAAATCCGAAAAGTTTGATTTTGGCGCGCACGGCGCACCGTCAAAAGTGCGCAGCGCAGGTCAAAGCGCAACTAGCGCACGGCCTGCGCACGATCTGCGCACCCTATGCTAAAGATAGGGTGCGCCGATCGCAGGCGCCGCTGTGCGCTAGGAGGCGGCGCTACAAGGAAGGGGCGGGCACGCCGGGCAGAGAGCCGGATCGGGGGTGGAGCTACCCCCGGCCGTGCGTGCGCTTAAAAAGCACGAATGTGAAACCAGCCTTACAGAAAACATTTGACCTCTGTCATTGCCATCAAAAGATATATAACAAAATATTGAAATAAACTTTTGTTAATGACCAAATACTTATTTTCCACCATAACTTGAAAAGCAAATCTTGCCAAATCAGACAAGGTGATTTTCTGGATTTGTTTTCTCATTTTGACTCTCATAGTTGTGGTCTACCTATCATGTCAATTACAGGCCTCTCTCATCTTTTTAAGTGGAAGAACTTGCACAATTGGTGGTTGACTAAATACTTATATCCCCACTGTACGTGCTGCCCTATACACGTTTGACTCTGAAATGCTGTGACATTTCAGAGAAATATATACTTTAAAAGCAGTCAGGGACATAGCAGCACAGGAGACTGATCAAATATGTGATTCCTTGGTGGTCTCATCCCAGCTGCTGCCCTGGAGTGACGGGTCTCTCCCTATACAAATAAGTCGGGGAGATCTGTCGATCACTGGCATCACTGGCAGTGGGTGGGGAGAAGCTCCTGTAGACCCACCTGTCCAACTAGTCTCCTGTGTGGTTCAGTCATAGTTGACTTTTTCTCTGTCAAACATACCTGGCTGAAATTGCTCATCCCATGTCTGATTCATGCTTTCCATGGATTGGGAAAAATGTATCAGATATCAAGTTCCATTTAAATTGAATGGGAACTGAATAAATCCATATTTAGTAAGTAACTAGATGGCTAGAACTTCATTATTTAACTCTAAGGCTTTCCAGGTCAGAATTAGATAACACAACTTACAAAGAGTTATGAAAATATAATTTAAAACATGATTTTGGACCTATTCAGATGAAATCCTGTTCACTTCCAGCATATTTTGTGATAAAAGACCCCTCTGTTTGTTGAATGTGTCTCATTCTGTCCTAAGTTAAATAAAAAAAAAATTTGTAATAGAACAATTACCAGGATTCAGTAATCTTGTCAGAGTGTAATTCATTTTATTTAATATTTCTAATGGTATAAAATTGCCTACAGAAAGTTTCCGACTTCATTTTGAAGGTATTACATTCATTTCATTTAAAGATAGCAATGTAATTACAGAATTAAGCAGTACACCTAGAGAACTGATTCTAGAAAGTTATGTAGCAAAAGCCGAAGCTTAAAATTGTTTTTCACATTATTTGCAGTGAATTATTATAAAGTCATTAATCAAGATACTTAAATAGACATCACCTTTGCCCTGATGCTACTTTTCTATCATCTAGGTACAAAGTACTTCCTGGATGCCTCACCCACCATATGTTATGCAACCAACGGTAGGCCATCTACTACAGATGACTTTTACATTTGGGTGTTAATGATTAATGGCACTGTCCACTTGTAATTCTGGATGTAATTTCATTAACACATTTCCATACAGTAACACCATTTATTAAATATCAATCCTTAATGTTTTGATTAACCATTACGAATGAAAAAGGTTTTATGATTAATTCAAGGACTTTTCAGCTTACTCTAATTTGCATAGTAATTAAATGAGCATGAGAACACACGTATGTGTACTATATATATTTTCTAGATGTAAATATGGGGATAACCTACCATATATGCTCGTGTATAAGCCAAGATTTTCAGCCCATTTTTTGGGGCTGAAAGTCCCCCTCTCAGCTTATTCATGAGTCATATACCTGGAGATCGGCGGGTGAGGGGGTGCCAGAGATCATACTTACCCCTGCAGCCCACCGGCTTCTCCACGGTCTCTGTTCCTGTCTTCAGCGGTCACGTGGAACCGCTCATTAAACTCATGAACATGAGCATATTCATGAGTGTAATGAGCCATATCACGTGAATTTTGTCCAGCCCATTTTTAGGGTTTAGTGTCCAATTTACCACTTTTTATTCTTTTGTGTTGTTCCAATACACACAAAGGAAATAAACTTGTGTATAACAAAAATGTGTAATTGCATTAATTTTCTGGAAAAATTTAAAGGGTGCACTCTCTCAATCATGTGTGACACTGAATCACTTCTCACGACCAAGTCGTGAGACGGGATAGTTAGGAGTCTGAGGTCAAAAGCATGGAAGGTGGGTAATAAACAGATGGAAGAGACAAAGGCATAGTCAATTAACATTCCAAGATTAGAATATTAGGAAGTTAGTGGATCAGAGTAGAAGGAGTTATAAATATGGATGGTCACAACAAGATTCAAGGTCTGGCAACGAAAGATCTACAAACAGAGTGCAAGACACAGAGATACAAATCTCACAGTAGCTGAATGTACATCTGGTAGGTTTGGTTGCAACAGCTCAGTTAAGTAGCCTGGCAATCCCCAGCGATAGTGGGCATCTGGAGACAGCCATCGCCTTCTAGTCTCAGATTGGATGGCCGAGCTGTCAGTCAACCCACTGACAGCTCAGCAAGCCCCTGTTCCAGACTGGATGACAGAGTTGACAATCCAAGTACTTGCAGTTTAAACATTCCACGGTGCCAGATTGGATGGCTGAGCTGTCATTAACTGCATCTCAGACACACTGAGGGGTGGAACCCTGACACCATCACTGTATATATATTTAAAAAGTAAAAAAAGTTATGTCTATACATACCATCCAAACATATATATTATTTAATTAGTGTGTATGCTGATAGATTTCTTGATGTTTAAGGTATTCCAAGTGCTAGTTCAACTAAGTAATAAACGAGTACACAGTGGAGCATAAATAACTTGCGCTCACCTATCCTTGGTCTGCCTACAAGAACAAGCTTGTATAATTAGGCAGATTTCCAGCAGCTTTATAGCACTAGGGATGGTCTTCATTTTGCTGCATTTGAATTCAGATGCCCCTATATGCAAGAAAAAAGGTCAGGAGGGAGGGGAAGAAGCTTGAGCACCATTAAATTGAGTGAAAAGAGCATCCTACTGGCAATACTAGCAGTGGGAAGCTTTCTCTCTGGAAGCTCTGCTTCTACTATGTGCATAATGTCTTAAACTGACATGTCATTTATGAAAAAAATAAACATATTTTAATAGATTTGTAAATGGTGCTTCTTGGTTTGGGTATTAAACTGTAAAATTGCTAAAAGGTCAGTTGAAAAAATTTTAATCAATAGAATTATTTTTTTATAATAATTGTCACTGCTACGCAATTGTCACATAAATTTACAAATTAATGAAAGTGATAGTAAAAATCCAATATCAGTTTTATATAGCCATCTTACTTTTAGCTTGCTTTTAAAACTGTGCCTTGACCTACATAACTGATAACTAATGCCAAGAAAATGAATCTCCCCACAGTCTTTCCTAGAGAAAGTTGGAAAGTTCTTTAACCATATAGTAAGATAATGTAATGTGAAATAATTAATTTTATTCAAAAAATAAAACATAGTTAATCAGAAAAATGTGTGATATTGCTACTAATATCAACGTGGCATCATTGTAAAAAGCATTCTATCACACAGAAACGAGTTCATTTCACAGGTAGAAACATTTTACTTACGTGTTTGAAAATGTTATTTTTAAAAGATTTGTATAGAATTAGAATTTTACAGCTATGCTAGTATTGCAGATTAGAAAAGATCTGGATCGGACAAATGCACACAAATAGGGCAGTACCATATGGAATAAGATGGGGGTGAGGATAATGATAGCGATCACGTGTAAGGACACCACACCTGTCCTGATGTACCATAGTTGCATCTCTGTGGCTGTAGGAAAGCATTGTCCAAATAGAAGTTTGGAAAAGTAGAGATTATTGTGATGTATGGACTGTCACTGGTAGAATGAGATCTGGAAAGTATAAGGAACATTTATTTTCGCCACCAATGCATTTCGGCACCAGACTGGCCCCCTTCTTAAGGTAAAAAAAAATCCTGTATCAGAGAATGAAAAATCTGGGCCCATGGCGTCAGCTGATCACTACACTACAGGGTGGGCCATTTATATGGATACACCTGGGTGGGCCATTTATAAAGTTGGATCCAAAATGGCTGACTTCAAAATGGCTGCCATGGTCACCACCCATCTTGAAAAGTTTTCCCCCTCCCATATACTAAAGTGCCACAAACAGGAAGTTGATATCAATATCACCAACCATTCCCATTTTATTTAGATGTATTACATCCTCACTCATCCCTTGTAGACTGTGAGCCCCTCGTAGGCAGGGTCCTCTCTACTTCTACTCCTGTACCAGTCAGTGACTTGTATTGTTCATGATTATTGTACTTGTTTTTTATTATTTATACCCCTTTTCACATATAAAGCGCCATGGAATAAATGTAATAATAATAATAATAAATAATAAAATACCATCTTTAAAGAAAAGCAATTTAACTACAACAAATAAATACAATCAATAAGAGAGTCAGTGTTTCTAGAGCAGACAGTAGTCATTTTGTTTCTTAATTCTGGTCAAACCTTTTAACCCTTTCCCAATATGAGATGTAATAGTACTTCACACATCAGGTGTGGTGCATGTAGGAGGCTCAGGAACTGAGCCTACACTCTGCATGGATATATATTACAGCAAGCATCTTCCTGTAACAGCAGTGACTAGAGCGTTCTCTGATTGCTACTGTTTAACTATTTAAATGCTGTCAATCACTAACAGAAGCATTTTAATGGTGTAGTTGTTGGTATTCGCATGCATGTCCTCTTATCACCAACCCCCAATACAATTGCTGGTGGCTTGTCATCCCAGCTGGGACTCGCTTGAAGCCTCCATTCCTGCCATCTTTGTCCTCCTGTGAAGCTTAGTCATAACTTTATACTGCAATACAGTAGTACAGTAATATTGCACTATATAAAGTTAATACAGTAGGTGATCAAATGATCACAGATTCAAGTCTCCTAAGGGGACAAAAAAATGTCAAAAAAAGAAAAAAGTTTATAAAAATGTAAAACTAAAAAAAGAATACACATTTGTGTCACCAATTTCCTTCCCTGTAGTAACCAATGGAAACGTGTTATTTTTTTATATTGCCTTGCTGACTCACGACAACAGCAAACTATGGAAAATTATTGCAACTGGTAAATTGTGACGTTTGTGTATCTCTGCACGGTTTGTGCCAGTCGCTCAACTGCTACTTAAAAATATGCTATTTTTGTAACCAATAGAATTTTTTTTAGTTTTTTGATCACCTTTATGAGGCGTGCCTACAGCAGACTCAGGGAAATTAATGGTAATTAGTGACGTTTCCGTAGCTCAGCAGGTTTTAGCAATTAGCTTTCAAAAAGGATCTTAAGGGGGTTTTACACATAGCGATATCGCTAGCAATATCGCCAAAGCATCACCGATTTGGTGACGCAGCAGCGATATCGCTAGCGATATCGCTATGTGTGATACTTACCTCCGACCGGCTCCACCGCTGTCTGTCGCTGATCGTGCGAGATCGCGCAGCTCCATCTCTCGTCAGGCGCTTCCTGCTGGTGCCGACGAGCGACGCGTGGACGCGGACGGGAGGACGTAGGGATCGCCTCGCCTCGTCTAAAAGGTAAGTAATGACCGCTGTATCGCTGCTGCATCGCTGTGAGATCTGCTTGTGTGGCAGCTCACTAGCGACCATTTAGTGATGCACCAGCGATCCTGACCGGGTCATATTGTTGTCGGGATCACTGGTGCATCGCTAAACGTAAAGGGCCCTTTACTCTATTCTGGTACTGGGAATATTATTTAGCTGTAAAAAAAAGTTGTTTTTTTATATGAGGGTACACAGGAATATTATGTAGCTCCAAAAAAATTGGTTTAGTATATGCTGGTATCAACTTATATTATTTGGCTCTAAAAAGAGCTGCATTGTATATTATGGTAATGGAGGAAACCCTGCCTGTCTCTCCCTAATCCCATAGTCTGTTCCTAAACTATACAACACAATGCAAACTAGCAGAGATCTGCAGCATGTTCTTGCAATGATGATGTGATAAACACCCAGGTGCTTGCCTTTCACTCTCTCTAATTAAATCTCTCCCTACACTATCGCCACCTAACAAAATGCTAATCTTGACCCTCTTGAGCGCTTAAAAGGACTTTCTGGAATCACAAACTCTCCCTATATGCTCCTTTCACTCTCCCTATGCTCACACTACCCTCTCCCTATGCTGTTTCCAGCTGCATTGTGTGCAACATAGCAGCGGCAGTGATTCAATAACCCCTTTCATAGAATCATAGAATCGTAGAGTTGGAAGGGACCTCCTGGGCCATCTGGTCCAACCCCCTGCTCAAAGCAGGATTCGCTAAATCATCCCAGTCAGATGTCTGTCCAGCCTTTGATGCTGTAAGGGCAGTCAGTCACAGTAATTCCACACCAAAGAGAGCATCGGCATTACTGTGATTGGCAAGCAAGCCCAGCATGTTCATTGGCTGCAAATAAAGTGCTGGGTGAGTCACTCGAAAATACAAAGATGAACACCAAATTACTTGCAAGGTAACAAATAGCCCAAATAGCTTACTATTTGTGCTAATAACGAATAGTGTATTCACTAATGACTAATGTCTATATTACCACAATCATGTTTCTTAGGAAATCATATTTCCAGGTTATATCTACCACCCAGTGAACACCATAAAAACAAAACGCAAAGTACATTTTCAAAAAATCGCCAATATTCCACAATTGGAATTTTTGCTCTTAATTTCCAATACTTTGTAGGGTAAAATGAATGGTGTCGTTCAAAACTTCAAATTGTCTCACAAAAAGTATGCTCTCATATACTGTAGGTATGCTGATGAAAAAATAGGAAAATAAAAAAGTTACTGCATTTGGAAGAAGACAGGGAAAAAATGAAAGTGCAAAAGCAAAAAAAAGGTCTGGTCATGAAAGGGTTAAAGTTTCTGTGTGGAAAGCAAAGTATAATATTCATTCCATCCATTTCATCCCGACAATATTTTCTTTCCACGCATCAGCTTTTAATTGCTTCACTTAATTTATTTAGACATCCTTTGAGTTCCACATAGTTCATTCTCTTTAAAACAAATCTACATATAAAAATATAGCTAATTAATTCCTCCACTGCCTGGTTGGTACCATATTGATTACCTTTGTAAGTTATCCCTACCTCTGAAAGCAAGCAGCAATTAACTGAAATTTGCTATAACAAATGTTGCTGGTTACTCTGCTATAGGTTGTTACATTGTTTTATATTTTCAAGACCTTTCCTTTTGCTATACTAACCTGTTATATTTTCCGCCGTAATGTATAGTGAAAAGTGCAGAAATTTTAAAAGGGTCGTTCTCTTGTAAAGCGTATCTCCATCTGTTTACAAAATAAAAAAAACTAGAGCAGCTCCAGTATGCCAAGCCCCCCTTGATAAAGACTAAGTCATCAAAATATAAAAGACAACTGGAGGCAGCACACCAAAATATTGTGAAAGAAAAATGTGGTTTTAATGACCCATTGTGGCAAAAATATCTGTTTACAGTTTACATAATGTATAAATTTATTCGACCTACCCATATTCTTGTGCTACAAAAGGTTCCCGGTACTCTAGATATCAGTGTTAGTCCCTGTATCAGCATCTCCACTGCTGGCTTATGTTTGACACAGGAGAGGGTTTTCTCTCTTGACAAATGACTGGTACTATGTGTGACCAATATCTAATTAGTTATGTCAATAGCTAGACCTCCTTCTCTGCCGTTTTCTCTGCATACATTGGGGAAACCAAGCTTGGACGTGTTCCTTTCAGCTCAGACAGATGAATAATTCTCGAAATTCTTGAAAATGTGAGATGTTTTCCATTAATTGCAAACAATGACAATGTGACATCTTTGGCGTTTCACAAAATACATGCAATTTTGACAACCATTTTTCATACTGTACATAATGAATAATAATTGGTTGACCTTTCTGAGTCTCTCCAGCTTTCAGCACAAATCTGGAATGCATAATAAACAGCAACCACACTAGTAATTTAAAAAGACACAAATAATACTTTCTCTAGAAAGTATATATTTTATTGTAGAAGACTTTATCTTTCAGCTTTTGATGCTCATTAACTCCTGCATGACCAAGCTATTTTCCTTTTTTTCCTTTTCGTTTTTTCCTTCCCTTCTTCTAAGAGCCATAACTTTTTTTAATCTTTCCATTCGCATAGCTGTATATAGGTTAAAAGCTAACAGCAGCAAGTGGAGCTCCTCTCCACCCACCGCTATAAGGGTACCGTCACACTTGGCGACGCACCAGCGATCCCGACAACGATGCGACCTGGTAGGGATCGCTTGTGCATCGCTATGAGGTCGCTGGTAAGATGTCAAACAGTCAGATCTTAACAGCGAGGCAGCAACAATACGGAACAATGCGACGGTCGTTGGGACCCTGTCTCTCACACCTGTAGTATTGAGGTCGTTCGTCAATGTTTCTGTCAAACACAGCGATGCATGCTGGCCAGCGGGACACCAGCGATCAAAAAACGGCCCAGGACATTCGAGCATGATCAGCGACATCGCAGCAGGGGCCCGATTTCCGCTATGTGTCCCACGCAGTGAGATCGCAGGCGAGATCGCTGTTGCGTCACAAAATCGGTGACACAACAGAGATCTCGCTAGCGATCTCGCTATGTGAGACGGGGGCTTTAGATGCAGATGATAGCTGATTAAATCAGTCATCATCTGCTGGGAGAGATGCAGGCTCACACACCTGAGGCATGAGTCACGACATCTAATATAAATGTATGCCATATAGTGAGAAAGGGTTAAGACACTGGATTTGAAAGTCCAAAATTAGCTTACTGTCAATCCTTGCTTCCAGTGTTTTTTTTCATTATAGCCCTACCCATAGTGATCCAAGGTGAATACATTTTTTACTCTTAAATATATAACTACATACTTGTCATTGAACTTTTCTTTTTCCTTATTTAATTTACTTGCCTGCAGTCTAACCCCTTTCCGACATCGGGCACAATAATACACCAGATCAGACACCTTCCCTTTGATGTGGGCTCCTGCGCTGAGCCCACATCTTTTCTGGCACATGACAGCTGTTTTGAACAGCTGACATCTGCCTCTAACAGCCGCGACGCACCCTCGGCTGTTAAATGCCTGTTGTCAAACTATAAAAGCGACATTTAACATGCGCTTCTGGCATGGAGACTATTGAAGCATGCCAAAAGTAAAAAAAAAAGTTTTTAAAAATATTTAAAAAATAAAAGTTCAAATCACCCCCTTTTGCCACATTCTGAAATAGAAAAAAATCAAACATAAACACATATTTATATATCGCTTCGTTCAGAATTGCATGATCTATCAATAAAAAAAAGAATTAACCTGATCAACAAATGATGTAATGAGATAAATAGCAAAAATGCCAGAATTACAATTTTTTGGTCACCACAGCATTGCATTAAATTCAATAATGGGTGATCAAAAGGTCACATCTGGACCAAAATGGTATCATTAAAAATGTCAGCTTAGTGCACAAAAAAATAAGCCCTCAGCCAACCCGAGATCACGAAAAATATGGGTATGCTATGGGTATTGGAAAATGGCACAATTGTTTTTAACAAACTTTGTAATTTTTTTCACCACTGAGATACAAAAGAACCTAGACATGTTTGGTGTCTATGAACTTGTAATAACCTGAAGAATCATAATGGTAGGTCAATTTTAGCATTTAGTGAACATAGTAAAAAAGCAAGGCAAAAAGCAATTGTGGAATTGCATTTTTTTGCAATTTCACCACACTTGGAATTTTTTTCCTGTTATCCAGTACACGATATGTTCAAACCAATGGTGTAGTTCAAAAGTACAACTCATCCTGCACAAAACAAGCCCCCACATGGCCATATTGAAAGAAAACTAAAAAGTTTTGGCTCTGGGAAGAAGGGGAGCAAAAAACAAAAACGCAAAAATGAAAAACCTCCGGTCATGCATAAGGTTAAAATTGAGTTGCTAATTCAATAAAATAGACTGGATCTTGTATTTTTCTGATTAGAAATATTTTACTTTCTTAACTTCAGTTCTCTCTTTCTTGTTGATCGTTTGATATTAACCCCTTCACCACCTTGAGATTTTCTGATTCTGCGCTTTTGTTTTTTGCTCCTCTTCTTCCCAGATCCATAGCATTTTTACTTTTCCATCAATATGACCGTATGAGGGCTTGTCTTTTATGTGAGATAAGTTGTACTTTTGAACAACAGCACTGATTTTACCATATATTGCACTTGAAAATAGTAAAATAATTCAAGCATGGCAGAATTGCAAAAAAAAGTAGAATTCTACAATTGTTTTCTTTTTTACCATGTTCACAAAAAAATTCACAAAAGAGGAAGAAAAAGACCGGGTTTTTCAATGTATCTGCGCTGACCATAAAAGGACAGGATTATTCTTCAAAGCTTTATTGTGCCGACGCGTTTCGCGGCAAATTTGCCATTTCCTCAGAGCCCAAAATTTCACCAAAAAATTGCCATTTTCCAAGACCCATAGTATCTCTGTTTTTCGGGATCTGGCGCTGGGTGAGGATCTATTTTTCTAAGCGCCAAGCCGACATTTTTATTGATACCCTTTTGAGCTAGATACAATGTTTTGATCGCCTGTTATTGCATTTTATTTTTTTTGTTACTCCATTTACCGACCATATCAATTCTTTTTATGGGAGTTTATGAAGGCAGCAATACCAAATATGTGTATTTTTGAATTTTTTAATGGGGCAAAAGAGGAGTGATTTGAACTTTTATATTTTTAAATATTTTTTAAAACTTTTTTTTACTTTTCATTTTTTTCAATAGTCGCTTGTACTACACGTCTTGCTATATGTAGCAGAATTAATAATCTGCTATGAATGCCGGCCACGGAGTGGCGCTGGTAGCAGATCAGCAATCACAAGCACTGCGGTCTCCTTCACCCGCTGGCTGTCATGCTAATCCATCAGTGCCCCACGTTCATGTGATAGATCAGATCAGCTGTCATGTGCCTGAAAAAATGCAGGCTCAGCACAGGAGTCTTCATTAAAAGGAGGGAGGTGACCTATGAAGTATTGGTGCATCATAGGTCATAAAGAACTTAAGTCTGATGAAGTTCCCCAATAATCTTGTCTTTGACATTTCATCCTAGTTACTGGAGATGATAAAATACGCTCAAGGCAAATGGAATTTGCAATGAATTTCCAAAAAAAGAAATTCAGATTCTCCTGGATGTGATATTATTTTGCAATAAACTTTTTGCGAATCCTGAAAAATGACATTCAGCTGCCATATTGCTGATTTGTGGAGGGCCGGAGAAAGGGTAAAAAAAAAGAAATACCTTGCCGCTCACTTGTCCTGCTGATACAATCCTCATTGGGTCCACCATGCTACTTCCTCCAAACTCTTTTTCACTTCTTTATGGCACGAGACATCTTGTTCCTCTACCTTCACTCTGGCTTTGTCACTTCCAGTGGCGAATTGATGGTGAAAGACCCAGCAGCAGAGTCAAGATAGAGGATGTCTTGTGCTGTAGATAAGTGTAAAAAAAGAGATCATAGTGAGCTGTGTGGATGGCTGAATATCCAGGCCAAATTCGAGCAAAAAATCGACAATTTCAATTTTTGGCAAATCATTAATCGTATTCGGTTCACCCATAATAGAGGCATCTTTTTTCTAACATTCTATTATTTTTTATTTGAACATATTTCTGTAACATCAATTTTAAGTAATTGTTACACCACAGAAAACTAAATAGTGTAGCACAAAAATGCATTCTTATAAATATAATAACAATATATTTTTCCATTTTACAGTATTTCAATTATGCCTGTAGCCTAATTTGTTACATTTATAATGCTTTCTGTGGGTGGTAGCATTTAAATATTATTTTTTACTGATAGTGGGTGGCCTGTAGTGTTTCACTTAAGTGAACAACACTTTTTTCCTCCTCATATATTTTTACTAAAGTAAGTAAATTCCCTTTGTCAAGAATATTCCCGCTGTTCAGTAGATGACTGCTAACTCCACGGGTTTGATTAATTGACAAGGTAATGATATGCAAATCGTCTACAATATTGCAGTGTGCCTACATGCATTTTAATAAGTCCTAAAATTGTAGTAGCTTCGTAAATACTATGTTAAAGTAGCAATAATATGCAAAATATATGGATTACAATAAAATTAAGTGCAGCTATGGAAATACATTATCATTAAAGTGTTATACTGCTTAATTTAAACTCATCAGCCCCAACTTTTCATTTTCAAGTTTTATATTTGTAACCACAAACCCACATTTTATGACATTACATTATTACATTGTTAATGACATAAATATTATCCTACATATGTGTCATATTAAAAGAAATAATTACCTGATTTTACAAAAATATTCTACTTGAAAATTATATAAATTCCTATTCATAAATAGATAATAAAAACCTGTACTATTTCAATAATATGGATAAGCCTGACATCTGATGGACAATGGGATAACGAGTCGTATTGGCTCCAGGTCAAAATTTAGATAGCCTCACCACCCCACTATCTGTCTGTCTGTCTGTCTATCTAGAGTATCTACCCATATAGATGTGCTATGTGCCTGGCTGGGAACACAGCCTCAGTGTCCGGTGGAAACCTCGATTAAGTCACCAAGATGTATAATTATGTGCTTAATTGTAAAACACTGGGCAAAACTGAAACTGAAAAAGACCTGGGTGTATGGGTGGACGACAAACTCACATTTAGTGGCCAGTGTCAGGCAGCTGCTGCAAAGGCAAATAAAATAATGTAAAGAGTCAAGGGCGCTAAGCGCAATTAAAGGTACAAAGCTGCAGTTTACAAGACAAAACCCCCTAGTGTCCAATAAAAACAATAAAAAAATGTATAGTTTAGAACTTGCGCTATGAATGTACCCTCAAATAAAGTAATAAATAGATAAATACTGTCAGCTATATAATAATAAAAGGCTTAGTAATAAAAAGCTTAGTAATAAAAAAAAGTGCCAATAAAGGGTTACCTTAATGTGAGTTCTGAGACTGAATGGGTGAGTGGTAGCCTTTAAAGGAAGGTCCTATAGGGAAAGCTGGATAGTCCTCTTCTTAGAGCTAAAAAGAAAGGTGGTTGACTTTTAAGGAAGGTCCTGTGAGAAAAGCTGGGTGATCCTGCCAATATAGAGTTACCTTAATGTGAGTTCTGAGACTGAATAGATGAGTGGTAGCCTTTAAAGGAAGGTCCAATGGGGAAAGCTAGATGGTCCTCTTTTCAGAGCTAAAAGAAAAGGTGGTTGCCTTTTAAAGAAGGTCCTGTGAGAAAAGCTGGGTGATCCTGCTTTATATAAAAAAAGCTCAATACCTCCGTTCACAGTTAAAGTCTCCAGATGGTGAAGTGCTGCAGGAGATACAAATAGGACGCTGTCCTGGCCGGTGACAGACACCCATGATGTAAGATACCAGCGCCCGCTTGTGCTCAGTCCAAGCGCCGTGTTCAGAATCAAGCTGGCAAGGTGCAGAGGTGCTGCAGGACCTTGCATGACGTCACAGTCACGCGATGCAATCACGTGACTGGCTAAGGAAGGCACAGGGGGCCAAAAAAGTTGTCCTATGCATTACAAAATGCACTGATTCCTTCATCAGGGATGGCCCAGCGAGTGCAGATGGCACTTATATATCCTGCAGCACCATACACCTGGATTATAAGTTAAAGGCAAAAAGTTTGATCTCACTATTCAGACCATTTGGAATTAAAGTATCCAATTCAAATATCCATTTGCTTTCTTCACTGGATATTTGATGAATAAAATTCCCCTTTCTCCAGCTTTTTTTAACTACCGTATATACTCGAATATAGGTCGAGATTTTCAGCCCAAAAAATTGGGCTGAAAGTCGCCCTCTCGTCTTATATTCAAGTCATATACAAAGGGGGTCAGAGGGGGAGGGGGGGCGGGGGTGTCAGGTCATACTTACCCGTTCTGACGCTGTCTCTTGAGCCCCCAGCTTCTCCCCGTGCTCTCTCTTCCTGCCTTCAGCGGTCACGGTGCGCATATTAATGAGCGGTATCACATGACCGCTGAAGGCAGGAAGAGAGAGCGCGGAGAAGCTGGGGACTCAAGCGACAGCGTCAGGACGGGTAAGTATAGCGATACTCACCTGTCCTGCGTCCATGGCTGCTTGCTGCTGTCTGTCATCGGTCAGTGACTTCAGACAGCAGAGGGCGCAGTGACGTGGTTAGTGCGCGCTGCGCCCCCTGCAGTCTGAACGTCACTGACTGATGACGTGGCAGATAGCAGTGAGCAGCCATGGACGCAGGACAGGTGAGAATCTGACACCCAGCGACGGAGAGGTGAGTATGTCATTTTTTTTATTTTTACATGCAGCAGCAGCATGGGGGCAACATATGAGGGAACAATCTATGGAGCTAATTATGGGGGCAGCATATGAGGGAACAATCTATGGAGCTATTTATGGGGGCAGCATATGGGGGAACAACCTATGGAGCTATTTATGGGGGCAGCATATGAGGGAACAACCTATGGAGCTATTTATGGGGGCAGCATATGAGGGAACAATCTATGGAGCTATTTATGGGGGCAGCATATAAGGGAACAATCTATGGAGCTATTTATGGGGGCAGCATATAAGGGAACAATCTATGGAGCTATTTATGGGGGCAGCATATGAGGGAACAATCTATGGAGCTATTTATGGGGGCAGCATATGAGGAAACAATCTATGGAGCTATTTATGGGGGCAGCATATGAGGGAACAATCTATGGAGCTTCTTGTGGGGCAGCATATGGGGGAACAATCTATGGAGCTTCTTCTGAGGACACCATATGGGGGAATAATCTATGGATCATTTCCCACCCTAGACTTATACTCGAGTCAATAAGTTCTCCCAGTTTTTTGTGGCAAAATTAGGGGGGTCGACTTATACTCGGATCGACTTATACTCGAGTATATACGGTATTTTAATGCCGGTCACTTTAATGTCCTTAACTGAACCTCCATGATGTGTTAAAAAATGGTTAGAGAGAGGATGGCCAGTGAATTTTTTGCTAATGTTACGCAGATGTTCTGCGATCCTTACACTCATCGGGTGTATAGTACGCCCTATTTACAATTCACCCCCTTTGTGTCACATGTTATAAAATCCTTAATTGTAATTTCGGTGGATTTATTAATAATAGAAAATTGTTTCTTAGTGCCCAGCTTTTTAAACGGCGCACATTTTCTACATGGGAAAAAACCTTGAGGAATTGTTGGTAAACTGGAACTACACCCTGTCACTGGTTTAGAGATAGAAGGGGCTACCATATTGCCCAAATTGTTCGCCTTTTTAAAAATAAACCTTGGGTGTGTGGGTAATGACTTTCCAATCACCTTATCGTTTTTCAAAATTCCCCAGTGTTTGTTCACAATTTTTTTAAGGATTTTACTGTTAGCATTATACTGAGTTATTATTGGAATTTCCTCGGTTGTGGAATAGTGAGTGTTTTTATCTTTATGTCTAAGTAATTGTTCACGTGGCATTCTCCCTATTAAGTCCCCAGTTTTTTGTTGGGATTGAATGTCATACCCTTTTGACAGAATTGTTTAGTCAAAATCTCTGCCTCCTTATTAAGATCCACCATTCTCGAACAATTCCTATGAGCTCTTTTGAGTTGGTTCTTAGGGATATTTAAGAGCCAACTTGGGAGGTGGCAACTGTCTAGAGAGTAAGTGCAGTGAGACTATGAAACTCTCTGCCATATGATGTAGTAATGAGTGATTCCCTACTAAAATTTAAGAAGGGTCTGGATGCCTTTCTTGTAAAGTATAATATTACAGGTTATATACACTAGTTTCTTTCATATTGCATTGATCCAGGGAACTAGTCTGATTGTCGTATGTGGAGGCGGGAAGGAATTTTTTTCCCCAATGTGAAGCATACTGTTTGCCACATGTTTTTTATTTTGCCTTCCATTGGATCAACATGTTAGGGCAAGTTAGGATAGAGTATGGGTTGAACTAAATGGATTTAAAGTCTTCCTTCAACCTTAATAGCTATGTTACTATGTTAGTCACTGATGCTGTGCTCACAGCAGCTCATTCCTCAGTGGTTCTCAGCCTGGATGGTCACGTCTTGGGACTGTCCAGGTTGAAAACTGTTTATTCCAAGACATGGATTACGGCATGAGACAGAACAACGTACAAGTGAGAGATATAGTTGTTTTTTATTTTTGTTTTTTTTGTTTCATTTCAGGAGACCATGGCTTCAGTGGAATGATTGATGACATGATTATGGTTTAATTTAGATTCATTAAAGCAGTCTGTGTCATTTTTTCAATGAAAGCACTTTTTTCAGGCTGTGTGTTTATTTACAATACAGCTATAGAATTAGTAATGGATAGGCGTCAGGGCTTGATTTCAATGGACAATACAAATGGGACATCTAAAAGATGCACCTTTTCTGGGGGGTTGAGGGCTGCTAATGTTAAGCTGGGGGGCAATATCCATGGCCACTTACCAGTCTGAGATTACCAGTCCCAGATGTCAGCTTTAGCAAGGCTTGTTGTCAAAAATTGGGGGGATCCCACACCATTTGTTTGAATTATTTATTTAAATAATTAAAAAAAAAACATGGGAACCCTCTATTCTTGATAACCAGCCATACTAATGGTGGCAGCTGAGGGTTGCAACCCACAGCGGTCAGTTTTGCCTGGGTGGTTATCAAAAATACAGGTCAATTTTTTTATGATTTATTCGTAGCGCAATTGATGGGTCAATTGATTTTACTTTTCCTGGTCTCTGCCTCTAATTTTAGCTGATTTGGCAACTTTTTACATAATGTGCCAGTCAATCACAGCCATGCCAATACTAGACATGCCTGTGATTGAGCTGGAAGTGCCCACACACTAAAGCTTGCTGATGGCTGTGCTGAAGCCTTTCAACTAGCTTTGTTCGGGCTGCCAAACCCAAACAACAACATGGACCACTGGGAAAAAACCGTGTTCAGGGTCCGTGCAGACACTAGGTGTCCAGTACAGACCCTGAACTTTACTATTCGGGTTCTTTCTTCTCTACTGATGACTCTTTCATGAAGGACATTTTTGTGTTGGTGTCTTTGAACAGTAGAAAAATGTACCATAACTCCAGATGCTGCTAAATCTTTCTCAAGGTCTTTCGCAAACAAGTGGGGGTTCTGATTTGCCTTTCTAGCAATCCTACAAGAAGCTCTCACTGAAATTTAGCTTGGTCTTCCAGACCTTATCTTGACCTCCAGTTCCAGTTAACTGCCATTTCTTAATTATATTTTGAAATGAGGAAAGGGCAACTTGAAAACGCTTTGCTATCTTCTTGTATAGTCTTCTCTTGCTTTATGGGCCTCCAACATTTTCATTTTCAGAGTGCTATACAGCTGCTTAGAAGACCCCACGGCTGCTGTTTTTGGGGACAAGAGGTTTTATAAAGCTCGGAAATTTGCCTCACCTGGTGTTTCCTAACAATGACATCAAACAAGCTATAACCTTAACAAGCAAAAATCTCCAAGGGTGCAGAAATATTTGCATCAGCTCATTTTCCAATTTGTAATTTTTAAAATGAAAAGCCAAAATGACTATATACTGTGTATATATACAGTGGGGAAAAAAAGTATTTAGTCAGTCAGCAATAGTGCAAGTTCCACCACTTAAAAAGATGAGAGGCGTCTGTCATTTACATCATAGGTAGACCTCAACTATGGGAGACAAACTGAGAAAAAAAAATCCAGAAAATCACATTGTCTGTTTTTTTTTCATTTTATTTGCATATTATGGTGGAAAATAAGTATTTGGTCAGAAACAAGCAATCAAGATTTCTGGCTCTCACAGACCTGTAACTTCTTCTTTAAGAGTCTCCTCTTTCCTCCACTCATTACCTGTAGTAATGGCACCTGTTTAAACTTTTTATCAGTATAAAAAGACACCTGTGCACACCCTCAAACAGTCTGACTCCAAACTCCACTATGGTGAAGACCAAAGAGCTGTGAAAGGACACCAGAAACAAAATTGTAGCCCTGCACCAGGCTGGGAAGACTGAATCTGCAATAGCCAACCAGCTTGGAGTGAAGAAATCAACTGTGGGAGCAATAATTAGAAAATGGAAGACATACAAGACCACTGATAATCTCCCTCGATCTGGTGCTCCACGCAAAATCCCACCCCGTGGGGTCAGAATGATCACAAGAACGGTGAGCAAAAATCCCAGAACCACGCGGGGGGACCTAGTGAATGAACTGCAGAGAGCTGGGACCAATGTAACAAGGCCTACCATAAGTAACACACTACGCCACCATGGACTCAGATCCTGCAGTGCCAGACGTGTCCCGCTGCTTAAGCCTGTACATGTCCGGGCCCGTCTGAAGTTTGCTAGAGAGCATTTGGATGATCCAGAGGAGTTTTGGGAGAATGTCCTATGGTCTGATGAAACCAAACTGGAACTGTTTGGTAGAAACACAACTTGTCGTGTTTGGAGGAAAAAGAATACTGAGTTGCATCCATCAAACACCATACCTACTGTAAAGCATGGTGGTGGAAACATCATGCTTTGGGGCTGTTTCTCTGCAAAGGGGCCAGGACGACTGATCCGGATACATGAAAGAATGAATGGGGCCATGTATCGTGAGATTTTGAGTGCAAACCTCCTTCCATCAGCAAGGGCATTGAAGATGAAACGTGGCTGGGTCTTTCAACATGACAATGATCCAAAGCACACCGCCAGGGCAACGAAGGAGTGGCTTCGTAAGAAGCATTTCAAGGTCCTGGAGTGGCCTAGCCAGTCTCCAGATCTCAACCCTATAGAAAACCTTTGGAGGGAGTTGAAAGTCCGTGTTGCCAAGCGAAAAGCCAAAAAGATCACTGCTCTAGAGGAGATCTGCATGGAGGAATGGGCCAACATACCAACAACAGTGTGTGGCAACCTTGTGAAGACTTACAGAAAACGTTTGACCTCTGTCATTGCCAACAAAGGATATATCACAAAGTATTGAGATGAAATTTTGTTTCTGACCAAATACTTATTTTCCACCATAATATCATAATATGCAAATAAAATGAAAAAAAAAACAGACAATGTGATTTTCTGGATTTTTTTTTCTCAGTTTGTCTCCCATAGTTGAGGTCTACCTATGATGTAAATTACAGACGCCTCTCATCTTTTTAAGTGGTGGAACTTGCACTATTGCTGACTGACTAAATACTTTTTTTCCCCACTGTATATATATAGTCCCGTGCCCATATACCCATCATACATATCCACGATCCCATAGGTCCGTGCCCATATACCAATCCTACATTTCCTTCATCCCATAGTCCAGTGCCCATATACTCAATCACACATCCTCTATCTTATAGTCCAGTGCCCATATACCATCACACATCCTCTATCCCATAGTCCTGTACCCATATACCCATAATACATATCCTCCATCCTATAGTCCCATGCCCATCATACATATCCTCCATCCCATAGTCCCGTGCCCTTATACCCATCATACATATCCACCATCCCATAGTCCGGTGCCCATATACCCATCATACATATCCTCCATCCCATAGTCGAGTGCCCATATACCCATCACACATCCTCCATCCCATAGTCCCATGCCCATATACCCATCACACATATTCGCCATCCCATAGTCGAGTGCCCATATACCCATCACACATCCTTCATCTCATAGTCCCATGCCCATATACCCATCATACATATCCACCATCCCATAGTCCCGTGCCCATATACCCGTCATACATATCCTCCATCCCATAGTCCAGTGCCCATATACCCATCACACATCCTCCATCCCATAGTCAACCGTTATGACATCATAATGAGCGGCGGGGCTTGCAACCTATGATGACATCAGCGCCGTCATGGCAACCATTATGATATCATAATGAGGGGCGGGGTTTTATACACACACACTTTTTCCCCATTATGTAGATAGGGGCAAAATTGTTTGGTGAATTGGAATGCGCGGGGTTAAAATTTCACCTCACAACATAGCCTAGGACACTCTCGGGGTCCAGACGTGTGACTGTGCCAAATTTTGTGGCTGTAGCTGCGACGGTGTGGATGCCGATCCCGGACATACACACATACACAGATACATACATACATACATACATACACACACTTGAGCTTTATATATTAGACTAGCTGAAGAGCCCGGCACTGCCCGGGCATAGTATCTAACTGTGGATAGCTATAACAAATTATAATTATCCTCCATCCCATAGTCCTGTGCCCATATACCCAACATAACTATCCTCCATCCCATAGTTGAGTGCCCATATACCCATCACACATCCTTCATCTCATAGTCCCATGCCCATATACCCATCATACATATTCTCCATCCCACAGTCCCATGCCCATATACCCAACATACATATTCGCCATCCCATAGTTGAGTGCCCATATACCCATCACACATCCTTCATCTCATAGTCCCATGCCCATATACCCATCATACATATCCTCCATCCCATAGTCCCGTGCCCATGTACCCATCATACATATCCACGATTCCATAGGCCCGAGCCCATATACCCATCATACATATCCTCCATCCCATAGTCGAGTGCCCATATACCCATCACACATATTTGTCATCCCATAGTCCCATGCCCATATACCCATCACACATCCTCCATCCCATAATCCCATGCCCATATACCCATCACACATATTCGCCATCCCATAGTCGAGTGCCCATATACCCATCACACATCCTTCATCTCATAGTCCCATGCCCATATACCCATCATACATATCCTCCATCCCATAGTCCTGTGCCCATATACCCATCATACATATCCGCCATCCCATAGTCCAGTGCCCATATACCCATCACACATCCTCCATCCCATAGTCCCATGACCATATACCCATCATACACATCCTCCATCCCATACTCAACCATTATGACATAATAATGAGCGGCGGGGCTTGCAACCTATGATGACATCAGCGTTGCCATGGCAACCATTATGACATCATAATGAGGGGTGGGGCTTGATACACACACACTTTTTCCCCATTATGTAGATAGAGGCAAAATTGTTTGGTGAATTGGAACAGGCGGGGTTAAAATTTCACCTCACAACATAGCCTAGGACACTCTTGGGGTCCAGACATGTGACTGTGCCAAATTTTGTGGCTGTAGCTGCGACGGTGTGGATGCCAATCCCGGACATACACACATACACACATACATACATACATACACACACTTGAGCTTTATATATTAGACTAGCTGAACAGCCCGGTGCTGCCCGGGCATAGTAACTAACTGTGGCTAGTTATAACAAATTATAACTATCCTCCATCCCATAGTCCCGTGCCCATATACCCATCATACATATCCACGATCCCATAGGCCCGTGCCCATATATCCATCATACATATCCTCCATCCCATAGTCCCGTGCCATACTACCATCACAAATCCTCCATCCCATAGTCGAGTGCCCATATACCCATCACACATCCTCCATCCCATAGTCCCATGCCCATATACCCAACATACATATTTGCCATCCCATAGTCGAGTGCCCATATACCCATCACACATCCTTCATCTCATAGTCCCATGCCCATATACCCATCATACATATCCTCCATCCCATAGTCCCATGCCCATATACCTATCATACATATCCGCCATCCCATAGTCCCGTGCCCATATACCCGTCATACATATCCTCCATCCCATAGTCCAGTGCCCATATACCCATTACACATCCTCCATCCCATAGTCCCGTGCCCATATACCCGTCATACATATCCTCCATCCCATAGTCCAGTGCCCATATACCCATCACACATCCTCCATCCCATAGTCAACCCTTATGACATCATAATGAGCGGCGGGGCTTGCAACCTATGATGACATCAGCGTCGCCATGACAACCATTATGACATCATAATGAGGGACAGGGGCTTGATACACACACTTTTTCCCCATTATGTAGATAGGGGCAAAATTGTTTGGTGAATTGGAACGCGCAGAGTTAAAATTTCACCTCACAACATAGCCTAGGACACTCTCGGGGTTCAGACGTGTGACTGTGCCAAATTCTATATATATATATACAGAATATTAAAAATAAAAAGGAAATGTGTCATCTTCGACTTGCTTAACCAATCACAACAGTAATTTTGGACCAATTGTGCCCAAACCTTTACATGCCACTGTATGATGCGCAAAGTAAAATTTTATTTTGTTAGGATATTAGAAGGGTTAAAAGTTTAGTAGTAATTTCTAATTTTTTCAAGAAATTTACAAAATCTATCTCTTTAGAGATCTATTCAGGTTTAAATGGACTTTGTGGTGCTCCCCAAAAGTGATACCATTTTAAAAACTACACTCCTAAAATACTTCAAAACTGCTGTCAGGATTTGTTTTAAACATTCATGAAAAACAGGTATTGCTGAAAATTCAAAATAAATATTTATAATTTTCACTCTAAAATTTTGCCTAAGCCCCAATTCTGTTTACTTTTACAAGGAATAGCACAAGAAAATGGACCTACAATTTGTTACCTAGCTTCAGGGCTGCCACTAGGAATTTCGGGGCCCCATAGTGGCAAAATTTATGGGGCCCTCCTTGAGACTCCGCCCAGGCGACACCCCAGTTCCGTCTCCACCCTAGCTCCTCCTCCACCATGCGAACCTTCCAAAATCCCACCGCCCTTTCTTGGAAAAACGACTGAGCTGCAGGTGGAGACAGTCAACATGCTGGTACTATGCAGCACAGTCTGTGCTGGCAAAAAGGATAGGACAACAGCTGAGCTGCGCATGGAGACAGTCAACATGCTGGTACTGTGCAGCAGCATCTGTGCTGGCTAAAAGGATAGGACAATTGCTGAGCTGCAGATGGAGACAGTCAACATGCTGGTACTGTGCAGCAGCATCTGTGCTGGCTAAAAGGATAGGACAACGGCTGAGCTGCAGGTGGAGACAGTCAACATACTGGTACTGTGCAGCACAGTCTGTGCTGACTAAAAGGATAGGACAACAGCTGAGCTGCAGGTGGAGACAGTCAGCATGCTGCCACTGTGCTGCACAGTCAGTGCTGGCTAAATGGATAGGACAACGGCTGAGCTGCAGGTGGAGAAAGTCTGGCCAGCCTGGCCTATACAGAGAGGACTCTGCAGCTGCTACCTGACAAACACAGCTCTGCTACATGCCTGTCCCATTATGGAGAGGGCTCTGCAGCTGCTACCTGACACACACAGTTGTTATGAATGAATCACCGAAGGAGGAAAAAACAAAAATACAAGCTAAGTCCAGAAAACCGGAGAGGTTGGTAGCTATCGGATTGCAGACCCCTGATCCTATCCACAACAACTAACAGTAGCCGTGGGGGGTTCCTACGATGCCCTAGACCCCTCGATCACAGCCGGAGAACTAAATAGGCCTAAAGAAAGAAAGGGGAAATCTAAACTGCCCTAGAGCAGACCCCAAAGCAATAGGCAGCCCCCAACATATAATGACGGTGAAGCAAGATGAAAACACAAACACAGATAGAAAGATAGGTTGAGCAAACAATGGGGCCCAAGCTAACTAAAAAGGACAGGATAGGAAAGCTGCTGTCTGCAATCCGTAAAAAACCCTACCAAAAAATGTCCCAACCGTCTGATAGGAAAAACAGGCCCTGAAGTCGGTAGGACTTCAAAAAGACTATATCAGCACTCAGGTAAATTCTGAAGACAGAGCAAAGAGACAAACCGATCAGAGACAAAAATGGAACTCAGCACACCCCCGACCGGGGATGGCTGAACTCCAAAAAACAAGGTAGACAAAACAAAACTTATAAGTTTAATAGCAGAGCAAAAACTTATCTTTGGGAAGCAGGAATCAGACTGGTCTCCAAGAATCCAGCAGAGAAATCACCAGCGACTCAGAAGGGTGTCGGCTGCCTTATATCCAGTCAGAATTTCCTGTTACCCAGTCATCATCTACCAGATCAGGTGTTTGGTAATCAGCCTCACTACCTTCCTTCACCAGAAGAGGGAGTTCATCAGACATTGACGGTGAAGGGGAAAATGAACTCACAACAGTACCTCCCCCTTGAGGAGGGGTCACCGAACCCTCATCCACGCCACCAGGGCGATCAGGATGGGCCCGATGAAAGGCACGAACCAATCTTTCGGCATGAATATCAGATGCAGGGACCCAAAAATTATCCTCCTGGCCATAACCCTTCCATTTAACCAAATACTGGAGTCTCCGTCTAGCCAGGCGAGAATCCAGTATCTTCTCAACCTCATATTCCACATTACCTTCAACCAATACTGGGTCAGGAGGTGCCACCACAGGAACTACTGGCTCAACAAACCTCTTTAACAGAGACTTATGAAACACGTTATGGATCTTAAATGTAAGAGGAAGAGCCAATCGAAAAGAGACTGGATTAAGAATCTCCAAAATCTTGTAAGGTCCAATAAATCTAGGTTTAAACTTTGGAGAAGCCACCTTCATAGCGATATTCTTTGATGACAACCAAACCATATCACCCACCTTAAACTGGGGACCAATGGTCCTATGCCGGTTGGAAAACTGCTGGGCCTTTTCCTGGGAGAGAAACAACTTATCCACCACTTGGTCCCAGATCTGGTGCATTCTCTCCACCACAGTGTCAACACCTGGGCAGGCAGAAGGCTCCACCTGCCCTGAAGAGAATCGAGGATGAAACCCAAAGTTACAAAAAAAAGGTGACATCAAAGTGGCAGAACTAGCTCTATTATTTAAAGCAAATTCGGCCAAGGGCAAAAATGAAACCCAATCATCCTGATCAGCAGAAATAAAACATCTCAAATACGACTCCGAAGTCTGGTTTGTTCTCTCTGTCTGCCCATTGGTCTGAGGGTGAAACGCAGAGGAGAAGGACAACTGAATTCCCAGCTTGGAGCAGAAAGTCCTCCAAAATCTAGACACAAAATGAACTCCTCTGTCAGATACAATGTTCTCAGGAATCCCGTGCAAGCGAACCACCTGTTGCAAAAACAAGGGCACCAACTCTGAGGAAGATGGCAACTTAGGGAGTGGTACAAGATGGACCATCTTAGAGAATCTATCACAAATCACCCAAATAACAGTCATTCTCTGAGAGACAGGCATATCAGAGATAACATCCATTGAAATATGGGTCCATGGCCTCCTGGGCACCGGCAAAGGCATCAACAACCCACTAGAGCGAGAACAAGGTTTAGACCGAGAGCAAGTCCCACAGGACTGCACAAAATTCCTGACATCACGAGACAAGGCGGGCCACCAAAAAGACCGACTCACCAAATCTCTAGTACCAAAAATACCTGGATGACCAGCCAATGCAGAGCAATGAACTTCAGACATCACTCTCTTCCTCCACTGGTCAGGAACATACAATTTTCCAATGGGACAACGCTCAGGTTTGTCCTCCTGAAAATCTTCCAGAGCATGTCTCAAATCGGGCGAGATGGCAGAAAGAACTACCCCCTCACCTAAAATGGCAGCAGGCTTGGTCACAACAGGAGAATCAGCAAAGAAACTCCTAGAGAGGGCGTCTGCCTTGACATTCTTAGTGCCCAGAAGAAAAGAGACCACAAAATCAAAATGTGTGAAAAACAAGGCCCACCTAGCCTGTCTAGGATTCAAGCGTTTGGTCGACTCCAGGTAAATCAAATTCTTGTGGTCAGTAAGGACCACGACTTGATGTTTAGCTCCCTCCAACCAATGTCTCCACTCCTCAAATGCCCATTTCATGGCTAACAGTTCCCGATTCCCCACATCATAGTTATGTTCGGATGGGGAGAACTTTCGGGAAAAGAAAGCACAGGGATTCATTTTAGATGTTACAGGATCTTTTTGGGACAAAACAGCTCCTGCACCAATCTCAGAAGCGTCCACCTCTACCTAAAACGGGAGTGAGACATCAGGTTGCCGCAAAACCGGAGCAGAAGTGAATCTTCGCTTCAGCTCCTGAAAGGAAGAAACAGCCTCCGGTGACCAATTCAGCACATCAGCACCCTTCTTAGTCAAATCAGTCAATGGTTTGGCAATACCAGAAAAATTAGCTATAAATTTACGACAAAAATTAGCAAAACCCCAAAATTTCTGGAGGGCCTTCAAAGAAGTGGGCTGAACCCAATCATAAATGACCTGTACCTTGGCCGGGTCCATTTCAATAGTTGACGGAGACAAAATAAATCCCAAAAATGAAATCCTCTGTACACCAAAAAGGCATTTCGATCCCTTGACATACAGGGAATTCTCTCTCAAAATCCGGAACACAGTCCGAACATGTTCCACATGAGAGTCCCAATCCTTGGAAAAGATCAAAATATCATCCAGATAGATGATCAAAAATTTACCCACCAAGTCTCGGAAAATATCATTCATGAAGTACTGGAAGACAGAAGGGGCATTAGTGAGCCCAAAAGCCATCACCAGGTACTCAAAATGTCCTTCCGGAGTATTAAACGCCGTCTTCCATTCATCCCCATGCTTAATACGAATAATATTATACGCCCCCCTGAGGTCAAACTTTGTAAACCAGCAAGCACCTTTAACTCTGGAGAATAGATCAGAAATCAGGGGTAACGGATACTGATATTTAACAGTAATTTTGTTGAGGGAACAATAATCAATACAAGGCCTTAGAGGACCCATCTTTCTTAGCCACGAAAAAAAACCCAGCACCTAAGGGTGAAGAGGATGGTCTAATATGTCCCTTCTCCAACGACTCCTTAATATAGGATCGCATAGCCTCGTGTTCGGGTACAGATAAATTGAAAAGTCGACCCTTGGGAAATTTACACCCAGGGCTCAGCTCAATTGCACAGTCATAACTCCTATGAGGAGGCAAAGACGCAGACTCATTCTCACTAAATACATCATAATAATCAGCCAAATAGTCAGGAACATCATGCGACTGGGGAGAGGTGGAGAAAACAGGAGCATCACTAAGGGCACACCGACAACCCCAACTCACCACAGACACAGATTTCCAATCCAAAAATGGATTATGGATTTGCAAGCAGGGAAACCCCAGAACAATGGTATCATGCAAATTATGCAACACCAAAAATCTGCAATTCTCTTGATGGTCTGGGGTGACCCGCATTACCACCTGGGTCCAAAACTGAGGTTTATTCTTCGCCAAAGGAGTAGCATCAATACCCCTCAAAGGGATAGGCGTCCGCAGAGGTGTCATAGGAAATCCACAACGTTTAGCAAAATCCAAGTCCATCAGGTTCAGAGCTGCTCCTGAATCCACAAAAGCCTTAGCGGAAAATGTGGACAGGGAGCAGATAGATCAGAGTAATTGCCAGAAGAAACTTAGGTTGAACACCACCCACAGCAAATGTGTGTGCAAAACTTTTCTCTCGTTTAGGGCAGACAGAAATAATATGCGAGGCATCACCACAGAAGAAACACAGCTTATTATGCCTTCTGAACTCCTGACGTTGCGCCCTAGACAAAACTCTATCACATTGCATAGGTTCAGACATTTGTTCAACAGGTGGCAACACCTCTCGTGCAGGTTTGCGTTCACGCAAACGCCGATCAACCTGAATGGCTAATGACTTAGAATCGTCAAGACCAGAGGGAACAGGAAATCCCACCATAGTATCTTTTACAGTTTCTGACAAACCCTTCTGAAAGAGAGTTGCCAAGGCACCATCATTCCAGGTAGTAAGGACCGCCCACTTTCGGAATTTTTGACAGTACAACTCTGCAGAATCCCGACCCTGGCTCAATGCCAACAGGGCCTTTTCAGCCTGATCAATAGCATTAGGTTCATCATACAACAACCCCAAGGCTTGAAAAAATGTGTTCACATTATTCAGAATAGGATCGTCAGGTTTCAAAGAAAACGCCCAATCCTGGGGATCGCCGCGCAGCAACGAGATGACAATTTTAACCTGCTGCGCGGAGCTCCCCGACGAGTTAGGCTTGAAGGCAAAAAATAATTTACAATTATTCTTAAAATTCAAAAATTTAGACCGATCCCCAAAAAACACATCAGGAGTAGGGATCTTTGGTTCAGCAGCATGTGAATGAGCAAGATAGGCGGAAACTCCCCGCACTTCAGCAGTGAGTTGCTCCACACAATCAGACAATTGCTTCATCTCCATTGAGAAAGAAAAAAAAATTCCCCCTACGGCCTCAGAGACATAGAGGAAAAAATATACACAAAAAAAAAAAATTCTGACAAACTCTCTCTTTTTTTTTTTTTTACAATTCTCTCCTGCTATTGAATACCCTAGGATCTGCGGTATGGCTGGTGATTCTGTTATGAATGAGTCACCGAAGGAGGAAAAAGCAAAAATACAAGCTAAGTCCATAAAACCGGAGAGGTTGGTAGATATCGGATTGCAGACCCCTGATCCTATCCACAACAACTAACAGTAGCCGTGGGGGGTTCTTACGATGCCCTAGACCCCTCGATCACAGCCAGAGAACTAAATAGGCCTAAAGAAAGACAGGGGAAATCTAAACTGCCCCAGAGCAGACCCCAAAGCAATAGGCAGCCCCCAACATATAATGACGGTGAAGCAAGATGAAAACACTAACACAGATATAAAGATAGGTTGAGCAAACAATGGGGCCCAAGCTAACTAAAAAGGACAGGATAGAAAAGCTGCTGTCAGCAATCCGTAAAAACCCTACCAAAAAATGTCCCAACCGTCTGATAGGAAAAACAGGCCCTGAAGTCGGTAGGACTTCAAAAAGACTATATCAGCACTCAGGTAAATTCTGAAGACAGAGCAAAGAGACAAACTGATCAGAGACAAAAATGGAACTCAGCACACCCCCGACCGGGGATGGCTGAACTCCAAAAAACAAGGTAAACAAAACAAAACTAATAAGTTCAATAGCAGAGCAAAAACTTATCTTTGGGAAGCAGGAATCAGACTGGTCTCCAAGAATCCAGCAGAGAAATCACCAGCGACTCAGAAGGGCGTCGGCTGCCTTATATCCAGTCAGAATTTCCTGTTACCCAGTCATCATCTACCAGATCAGGTGTTTGGTAATCAGCCTCACTACCTCACCAGAAGAGGGAGTTCATCAGACATCGACGGTGAAGGGGAAAATGAACTCACAACACACAACTCTGCCACATGCCTGGCCTGGCTAATATAGAGAGGGCTCTGCAGCTGCTACCTGACAAACACAGCTCTGCTACATGCCTGTCCCATTATGGAGATGGTGGGCCCCATCTATCATTCTCCAGAGTATAGTGCTCCCCAAAAATTGCTGTCCCAACATTGAAAACAATCAAATAAGTCTCCTCGCTAGGGAATCCCTGTACTTGTCTGGACTCCTCGTCGTCCCCATCTTCCATCTCACTGCACAGTATTTCAACTTTGCAAGTGCTGTGATCCAGAGCAAGCAGGGGGGCCCACTCGTTGGCGACGGCACTGGCACAGGGCCCCTGATAGTACGGTGGTGTGTCTGATGGCGGGTGGGCCGAACCTGCACTTTCATCTGCAGCTTCCTCTTTGTCACCGTGTAAGATGGAACTGTATATGGGAAGGGTAGCCTGAGTTTCATCAGGGTCAGATTCAGGTCGTGTAGCATGCGAGGGGAATGTAGTGGTCTGGGTCAATGTACCAGCAGATTCATCGAGCAGTGGCTGGGCATCAGTGCACTTGTGTCGCCCCCAAGAGTACGGTCGCCACAGTGGCATTACCTTCTTCCTAGGGAGTGTGATGTCATGCTTGGGAGCAACGAACGATCTTTCTAGCAGGTTAACTGATTGGGCGGCGTTATTCCCACGAGTCATGACCCTCCAAACAGCGTTCATGAAGGCAAAGTGTTTGTTTTACGTGGGCAGTATGGTTGCAAAGCTGAACCTTAAAGGAATGTCCAGAAGGGCACCACCAGGAGTGGAGCCTACGGTTAAATTCGACTCCACCTGGGAAACCTCAACCATGCCAGCTACAGAACAGATGCACACATTGCAAGCTTAATTCCGTTAACGAACGAGACTCCGTCATGCCCCGCGGTCCGAGTCCGGCTTACTAGAGGGACACGTGAGGCTCTGGCACATGAGATTGGCCAATAACTGGTGTGTCATGCCCTTACATGTCCGTGGCTGCATGTGCGCTACACTGAAAAGGCCAGCGTTTGTCGCTTACAGGTGCAGATAACCCGCTGAACAATGTTAGTGATGGGGATCACTGATTACAATTATTACCCGCGAACAATGATTTCCCAGTAAGTGTAGGTCAACCGCAATTCCGGAATTAGGCCTAACCGTCATTCCTGAAAAAATGAAAAACTTACGTGTGCAAACCACAGGTGCTGTAGCTTGCTTAACAGCTCGCCAGCCGTTCTCACGCCCAGTATGGATTACACGTGATTGCACAAAGGTGAGAAAGGGTACCGTATCCCCAGATAACATGTATGGATAGCGTACACATTCAAAATATATGTCTATACATCAGGAGGCAGGCTCAGACGGTGTTAGGCCCAGTATGGATTGCACGTGATTGCACAAAGGTTAGAAAGGGTACCGTATCCCCGGATAACATGTATGGATAGCGTACACATTCAAAATATATGTCTATACATCAGGAGGCAGGCTCAGACGGTGTTAGGCCCAGTATGGATTGCACGTGAATGCACAAAGGTTAGAAAGGGTACCGTATCCCCAGATAACATGTATGGATAGCGTACACATTCAAAATATATGTCTATACATCAGGAGGCAGGCTCAGACGGTGTTAGGCCCAGTATGGATTGCACGTGATTGCACAAAGGTTAGAAAGGGTACCGTATCCCCGGATAACATGTATGGATAGCGTACACATTCAAAATATATGTCTATACATCAGGAGGCAGGCTCAGACGGTGTCAGGCACAGTATGGATTTGACGGCCCAGACTACACAGCGGAGGAGCAGGGAGAGGTAAAGATTGCAAATGCTGGGGCCCTGCCCAAGCAAGGGGGGCCCACTCGTGGGCGTCGGTACTGGCACTGGGCCCCTCATAGTACGGCGGTGTGTCTGACGGCAGGTGTGCACCACCACCGTCAGAGACACTTGATTGCACTATGAAGGACCCTGTGCCAGTGCCCGCGCCCAAGAGTCGGCCTACCCACCTGTCCAGGGCAACGGCACTCGCACGGTGTCGTGCACTAGGTGGTGACCCCGGCCATGGGGGGAGAGGCAGCACAGTTAGGGAGTTTTAGAAAGTGGCATATGTTGATGTTGGACATTCAGCTGATGCAAAAGGTGAAATAGGTCAAGTCCCAGGAAGAGGTGGACCAAAGCAAGCCATTTTTCTGTCACCCTATGTGTCATCAGGGGAAGGTGGGACAAAATCCTTGGAAACCCATGCGTGGTTCATTTTAATGAAGGTTAGATCATCCACATTTTGGGTTGACAGACGGGTCCTTTTTTCTGTCAGGATTGATCCAGCTGCACTGAAGACTCTTTCCGATAGCACACTTGCAGCTGGGCAAGCGATCTCCTGTAAGGCATATTGTGCCAATTCAGGCCAGGTGTCCAGTTTAGCGGCCCAATAGTCAAAGGGGAATGACCTGTGTGGGAGAACATCGATATGGGAGGAAAAGTAGTTTGTAACCATAGTTGACAACTGCTGTCTCCTGTCACTTTCCATCGATGCAGTATTACCAGTTGTGTGAGCGGTACTTGAAAAATCAGTCCACAACATTGTCATGAAACCCCTGTCTCCAACGCCACTTCTGCTGTGTGCACCACGAACACCTCTGCCAAGCTGCCCCCAGCCCGTACGGCTCGTGTGAGGACCATCACCGCTGCTGTGTGCTGGGAATGCCTCAAGCAACCGATTTACCAGAGTTGCTTGTTTATTAGTCAATATTAGGTCAAGGTTCTCCTGTGGCATGATGTTTTGTAATTTGCCTTTATAGCGTGGATCCAGGATGCTGGCCAACCAGTAGTCGTCATCGTTCATCATTTTGGCAATGCGGGGGTCCCTTTTTAGGATCTGCAAGGCATAATCTGACATGTGGGCCAATGTTCCCGGTGTCAATGATGCACTGCGAGTGCTGGTTGGAGGAGCACTTTCTGGCAAATCCACATCCCTCCAGTCACGCACAAACCCTGTACCAGACCTTGCCACGCCAACATTTTCACTTGCCCCACGAGATGCATCCTCCTCCCCTAAGTAATCATCCCCATCATCCTCCTCCTCCTCCTCTTCTTCCTCCACCTCGTCCAGGAGAGGTCCCTGAGCAGACAATGGCTGAATGTCATCAAGGATTCCCTCCTCCTCTTCCTCCTCATCAACATTGGCTGCAGAAGCCTGCTCCTTAAGGTGCGTCAAAGTTTGCATGAGCAGACGCATAAATGGGATGCTCATGCTTAGGATGGCGTCGTCTGCACTTACCAGCTGTGTGCATTCCTCAAAACACTGAAGGACTTTACAGAGGTCTTTCAGCTTCGACCACTGCACACCGGTCAACTCCATGTCTGCTCTCAAAGTGCCTGGCCGTGTATCCTCCCACAAATGCATTATGGCCTGCCTCTGCTCGCACAGCCGCTCCACCATGTGCAGGGTGGAGTTCCACCTTGTTGCAATGTCGATAATGAGGCAGTGGTTGGGAAGGTGGAGCAATCGCTGCAGCTTCTGCATACGAACGGAGTGTACAGGCGACCGGCGGATGTGCGCGCACAGTCTTCGCACCTTCTGGAGCAGGGCTGTTAACTCCGGATAATTTTTGAGGAAGCACTGCACCACCAGGTTCAAGGTGTGAGCCAAGCAAGGTATGTGGCTGAGTTTTGAAAGGGCTATGGCTGCCACAAAATTACGCCCGTTATCACTAACTACCTTGCCTGCCTCAAGATGTACACTGCCCAGCCATGACTCAGTTTGTCGCTGAAAGTACTCGGCCAGCACCTCGGCGGTGTGTCTGTCGCCCAAACACATCATCTGCAACACTGCCTGCTGACGCTTTCCACTAGCTGCTCGATAGGGGGACACCTCGTGTGCAACAGTGGCAGCTGCAGATGGAGTGCTCGTATGACTGCGCTCTGTGGACGAGCTTTCGCTTCTGGAGGAGGAGGAGGGTCGAACGCCTACAGCCAACTGTTTCCTATACCGTGGGCTAGGCAGCACTGTCCCACCACCACTGTCCCCTGTGGACCCTGCATCCACCACATTAACCCAGTGCGCAGTGATGGACACGTAACGGCCCTGGCCATGCCGACTGGACCATGCATCAGTTGTGATGTGCACCTTTCCGCTCACTGACTGCTTGAGTGCATGGCAATGCGGTCTTTCACATGATGGTGGAGGGCTGGGATGGCTTTGCGAGAGAAGAAGTGGCGACTGGGTAGGTCATAGCGTGGTACTGCATAGGCCATGAGTTTTCGGAAAGCTGCGCTTTCCACCAACCGAAAGGGCATCATCTCAAACGAGATTAGTTTGGCAATGTGGGCGTTCAAACCCAGTGTACGCGGATGAGAGACTGAGTACTTTCTTGACCTACTCATAGTGTCTGGGAGGGTGAGCTGGACTTGAGAGCTGCATATGGTGGAAGTAGCGGTTGACAGGGCGGACTGAGAGAGGGTTGATGATGGTGATAATAATAATAATAATAATAATCTTTATTTATATAGCGCCAACATATTCCGCAGCGCTTTACAGTTGAACAGTTTCAAACACAACAGTCATAAGTAACAACGTTAACAATACAATAATTAAAGCGAAATAAGACGACCCTGCTTGTGGAGCTTACAATCTACAATGAGGTGGGGGAGATACAAAGCACAGGTTTGTATTTACAATGATGTATTTACAATGACGGTCCAGCCATCTTCAGGGGGTGGGGGTTAGATGGAGATAGTGAATGGGCTACACACACAAACATAACATGACTTTGATTACTGAATGTGATAGGCCGCTCTGAACAAATGTGTTTTGAGCGAGCGCCTAAAACTATGCAAATTGTGGATGGTCCTAATATCTTGGGGTAGAGCATTCCAGAGGATTGGCGCAGCACGGGAGAAGTCTTGGAGTCGGGAGTGGGAGGTACGGATTAGGGGAGAGGTTAGTCGAAAGTCATTTGCAGAGCGCAGCGGTCGGTTAGGCCGATAGACAGAAATGAGGGAGGAGATGTAAGGGGGTGCCGCACTGTGGAGAGCTTTGTGGGTGAGAACAAGTACTTTGAATTGTACCCTGTAATGAATTGGCAGCCAGTGTAACGACTGGCGAAGAGCGGACGCGTCTGAGTAACGATTAGCCAGATGGACAACCCTGGCTGCTGCATTAAGGATAGACTGCAGAGGGGAGAGTCGAGTGAGAGGGAGGCCAATTAATAGAGCATTAGAGTAGTCCAGGCGGGAGTGGATCAGGGCGACAGTGAGAGTTTTTGTTGTTTCCATGGTGAGAAAAGGGCGGATTCTAGAGATGTTCTTTAGATGTAAGCGGCATGAGCGGGCAAGAGATTGTAAATGGGAGGTGAAGGAGAGATCGGAGTCGAACATAACACCCAGACAGCGCGCCTGCTGTCGGGGTGTTATTATGGTGCCACCCACAGAGAGGGAAATGTCAGATTTAGGGAGGTTAGTAGATGGTGGGAGCAAAAGAAGTTCAGTTTTGGAGAGGTTGAGTTTCAGATAGAGAGCAGACATGATGTTGGAGACTGCAGACAGACAGTCAGTGGCGTTCTGTAGTACAGCGGAGGTAAGGTCAGGGGATGATGTGTACAGTTGTGTGTCATCAGCATAAAGATGGTACCTAAAGCCAAATCTGCTGATGGTCTGTCCAATTGGGGCCGTATAGAGAGAGAAGAGAAGGGGGCCAAGGACTGAGCCCTGAGGTACCCCAACAGTGAGAGGAAGAGGAGATGAAGTGGAGCCAGAAAACAGAACACTGAAGGAGCGGTCGGAAAGATAGGAGGAGAACCAGGAAAGAGCAGTGTCCTTAACGCCTAGTGACTGGAGCCTAGAGAGTAGGAGAGGATGGTCAACAGTGTCGAAAGCTGCAGAAAGGTCGAGAAGAATGAGCAGAGAGTGGTCACCATTACGTTTTGCTGTCAGAAGGTCATTGGTCACTTTGATGAGTGCAGTTTCTGTCGAATGTAGGGGGCGGAAACCGGACTGTGAAGGGTCTAGGAGGGAGTGAGTGGAGAGGTAACGGGTAAGGCGTGAGTATATCAGGCGCTCCAAGAGTTTAGAGATGAAGGGGAGATTGGAGACTGGTCTGTAGTTGTTTGTGCAGGATGGGTCGAGGGTGGGTTTCTTTAGTTATGGAGTAATGATAGAGTGTTTGAAGGAGGAGGGGAAAATGCCAGAGGAGAGGGAGAGATTAAAGATTGTAGTTAGGTGAGTTGTGACGACTGGGGAGAGAGACTGGAGGAGATGTGAGGGAATGGGGTCGGTTGTGCATGTAGTCGGACGAGAAGAGGAGAGGAGCCTGGAGACTTCTTCTTCTGTGATGGGAGCAAATGTGGAGAGTGAGCCAGGGGAAATGCAGGGAGGGATGGGAGTCACTGAACTTGGTGATTGGGAGCGGATTTCCTGACAGATATTGTCTATTTTCTCTATAAAGTGGGAGGCCAGGTCATCAGCGCAAATGTCTGTGATAGGGGCTTGTGCTTTTGGCCTGAGGAGGGAGTGAAAGGTGTCAAAAAGTTTCTTGGGGTTGTTGGATAGTGAGGAGATCAGGGTGGTGAAGTAGGTCTGTTTGGCGAGGTGAAGGGCAGAGTTATATGTCCTTAACATAAATTTGAAGTGTATGAAGTCTTCTGGTGTGAGTGTTTTCCTCCATAAGCGTTCAGCACACCTAGAGCATCGCTGGAGAAATCGGGTTTGCGATGTGAGCCAGGGCTGTTTCACTCTGTGTTTGGAGGTTCTGAGGGTGAGGGGAGCTACTTGGTCAAGGGTGCTTCTAAGAGTGTCATTGAAGTGATGTACAGCCAGATCAGGACAGGACAAAGAAGAGATTGGGGACAGTGATGAGTGTAGGGAGTCTGAAAGTGTATGAGGGTTAATGGCTTGTAGATTTCTGACTGAATGGTAGGTAGGAGGGTGCTGGGGTGAGCGAGGATTTGTGAGTGTAAAGGAGAGAATGTTGTGGTCAGAGAGGGGAAGCGGTGAGTTATCTAGGTAGGAGATTGAGCAGAGCCGGGCGAAAACCAGGTCCAGGGTGTTACCGTCTTTGTGTGTTTCAGAGGTTGAGAGCTGAGAGAGGCCTAGAGAAGTGATTAGTGATAGAAGCTGGGATGCAGATGTGGAAGTGGGGCTGTTGAAGTCTCCCAGGATAAGGGTTGGTAGTTCTGAGGCCATGAAGTGCGGCAGCCAGGCAGAGAAATGGTCCAGGAAGTGGGTGGGTGAGCCTGGGGGCCGGTATATGACCGCTACGCTGAGGGAGAGTGATGGAACTGGGGGGATGTCCTGGAAAGTGCATTGTGGGGACAGGAGTATGCCGACTCCAGCACCAGGTCTGTTTGTCGGTCTTGGGGAATGGGAGAATTGTAAGCCACCATGGGAAATGGCAGCAGGAGAGACAGTGTCAGAATCCTGAATCCAGGTTTCCGTGAGGGCCAACAGATTCAGAGAGTTTTTCAGAAAGTAATTGTGTAGGAAAGGAAGCTTGTTGCATACAGACCGTGGATTCCAAAGGGCACAATTGAAAGAAGGAGATGAAGGAGTGCAAATAATATTAGTAAGATTATTAAGGTTTCGATGTGAGGTAGGGTAGGGGTTGAGGTTGGGGGATGGTGGACCGGGGTTGGGGGAGATGTCCCCTGAAATCAGTAAGAGCAGGAAGATAAAGAGCAAGTAGTTTTTGGAATTGTATGAAGATTTTTTGTGCAGTGTGTTTGGGCAAGATGGGCTGAGGTTTTTCACGAAGGTGAGAAGTGCATGGGAGCTGTACATGGGAGAAGGAAAGAGAGAGGAGCTGATGTATACGAGTTGTGATGGAGGGGGGATTGGTCGGTGAAAGTGGATTGCAAGAGAACATAGGAGGATAGGAATAAAGCACATGGATAAAAGGGAGAGCAGAGTGTGGGTTACCTGACTCCTGCCCTGACTAACTGCCATGTAATAACTGCTGTATCCCGACGCTTATCTTCGTGACGCTTTGCTTCTGTGATGCGTGCACCCCCACATGCGTGCACCCCTAAGAATGGTTCTAAATTTATAGTCCAGACTGCTGGGTGATGGAGTTGGTGTTCTTTCTGATGGCCTAGAATCAGTCTTTCGTTGATATAACTGTGGGATTCCCTGACTGCTGTGGCCTTGCAACGACACCTCAACATTTGCTGCTGTGATAACCGGTGGGCTTACAGTGGGGGAAACAATGTAGCGTTGCTGACTACCTTCGTTGTGATCAGTTGCACATGTGGTACTTGAGGTTTGGTGTTGTGTCCACGCTTGCAAGTGCATGCTGGTTAAATGTCTAAGCATGCAACTGGTATTCAAATTTTTCAGATTTTTCCCTCGGCTAAAGGTCTTTGCGCACTTCTTACAGATAACCTTGGCCTGATCATGAGGATTTTGTTCAAAAAAGTGCCACACTGCACTCTTCCTACTTTGGCAGACATTTTGCGGCCTAGCACATTGTGATCTTTTGACCCTCTGGACAAGCTGTCCAGCAACTCTTTTGATGTTTGGAACCTGTCTTTGGAGTGCTCCGGGCCTGCCAGATAACAGCTGTTGCGATGTCGATGTCTGCTGTGGATGCTCCTCATCTGAGCTATTGGAAGCAGCACCCTCTTCCCCCAATGGATGCCAATCTGGGTCAACAACTGGGTCATCCATCACCTCCTCTTCTATGTCATGTGCACCTTCCTCTGTGTCACCGTGTATGGTGGTATAGTGTGCGGGAAGGGGCACCTGAGTCTCATCAGGGTCAGAATCTGGCTCTGTACACTGCGAGGACAATGTAGTGCTCTGAGTGAATGTACCAGCAGAATCATCCATCAGCGGCTGTGCATCAGTGCACTCCATGTCAGATTCATCTTGGCCTGGGTAATTCACCATTTCACTTGATAATCCAGGCATGGTATGTGAAAACAGCTCCATGGAGTAATCAGTAGTATGGCCTGCGTCATCCTTCAATCTTGGTTGGGGTGAAGGACACAAGGAAAGGTGTGGTTCATGAACATGAGCCTCCAATGACGACTCAGTGCTTTTACTTTTTACAACTGAAGAAGAGGAGGCGATAGAGCTGGAGGCTGAGTCAGCAATGTAAGACAAAACTTTTTCCAGATGCTCTGGCTTTAAAAGCGGTTTGCCAACTCCTAGAAAACTAAGCGTTCGAGGCCTTATGTAGCCAGATGATGACGCAGGCTCAACACCTCCTGCATTCGGTCCTATTTTGCTCTTGCCACTACCATCAGATCCACCACCAACACCATCATTACCAGCTGCCAACCCCCGCCCAATTCCACCAGCCTTCCTCATTTTTGGTAGAAATGTAGACAAAATCCAACAAACTATATAGTAATGTAAAACAAGGTACAAGGTGTCTATAGGACAGGGGAGATTTTGAATTTCTGCAGACACTTGTGGACACTGGACACTTTTGGATTGTGTGAGGCCCACTGAATATCTGAGCGCTCTGTCACAGGCTCGATGGCACAGCTGTGACCAAAGTGACTAGAGGATAAGGGAGATTTTGAATTTCTGCACACACTTGTGGACACTGGACACTTTTGGATTGTGTGAGGCCCACTGAATATCTGAGCGCTCTGTCACAGGCTCGATGGCACAGCTGTGACCAAAGTGACTAGAGGATAAGGGAGATATTGAATTTCTGCACACACTTGTGGACACTGGACACTTTTGGATTGTGTGAGGCCCACTGATATCTGAGCGCTATGTGACAGGCTCGATGGCACAGCTGTGACAAAAGTGACTAGAGGATAAGGGAGATTTTGAATTTCTGCAGACACTTGTGGACACTGGACACTTTTGGATTGTGTGAGGCCCACTGATATCTGAGCGCTATGTGACAGGCTCGATGGCACAGCTGTGACAAAAGTGACTAGAGGATAAGGGAGATTTTGAATTTCAGCAGACACTTGTGGACACTGGACACTTTTGGATTGTGTGAGGCCCAATGAATATCTGAGCGCTATGTGACAGGCTCGATGGCACAGCTGTGACAAAAGTGACGAGAGGATAAGGGAGATTTTGAATTTCTGCAGACACTTGTGGACACTGGACACTTTTGGATTGTGTGAGGCCCACTGATATCTGAGCGCTATGTCACAGGCTCGATGGCACAGCTGTGACAAAAGTGACTAGAGGATAAGGGAGATTTTGAATTTCTGCACACACTTGTGGACACTGGACACTTTTGGATTGTGTGAGGCCCACTGAATATCTGAGCGCTCTGTCACAGGCTCGATGGCACAGCTGTGACCAAAGTGACTAGAGGATAAGGGAGATATTGAATTTCTGCACACACTTGTGGACACTGGACACTTTTGGATTGTGTGAGGCCCACTGATATCTGAGCGCTATGTGACAGGCTCGATGGCACAGCTGTGACAAAAGTGACTAGAGGATAAGGGAGATTTTGAATTTCTGCAGACACTTGTGGACACTGGACACTTTTGGATTGTGTGAGGCCCACTGATATCTGAGCGCTATGTGACAGGCTCGATGGCACAGCTGTGACAAAAGTGACTAGAGGATAAGGGAGATTTTGAATTTCAGCAGACACTTGTGGACACTGGACACTTTTGGATTGTGTGAGGCCCAATGAATATCTGAGCGCTATGTGACAGGCTCGATGGCACAGCTGTGACAAAAGTGACGAGAGGATAAGGGAGATTTTGAATTTCTGCAGACACTTGTGGACACTGGACACTTTTGGATTGTGTGAGGCCCACTGATATCTGAGCGCTATGTCACAGGCTCGATGGCACAGCTGTGACAAAAGTGACTAGAGGATAAGGGAGATTTTGAATTTCAGCAGTCACTTGTGGACACTGGACACTTTTGGATTGTGTGAGGCCCAATGAATATCTGAGCGCTATGTGACAGGCTCGATGGCACAGCTGTGACAAAAGTGACGAGAGGATAAGGGAGATTTTGAATTTCTGCAGACACTTGTGGACACTGGACACTTTTGGATTGTGTGAGGCCCACTGATATCTGAGCGCTATGTCACAGGCTCGATAGCACAGCTGTGACAAAAGTGACGAGAGGATAAGGGAGATTTTGAATTTCAGCAGTCACTTGTGGACACTGGACACTTTTGGATTGTGTGAGGCCCAATGAATATCTGAGTGCTATGTGACAGGCTCGATGGCACAGCTGTGACAAAAGTGACGAGAGGATAAGGGAGATTTTGAATTTCTGCAGACACTTGTGGACACTGGACAGTGGACACTTTTGGATTGTGTGAGGCCCACTGATATCTTAGCGCTATGTGACAGGCTCGATGGCACAGCTGTGACAAAAGTGACTAGAGGATAAGGGAGATTTTGAATTTCAGCAGACACTTGTGGACACTGGACACTTTTGGATTGTGTGAGGCCCAATGAATATCTGAGCGCTATGTGACAGGCTCGATGGCACAGCTGTGACAAAAGTGACGAGAGGATAAGGGAGATTTTGAATTTCTGCAGACACTTGTGGACACTGGACACTTTTGGATTGTGTGAGGCCCACTGATATCTGAGCGCTATGTCACAGGCTCGATGGCACAGCTGTGACAAAAGTGACTAGAGGATAAGGGAAATTTTGAATTTTAGCAGTCACTTGTGGACACTGGACACTTTTGGATTGTGTGAGGCCCAATGAATATCTGAGCGCTATGTGACAGGCTCGATGGCACAGCTGTGACAAAAGTGACGAGAGGATAAGGGAGATTTTGAATTTCTGCAGACACTTGTGGACACTGGACACTTTTGGATTGTGTGAGGCCCACTGATATCTGAGCGCTATGTGACAGGCTCGATGGCACAGCTGTGACAAAAGTGACTAGAGGATAAGGGAGATTTTGAATTTCAGCAGACACTTGTGGACACTGGACACTTTTGGATTGTGTGAGGCCCACTGATATCTGAGCGCTATGTGACAGGCTCGATGGCACAGCTGTGACAAAAGTGACTAGAGGATAAGGGAGATTTTGAATTTCTGCAGACACTTGTGGACACTGGACACTTATGGATTGTGTGAGGCCCACTGAATATCACAGCGCTATGTCACAGGCAGAAATTGGCTAGTGTATCACAAACTACAAGGTGTATGTAGAATTGGGCACAATTGGAATCTCCCTAGAGTGCAGGTCTGTAAGAACGGAACATGTCCTCGTTTTATTCTCACAGAGTGACACACTGATAGCTTCACTGTGGCTGTGATAACAGCCGTTACACAGTACTGTGTGAGGAGCGTACACCACTGTATGGTGTGAAAAAATGCACGCTCAGTACCTCAGCAGGACAAAAAAAAAAAATTGGGATTGCTTTTAAAAAAGCAGCTTGCGGAGCAGTGGGTAAACAGCAATGCAGGAATGTCAGGAAGCCTTAGAAGGCAGCCCCACAACCAACACCACTGATACACCACTATATAGCCTCCCCTTGCACTGCACACACAGTGACTGATGTGTTGTACAGGCAAAATCGCTAGCAGCAGAAGCAGTTTTTTTTTCTTCTCAGCAGGACAAAAAAAAATATTGCGATTGCTTTTAAAAAAGCAGTTTGCGGAGCAGTGGGTAAACAGCAATGCAGGAATGTCAGGAAGCCTTAGAAGGCAGCCCAACAACCAACACCACTGATACACCACTATATAGCCTCCCCTTGCACTGCACACACAGTGACTGGTGTGTTGTACAGGCACAATCGCTAGCAGCAGAAGCAGTTTTTGGTGTCTTCTTCCCTGCCTAACGCTCTCCCTACAAAATCAGCAGCAGCTCTCCCTATTCTGAGATCAGCATGAGTAACATGGCGGTCGGCGTGCACGCCCTTTTATACCCCCTGTGACGCCCCCCAAAGCAAGCCAATCACTTGCATGCCCTTCTGAAAGATGGTGGTGACCCGTGCCTATGTCATCACGTTGCCCACAGTGTCCGTGGATCCTGATTGGCTGAAAAAGAGCGCAAAACAAACTTTTGAAACACGACTTTGGCCGACCTCATCCTAGGGTCGGGTTTCGTTTCATGAAACCAGACTTTGCCAAAAGTCGGCGACTTTTGAAATTTTTCGACCCGTTTCGCTCAACTCTAGTGGCCAGCAATGAGTCCAGATCTGAATCCCATAGAACACCTGTGGAGAGATCTAAAAATGGCAGTTTGGAGAAGGCACCCTTCAAATATCAGGGACCTGGAGCAGTTTGCCAAAGAAGAATGGTCTAAAATTCCAGCAGAGCATTGTAAGATACTCATTGATAGTTACCGGAAGCGGTTGGTCACAGTTATTTTGGCTAAAGGTTGTGCAACCAAGTATTAGGCTGAGGGTGCCAATACTTTTGTCTGGTCCATTTTTGGAGTTTTGTGTGAAATGATCAATGTTTTGCTTTCTGCTTCATTCTCTTTTGTGTTTTTTCATTTAAGACAAATTAAACGAAGATAATAATACCAAAGAATTTGTGATTGCAATCATTTTCAGAAAGAAATAGAGTATTATCTGACAGAATTGCAGGGGTGTCAATACTTTTGGCCACAACTGTAAATTGTGGATGTGAAAATGAAAATTATTTTTTTCTGCTAAAAAGTTTTAGCACCAAATCTATAATTTTAGCAATGGATTATCGGAAAAAACAGAAAAGGCAGTAGCAAAATTTGGCTTTTGGAGCACAGATTTTGCTAGAATAGTTTGAGAGCGAGATTTGCGGAGCGCATAAGGTGCCATAACAGCAAAAATAGCAAAAGTGACCCCATTTTGGAAATTGCACCTCTAAATGAATTGGCTGCAGTGACTATTTTGTAACGTCCACACCATGTTTTATTCTGGAGAGCTGCAAATATGCCAGTTTAGTGTCTTTACATTGTGCCTCTATACAGTGTAGAGCCCCCATACATTATGCCCAGCTTGTGCTTCTGGCGATGTGCACCCCGTAAATTGTTAACTGGACTATTTCTGTTAGGGACGGTGGAACACACTAACTAATAAATAAAAATAAGTGAGTTCGCCGCCCAGGGTCCACCGTGCAGAAGGTGTTACGCTGCTGCTATGTAATGGCAGACACACTATATGGCGATATAACGCACGCGGGTTGAACGCCACCTGGAGTGCGCTGGGCGATCTCTGTTCCTTCACAGAGACGCTGAAGTGTTAAACACAAAGGCTGAGCCTGTTGAGGTCACAGGACTCAGAGGAATGCACGCACGGTATATGGTCACAGGACTTGGCCCAAGACACAGAGTCCACATCTGTCTAGACCTTCCGTGCGTGGGTCGTCACAGCCACGGACGCCAAGAAGAGCTGCTAACTGCAGCACAGCGACAGACAATGCCGCTATACGACAATGCCCAGTAGCAGGCACACTGTCAGACGCTAGCACTGTGGAGGATGCGTATTGTGGCCAGTAGCTTGCCACTGACTGGCGCTGACTCTATCACTAGTTTCCTATACACACTCATAATATCAGTGGGAGGGGAATTTTAATGAGTCATTTGCAAGTCCATACATACATCATCATTCATATAGTTAGCAACTAGAGTCTATACAAGCGCATGACCGAGCGGCCATGCGAACCTTTTATAGCTGGGACCTTCCGGAAGCTTCCAGATCCCAGAGATGGACCAATCAGATCTGGAGAAGGATCTGTGCATCAGACTCCCGATCTCCAATGGGAGATCGTCTCGTGAGCATGCTCAGTGGAGCGACGGAAGGACTTAGCCTCTGGAGTGGCTTGCTGCTGAACAGCCTGTGCTGCTATTGCTGGCCCAGAGGTGGCAGCAAAAGCCAGACCCACAGAGCTGGTCTGAGCAGAGCATCAGTAACGACTGGGCTGCTGAGCAAGCTCCTCTGTGGTCGATGGAGAAAGGGAGACCGCTGAATGTGAGGCTCTGGATCCCTGGTGTGCAGTTGCAGGAACCCGTCACCTAACATTATCCCACTCCTAGGGCCACCTCCCCTCTGAGCCTCGCTATGCTCAAATGCTGTGATATGGAGCGGGGTATGGATGTTCTCTATTGGTTCCCAGGTCCGGGCCTCAGGGCCATGACCCTTCCAATCCACCAAATAAAATTTTTTGCCATGCACCACCCTGCGTCCCACAATGGCGTTGACCTCAAACTCGTCCGAAGACATGTCCGATGTCCCGGCAGATGACTTGGAAAACCGGGCCATGTGAACAGGTTTGAGAAGGGACACTTGGAAGACGTCATAGATGGCCAAGTGTGGTGGAAGAGCCAGACGGCAGACCACTGAGCTGATCCACTTGAGGATTTTGAAGGGACCAATGTATCGCGGAGCGAACTTGGTGGTCTCGGCCCGCAGCCTGATATTTCGGGCAGAAAGCCACATCAAGTCGCCAGGGGCAAAAGTTGGAGCGGGGCGCCGATGTGTGTCGGCAGACGCCCTCATTCTCCCCTTAGAGGCTCGAATAGCATCCTGGGTGCGATCCCAAATGTCGCGAGCCTCCACTGCCCAGTCTGCCACCCTGGAATCAGTGGAAGACACTGGCATCGGAACGGGGACGTGCGAATGCTGGCCGTAATTAAGAAGGAACGGCGTATGACCAGTGGAATCAGCCACTGCATTATTCAGGGCAAATTAAGCCCACGGTAGTAAGGATGCCCAGTCATCCTGCCTGGCAGAGACAAAATGTCGCAGGTATGTGACCAGAGTTTGGTTGGCTCTCTCAACCAACCCATTTGTCTCGGGGTGATAGGCGGAGGACAAGTTTAGCTCGATACTGAGAAGACTGCAGAGACGCAAATTGGGGACCTCGGTCACTGACTATTTTGTACGGCATACTGTGCAAATGAAATACATGCTTTATGAACAGTGCGGCGAGACCTCGAGCAGAAGGCAGCCGCATGAGTGGCACCAGATGCACCATTTTAGAAAAATGATCGGTGACCACCCAGATGACAGTGCTGCCACCGGACTTGGGCAGGCCAACCACAAAGTCCATACCAACCATCTCCCATGGTCTGTCTGCCACAGGCAGGGGATACGGTAACCCAGCCGGCCTCTGCCTAGAGGACCTGTTCCGAGCACAAGAAACGCATGCCTGAATGTATTCTTTCATGTCCAGAGCCATGTGCAGCCACCAATAAGACCTTGCTAGGAGTTCTGTGGTCGCTTATTACCAAAGTGACCACCTACCCTGGACGCATGTGCCCACACAAGAGCCTCCGGCCGCAGGCGAGGAGGGACAAAGGTCTTGCCCGGCGGCACTGACTTGAGAACAACAGGGGCCACGGTCCTGAGACTCTCAGTGGGGACGATTTGCCAAGGCTCAGCCTCCTCCTCATCCACCGACACCACCAAGCGAGAGAGAGCATCAGCACGGACGTTCTTCTCTCCGGACTGATAGTGCAAGGTGAAGCGGAAGCGGGAGAAGAAGAGCGACCACCTAGCTTGACAAGAGTTCAAGTGCTGGGCCATTTGTAAATAGACCAAGTTTTTATGGTCAGTGTACACCTGAAAGGGAAACCAGGCTCCCTCCAGGAGATGTCTCCACTCAGAAAAGGCCAATTTCATTGCCAGCAACTCCCTGTCCCCGATGGAGTAGTTTTTCTCCACCGGTGAGGTCTTAGAGAAGAAGCAGGGATGCTTCCGACCTTGAGCATCCTTCTGGAAAAGGACTGCTCCTGCACCAACGGATGAGGCATCCACCTCTATGATAAAAGGTCTATCCACATCGGGAAGGTATAGAATAAGAGCGCCAGCAAAATGGGTTTTCATAGACGAGAAAGCCATGGAGACCTGTTCTGACCAAACCTTGGGATTAGCTCCTTTTTTGGTGAAAGCCACCAAAGGAGCTATCAGTGTGGTGAAGTGGGGAATGAACTGATGGTAAAAATTAACGAACCCCAAAAAGCACTGCACCGCTTTAAGAGAATGGGGCTCCTGCCAGTCCATTACTGCCTGCCATTTGGCAGGATGCAAAGCCAACCCCTGAGCTGAGATGATGTAGCCCAGGAACGGCAAGGACTTCTGCTCAAATTGGCACTTCTCCAACTTGGCGAAGAGAGAATTCGCCCGCAAATGTTCAAAGAACTTGCAGAAATCTCTCCGATGAGTGGCCAAATCTGGAGAAAAGATGAGGATGTCATCCAGATAGACCACCACCGAGGTGGAGAGCATATTGAGAAAGATGTTGTTTACGAAGTCTTGGAAAACAGCAGGCACATTGCAGAGACTGAAGCGCATGACCAGGTACTCATAGTGGCCATCCCTAGTATTAAAGGCTGTCTTCCACTCGTCTCCTTCACGTATGCGGATCAGGTTGTACGCCCCTCGTAGATCCAATTTAGTAAAGATCTGGGCCCCTCACAACCTGTCAAACAGCTCAGAGATCAAAGGAATAGGGTATTTGTTTTTTACTGTAATGGCATTGAGACCTCTGTAGTCAATGCAGGGGCGCAACTCTCCACTCTTCTTCTGCATGAAGAAGAACCCTGCGCCAGCTGGCGACACCGATTTTCTGATGAACCCTCTTACTAGGTTCTCCCGGATATATTGTGACATGGCCTCCATCTCCGGGAGAGATAGAGGATACACACGGCCTCTAGGAGGTTCCGCGCCTGGCAAAAGGTCTATCGGACAGTCGTAAGGGCGGTGCGGTGGAAGCGTCTCCGCTGATTTTTTGGAGAAGGCGTCTGTGTACTGCTGGTAGTGTCTGGGAAGCACGGAGAGATCCGCGGGCACTTCCGTGGAGGCTACTTGAACTCTGCCCCTCATGCACCTTCCCTCACAGCCCTTGCTCCAACCCGGTATACTCCCCGAAGACTACTCTATATGAGGGGAGTGGCAATGGAGCCACGAAACTTCGAGAAGCACCTGGTCGATGCCCTCTGGCATAATGAACAGGAACAACGTTTCGTGGTGAGATGGTGGGATTGAGAGTCCAATGGGTGCTGTTTGGTGGGTAATCTGGGAAGGTAAGGCCGCACCGTTAACCACCCTGACGGTCATGGGATTGGGCAGTAGCACCAGCGGGATTGCGTGCTTTTGGGCGAAGGCCGAGGATATGAAGATTCCTTCTGCCCCGGAGTCCACCGTGACCTCTACCTCCCAGGAGGAAGCACCGCTATCTAACGTCCCTCAGAATACCAGTTTAGGGGAAAAAGGTTTCATATCAGATAGACCTCCACCTACTACCACGGTATGTGACCGTTTCTTAGAGCGCTGTGGACACCTGTTAGCTGGGTGACCAAACTGTCGACACTGGTAACAGCGTGCAGAGCTTCACACTGGGCTCGACTTGGCGCCAGTGCAAGACACCTCCGTGGGTTCAAGAGGTTCAGAGAAGGTGGGAGCCAACTTAACCTTCTGTCTGGATTGAGCTCCCTCCAGCCCGCGCTCAGTATACCGGAGATCAATGCGGGTGGAGATAGCAATCAGCTCCTCCAGAGTTACGGGAACCTCCCTGTTAGCTAGAGCATGCTTGACATGCTCCGCCAAACCCCTCCAGAGCACAGGGATGAGTGTCTTATCAGGCCACTCCAGTCCGGAAGCCAGTGTCTGGAAGCAGATGGCATAATGGCTGACCGAGAGGGACCCCTGTGTTAAAGATAATAGCTGAGGTGTTGTGAGTGACCCTTGGTTCCAAAAAGACCTGCTTCAGGGACATTAGAAACTGAGCAGCACTCAGAACCACGGGGTCATCACGCTCCCACAGTGGCGTGGCCCATTCTAACGCCCTGCCCAACAGGAGGGAGACAATGAACCCCACCTTAGCCCACTCTGTAGGTAATTGTGCAGCCAGTAACTCGAGCTGAATAGAGCACTGGCTCATGAAACCCCTGCAGGTGGCGCTGTCACCAGAAAATTTATTGGGCAACGGGAGGCGGGATATTGTCGACGTGGACACATGCGAGACAGCCTCTGTGACTGCTTGGGCAGCGGCCACAGTAGCATTCGCATCTGAGGTGGAACTCTCGAGAGCTGCCAACCTGCCCTCCAGCTGCCGAATGTACTGCCGTAGCTGCTGCAGGTCCGCCATTACTAGCCAGACCCTGGTGCTAGTATAATGTTAGGGACGGCGGAATGCACTAAATAATAAATAATAATAAGTGCGTTCGCCACCCGGGGTCCACCATGCAGAAGGTGTTACACTGCTGCTATGTAATGGCAGACACACTATATGGTGGTATAACGCACGTGGGTTGAATGTCACCCGGAGTGCGCTGGGTGATCTCTGTTCCTTCACAGAGATGCTGAAGTATTAAACACAAAGGCTGAGCCTGTTGACGCCACAGGACTCAGAGGAGTGTGGACGCCAAGAGCTGCTGACTGCAGCGCGGCGACCGACACTGCCACTATACGACAATGCTCGCTAGCAGGCAAACTGTCGGACGCTAGCACTGTGGAGGATGCGTATTGTGGCCAGTAGCTTGCCACTGACTGGCACTGACTCTATCACTAGTTCCCTATACACACTCGTAATATCAGAGGGAGGGGAATCTTAATGAGTCATTTGCAAGTCCATACATCCATCATCATTCACACAGTTAGCAACTAGAGTCTATACTAGCGCATGGCCGAGCGGCCATGCAAACCTTTTATAGCCGGAAGCTTCCAGATCCCAGAGATGGACCAATCAGATCTGGAGAAGGACCTGTGCAAGTGACTCCCGATCTCCAATGGGAGATCGTCTCGTGAGCATGCTCAGTGGAGCAATGGAAGGACTTAGCCTCTGGAGTGGCTTGCTGCTGAACAGCCTGTGCTGCTATTGCTGGCCCAGAGGTGGCAGCAACAGCCAGACCTACAGAGCTGGTCTGAGCAGAGCATTGGGAACGACAGGGCTGCTGAGCAAGCTCCTCTGCGGGCGATGGAGAATGGAAGACTGCTGAATGAGCGGCTCTGGATCCCTGCTGTGCAGTTGCAGAAACCTAATGCCTAACATTTTCCACAACAATAATGCCAAGCATGTGGAAGCTTACTGCAGTTTAGGCACAATAGGGATCAGAAAAAGGAGGGTATTTGGATTTCACTGGATTTTAATTGAGGGGGTGGGGCTGTGTCGCTTTGTTCTGCCAGTAACTTGGGAACCTCTATATTTTCAGTGACAGATGAAGGACTTAGTGTTGGCTGGTTTTGTGTGGCATAAATCATGTTTTTTATTGGTAGAATTTTAGAGTGCATAACATTTTTTAATCGCATACAGTATAAGGCTATGATCATATTCTTGTTTTCTACTTTGAGCACGTACATCTGGGGTTCCATGTAAATCCCACAAAAACGCGATTCAGATTCCCGACGGAACCACCCACCATAATTAGGCAGACACTTTGTACTCCTTTTGGCATCTATTCCGGAGATTACAGGATAAATGTGACCTGAGCCTTGTTTTAATTTTTTGGGAGACACAATGAGCAAATAGACAACAGTGCAAGAATAGTTCTTTATTGTTTGGGTTACTGCGATTACCCGATTTATATTTTTTTCATTTTTTGCTACTCTCACATATTAAAAATGCTTTTTTTCTTTAAAAAAAATATTTTGACGCCATATTCTCAGAGCTATAACTTTTCTACTTTTTGGCAAGCAGAGCTATGTGAGGGCTTATCTTCTGCACGACGAGTTGGAGATTTTTTTATACCATTTTGAGGTACATAAAGCTTGTAGATCGCTTTTTATTTAAATTTTTCAGACATTGAATCAACAAAAATCAGCAGTTCAGGAATTGTTTTTATTTTATTTTTTTGCACAGTTCACCGTGTGGTAAAAATGATAAGACCAATTTGTTTGTCAGGTCAGTACAATTACAGCAATACCACATTTATATCGTCTTTCTCTGCTCCACTGTTTTTACAGACTAAGAACCATTTAAAAAAAATAAATTTGTTATTGCATCCCCATATTCTGAGAGCTGTGACTGTTTTATTTTTTCCCGAATGCGCCATATTGGGGCTTGCTTTTTGCTGGACAATTTAGTGCATCTAAGTCATCATTTTTTTGTGTGTCATAATGAAAAAGCATCATTTTAGTATGTTTTTTTTACATTGTTCACCATACAAAATAATAAACATGACAGTTTTATAGTTTGAGTTGTTCCAGCAATACCAATTATGTTTACTTTTTTTGTTTAACTGTGTTTTATCACAAAGTCTGCATTTTTAGTGGCAAATGAGTTTTCACTCTTTTTGTACTTTTTTTGTATTTTTTTTAAATTTTTACACATATTATTTAACTTTTTTATGTTTCACTAAGTCCCACTGTGGGACATGTATAATTTTTACTTTGATAATTGGTCTCATTAATTGCAGCACTCGTGTCCTATAATGCATGAGATCTGTTAGTGAGTCACTGACACAGCATGTGAGACCCTGATTGTAGCTAGATCTCACAGGCTACCATACACTGGAGTCATAAGATGACCTCAGGGTACCATGCAGGGCCGGTTCCAGGTTTTCGTGAGCCCCGGGCGAAAGAGTCTCAGTGGGCCCCTTTAACTTATACCACAATTCATAATGCACAAATACAGCATAGAAATATAGGTATAGCACAATGCCATAGACTTCACTTACTTCTTACATTACATGAGTGATATCTATTGTAAATTCTACAATAGCTCAGAAACTAGCCCCTTCTTGACGGAGCCCTTTTTCAGTTTTGCGTTTCGGTTTTCGCTCCCCTTCTTCCCAGAGCCATAACTTTTTTTATTTTTCCGTCAATATGGACATGCGAGGGCTTATTTTTTGTGGAACGAGTTGCACTTTTGAACGACACCACTGGTTTTACCATGTCATGTACTCAAAAACGGTAAAAAAATTTCAAGTGCGATGAAATTGCAAAAAAGTGCAATCCCACACTTGCCTTTTGCTTGGCTTTTTTGCTAGTTTCACTAAATGCTAAAACTGACCTGCCATTATGATTCTCCAGGTCATTACAAGTTCATAGTCACCAAACATATCTTGTTTTTTTTTTATCTAAGTGGTGAAAAAAATACAAAGTTTGCTAAAAAAAAAAGTGCGCCATTTTCCGAGACCCGTAGTGTCTCCATTTTTCGCGATCTCGGTTTAGGTGAGGGCTTATTCTTTGCATGCCGAGCTGATGTTTTTAATGATTCCAGTTTTGCGCAGATGCATTCTTTTGGTCATGCATTATTGCATTTTAATGCAATTCACGGCGACCAAAAAACGTAATTCTGGCATTTTGATTTTTTTTCTCGTTACACTGTTTAGGGATCAGGTTAAACCTTTTTTTATTGATAGATCGGGCAATTCTGAATGTGGCGATACCAAATATGTGTATGCTTGATTTTTTTTATTGTTTTATTTTGATTGGGGCGAAGAGGGGGTGATTTGATCTGTTATTTTTTATTATTTTGATATTTTTAAACACTTTTTTATAGGAGGCTAGAAGCTGCCACAACTCGATCGCCTCTGCTACATAGATCTGATGCATAGATCACCTCTAGGTAGCAGAATGACAGCATTGCTATGAACGCTGACCACAGGGTGGCACTCATAGCAATCTGCCATCAACAACCTCTGGTTGTCGTGGCATGGAACCGATGACCCCCAATCACGTAATGGGGGTCGTCGGTGTGCGTATTTCCGGCTGCGCAGCTGGAAGCTCTAGTTAAAGCGCACTGTCAGAGTTTGATAGCGGGATTTAACTAGTTAATAGGCGCGGGCGGATCGCGATTCTACTCGTGCCTATTGCAGGCACATGTCAGCTGTTCAAAAGAGCTGACATGTCCCGACTTTGATGTGGGCTCAGTGCCGGAGCCTACATCAAATGGGGAGACATGACATGCACAGTACTTGTACGACACATGTCATGAATGGGCTAGACAGTATAGTCCTCCATACAGTATTATGGTCCCCACATAGTGATCCATACAGAATAATGAGCCCCATATATTACTCCATACAGTATTATGGGCACCACATGGTTCTCCATACAGAATAATGAGCCCCATATGTTGCTCCATACAGTATTATGGGCACAATATATTGCACCATACAGAATAATGGGCCCCATATAATGCTCCATACAGAATAATGAACCCCATATATTGCTCCATACAGAATAATGAAACCCATATAATGTTCCATACAGTATAATGAGCCCCATATATTGTTCCATACATAGAGGGCCCAATATAATATTCCATACAATGTGATAGGCCCCATATAATGCTCCAGTATTTGATGGGCCCCATATATTGCTCCACACAGAATGGGCCCCATATCATGCTCCTTATATAATGGGCTTCATAAGTCGATCCATACAGTATATAATGGGCTCCAGGGCCGGACAAGCCATTTGGAAAATCTTGCAAATGCCAGAAGGGTCTGTCTGATCATGGGCTGCTTTGGCTGCTACCTTGTTAACGGAATTGGTACTCTCAAGACACCCATATTGTTAAGAGTTGTGACGGAGCACAAAGTCACCAAAAATCACTTATTCCAGCAGGTCATGGGAATCATTAATAATAGTAAATCTTGCTTTCCTTCATCCAAGGTAATATTAGTAATATATTTCATCTGGTGCTTGGGGACGGGAATGACATGGGCCTGTGTGATTTCAAATGCCAGGGCTGAATTTCAGTCCCAGTCCATACCTTCATGCAGCCACAGTGACTCAAACATAGTATTAGAGGATACTGAAGATGCTCTATTAGCTACTCAAGCATGCTTGAATAACTCTTTATCAAAGCATGCTCACTCATCACTATTCCTAATATATGTATGGTGTCAATAGTCCTCATACTCTGAAATCCATCCTATCTTTTAACATTTTTTTGCAATTTTCATAAAACTTGTCCTTATGATGTCAAATGCTCATTTCAATTCTAACTGTAGGGTGCTGTTATAACACCAACAATGGACCATACCATGTCAATGCAACCGGCAAGTATGATGGGCCCTCTAACACAACAAATGAATCACCTCTCTTTGGGGACAACCGGAACAGTAAGACTTGTTTTTAATAGTTACTTTATTAAAGAAAATTGTGTTTTTCTTTTCAGATGACATTACAAAATAGACTCTCATGTATGTGCATATGAATTATAACAGTAATTCTGATAATTATTTTATTTATAGAGCTGGGAAAATAAGTATTAGATACTCTGCCGATTATGCACGTTTTCCCACCTACAAAGAATGGAGAGGTCTGTAATTTATATCATAGATACACTTCAACTGTGAAAGACAGAATCTAAAAAAAACAAAAACAGAAAACCACATTGCATGATTTTTAAAAATTAAATTGCATAAATTGCATGAAATAAGTATTTGCTCACCTACCAACCATCAAGAATTCTGGCTCTCACAGACCTTTCAGTTTTACCTTAAGTAGTCCTCCTACTCTGCACTCATTACCTGTATTATATGCATCTGTTTGAACTCAGTCAAGCTCCAACACTCCACAATGGTCAAGACCAAAGAGCTGTCTAATGACACAGGGACAAAGTTGTACACCTGCACAAGGCTGGGATGGGCTGTAGGACAATTGTCATAAAATGGAAAAAACACAAGATGATTGTCAGTCTTCCTCAGTCTGTTGCTGCATAAAAGCTTGCCTCGTGGGGTAAGGATGATTCTGAGAAAGGTCAGGAATCAGCTCAGAACTATATGGGAGGGCCTGGTCAATGACCTGAAGAGAGCTGTGATCACGGTGTCAAACATTACCATTATCAACACACAATGATGACATGGATTAAAATCCTGCAGGGCACTCAAAGTCAACCTGCTCATCCCAGCAAGTCAATGCCCAATTGAAGTTCACCAATGACCATCTGGATGATCCAAAGGAGGCATGGGAGAAAATCATGTAGTCAGATCTTTTTGGAATCAACTCCACTCAGCATGTTTGCAGTAAGATGAAGGATGGGTAATGGGAATAGGATGACTGCACCGTATTGAAGGAAGGATGGATGGGGCCATATATAGCGAGATTTTTGGCCAAGAAACTCTATCCCTCAGTAAGAACATTGAAGAGGGTCATGGCTGGGTCTTCCAGCATGACAATGACCTGAAACACATAGCCAGGGGAACTAAGGAGTGGTTTGGTAAAAGCATTTCAAGGTCTTGGAGTGGCCTAGCCAGTACTAGACAAAAACAAATGACAGTATGTAGCCTGTGGTATTATACCAGAAGGACTAGATCACAGCATTCCTTAACAAAGCAAAAGTTCTGATTACTAATGTCGAATCCATTGTATTGCCATCATAAGTTAAAAAAAGATCTCACAGGTAGTGTTGAGCATTCCGATACCGCAAGTATCGGGTATCGGCCGATACTTGCTGTATCGGAATTCCGATACCGACATCCGATATTTTTTCAATATCGGGCATCGGAATCGGAAGTTCAAAGTTGATTGACAGCCGAAATGACGTCACCATGATGCGCGGTGTGTGCGCATCATGATGCGCCGTCATTTCGGGCCTTCCGGGGGTCTCTGCCGGCCTGCCGGGGGGCTGTGCCGGCCTGCCGGGGGGCTGTGTGGACTGCCCGGGGTCTGTACCGGCCTGCCGGGGGGCTGTGCCAGCCTGCCGGTGGTCTGTGCACCCTGTGGGGGTCTGTACCGGCCTGCCGGGGGGCTGTGCTGATGTCCGGGGGTCTGTGCAGGCATCGTCCGATGGGACTACAAGTCCCATCAGCCGATGCCTGCTACCATGACAGTGATTGACACATTAGCCAATGATGGGACAGTAGTAGTCCCATCATCCGGCTAATGTGTTAAATGTTTAAAAAAAAAATAAAAAAAAATACTACATGCATACTACATACATACTACATGCTACATACATACCACATATATACTACATGCATGCTACATACATACCACATATATACTACATACATACTACATGCATGCTACATACATACTACATGCTACATACATACCACATATATACTACATGCATGCTACATACATACTACATGCTACATACATACTACATGCATGCTACATACATACTACATGCTACATACATACTACATACATACTACATGCATGCTACATACATACTACATGCTACATACATACCACATATATACTACATACATACTACATGCATGCTACATACATACAACATGCTACATACATACTACATATATACTACATGCATGCTACATACATACTACATGCTACATGCATACTACATACATACTACATACATACTACATGCATGCTACATGCATGCTACATGCTACATACCACATATATACTACATACATATTACATGCATGCTACATACTACATGCTACATACATACCACATATATACTACATACATACTACATGCATGCTACATACATACTACATGCTACATACATACTACATATATACTACATGCATGCTACATACATACTACATGCTACACACATACCACATATATACTACATGCTACATACATACTACATACATACTACATGCATGCTACATACATGTTACATGCTACATACATACTACATACATACATACTACATGCATGCTACATACATACTACATGCTACATACATACCACATATATACTACATGCATGCTACATACATGCTACATGCTACATACATACTACATACATACTACATACATACTACATGCATGCTACATACATACTACATGATACATACATACCACATATATACTACATACATACTACATACATGCTACATACATACTACATGCATGCTACATACAATACATTCATACAATACATTCATACAATACATACATAGACATACAGTACATATAACATAGAGTAACATACTTACCAATACTTGTCACATTGTTCCCCGAAGCCATTGTCGTCTACGGAATAAATATTAACATAACAAACCACAAAAATACTCACCCATGATCCGAAGCAGTCCACGAGTGTGTCCCACGACGATCTTGGGTAGAGAACTGCAGCATCAGCTGATGCTGCCGCTCTCTACGGGCTGCAGGAATCCAATGACGGAAGATAGGTATCCTTCCGCACTGTATTCCTCCGCCACTTAAAAAAAAAAAATCCCTAGTCTCACTTTATGGTAAAAGCTGTGTGGGAAATTCCCACACAGCTTTTACCATAAAGTGAGACTAGGGACTTTTTTTTTAAGTGGCGGAGGAATACAGTGCGGAAGGATACCTACCTTCCGTCATTGGATTCCTGCAGCCCGTAGAGAGCGGCAGCATCAGCTGATGCTGCAGTTCTCTACCCAAGATCGTCGTGGGACACACTCGTGGACTGCTTCGGATCATGGGTGAGTATTTTTGTGGTTTGTTATGTTAACATTTATTCCGTAGACGACAATGGCTTCGGGGAACAATGTGACAAGTATTGGTAAGTATGTTACTCTATGTTATATGTACTGTATGTCTATGTATGTATTGTATGAATGTATTGTATGTAGCATGCATGTAGTATGTATGTAGTATGTATGTAGCATGTATGTAGCATGCATGTAGTATATATGTAGTATGTATGTAGCATGTAGTATGTATGTAGCATGCATGCAGTATGTATGTAGCATGCATGTAGTATGTATGTAGTATGTATGTAGCATGTAGTATGTATGTAGCATGCATGTAGTATGTAGCATGCATGCAGTATGCATGTAGCATGCATGTAGTATATATGTAGTATGTATGTAGTATGTATGTAGCATGTAGTATGTATGATGCATATATGTAGTATGTATGTAGTATGTATGTAGCATGTAGTATGTATGTAGTATGTATGTAGCATGTAGCATGTATGTAGCATGCATGTAGTATATATGTAGTATGTATGTAGTATGTATGTAGCATGTAGCATGTATGTAGCATGCATGTAGTATATATGTGGTATGTATGTAGTATGTATGTAGCATGTATGTAGCATGCATGTAGTATATATGTAGTATGTATGTAGCATGTAGTATGTATGTAGCATGCATGCAGTATGTATGTAGCATGCATGTAGTATGTATGTAGTATGTATGTAGCATGTAGTATGTATGTAGCATGCATGTAGTATGTAGCATGCATGCAGTATGTATGTAGCATGCATGTAGTATATATGTAGTATGTATGTAGCATGTAGTATGTATGATGCATATATGTAGTATGTAGTATGTATGTAGCATGTAGTATGTATGATGCATATATGTAGTATGTAGTATGTATGTAGCATGTAGTATGTATGATGCATATATGTAGTATGTATGTAGTATGTATGTAGCATGTAGTATGTATGTAGTATGTATGTAGCATGTAGCATGTATGTAGCATGCATGTAGCATATATGTAGTATGCATGTAGTATGTATGTAGCATGTAGCATGTATGTAGCATGCATGTAGTATATATGTAGTATGTATGTAGTATGTATGTAGCATGTAGTATGTATGTAGCATGCATGCAGTATGTATGTAGCAAGCATGCATGTAGTATGTATGTAGTATGTATGTAGCATGTAGTATGTATGTAGCATGCATGTAGTATGTATGTAGCATGCATGCAGTATGTATGTAGCATGCATGTAGTATATATGTAGTATGTATGTAGTATGTATGTAGCATGTAGTATGTATGATGCATATATGTAGTATGTAGTATGTATGTAGCATGTAGTATGTATGATGCATATATGTAGTATGTATGTAGTATGTATGTAGCATGTAGTATGTATGTAGCATGTATGTAGCATGCATGTAGTATATATGTAGTATGTATGTAGTATGTATGTAGCATGTAGCATGTATGTAGCATGCATGTAGTATATATGTAGTATGTATGTAGTATGTATGTAGCATGTAGTATGTATGTAGCATGCATGTAGTATATATGTACTATGTATGTAGCATGTAGTATGTATGAAGCATGCATGTAGTATGTATGTATTATTTTTTTTTTTTATTTTTTTTTTACATTTAACACATTAGCCGGATGATGGGACTACTACTGTCCCATCATTGGCTAATGTGTCAATCACTGTCATGGTAGCAGGCATCGCCCGATGGGACTTGTAGTCCCATCAGACGATGCCTGCACAGACCCCCGGACATCAGCACAGCCCCCCGGCAGGCCGGCACAGCCCCCCGGAAGGCCGGCACAGACCCCCACAGGGTGCACAGACCCCGGGCAGTCCACACAGCCCACCGGCAGGCCAGCACAGACCCCCGGCAGGCCGGCAGAGACCCCCGGAAGGCCTGTACAGACCCTCGAGAGGCTGTACAAGGGCAGGAAAGGGTTTTTCCAATTCCGATACCGGAAGTCTCATAGACTTGAATGGGACTTCCGGTATCGGCATCGGCGATACCGATACTTTTTTTAAAGATCGGCCGATCCATTCCGATCCGATATTTTGAAGTATCGGACGGTATCGCTCAACTCTACTCACAGGTCTTCATTATCATGATGAAAATGCACAGGGGTCCACGATCCAATGATGCCTTACCATTGTGTCAGGAGGGTGGACAAACCCTATTTCCAGAATAAAAGTAGGTTAAAATTTGGCACTATGTGTTAAACTAGAGCGTAGACTGTAATGATAACCATGAAGGCTGCCATAAAACCAAAAAACAGCTACTAGATCCATAAAATGGTAAGCAAATTAGTCATTATGAAAAAGATGTAGCTGGTGTTACCATCTGGAGTAAAAATGTCAGTCTTTATGGATTCCTTTAAAATGTATAATTAAGTCAGGGAGCTTACAGAGTGCATGTTAACATGCGTGTCATACCCTTAGAAGCGTGTTCACACGTGAAATGGTTGTCAATTGGCTGCAAACTGCAAGCTCCCTGACTTACAGGTATGTTTTAAAGGAATCCAATAAAGACTGAAATGTTTACTCCAGATGGTGAATGCCGCTACATCTTGAAAATCACTATTTCACCCCAATGATGCTGTCACTCTTCCTACAATCCCAGAGAAAATTGTCTTTTTCCCTTGCAAGGGCAGTATCAAACTTATTTCTCAAATAGAACTTACCCTGCTAGTGCCTATACCGTCCGACATGTTTCATCTAGTGAAGAGCCTTTAAGGTTTTAGCACTAAGGGAACTATGTTGCTAATAATAGTTGGACAGCTCAGTTTTCTTGCTTCCCAAGTTCCAGTCCACATGAATGCACTTGTTCTAGAGCACTCAATAACAAAACAACAAAATCACAATGTGTCTGATCCTGCAACAATTATTTGTATTGTATTTCATAGCTAAACAATTGCCAATGATGTCCAGATTTGATCTGTAGGAGACTCTGTTGGCCATGGTGGTACCTTTAGGCCACATAGGGTGCTCACTTTACCACAAACTACTGAACTACATTCAGCCTGGCATTTACATGTTAAAAAACAGCTCCCTGGACACTTTGCAGCAATGGTTGTACCCCTAGTTCCACTATTAATCCATCATGACCTATAAGTGAAATTGTACATCATAGACCAAGCCTAAGGCATCAAACTGTATATGCCATGAGAATACATTTGCACAGTATTGGGCCACTAGACAGAATTCCAGCTACATGTTCCAATGAACTCATTCCACCACTCTTAAAAGCTATCAGTGTTCAGAGCAAGATTGAAATGGAGTCTGGCATAAAATATAGTAGCCAGACTCCTCTAGCTTCATTCCAGGTACTCCAACTGCTCGGTGTTACGTTGATTTGGTCATGTAAACCAAGTAACTATTTCAAAGTGTCCGAGAAGCCATTTTTCAACCAGGCCACATTTTGCTGGTGCATCTGTGGGAGGCTTGCACGAACAAAGCTTGTTCCTATGTCCTGCAGTGTATCTGGACTTGGCTCCTATCCAACACATATGGGACATCATTGGACGTCAATTGCAAAGGCAGCTGCCAGCAGCAGATATTGATGATTTGCATGCAGAACAACATTACACAGAAAACCATTAAAAATTTAATTGATGTCATGCCGAGCAGAAAGAGTGCATCAGAAAAAATTTAAATTTGATTGTTCATGCTGATTTTCTCAGGAAATTAAATTCAAAGTTATTTTCTGAAAAATTAATGTCACTTTTTATGCCCTGGAGTTTCTCCAGACACTAGAGAATTCTAAATGAAAGATATAAAAATAAAAAAAACCTTATTCTCACCTCACCGCTCATCTCTATGGCCCTCCACTCCCTGCCACATTATTTGATCACTACCACTGAAGCTGAAATCCCCTTGCCTTTCATGGTAGGCACATACATTCAGGTCTGCTGAGGCCTCTGAGGTTTCCTGCACAAAAGGATCACAATGTCATGACATTACATGCTCTGTCACATTATGTGCGCATGTGCGTCTATTTCTGCATGTGGCAATCACAATGGATACTGAATAAATCGAGATGTTTTGAAAATTTTGTTTTCATTAATAAATTGCATATCCTTAACATGTCCATCAATCTTGTAACATACATAATTTAATAACGTTTTCTTCTTGCTATTGCAGTTTCATTCTTGAGGAGTGTACTTTGAAAGAATCCAATTAATTTAAAAAAGAGATATCAGCTCTTATATAGTTAACAGTTTCTTTTTTTCTTTTTTTCCTTTTTTCTAACTACCTAATCAAGTTTTACCATGTAATGAAGACAAAATGCTAAATTATGAATAAGTCACATTTTGTTTAGTTTAGAATGTTGTATTAAATCATTCTATGTATATTTACTTCTGTCTGTATAGTATATGACTGCTGCTGCACCTATGCAAGGGACCTATATCCCCCAGTATACTCCTGTGCCTCCAACAGCTGTTCAAGTTGAAGTAAGTATGCAACATGTACATAAAAAGTTGTATGGAAGAAAAACATCCAATAACACCGTGTTACAAAGGTTTTGTCCCTCGGACAATATTGAGTGTTCCTGATAGATTTTTTCATGCTTATTTCTGAAATGACTTCAGATTTTTCCTATCATGTAAGATTTTTGAGAAATGATGTGAAGCATTATAATATTCTGTTATAGTTCTAAAAACTCATATATGAACTTTTTCTGAACCAGTATATTCTGAATTTTCCACTGAAATAACATAAATCGCTATTCTACACATATGTACTTATTATGCGAATTCCGTGCAGGCACAGTGAATAATTTGGCTGACTGTGTAAGGAACATACAACATCTCCTGGGCAGGGGAGTAATCAAAAGATAATACTGGCATACTTAGAGCATGGCTGAATGGATCACGACCTTCAATGCCGTTCACTGTCCCAATTATATGGAGAGAGCAAAGAGATCATGTAACAGATTGCTAATTCTGCCTTACAAATGTAACAGGATATTCAGCAAAAAGCAAGAAATCAATAGAATATCCTAATCTTCCTTCAGCCATAAGACCAGTGCCACCCGTTGAAAGTGTTCCAAAGCCGCCCAAAGTATGGATAATGGAGGATGACGAAGATGAACTAACAATGTCAGTGGACAATGAAACTGCTGCAGACCCAGACTTTGAGCTTTCTACATCTAATCCACATCTGCTCAGTCAAGCTGATCTGAGTGACTTGGTCAGAGATTTGAAATTGTCAAAGAGGCAGACAGAATTTTTGGGATCAAGGCTACAAGAACGGAAACTATTACCAGGAACAAGAGTCTCTGTTTTCCGCAGTCGTCAAGAAGACCTTAATCAATTTTTCAACCATGTCAACAGTTTAACCTTTTGCTACGACGTCTTATGGTTGTTTGGTGCTCTTGGATGCAAACATGACCCGAAGGAATGGCGACTGTTCATTGACTCGTCAGTTTTAAGTCTGAAAGCTGTTTTACTGCACAACGGAAATATCTATCCTTCTATACCTATTGGACATGCCATGCACATGAAAGACCACGAAACAATCACTGACCTCAGGGAGACCAGTCAAAGAAAACACTGCGGCAGCCGGCAAAGGTGCTCAATCACAGTGAAATCCTAGGTGCATTGCTCCCTGGGAAATACGAATATGCAAATAAAGTCTGTGGAGCCTCATTTAAGAGTCTCAAACACGGGACTAGCCAGATCTTCCTCCAGGGAAGGACCCAGCCAAGGAGTGGCTCCTTTCGGAAACCACCATTACCACCATATTAAGTGGCCCTTTAAGTCAATATCCAGCTCTTTACAGATATGACAAGGGAATTACCAAGGCCAGATAGCCTTCCACAGACAGCTGTTTCGGGGTGTTGCACCTCATCAGTGTGGAGTAGGATTCTAGCTAGGTGGGAGCAATGTCTAGTATACCAACATCACGAAACAATCACTGACCTCAGGGAGGCCAGTCAAAGAAAACACTGCGGCACGGACTTTATTTGCATATGCACATGAAAGAAACATATGAGAATATGGAGTTACTGTTGTCCCACATTAGTTATACAAATTATAACTGGAACTTATGTGGTGATATAAAAGTTGTTTCACTTCTTCTTGGACTGTAGCTTGGATATATCAAGTATTGTTGTTTTATTTGTGAGTGAGACAGTCGTACATGAGAAATGCACTATTTTGTAAAGGATTGGCCACTCCAACAACCTGGTTGCTGGACAAAAGAATGTTAAACATAATCCTCTCATTGATCCACCAAAGATATTTCGTCCTACTTTGCATATTAAACTTGGACTTATGAAGAATTTTGTCAAAGCAATGAACTAAGAATCGGAAGCCTTTTCTTACATGCAACAGAAATTTTCATGAATAAGTGATGCAAAGATTAAATAAGGTATTTTTATTGGCCCACAGATCAGAGATATAATGAATGACAGTAGCTTTGATGGTCTTTTGCAAGGTGCTGACCAAATGGCATGGAGAGCCTTTAAAAATGTGACCTTCAACTTTCTTGGCAATAGCAAGGCATCGAACTTTGAACAACTCGTGGACAATATGCTCACAGCATATCATTTGATGAAATGCAATGTCACTAAAAATGTATTTTCTACTGTACATTCTCACTTGGACTTTTTTCCAGCCAATCTTGGTGCCGTTAGCGATGAACACAGTGAAAGATTTCACCAACACATTACGCCGATGGAGAAAAAGTACAAGGGAAAGTGGAGTATGTCAATGCTGGCTGACTATTGCTGGAATCTTATTCAAGAAGCATCTGATACAGATTATAAATGAAAGTCATCTGCAAAACACTTTTGAACAATTGCTTTTGCTACTGACATCGATGCACATGTATGTAGTGTCTTGGACATCATAATGTAGACTATAAACTGTTGTTTCTTAACCCCTTACTACCAGTTGATGGAATAGTACATCGGCTGGCAGTATCCCCTGCTTTGAGGTGGGCTCCAGTGGTGAGCCCACCTCAAAGCAGCAACATGTCTGCTGTTTTTAACAGCTGACATGTGCCTGCAATAGGCGTGAGCGGAATCGCGTTCCGCCAGCGCCTATTAAGTAGTTAAATGGCACTGTCAGACTCTGACAGCGGGCATTTAAATGCACTTCCAGATGCCGGTCCAGAAAAACGCGCAATGACGACCCCCATCACGTGATCAGGGGTCATCGCTGCGTTGCCATCACAACCAGAGGTCTCCTCAAGACCTCTATGCTTCTTGATGGCAGATTGCTATGAGCGCCAGCCTGTATGTCATGATCCATGCTGGATCAGGACATATAAAAAGCACAGGTAACCTTTTTTTCCCTAAGCTGTGCTTAAGGCTGGTTTTTGCACCTGGTGGCCATTAGGATTATTGCACTGTGGTGTTGTTTGTTCTAAGTTTACCCCTGGTGGGGGTGAGCGTCATTGCACTCTAGGTTCTATAGTTAAGTGCACATGATTATTATGCAGGTGTGATTGCTGGCTCTGCTATAAAAGAGTCACAGGTGTTGCAATCAGTGTTGGTGATAGTGTTAATTTCAACCATCCTTGGTGGAGGAAGGAGCTGGAGAGCGTTCCTTGCAGCACTGTCTTAGCCTGGTGTGAAAGGAGTCATTGGGGATTTCTTTGTAGCTCTGACAGAGCTTGGTGGCAGCGATTCAGGAGGAGAGCTGCATGCTGGTGGAGGACTCTGTTGCCAGGAGCAAGTGCAACAGAGTAAAGCTAAGTTGTGTTTCCCTGTCCGTTTTTTTCCTTAGTGTGTATTAGTACAGTGGTGGGTGTTTCGAATGAGTCACTGAGGAGAAAAAGGCAAAACAAGCTAAGTCACAGAAAACCAGAGAGGTTGGTAACTATGCAGATTGCAGATCCCTGATCTTACCACACAACTAGCAGTAGCCGTGGAGCGTGCCTACGATGTTCCTAGATGCTTCGTCATGGCCGGAGGGCTAAATAAGCCTAAAGCAAGAAAAGGGAAAACTAACTGCCCCAAAGCAGACCCCAAAGGAATAGATAGCCCCCATACATGTATTGACGGTGAAATAAGATGAAGGCACAAACACAGGCAGGAAAATAGGCTGAGCAAATGATGGGGCCCAAGCTAACTAGGCAGGAAAGGAAAGCAGAGACCTTGTCTGCAACCTGCAAAAAAACCCTACAAAAATCATGTCCATCACTTCTGATAGCAAAATTAACCCTGAAGTCACTATACTTCTTCCACTGTATCAGCACTCTGAAATATTCTGAGACAGAGCAAAAAGAGACCGAACTAGTAAGGGACAAAAAGCCAATTGGCAAAATACTGATAAATAAGAGTGGAAATTCAGCACAGCCCCCAGCAGGGGCTGGCTGACCACACCAAAAAACTGAATAGACCAACAAAATCAAGTGTGAACATTAGCAGAAAAACTTAGCTTTAGATGACTGGAACAGAGCTGAAAACCAAGAGCTGACAAGCCAGAAGGAATCACCAGCAACTGAATAGGGCGTCGGCTGTCTTAAATCCAATCTGAGACTCCTGAGATCCAATCGTCATCCTCATTCTCAGGTGGCAGATCTCCACCGATCAAATCAGCTTCTCTACCTCCTGTTACCACCAGAGGGAGTCTGGAAGGAGAACTCACAACTGGTGAACCAGAGAATGAACTCACAACAGGTGGGGCCAGTGCCTGCACCACCCAGCTCCCTAGCAAGGGATAGGTGTAGGGTGTGCTAGGGCGACAGGTTCCTGATCAGTGCCCGGTGCAGAACCGGCATAAGGAACATTAGGAGCGTTAGGGACACTGACTCAGGGGAGTGCAGGAGGTCTCCACGTCCCCTTTCCCTATCACAGGGCCCACTGTTGTAACTGTTTCCCTTCTCTTTGTCTTGTTGTTTTAGTTACCGGCCTGCGAGCCGTGTCACACAGGACAGTGTCACGTGCCGCGTCCTGTTGTTCTAGTTACCAGCCTGCTGGTCGCGTCACACAGGACGGGTCCCCAAGACACTGTAATTTTGTTGCATAGAGGTGATGTAACAGAGGTGATCATGCTATGGCAGCTTATAGCCTCCTATGGAGGCTATTGAAGCATGCCAAAAGTAAAAAAAGTTTATAAAAAATAAAAGTTCAAATTACTCCCCCTTTTTCCCCCAATCAAAATAAAACAATAGAAAATTCAAATCTTCACATATGTGGTATCACTGTGTTCAGAATCACCCGATCTATCAATAAAAAAATCTAAATGCCAGAATTACGTTTTTTTGGTCACCGCGACATTATATTAAAATGCAATAACAGGCAATCAAAAGAATGCATCTGTATAAAAGTGGTATCATTAAAAAATAAGCCCACACCCAACCTGAGATCACAAAAAATGGAGACGCTACGGGTCTCGGAAAATTTTTTTTTTAGCAAACTTTGGAATTTTTTTTCACCACGCAGATAAAAGAGAACCTAGACATGTTTGGTGTCTATGAACTTATAATGACCTGGAGAATCATAATGGCAGATCAATTTTAGCATTTAGTGAACCTAGCAAAAAAGCCAAATAAAAAACAAGTGTGAGATTGCACTTTTTTTGCAATTTCACCACACTTGGAATTTATTTTCCATTTTAGAGTACATGACATAGTAAAACCAATGGTGTCATTCAAAAGTACAACTCAACCTGCAAAAAAATAAGCCCTCACATGGCCATATTGATGGAAAAATAAAAAAGTTATGGCTCTGGAAAAGGGGGAGCAAAAAACAAAAACGAAAAATCAAAAAAGCTCCGGCCATGAAGAGGTTAAAAACCTTATGTGATAAATACTTTTGGAGCACATATTCGTGTTCAGCATATCAAAATCTATAAGATACATTAAATTTTTCTCAGGGGACAAGAACTTACCAGAAATTTGATGCGCAGTGTAATGTGAAGAAATTAAGCAAAAGTTTCATTGTAGTTTTATTTTTTTAACTGTTTAAATATATTTTTAAGACTATTTAACTACTATATTTACCATAGTGCTTAAGATAGCACTCTCATCAAAGTTTTTATCCTCTTAATATATTTCAATGATCATATATCATATATACTTACAATTGCTTATTTTACCTTTCTACCCAACTAATTCTTCTCTTTTCCATTAGGTCTATGAAATCATGTGATTAAAAGCTAACTGGCTGAATCCTTCTATGTAGAAACAGGAGAGATATTTCCCTGTATAAGTCATCAGTCACTGCAAAAGTCTCTGGTAGGGCGAGGAGGGAGAAGATGGTTAAGGAGTTGAAGAGGGGAATGATAAATGCAGGGACAAGAGACTTTCTGGTTTTATATAGAGCAGAGAAAAGAGAAGAATTAAATGGGTAGAAAGATAAAATGAGCAATTGTAAGTGAACAGTGCTATATAATATGATGATTGCAATATGTTGAGACTATAAACTTTGATGTGAGTGTTTCCTTAACTGATTAATGATGGATACTTTATGTTTCTGAATTGATATTGTCATATGTGATAAGCTGCTGTCTTACTTCCATTGGGTTGCCGTTACTAAAAAAGATCTGTAGAAATCTTTTGCATTTCATTTATTTTTTTAGGGTGTTGTTGCTGATACCTCTCCACAAACAGTACCATCTTCATCACAGGAAGTAAGTGGACAGCAGCAACAGATAGAAACAAATAATGAACATGTACCGGCATACTCCTACCAACAATCCAAGTAACCAACTGGTAAACTGGAATCCCATTTTCTACATAATACACTTATTTCCTGAAATCTTTACTAAATTATTAAAGCATATATTTGGTTGTTTAAATGGATATTTCACTAGATATGTGGTAGTTACGTAAAGTATTAAATGGATTCCTTTGACCTAATGAGTCTGGTGTAATTAGAAAAGTCCGTGCTTCAAATGCTCCACAATTCTTTTTGAAAGTTTTCAGCTCATTTTATTGTCAAATTGGAAATTCTTCAGAAATGATGAGAACTAACATTCTAACATGGGTTTTAAAATAAGTCCGCCAGCCTCATCAGGTCTTACAGAGCTATATAATCTTGAATACAGGTTATATTGTGGAATTTGATGACACATTCTCTGAGTTATATTTTTTGAAAAACAAAAAAAAGCAAAACACACATAAAACATTAATGAGAGAAATGTGCAAATCTTTGTTTAAAACATTTTTTATGGCATCTTCCCTTTAAGTTTTTTTCCCAGGAATAACAAAAATATGCTCAATCCTATTAAAGTTAAATGTTTTTCGTATTCTACGACAACACTTTATCCCATACCTACTGTACAGTATATGTGTTAGGAGCGGCGGAACGCGCTAAGTAAAAATAATAATAAAGTGCGTTCGCTGCTCAGGGTCCACCGTGCAGTAGGTGTTACACCGCTGCTAGGTAATGACAGAGGAGCAATATGGTGGTATAATGCGCATGGGTTCAACTTCACCCGAAGTGCGCAGAGCGGGATCTGCTCACACACAGAGGCGCCGCAACATAAACATAAAAAACCGCTGAGCCTGTTAGTATCACAGGCCTCAGGTAGATGCACACAAGGTATCAGGTCACAGGAGCAGGACCTAGGACAGAGTAGTTGCGTCCTTCTAGACCTACGGTGTGTGCGGCGTCGCTACTGCGAGCGCCAATAAGGGCTGCAACTGCAGCGCAGCGTAGGACACTGCCGCTCGACGACAAAGCTAGAATTCAAGTGCAATGTCGGACGCTAGCGTAGAGGTGCGGTGTGCACAGTGGCCTAAGGCTTGCCACTGACTGGCACTGACTGCTGGACTAATTCCCTATCCACATGCGTAATATCAGAGGGAAGGGGTTTTATAATGAGTCAATCACCAGAATCATACATCAGTCACCATTCACACATAGCAAGTATAGTCTATACTAGCGCATGGCCGAACGGTCATGCGTGCTTTTTATAGCCGAGTGGGACCTTCCAGATCTCCGAGATGGACAATGAGATCTGAAGCAGGACCTGGGCACATGACTCCCGATCTCCAATGGCAGATCGCCTCGTGAGCATGCCCAGTAGGAGCACAGAGGAACTTATTCTATGGAGCGGTCTGCTGCAAAGTAATCTCCTCTAAAGTAGATAGACAGCTGGAGACCGCAGAATGTGAGGCTCTGGATTCCTGCAGAGCAGATGCAGAAACCAGACGCCTAACAATATGTGAATGTAAACTTAAAGAAAATCTGTCAGCAGATTTTTGCTGCCATATCTGAGAGGAGCCTAATGTAGGTCACGAGAAGCTGAATCCAATGATGTATCACTTAGGTTACTGGGTGCAGCTGTTCTCACACAATTAGAGCTTTTAGATTTAGCACACAGCAAAGCTGAGGAAGCTAACCCCGACTACATCAGGCTTTATATACACAATGTTCATAGACAATGAGGTGCCTATCACAGGAGGTGGGGTGTGGGACCAGGGCTCACTGAACTGCTTGTCACATCAATGATAATGCTAGTGATAATAAAACAATCATTGTAAGCAAACAAAATCTGAGTTTGATAAGAGGCATTGCTGAAATCTGTTTTAACCCCTACAGCATGCTGTTTTCAGATTACAAAGCAAAATCCTGTTGACAGATTCCCTTTAACACTTTACCATCAGCCTCTTTGATATGGCAACCAAGGCCTATTACAGTGGAATAGGCTTATCAGTAATGTTTTACATAGTGCAAGGATAGTAGCAGCAATGTCTCTAGAGACATTTTTCTGAATTTACAAAATCCTTTTAATTTTTAAAGTATAATAGGTTTTCAAACTATGAAATGTAGCAGAGTCTCCATTTTTTAACAATATAACTTATGCTTGTTTTTTATATTTCCCGCAGACAATAAAACGGGACTAAAGAATGTTGGTCTGAAACTTTGCCTTGAACGGAGACGCTTCATTAAGAAGTTGACTTCCTCTTTGCACAGGCATCAAACAGAAGCTTTTTTTTTCCTTTTTATTTTTTATCTAACTCGCTCAACAGTGTTTTTTATGTGCTGTGCAAAACAAACAAAAACAAAACAATGGAAAGAAAAAATGTTCTGTTATGTAGTTTGACAATTTTATTTTTGCTACTCTTTCTTAATGAATACACACCAAGAGAAACACAATGCTGGGTCATCATTTCATCTGGAACTTGATGATCTTTGAAATCTGAAGATGTACAGCAGATAGTACAGATATTTGGGAACAGTGGAACCAATGTCAAGGAGCAGCACTTCAGATGGAACCATTACTGTCTTCCTCTAATTAAGCTAAACAGTCTTTTTTTCTTGTATTTTGTTTGAAATATCTTTCTTTTTATAATTTCTTCTTCCATAGGAATGATTATCATAAATTTGAATTGCCTTAATTTTAAGGATGTCAGAAGATTCTAGATAAAGAAATCAGCATCCGGATGGGACATAAGGCATGAGATTTCGCATTTTAATTGTACTCCACAACTGTTGACGTTTCACACGGGTTTATAGGGTTAACATATATGTACAGATTGACATGAGATAAATTTCTTCTTTTGAAGAAATGTTTTGCTGGAAAAAAAAAATTGTGGCGTCTGCAATTAAAAGAAAAGTCTGGACTTCTATGAACTTTATTGTAAATGTTAATACAAAAATAATATAGTTAGCTGTAGCTTTTTACAGTGGGGTAATGAACTAAAAAACAAAAAAAACAAAACAAAAACACAAAAAAACAACTGCATCTGGAAGTAATGCAGTCTTTTTGTTGAATGCTGTTTTTTTATTTCATTTTTTTCAGTTTATTTACAAAGCGTGATTGCTGGCAAAGACATTATTGCTTTCTAGCTGTAATCTTTTTTTATAAGCTTTAAGAGATTTTTAGTCAGCTTTGCTTGTCATATTGGAAAAAAATTAAACCTTAACAGTTGTAAAATTAGGAGTATATGGGTAAAAAAAATTGAGAAAAAAAAGCAATAGCTAGAAGAAATTGTTGACAATTTCTGTAGTATTTCCGAGATGTGATCAAATGCAGCCAACGGATGGCCAATTTTATACCAAAGACGAAGTGACACCCTAAAGCAGATCTGAAAACAATGTTTTGTTTTACTTTGATTTTTTATTTGACCAATATGGCCAGACCAACTCTTTCCTTCTTCACTGTTTAAACTATCTTCCATTGATATTCTTCTGTCTGATGTGTACAATATTGTTTGCAAAATAATGGTAAGTTGGTACAGCTGAACCCTGCTGATTGCTTTGCAGCTCTCATTTACCTATGCCATGTAAAATCTTGTTTTTTATAACATGACATTTCGTTTAAGTCTTCCTTATTTTTCTAACGAGACCTTTAAGTGATGTGGTAAATGGCAACCTACCCTGTTTACATGTTAATCGTTGGCTATAATTTTTAGATGAACTATTGACAATCAGTTTATTGATATAGACATAACTTATAAAAATATGTTTTGGTGCATTTGGCATCATTATCATTTTCTCATTTTATCAATAATTGATAAAAGGGCTAGAATACTAAATAGAAACTACCACCAACACTGTTTTTTTCTTTGTAACGCCAGATCTCTTGTTTTAAATATGTCAAGATTTAGGCAAGATATTGTGCCATTGGCGATATCACTTATTCAAGTAATTTCACTGGCTTTACAAGTTTCTGAATATTCAAAGTTTGTGTTCCTGTAATTAATAAACATTGCATGGATTGGGACTAACATGAGAGACAAAAATACATTTTGGTGACAGTTTCTTTTCCACTCAAAATACAAAGCCCTTTTTGAGACGTGTACATTTAAAATGAACATATAAGTATGTACATAAAGAGTGGTGTGAAAAAGTGTTTGCCCCCTTCCCGATTTTCTATTCTTTTTCATGTTTGTCTCACTTAAATGTTTCAGATCACCAAACAAATTTAAATATCTGACAAAGATAACACAAGTAAACACAAAATGCAGTTTTTAAATGAAGGTTTTTATTATTAAGGGAAAAAGAAATCCAAACCTACAGGGCCCTGTGTGAAAAAAGTGATTTCCCCCTAAACCTAATAACTGATTGGGCAACACTTAGCAGCAACAACTGCAATCAAGCATTTGTGATTACTGGCAATGAGTCTTTTACAATTCTCTGGAGGAATTTTGGCCATCTCATCTTTGCAGAATTGCTGTAATTCAGCCACATTGGAGGGTTTACGAGCATGAGCCACCTTTTTAAGGTCAGGCCACAGCATCTCAATTGTATTAAGGTAAGGACTTTGATTAGGCAACTCCAAAGTCTTAATTTTGCTTTTCTTAACACATTCAGAGGTGGACTTGCTTTTGTGTTTTGGATCGTTGTCCTGCTGCATAATCCAAGTGTGCTTCAGCCTGAGGTCTTGAACAGATAGCTGGACATTATCCTTCAGGATTTTTGGGGAGGTCTTTCAGGTCCTGAAGCAGCAAAACAGTACCAGACCATCACACTAGCAACCCCATATTTTACTATCAGTATGATGTTCCTTTTCTGAAATGCTGTGTTACTTCTATGCCAGATGTAATGGGACATACGTACACCTTTCAAAAAGTTCAATTATTGGCTAATCAGTCCACAGAGTATTTTCCCAAATGCCTTGGGGATCATCAAAATATTTTCTGACAAAACTGAGATGAGAGCCTTTATGTTCTTATTGCTCATGAGTGGTTTTTGCCTTGGAACTCTGCCTTACAGGCCATTTTTACACAGTCTCTTTCTTATGATGAAGTCAAGAATACAAGCCTTAACTGAGGCAAGTGAGGCCTGTAGTTCTTTGGATGTTGCTGTTGGGTCTTTTTTGACCTCTTGGATGAGTCATTGCTGTGCTCTTGGGGTAATTTTGGTCAGCTGGCCACTCCTGGGAAGGTTCATCACTGTTCCATGTTTGTGCCAATTGTGGATAATGGCTCTCACTGTGGTCTGCTGGAGTCTCAAAGCTTTAAGACTTTATAACCTTTTCCAGACTGATAGATCTCAATTACTTTATTTACCATTTGTTCCAGAATTTCTTTCTATTGTGGCATGAAATCTAGCTTTTGAGGATCTTTTGGTCATCTTCATTTTGACAGGCAGGTCCTATTTAAGTGATTTCTTGATTGAGAAAAGGTGTGGCAGTAAACAGACCTGGGTTCATTTTTGTTTAAAGGGGACAATCATTTGTTCACACAAGGCCCTGTAGCTTTGGATTTCTTTTTCCCTTAATAATTAATACCTTAATTTAAAAAAAGAATGTTGTGTTTACTGGTATTATCTTTGTCTAATGTTTAAATTTACTTGGTGATCTGAAACACCTACATAGGACACACATGCAAAAGAAAAGGAAATCAGTAAGGGGCAAACACTTTTTAACACTACTGTATATTTATATATATATATATATATATATATATACAGTGAATGGGTGAAATAACTATTACATATGTCAAAAAATTTCTAAGTAAATATATTTTAAAAGGTGAAATGTAAATTAAATTCTCTCCAGGTATTGGTATTAATCCATCCAGTCCATGCAGGCAAATAAATAAAGTCATAGATTATTACATTACATGATTACATTACATAAATTAGATTATGTGTACTAATGAGGAATGACACAGGGAAAAAGTATTGAACATTCTTACTGATATTAATTAATACTCTGTACAAAAGTCTTTGTTGCTGAGGACAGCTTCAAGATGCCTTCTGTATGGAGAAACTAGTTGCATGCATTGCTCAGATGTGATTTTGGCCCATTCTTCCACACAAACATTCTTCAAATCCTGAAGGTTTTGTGGACTCCATCTATGAAGTCTGACCTTTAGTTCCTTCCATAAATTTTCTATTGTATTCAGGTTAGGTGATTGGCTGGGCCATTCCAGCAGCTTTATTTTACTTTTTTTTAAACCAATTGAGAGTCTACTTGGCTCTGTAATTTGGATCATTATCTTGCTGAAATGTCTATCCTCGTTTCATCTTCACCATACTGGCAGATATCAGCAAACCATTCTTGAGAACATCTCTTTACATTTGTCCATTCATCCTTCCTTCAGTTATATGAAGTTTGCTATTACTGTATGCTGAAAAGCAGCCTCACACCATGATGATCCCACCTACAAAATTCAGTATTGGTATAGTATTTTTTGGGTGATATGCAGTACCATTTGGACTCCAAAATATGGTGTGTATTATGGTATCCAAAGAGTTTGATTTGGTCTCATCTAACCAGACTATATTCTTCCAGCATTTCACAAGCTTGCCTAATGTTGTTGAGCAAACTTTAAATGCACTTGACCATGCTTTTTGTTAAAGAATCAAGTCTTGTGTGGTGATCGTGCAAACTGGCTATGGAGACTGAGTGCATTGCTTATAGTTTTCTTTGAAACAATTCCACCTGCTGATTCTGTAGCTCTCCACAGGTGATCCTTGGCTCTTAGACAATACTTCGGATGATTCTTTTTGTTTCTCTGTCTGAAATCTTGTGGAGAGCACCTGCTCGTGGCCAGTTTATGGTGAAACAAAGTTCTTTTCACTTCTGGATTATTGCACTGGAAATTTCAGTAGTTTAGAAATTATTCTATAACTGTCATGGTCCAGTCCGGAGTTTATTTTCTGCTGTCTTCACTCCGGACTGGTCATGTGGGAGTTAATCTCCTCAGCCTCGTTCTGGAGCTAGCTGGGCTATTTCAGTCTCTCACAGCCTGCTGACCAGTGTTAGTGATAGCTCAAGCTTCCAGTTTAGAGCCTCTGACCCTTGTACCTTGGTGTTCCTCCTGCCTTTGACTGATATTCACGTGTATGACCCGGACTGATTTCTGACCTCGTCTCTTGGTATTCGTCTCTGCTGTTACGTTCCCTCTCTGGCATCTGACTCCCCGGCTTGTACCCCGACCACGTATTTCGTCTCACGTTTTGGACCCCGTGCTCATGTTCTGGCTTTCTGACTCTCGGCTTGGTATTTTGACTACGTGTATTGCTGCTGCTTCTGGTACGTCTACTCCTACTAGTTTCTGACTCGGTTCGTCTGACTATTCTCTTTCATTACCTGTGGCACCTGTGCTGTTGCTCAGGGTTGCTGCTGTTAGTGTGCAACCTCTCTTCCCTCACCAGCTCCCCCTGGTGGAGGTTTCACTACATTATCACTACACCCAGATCTCCAATCGTCTTCCTCATCATCAGGTGGCAAGCCTCTGTCAATCAGATCAGCTCCACTACCTCCAGTAACCACCAGAGGGAGCCCAGAAAGAGAACTCTCAATCTGACCAGCTCCACTATCTTCAGTAATCACCAGAGGGAAGCCAGGGAGAGAATTCACAACAGAGGAGGACATGGAGAGTTGTGTTGATGGTGGAGACAGGGACTTGTTGGCTGTAGGAAGCTTGGCACATATGACCGACTTTATGTTACTTTGCCTTTCTCGTGACCCTTGCGTGATATTTATTTATATTTAAATTTGTCTTGGCCAAAAAGCTGTAGCGATTGTTCACCCTGCTAGACCAATGCTACAAAGAGAACTTTGCATCTCTCCTTCTTGAGGTGGAGAGGTCTTCTAAAATGATGCCATACCAGAAGGTAATTGTGGAAAACATAAGGCTGAGAATTCCCTCTGCTAAGTTGGGTCCCAAGTTTATTGGTCCGTATGAGATTTTAGAGGTGATTAATCCTGTGGCCTTTCGCCTGCGTTTGCCTCTGTCATTACGGATTCCTAATGTGCTCCATAAAGCGCTTCTGAAGCCGTCGGTGCCTTCCTCTGATGAGTCTCCCTCGCACCCACCGCCTGTTATGGTAGATGGTCAGACCGAGTATGAGGTGGAACAGGTGGTGGATTCTCGTATGCTCCGTTGTTCACTTCAGTACTTGGTCCATTGGAAAGGATACGGTCCTGAGGATCGGTCATGGGTGCCAGCGCGTTCGGTCCATGCCGATCAGTTGGTCCTGGCCTTTCACGCTCGTCATCCAGGGAAGCCTGGGGGTCCAGTGGCCCCCCATTGAGAGGGGGGTACTTCCATGGTCCAGTCTGGAGTTTATTTTCTGCTGTCTTCACTCCGGACTGGTCATGCAGGAGTTAATCTCCTCAGCCTCGTTCTGGATCTAGCTGGGCTATTTCAGTCTCTCACAGCCTGCTGACCAGTGTTAGTGATAGCTCAAGCTTCCAGTTTAGAGCCTCTGATCCTTGTACCTTGGTGTTCCTCCTGCCTTTGACTGATATTTACGTGTATGACCCAGACTGATTTCTGATCCCATCTCTTGGTATTCATCTCTGCTGTTACGTTCCCTCTCTGGCATCTGACTCCCCGGCTTGTACCCCGACCACGTATTTCGTCTCACGTTTTGGACCCCGTGCTCATGCTCTGGCTTTCTGACTCTCGGCTTGGTATTTTGATTACATGTATTGCTGCTCCTTCTGGTACGTCTGCTCCTGCTAGTTTCTGACTCGGTTCGTCTGACTATTCTCTCTCATTACCTATGGCACCTGTGCTGTTGCTCAGGGTTGCTGCTCTTAGTGTGTAACCTCTCTTGCCTCTCCAGCTCCCCCTGGTGGAGGTTTCACTACAATAACCAATGCTATCAGTATATTTTGCAATAATGAGGTTGAGCAGGTCTTGAGACAGCTCACTGGTTTTATACATCATGAGATGTTTCTTGTGTGGTGCCTTTGTAATGGGACAACTTTTTATAGGTCATCACTTATACCAGCTGATATTATTTTCCACTACGTGGCAGGATTGCTTTTTAATTACTAATAAATTTCAGCTGATGTCATGACTTTCCAAGGCTTTTTGTACCTCATGTATTCAAAATGTTTTACCTTTGCAATTTCTCATTATTACACATAACTTAATTTATAGACATCTATGGTTTGATTTATTTGCCTGTGTGGATTGGATGGGCTTTACCGACATCTGGTGATAATTTCATGTCAATAGCACCTTTAGAAATATATTTACTTAGAAAATTATTTAATATCACTGTGGCTTCTATTCATAACAGCACCGTGACAGATCAGTTTTAAAACAGATCTCAATGATCCTGACAAATCCCACTGACTTAATGTCAGCTTATCATTGTGCGTCTGACACGGTTTGTAGTTTTGATGGCATAAATAGCATTACAGACTACAGAGATTTTGCCATTCAAAATATCATAATCTCTAATGGGAATCAAATAATGCCAATGTAAAATGAGCATATAATAGCTATCCATCTGACACATTAGATTGATCATATCTCACAGGTCCAGATTCATAGAACTCTCGGACGTTTTCATTTTGATATTTTTCCCTTTATGTAAAATCACTTACAGAATTCAATCCCCATTGATTTTATACTATTTTAATGTCAATGACCATAAAAAAAATAAGTAAAAAGTAAAAACAACAGCAACAAAAATATATGGCTGAAGCTATGTATCAGTAAGTTATAGAAAGGCATATATTGTAAGCCCAATTAGTTTTCAGAAGGTGGAGAACATAGTGAAAGTACAGATTTTTAAACAATGGGCTTGTTCAAAGTAAAAATGCAGAAAATGTCATGACTGTATAGATTAAGACTGGGTCAGTTTGATAGCGACGTAGATCTCTTAGCCAAAGATTGCTATGTGCCACTGCTATATCACAATGTACTGCAGTAGAATTGGGTACTATGACAATGAGAAGTTGCAAAAAAAACCTGACAATATCCAAATTTTGGAGATTTATATGTACCCTCGAGGTCACAAAAGGAATTCTCTTGCCTCTCTCCATTTCAAATTTCTCCTTGGTGCTGCAATATAGCAGTAGAAAATAATCTTCAGACATGCGAACTACGTTGTGGCAAAAGTCTTCATGCAACCCCAGTTTAAGTGAATATGTGAATAAAAGAGGTATATTTTTTCAGACATATTTTTATCATTTTATGTTTGTGTCATTCTCTGTATTTGCCATTTTGAAAGAGTTGTATTCCTTTGGTTTCGGGGTACCTAAATAGGTGATTTTCTTACTTGGTCGTAGTATTCCTAAATGTGGCATTTTTATTATTTTTTTGTGTATTTATTTCTGCTCCTCTGCGTTCCTGAAATATGATCGCCTTTTCCTTGGTGTGCTCTGTATGTAAATTTAGTCTGTGCAGCCAAAGGGCTTGATCTTCAACTCTTCTGTGTGGGCATCTTTATGAGGATGATGCCACTTAGGCTGCTAAAAGTAGGAATACACACAGGTCACAGAAAGGAAGAGTCCATATCTTAGGAACAAGAAGAAAAAAAAACTTGCCAGATTCAGGAGAACAGTAAAATTTGGACCAGGTAAAACATCTACAAATGTATCGCAAGTAAATAACCCTTTCTAAGGAGTAACTAAACTTTTGCAAAAAGGATAGACTTTCTGCAAAAATAGTATTTGTTTCTTTTAATAAATTGGTGGGGGTCTCAGATCCCACACCCCATCGGTCTGAAAGGTATTAAAAGAATCTAAAGTTACGATAATCTATCACTTCTATAATCAATGGAAAAAACAGATGTGCTAATTTTGAGCTGCCCTTGGAAGAAGAATGATGAATGCCAATCCAAGTAGTAAATGGTTTATTTATCAAGGCATTTTGAAGCATGTAGCTTTTTCATCAAGTCCACCATGATAGTTCATGGTTATCCTCATGAAGAAGCCGTATGCTTCAAAATGCGTTAATGAATTAATCTCTTACTATTTAGACTGGCATCCATCATTATTCTTCCTATATTATCGCAGAATTGGCTCATCTTTTTTTTTCCATTGCCTATGCTTTAGTTCCTCGTGGTCTGCAGCAGCCGCAAGCATTTTTAGTGGTTGTCTGCACACAACCCTAACCAGGAGAGAACAATTGTGCTATTTTCCTCCATATCTACTTTTCCAGATAAAGCCTTATTTGCGCTTTGTCTCCTTCTGGTCTCTCTCTATTGAATCTATCACTTCTGTTACTTTAATATATATCATGTTAATGTACAGGGTGGGCCATTTATATTGATACACCTAAATAAAATGGGAATGGTTGGTGATATCAACTTACTGTTTGTGGCACATTAGTATATGGGAGGGGGAAAACTTTTCAAGATGGGTGGTGACCATGGAGGCCATTTTGAAGTCGGCCATTTTGTATCCAACATTATTTTTTCCAATGGGAAGAGGGTCATGTGACACATCAAACTTATTGAGAATTTGACATGAAAAACAATGGTGTGCTGGATATTAATGTAACTTTCTTCTTTCGTGAGTTATTTACAAGTTTATGACCACTTATAAAATGTGTTCAAAGTGCTGCCCATTGTGTTGGATTGTCAATTCAACCCTCTTCTCCCACTCTTGATACACTGATAGTAAAACCACAGAAGAAATTCTAGCACAGGCTTCCAGTGTCCGTTGTTTCAGATGCTGTACATCTCATATCTTCATAGCATAGGCAATTGTTTTCAAATGACCCTAAAGATTAAAGTCTAAGGGGGTCAGATCGGGAGACCTTAGTGGCCATTCAACAGGCCCACGATGACCAATCCACTTTCCAGGAAACTGTTCATGTAGGAATGCTCAGACCTGACACCCATAATTGATGTTATGGTGTGGTATATGGGGTACAAAGATAGTGGCGCCATTCTTCATCAATGGAAATCTCAATGCCACTGGATATCAGAAATTGCTACATGGTGATGTGTTGCCCTCTTTATGCACTGAAGATGGCACGTTCCCTGAGTTTTTCCAGCAAGATGGTGCACCACCACATTATGGGTGTCAGGTCCGATCATTCCTACAAGGAATCTGACCCCCATATACTAGCACTTCTTCTGTGGTGTTGCTATCAGTGTGTCAAGAGTGGGAGAAGAGGGTTGTATTGACAATCCAACACAATGGGCAGCACTTTGAACACATTTTATAAGTGTTCATAAACTTGAAATAACTCATGAAAGAATAAAGTTATGTTAAAACCAAGCACACCATTGTTTTTCTTGTGAAATTCTCAATAAATTTGATGTGTCACATGACCCTCTTCCCACTGGAAAAAATAAAGTTGATCCAAAATTGCCAACTTCAAAATGGCCACCATGGTCTCCACCCATTTTGAAAAGTTTCCCCTCTCCCATATACTAATGTGCCACAAAAAGGAAGTTGATATCACCAACCAATCCCATTTTATTTAGGTATATCTGTATAAATGGCCCACCCTGTATTATATTATGCCACCTACCCTTTTCATGTTTTAGGATAAATTAGCCCTTTAAATCAGAAAAAACTTGGCAGACATTAGCATTATGTTGTATCCCTTCACTTTAGGTAAAGATGTATTTCTCAAATCAAATTATAAATTCTTTAATATAAATGTGTCTTTTCTTACCTCTGTCTTGGCTCAATATATGAACAGATGAGTGACATGAGATGACAAGGTTTGTAAAAAAAAAACATAATTTTACCAACTGTTCATACTGACTGTGTCTGTGTGTGTGGCCACCTATGGGTCGATATATGAATTGCAGTGCAAGAATTTTGCTAAAATGTGGCATTGTTGTATTAAAATTTGTTTTATGACAAATTGGAGGTCTTACTCAAATTCAAGACAAGGTAAGCATAAACACATTTGAATTTGTAAGATTTTCAAAACATCAATAAGTAGTGTATCTCATACATATACAGAAAGTGAGGTACACGGAGGTTGCCAAACTAAAAACTAATGGGGAGATTCATTAAGGTAATTGCACCAGAATTCTGTCTCAAATTGAGCAAAAAATTCTGCATTTCATCTGTCAAATTTATTAAAGGGAATTTGTAACCAAGTTTTTGCTACCCCATCTAAAACCAGCATAATGTAGAGACAGACTCTCTGATTCCAACAATGTATCACTTACTGAACTGCTTGCTTCAGTTTAGAAAAAAAATCCCTTTTTATCTGCTGCATATCCACCAGTTCTCTGAATGCTGGGCTTTGTGTAACCCCGCATGCAACATTGATTGGAGGCTTTCTGCCCATGCACAATGTGCGCAAAATGCTTCTTATCAGTGGTTGAGGCAGCTGATGAATATTCTTGACTACCTGGCAGCAGGTTTATTAACCCTCTAATGATACTCTCCTGCTAGTAACAGTGATTTTTTTTTATCAATACTGTACCAATCAGCCCAGGAAGTAATGTATCACTGGCATCAGGGTCTCTGTCTCTACATTATGCTGATCTTAAATTAGGTGGCAAAAACCAGGTGAAAGATTACCTTTAAATACACTTTTTGCTCCACAGTAGACACTTAAAAAATGTCTAGAAGATGGGATGTATACAGTTTGAAAAATGCACAAAATTTACTAAAGCTGACTTCAAGATTTTTTTCTTAAGAATGGTCTAAAAGTAAGATGACTACTTCCTGAATGAAAGAGCGCCATACATATTAGAGCAAGGTCAGCCAAACTCTCCAATATCGTCTGACAGTCTAAGGGCGCTTTCATCCTGAATTCTTTGCAATGTTCTTTTGGGGCTTATGCCCGAACCTCCAGCAAAACAGGGTTCGGGTGAATGTGATGATGTGGCCTTTGATTATAATGGTGCAGATAGAGTCACTATGTGCTCTGTTATGCGCTATTTTCAGACATTCTACTACATCTAGGTGTCTGCCTCCAGTAGGCAGCATATACATTAAAAAATTATGCCCAGCAGAGCACACAGTGATTCCATCTGCACCTTTATAGTCGATGGTCCCATTGTCACATTCATCTGAATCCCATTTTGTGGGGAGTTGGGACCTAAGCTCCAACAAGACCACTGAATGAAGTGTGAAAGCAGCCTAATATGTATGAGGACATTTTGACTCTCTTAACATATGATGTCAGAGGAGATTGGGATCTGGTGCAGTGGGGAAAATAAATATTTGATACACTGCCAATTTTCTACATTTCCCCACCTGCTAAGAATAGAGAGGTCTGTATTTCTTATTGTAGGTACACTTCAACTGTGAGAAACAGAATCCAAAATAAAATACAGAAATCACGTTGTAGGATTTTTAAATAATTAATTTGCATTTTATTGCATAAAATAAGTATTTGAGCACCTAACAACCAGCAAGAATTCTGGCTCTCACAGACCTGTTAGGTTTTCATTAACAAGTCCTCCTACTCTGCACTCATTACCTGTATTAATTACACCCTTTTTAACTCATTACCTTCATAAAAGACACCTGTCCACACACTCAATCAATCACACTACAACCTCTCCACAATGGACAAAATCAAAGAGCTCTTTAAGGACACCAGGAACAAAAAAATTGTAGACCTGCACAAGGCTGTGATGGGCTTCATGACAATAGGCAAGTAGCTTAGTGAGATGGCAACAACTGTTGGTGCAATTATGGGAAAATGGAAGAAATACCAGGTAACTGTCATCTTCATCACTCTGTGGTTCCATGCTTGAGCTTGTCTGGAGGAATAAGAATGATTCTAAGAAACACCAGGAATCAGCCTAGAATTTTAGGGGAGGACTTGGTCAATTACCTGAAGAGAGCTGGGACTACAGTCTCAAACATTACCATTTGTAACACACTATGTCATCATGGATTAAAATCCTGTAAAGCACACAAGGTCCTCTGTTGTGAGCTCATTTTCGGGTTTGCCTCTGGCTTCTGGTGAGGGTTATGGAGCTGGCTGTGCTGACAGAGGAGTAGTAAGTTCTCTATCTGGACTCCCTCTGTTGGTGAAGGGAGGTAATGAAGCTGATCTAAATGGCAGAGACCGGCCACCTGAGGAGGAGGACTGCGATTGGGCTTCAGGAGTTTCTGATTGGATTTAAGGCAGCCGACTCCCTAGTTTCTTGCTGGTGATTTTTCCTGACTCTGGCTCCTGTTTTCCAGTTTGGTTCCTGCCTTCCTAAAGCTAAGTTTTCTCTGCTATTGTTCTTATGAGTTTTTGCCTGGTTTACTTAGTTTTTGTGTTCAGCCAGCCCTGGCTGGGACTGGGCTGAATCCCCATTTTGTCTCTGATCAGTTGATCTCTTTTGCTCTGTCTTCAGAATATACCTGAGTGCTGATATAGTGATTTGAAGTCTAGCGACTTCAGGGCCTTTTTCTATCAGACGTGTTGGACATTCTTTTTGGCAGGGATTTTTGCATGATTGCAGACAGCAGCTTTTCTTTCTTGTCCTTTCTAGTTAGCGAGGGCCCCATCGTTTGCTCAGCCTATCTTTCTACCTGTGTCTGTGTTTTCATCTTGTTTCACCGACAATACATGTTGGGGGCTGTCTATTGCTTTGGGGTCTGCTCTGGGGCAATTTAGATTTTCCCTTTCTTTCTTTAGGCTTATTTAGTTCTCCGGCCATGACGAGGCATCTAGGACCACCGTAGGCATGCTCCTCGACTACTGCTAGTTGTTGTGGATAGGATCAGGGGTCTGCAATCCGCTAGTTACCAACCTCTCCGGTTTTCTGGGCTTAGCTTGCTTTTTGTTTTTTGCTCCTCGGTGACTCATTCATAACAGTCCTCCTGCTCATGTCAGCACATGTCCAGGCCCATTTGAAATTCCCCAATGACCATCTGGATGATCCGGAGGAAGCATAAGAGAAGGTTATGTGGACAGATGAGACCAAAATAAAACTTTTCTGGTATGAATTCCACGCACAGTGTTTGGAGGAAGAAGGTTGAGCACAACTCCAAGAATACCATGTAGCATGGTAAAGGAAACATCATACTTTTGGCATGCTTTTCTGCAAAGGGGATAGGATGACTCCACGATATTGAAGGGAGGATGGATGGGGTCATGTATCCTGAGATTTTGGCCGTCAACCTCCTTCCCTCAGGAAGAGTATTGAAGATTGGTCATGGCTGGGTCTTCCAGAATGACAATGACCCGAAACTCACAGCCAATACAACTAAGGAGAGACTCTGTAAGAAGCATTTCAAGGTCCTAGAGTGGACTAGCCAGTCTCCAAACCTGAACTCAATTTAAAATCTTTAGAGGGAGCTAAAACTCAATGTTGCCCAGTGACAGCCCTGAAACCTGAAAGATCTTGAGAAGATCAATATGGAGGAGTGGGCTAAAATCCCTGCTGTAGTGTTTGCAAACATGGTGAAGAACTACAATATACAACTGACCTCTGTAATTGCAAAAGTTTCTGTAAAAAACATTAAGTTCTGTTTTTCTATTGTATCAAATACCATATTTCATGCAATAAAATGCTAATTAATTATCTAAAAATCATACAATGGGATTTTCTGGATATTTTTAAGATTCTGTCTCTCACAGAAATTTACCTACGATAAAAAAAATATAGACCTTTCCCTTATTTGTTGGTTGGAAAACTTGCAAAATTATCAGTGTATCAAATACTTATTTTCCCACTGTGTAACTGATTTTAGACAGCCCATTCTTTTGTTTTCCTGGAGATAAGTCTGATAGTGACTCTCCCACAGATAGCACAGTAGTACTCAGCCTAGCTGAACTTTCTTGTGTCTGGGGGACATGGGAGAGATAACTTGAGGTAGAAAAATCATTTAGCCGACAGTTATCTATTGTGTATGGAGTAGGGAAGAGAGTTAAGACTACACAGTCAAAAGCACCAATTTTACCATTATGTCACTATTAAAAATTTGGTGCAGTTTAAGAGAGTCAAGTTTAATTTTAAGTTGTCTAGCTATAACAAAGGATTAGTAAAATCTTCCCCTAACTTTCAAAGAATTAGATAGGTACTTGAATAGCTTTGATTCTGTGTGACTTAAGTTAACAAGTGAATATGTTCAAATCGAAAAAATACAGAGTTGAAGTGTTAAACTGACACCCACTCTTGGATTTTCATTGCAATTCTGTCATAACATACTGTGCCTATAGTTCAGCATATTCTACTGGCAGCTCTTTTCTTTTTTCACATGAAACACAATATATACAGAGCAAAAAGAAAATGTGCTTTATGTAAAATTGGCACATGGTTTTCATTTTTAGAAAAACAGCCTCAATTTTCCTTAGCACTTAGTGTGTGGCCAATGGTTGGGAGGATGAGACTTTAGGTCTGGTTCTAAACCTGCTGCTATTTTTACTCGTATGTAAACTATACATCTATCACTTTAAGCTGCTATCGGAACATTCTATTTAAGAATAATCATGCCTGGGGCATATTTTTTTCCCTAAAACTGTGCTTGTGTGTAATGGTGACATACCGTAAACTTTTGCATTGATAAAGTTTAGAAAATGTTTCAATATTTTTTTCTTTTTAATTCATTTGAACCATTATTTAAAATTAACTATATTTTGTGTTCCAGGTCATATATTATTCAAAATATGTAAGGGCTAAATATACCATTGGGAGATGTGTAGAGTAAGAGGTGAAATACTGTAACTGATTCCAGACATTTGCAGAAAGCTTCTTTTATGTTCCAATTATCATTATCATTGCCTTTGAAGTGTCATATTTTGTAGTTTTATATGTATCCACATTTTGAGAAAAGTCTTTCAAATCACCCAAGTGTATATTTAGCGTTAAAATGTTCTTTATGTCAACATGAATAAAAAAGTTCAAAAAAGGTGAATCATTTGCTTTGCACCTAGTTAAGTGATGACAAGATGCAAGTCCCATGTAAGAAAAAAAAATCAATGAAACAGCTCATTTCAAAGTATTTTATTAAGAAAGCCAAAATAATAAACTTAGGATATAAAAACTAAAAAAACTACATGTTTAAGATTGTGTAACCTTCTACAATATGTAAAAAAATATTTCTAAATTTAATTTTTTAAAAGTCTGTCCATCTTTTACTGTAGAATTCTTAGCACCGATTTACTTCTTTCTTTTTTCCTTTTTTCTTTTTTATATATTTTTTTCTGGATGCAAACCTGCAAATCTTTTGCATGCTCATAATTAATTTTATAAAACTTTGTTACCCTAAAGAAAATGAGATTTAGGACTTTCCAGCCAGTCAGGGCCTCATCGGTCATCAGGATATCACTGGTGCAGGAAAGTAAACAAAAACAGACTGGGACTACTGGAGCGTTGGCTCTCTGTGGCTGAAGCAAATGATTTTATATGTACACATATATATGGATCTATATGTATTTAAACTTTTTTTTATTTATCAACTTTATATTCTTTTCCTAACTTTTTAAACCTGCAAATCCTGTTTGTCATTTTTATCCATCATGATCAATTGTCAATTTTGATATAGACTCAATGCTGATCGTATAGAACATCTTATGTACCAGTGAGATAAAGTGCTGGAGCCCAAATGATATACACCGCCCAACTCCTGCAGTAACAGCTAGAATAGGTGTTCTTACCGATCAGAGTAGCTTTACCCCTGATGTCCTGCCATCAATATGAGATCGGCATGTGAAGAATTTGACAGATAGAAGAGCCTTGGCTCAGTCAGGTTATCGTTGCCCTCACAGCATGATCATGGGCCTCCTAGTCTTTCATAGTCTGACATAATAGAGGAATGTATAATCTAGAAAAAAAATTGCCCCAAAAAATGATACTTATTTGGTATCAACACCTCAATTCAAACTCATACTATAAAACTAAAATTTTGATCTCACATAGTGAATGCTACAAAAAAAAGAAAAAAAAATGCCTTTTTTTGCCAGGTTTTGAGGTAGTCTGTTCTTCAAAATGGTAAAGAAGCCTTGCCTCCTTGGGAGATTGAACCTTTCTTTCCTCATGTGCATTGAGTGTCTCTTGACTTTTAAGGCCGTGGTCACACATGCGAATGCAATGCTAGAAACTCGCGCGCGTCTCTCACCTCAATACCCGGCACTGCCATTGGCAATCAGGACCGGAGCGCTCAGCTGCATAGAAATACGTGCACACTCCGGTCCCGAGTGCCAGCGGCAGTGCCGGGTATTGATGGGAGAGACTCGCGTGAGTTTCTTGCATTGCAGTTGCAAGTGTGACCCCGGCCTAAGAGGGTTTTTAACTGCTTTTGACCACAATTTTTCTATGGGTCATTAATATATTTGTACAAGTTAATCATGTCAATGTTAACATATTTCTTTTCTACACAAATAAGTTTAATTATTTTACTCATAAATAAGATCTTCTATGCCTCATATCAGTTTTGTAGCTCTTCTTTGTACATCTCCAATTTTGTACATTTTCTTAGGGTACCGTTACACTTAGCGATGCACCAGTGATCCCGACAATGATATGAATCGCTGGTGCATTGCTAAGTGGTCGATAGTGAGCTGCCACACAGGCAGATCTCACCAGCGACATCACTGGGGTCGGGAGTCGCTACTTACCTGTCAGATGCAGCGATCCTGACGTCCTCCCGCCCACATCCACGCGTCGCTCGTCGGCGCCACAGGAAGCCCAGCAGGAAACGCCCGACGAGAAATGATCCAGGACCTTCTCGCGCGACCAGCGATAATCAGCGGGGGAGCCGGTCGGAGGTAAGTATCACATGTAGCGATATCGCTAGCAATATCGCTGCTACGTCACAAAATCGGTGACTTTACAGCAATATTGCTAGCGATATCGCGGTGTGTAACGGGGGCTTAACTCCAGGCCATCTTTATAGAAACTGGTGCCCAAGATTGAATTGCATATTCTAGATCAGGTCACTCCAATGCTTTATAAAATGGTAGTATTATGTCACTGTACTGTAAGTTCATACCTCTTTTAAGCAGGACTTTTCATTAGTTTTAGCATGTTAAACTAAACACATTGTAGAATATTGGCTACCAAGCTGAATAAAACATAGTTTTCATTTTTCAATTCTCCTTTCCATTGTTGAGATTATTAGCGTGTAAAGTTTATGTTATTATGTAGGTTAAGTCCAATGCGGTGTGGCCAGAGATTCTGATTGCTGTGAGATGAAAAATAAAACTATTTTTAATTCAGCTCAACAGTTCCAAGTTATGTCCTGTTTAAAATGCTAAAATTGATGAATAATCCTCTTTCATTACAAAATCCTGTTGGCCTTTAAAGTCACTGATTGATATTGCATTCTGTTTTTTTTATCTGTGATTTATAAGAATACCCAGATCCTACTATACATGTGACTCTCCTACTTTCACTTCTACAACTTATGATCCCCACATATTAATAGTGCCCAGATCCATAACTTTACATTTCTCCACATTGATCCTCCTCTGCCACACAGATGCTCAATGACCCAGTTTCTGTGAGTAAATTATATTTTGGAAATTAGGATGCTCAAAGATTATTGAATAATTGTACCCATACTTACAATTGTATTACCTATATTACATACAAATTACTTCCATCAAATTCTAAACCTAGTATTTTGTTGCCGTTTTATAGGTTTTACTATTCCACTTTGATTTTTTAGGGTCTAATGTTCAACTTTGCCTTTTGAAGGAAACATTCATGATATTTGCATTTTTTGTAAATAGGAAATGTGAGAGAATAACAACTACTAAAAAAGTGATTTTTAATTAATCACAAAGGCTCTAGTCAATAAACGCAAAACATAAGGGCATATCATCAAAGTTGATATTTCTGATATTATAAGAAAGCAAAGTTGTGAGTTATCATGAAATTATCTATTCTACTGCTTTCCAACCTTGGTTCAGCAGAATCCAGGGTTAATAACAATAATAAATTTTATTTCTATAGCGCCAACATATTCCGCAGCACTTTGCATTTCAGAAGGGACTTGTACAGACAATAGACATTACAGCATAACAATAATCACATAGATCATAACAGATACCAAGAGGAATGAGGACCCTGCTCGCAAGCTTACAATCTATGAGAAAAAAGGTAGACACGAAAGGTGGGTGGAAACAATTGCCCTGATTGTATGGACCAGCCATAATGTTAAGTGTGTAACAGTACAGCGACAGAGGGCTAATCGATGCATTAATCATGTGGGAAAATAATGCGGGGAACCTGGTTATGGTAAAAACTTTTGGCTGTGCCACACAGGGATAGATTAGGTTAATGTGTTGAGGTGGTAGGCCAGTCTGAATAAATGAGTTTTCAGGGCACGCTTAAAATTGTAGGGATTTGGGACTAATCGTATTGACCTGGGAAGTGCATTCCAAAGAATTTGCGCAGCACGTGTATAGTCTTGGAGACGGAAGTGGGAGGTTCTGATTATTGAGGATGCTAACCTCAGGTCATCAGGGTTAAGTTTAAATGCAGAAAATGTTGGAATCATTTTTGGCTTATTCATTCCTGTTTGGTATTGGAGGGACACAGCATTCAGAAGTCCGGGCCATTTTAAAATTTCTTATCTTGGTATTAACTGCTACTAATAACGCACATTATGGTAAATATGGGGAGAGATATTTTTGTACATAAACAGGCTATCAAGTCGATGGACGCTCATTTATTCATTCGATTGTTCTGTCCTAATACATCATATTGTCAGCAGCACATTCCTTTTTTACTCAAGGCAATATTTTACCAGCAAGAATGATTTAATGTCCTGCATGAACAATTGAAACAACCAACAAATCAGCCAATTTGGTACTTAATGACAATCCAATTTTTACAATTTTGACCGCTGTCACTTTATGAACTTATAACTCTGAAACGCTTCAACGTATCCCACTGATTCTGAGACTGTTATTTTTCTGACATATTGTACTTCATGTTAGTGGTAACATTTCTTCAATATAACTTGTGTCTATTTATGAAAAAAATGGAAATTTGGCAAAAAATTTTTAAAATTTTACAATTTTCAAAACTTTATTTTTTGTACCCTTAAATCAGAGAGTGGTGACACACAAAATAGTTAATAAATAACATTTTCCACATATCAACTTTACATCAGCACAATTTTGGAAACATAATTTTTTTTGTTAGGACGTTATAAGGGTTACAATTTGACAAGCGATTTCTCATTTTTCTAACAAAATTTACAAAACCTTTTTTTAGAGACCACCTCACATTTGAAGTGAGTTTGGGGGTCAATAAAACAGAAAATACTCAAAAGTGACAGCATTCTAAAAACTGCACCCCTCAAGGTGCGCAAAACCACATTCAAAAAGTTTATTAACCCTTCAAGTAGTTCACCAGAACTAAAGCAATGTGAAGGAAAAAATTAACTTTTTTGCACAAAAAATTTAATTTGGAACCAATTTTTTTTATTTTCACAAGGGTATCAGGAGAAAATGGACCACAATATTTGTTGTGCAATTTCCCCTGAGTGCAGCTATACCCCGTATGTGGGAGAAAGCCACTGTTTGGGCGCATGGCAGGGCTCAGAAGGGAGGGAGCACCATTTGAATTTTTGAACCCCCTGATGTACCTAAACAGTGGAACCTCCAATTCTAACTCTAACCCTAACACACCCCTAATCCTAATCCCAACCCTAACCATAACCCTAACCACAACCCTAACCCCAACACACCCCTAACCCTAATCCCAACCCTAACCATAACCCTAACCACAAACTCAATCCTATCACACCCCTAATCCTAAGCCTAACTGTAATCCCAACCATAACCACAACCTTAACCCCAGCCCAACCTTTACTATAGCCCAACCCTAACTCTAGCCAAGATCCCGGAGAAATTCCGACACTGGGAGTGCTATACAGTTATTTATAAGCACCGTTAAAAAGCTGAGGAATAAGTACCCTTAACTGCTGCCATTAAAAGGTATAAAAAACAAATCTGAACTGAGAAAAGTAAGTTAATGTGTATGCACAATGTAAGTGCATATTAACACATGACCATTAACCAGAGAAAACAAAAAGCAAAAAACACAAATATCCTGAACTAAAAAGTAAAAAATGTATACTGCAAATAATGCATAAAGGTAATAATAATAAGGGTATTTAGTAAACAATTTTGATCAAAATAATGTACAAGCCATCCCGCCACGTCACGGCAACCCTTGTGGGACAGTCCCTACTCTAGTATTTAAAACCTTTTCACTTGCCAAGTGGCGTGAATGTGAACAAGGGTCGAGCGGCTGAACCACTAGTAACAGTTTAGGCCAGACTGGATGGCTTTCCCAGCTCAGAAAGAGGGCGGTCACACCCATATATGCACTGAATGCACAATGAAATGAATAAAAAAACAAATCTGAACTGAGAAAAGTAAGTTAATGTGTATGCACAATGTAAGTGCATATTAACACATGACCATTAACCAGAGAAAACAAAAAGCAAAAAACACAAATATCCTGAACTAAAAAGTAAAAAATGTATACTGCAAATAATGCATAAAGGTAATAATAATAATAAGGGTATTTAGTAAACAATTTTGATCAAAATAATGTACAAGCCATCCCGCCACGTCACGGCAACCCTTGTGGGACAGTCCCTACTCTAGTATTTAAAACCTTTTCACTTGCCAAGTGGCGTGAATGTGAACTAGGGTCGAGCGGCTGAACCACTAGTAACAGTTTAGGCCAATAAAAGGTGTATCGGCAGTCGTTAAGGGGTTACGCTGATATGCAGAATGTTTATTAGAGCCAATAATTAGAAACAAGCCCTCTTATGAACAGTCATTTGGATTGACTTGTGTAGTGTAAACTTGCTTTAAAAACTAACTGCCTTTTTAATTGTTATAAATCAAATGTACACATGAAAACTAACTTCATTGTAATACATCTTATCAAAGAAATCTGGCAACCATAAATTTTTTAATTTTTTATATTTCATATGCAATTGAGTCATGTGAATCCAGTAGGTGATAATTTACCAAGCTGGACATAAAACTTTAAATTGACATTTAACACTGCACATTTTAGAGGTTGTTCAGTCATATATAAGAAATCCCTTTAAGGTAATGTTAGGTACTTCGATAGTAGATTAATGTACCACACATTACCTGTCTATGTATATAATTGCCTGTCTAAAAAATGTATTTTGCAGACTGTAAGATGCACCTGACCATAAGATGCACCCCAAGTTTTGGAGTGTAAGACAGGAAAAAAAAATGTTTTTCTTATCTTCCGTTTTAATGGTAACTTATGAGGGGTTGCAGTGGCGGTGGAGCAGTGTCACAGTAGGCAGGGTCACTTCTTCAGAAAGCCGGTGGCAGCAGGAGTACGGCAATGCTGTGTGCTCCAGGCTGGGAGGATGGGGCATCCAGGTGGTGTGATGCTGCTATTCCTGGGCTCTCATAAGATGTCGACACCAGTGAAAGGAGTCCCATTTCCCATTGATTTCCCTGTTGTGGGCCTTGGGAAAATGGCCACGGGAGGTGACCTATGGGCAGACTGAGATCTCAGGACACATCTCATGAGAGCCCAGGACCCACAGCATCACTGCATTCCTGCCTACTGTGACCTCGTTTCAACATTGTTGCCTCCACCCCCGGTAAGGTACCTTCGGATTATAAGATGCACCTTCATTTTCCTCCCAAATTTGGGAAAAAAATGCATCTTATAATCCGAAAAATATGTTATAAAAGTGTAGGGAGGAGGACCCCTACAGTGTGTCCGGGCCGGAACCAAGGGGACCGCCATCTGAATTCCTAAGGAAACAGTACCCGGGGAACAGAGGAGGAGAGTGGACTGTTGAGAGTGACAGGACAGCAAGGGGAGGGGCGAGTATAAAAGGGACAGGAAGCGCGCAGAGGAGTCAGTTAGTGATACGTCAGACATGGATCAGGAGACGGAGGGGGCGTGAGAGAACGGGAAGGACACTGACAGTTGAGAGAAGAGACCAGCAGCAGAGGGTAGATACGCAGTTGCCCTCAGGAAAGAGGTGCCGAGCTTACTGACAGGGGACTGCCTCTTCACCCCAATCCCGGGTTACGATCTGCCCCCGGTCATTCTCGGCCATTACCGGTGAGGTCAAGCCCTCCACGGCCTGTCTGCTCCCTGTCCAGCTGCTGCCATCCCCTTTCAGCCTGCGGTTGCGGCCTGCCTGCTGCTACCCGCGGACGCTGCCATTTCATTTCAGCCCATGGTTGCGGCCTGTCTATCACCACTCACAGCCACCTTCACCCCGCTGCAGTCAGCAGTTGGGGCCTGTTCCTCATCAACAGAGACACTCTGTGTGCGTGGCCAGTAAACCGCCACTCTTGAGCACTGTGACACAACCCTGCTTGGGGACAGGAGTCCCATTGAACTCGCTAACAAGCGCAACCCCGCTGTTACAACAGGGGTTTACTTCATCTCAGGACTCCATCAGGGCCTGTTGTGCCCCAACTCCTCCTGGGCGCTGGAACGCTACTCCAAATCTTCAGCAGCTGGGCCCAGCAGCTGTGACGCCAAAGCAGCCTCATCAAAGACGTCAAAGCAGCTTCATCTGCAACGCAGCTCCAACAGAGACGCTGAGGGACGTCAGGACGGATAATTGACATTATAGAGTGTAAGGACCCATAGACAGCCATATCGTGGCCCCGTAGTAACCGGCCTCGGCCGGGTTAGTTGTGGTCTTTTCAAATAGTGTTTGGTTGTTCTGAGTCCCTGCGTGGACAACTGTTGTTACCCCTTTTTGGTTGCTTAGTATAGCCCTAGTGGCTTCAAATGATAAAAGTTTGCTTTTCAAAGTTCATCCTGTGAACCTGCTGTTACCTACACAAGTATTGTTTGTAGCATCTTTATCCTATGCGAGGAAGAAATTTATTGCTAGCAGAAGAGAGGGGAGACAGACTGAAACTGCATCATATAGGATACACTGAGACTTTGCGATGCGAGGCAGAGGACCAGAGTTCTTTTTTTATATAAGAGCAAGAGCAAGTGCAATGTGAAGAGACTCCACCGCTTCTTTAATGTTAGCGGCATCATCGTGAATTTAGTCTGCATTTGAGGAATCGTATTAGAGGAGAAAATGGAATTACCATGGCAAGCAACCCAGAAATGGCACATCAAATTTTTTACACAAGACTATTACAAGAGTCCCTACTCAATCATTTAATTATGATGTTTGCCGTATTAGCAGAGCAAGGAACTATGCTGAGGTACTGCTGAATGATTATATTGCATTTTTGTATACAGTTAAAAAGATTTATGACACATTTTAAACTTTTAATAAAGGATAACCATGAGATTATTGACTGCTATATGCAGTATTATTATTGATGGCATGACTAAAAGAATAGAATAACATAATATTAAAGGATAAAAGTACTATTTTTTGTCCTATTTGATTGCTGTAAACTCCATTTTTTGGTTACAGAGGCACCCTATGCAAAAAACAGCACAAAATGCACTCATTTCAAAAGGCACAGAATAGTGATGAGCGAGTATACTCATTGCATGGGTTTTCCCGAGCATGCTTGGGTGTCCTCTGAGCATTTTGATGTGCTTGGACATTTAGTTTGTGTCACCGTAGCTGATTTGCAGCTGCTAGACAGCCTGAATATATGTGGGAATTCCCTAACAAACAGGCATTCCTCACATGTATTCAGGCTGTCCAGCAGCCGTAAATCATACAGCTGTGTTGACACAAACTAAATTTCCGAGCACGCCAAAATACTCGGAGGCCACTCGAGCAATGAGTATACTCACTTATCACTAGCACAGAACCCTTTAAATAAATACACTCAATTTGATACAGATATACAATTTAATTTCCCTAAGTTCCCTAATTGGACATTTTTAAACAGGTTTTCTAAAAGTAGATTCCTAACTTATCCTTGTCCAGCAAACCTTCTGTAATGCAAATAACAGAAACTAAGCCATGCAAAATATTCAGCAAGGAGGTCCAAATTACAAATCTAACACAGAAATAAATAACACACTGTGTCTATTTCCAAGTCTTACAATTGTTTGAAGTTATCTTAATGTTTGACTGTTCACTAAAGTGCTGCTGATTTGCTAGTAGGTAATGAAGTTTCTGTTAATACAGCGCCATCTAGTGGATCCAACAGAAAATTATAAATTTTTTTATCTACTGTTTTGTAATAGAGATGAGATTCTTCTCATAACTCTGGTATATACCTACACAGACATGAAATATTTATAAACTAAATGTAAATGAAAACTGTAGAGATGGCTATTTTATTATTAGGAAAGAAGCCTTTGCCATATATTATAAATAAACATCATGATCTGAATATTTCTAGTTACATCACCACTTTTTCTTGTGAAGGAGTAAATGTACAATAAATAAAAGCAAATTAGAAATCCATGACAGAAAAATCTAATTTAGATAAGTTATGGCCCTTTTTAATGTTTTAAAATTTCCAATGTTAATGTACTGTGTGGATGAAAATTGCAGAAAAATAGTTTAAAATAGATCATATTTTTGCCCAGATTCATCTGTTTTTTGTCTAGTTTTTGTGTGTTGTTCACTTTTTTTTGTATGCACCTAATTCATTACTCTACTTGTGCCTTTTCTATTTATTATGCATTTCTTATTTAGCGCCATGATAGCTATACAGACATTATCATTAGAGTTGAGCGACTTTTGTTTTTTTATGGTCGAGTTTCGTTTCGTGAAACCCGACTTTTCCAAAAGTCGGGTCGAGCAAGATCGGCCGATTATAGGGAAAAGTCGGGGTCGTCCCGAAACACGAAACCCAATGTAAGTCAATGGGGAATAAAAGTCGGCAGTGAGAGGAGGACAGGAAACACACCTACAGTGCTCATTTGAATGCCAAAAGCATCAATTCTTCTTACTTAAGCTGGTCAACCTTAATTAACTTCATAATACAAGTTATGCACTGAAAAATGGGGGTTATTTGGCTAAAGTTGTGGGGGGGTAGGGCTGGCTCCAGGTTTTCATGTGCCCTGGGCAAAAGAGCGCCCCTTTAACACATACCACAACTCATCATGCTCCAATACGGCAGATAAATAGCGGTATAGTACAATGAAAAATACCTCACTTTTTACATCTCATGACGAGGCCCATCTATTTCTTCATACAGAATCATTGGTCCCATATAATGTTTGAAACAGTATATGATGAGCTCCACATAATGCTACAGTATATGTTGGCCCCCATGGATGAAGCGCCACTGTCTTATGGGCCCAAATAATGCTCCAAACATAATGGGCCCCATTTCTAATGCTCTAGTGTATAATGGGCCCTGTAAGTGCTGCTCCAGTGTCTGATGTCCACCTTTGGAATGTTCCAGTGTATGGTGGGCCCCATCTATCATTCTCCAGAGTATAGTGCTCCCCAAAAATTGCTGTCCCAACATTGAAAACAATCAAATAAGTCTCCTCGCTAGGGAATCCCTGTACTAGTCTGGACTCCTCGTCGTCCCCATCTTCCATCTCACTGCACAGTATTTCAACCTTGCAAGTGCTGTGATCCTGAGCAAGCAGGGGGGGCCCACTCGTTGGCGACGGCACTGGCACAGGGCCCCTGATAGTACGGTGGTGTGTCTGATGGTGGGTGGGCCGAACCTGCACTTTCATCTGCAGCTTCCTCTTTGTCACCGTGTAAGATGGAACTGTATATGGGAAGGGTAACCTGAGTTTCGTCAGGGTCATATTCAGGCCGGGTAGCGTGCGAGGGGAATGTAGTGATCTGGGTCAATGTACCAGCAGATTCATCGAGCAGTGGCTGGGCATCAGTGCACTTGTGTCGCCCCCAGGAGTACGGTCGCCACAGTGGCATTACCTTCCTCCTAGGGAGTGTGATGTCATGCTTGGGAGCAACGAAGGATCTCTCTAGCAGGTTAACAGATTGGGCGGCGTTATTCCCACGAGTCATGACCCTCCAAACAGCGTTCATGAAGGCAAAGTGTTTGTTTTACGTGGGCAGTATGGTTGCAAACCTGAACCTTAAAGGAATGTCCAGAAGGGCACCACCAGGAGTGGAGCCTACGGCGTAATTTGACTCAACACGGGCAACCTCAACCATGCCAGCTACAGAACAGATGCACACATTGCAAGCTTAATTCCGTTAACGAACGAGACTCCGTCATGCCCCGCGGTCCGAGTCCGGCTTACTAGAGGGACCCATGAGGCTCTGGCACATGAGATTGGCCAATAACTGGTGTGTCATGCCCTTACATGTCCGTGGCTGCATGTGCGCTACACTGAAAAGGCCAGCGTTTGTCTCTTACAGGTGCAGATAACCCGCTGAACAACGTTAGTGATGGGGATCACTGATTACAATTATTACTCACGAACGAAGATTTCCCAGTAAGTGCAGGTCAACCGCAGTTCCGGAATTAGGCCTAACCGTCATTCCTGAAAAAAATGAAAAACTTACGTGTGCAAACCACAGGTGCTGTAGCTTGCTTAACAGCTCGCCAGCCGTTCTCACGCCCAGTATGGGTTACACGTGATTGCACAAAGGTGAGAAAGGGTACCGTATCCCCGGATAACATGTATGGATAGCGTACACATTCAAAAGATATGTCTATACATCAGGAGGCAGGCTCAGACAGTGTTAGGCCCAGTATGGCTTGCACGTGATTGCACAAAGGTGAGAAAGGGTACCGTATCCCCGGATAACATGTATCGAATAGCGTACACATTCAAAAGATATGTCTATACATCAGGAGGCAGGCTCAGACGGTGTCATGCCCAGTATGGCTTGCAAGTGATTGCACAAAGGTGAGAAAGGGTACCGTATCCCCGGATAACATGTATGGATAGTGTACACATTCAAAAGATATGTCTATACATCAGGAGGCAGGCTCAGACGGTGTCAGGCACAGTATGGATTTGACGGCCCAGACTACACAGCGGAGGAGCAGGGAGAGGTAAAGATTGCAAATGCTGGGGCCCTGCCCAAGCAAGGGGGGCCCACTCGTGGGCGTCGGTACTGGCACTGGGCCCCTCATAGTACGGCGGTGTGTCTGACGGCGGGTGTGCACCACCACCGTCAGAGACACTTGATTGCACTATGAGGGACCCTGTGCCAGTGCCCGCGCCCAAGAGTTGGCCTACCCACCTGTCCAGGGCAATAGCACTCGCACGGGGTCGTGCGCTAGGTGGTGACCCCGGCCATGGGGGGGGAGGCAGCACAGTTAGGGAGTTTTAGAAAGTGGCATATGTTGATGTTGGACATTCAGCTGATGCAAAAGGCGAAATAGGTCAAGTCCCAGGAAGAGGTGGACCAAAGAAAGCCATTTTTCTGTCACCCTATGTGTCATCAGGGGAAGGTGGGACAAAATCCTTGGAAACCCATGCATGGTTCATTTTAATGAAGGTTAGATCATCCACATTTTGGGTTGACAGACGGGTCCTTTTTTCTGTCAGGATTGATCCAGCTGCACTGAAGACTCTTTCCGATAGCACACTTGCAGCTGGGCAAGCGAGCTCCTGTAAGGCATATTGTGCCAATTCAGGCCAGGTGTCTAGTTTAGCAGCCCAATAGTCAAAGGGGAATGACCTGTGTGGGAGAACATCGATATGGGAGGAAAAGTAGTTTGTAACCATAGTTGACAACTGCTGTCTCCTGTCACTTTCCATCGATGCTGTGTTACCAGTTGTGTGAGCGGTACTTGAAAAATCAGTCCACAACATTGTCATGAAACCCCTGTCTCCAACGCCACTTCTGCTGTGTGCACCATGAACACCTCTGCCAAGCTGCCCCCGGCCCGTACGGCTCGTGTGAGAGCCATCACCGCTGCTGTGTGCTGGGAATGCCTCAAGCAACCGATTTACCAGAGTTGCTTGTTTATTAGCCAATATTAGGTCAAGGTTCTCCTGTGGCATGATGTTTTGCAATTTGCCTTTATAGCGTGGATCCAGGATGCTGGCCAACCAGTAGTCGTCATCGTTCATCATTTTGGCAATGCGGGGGTCCCTTTTTAGGATCCGCAAGGCATAATCTGACATGTGGGCCAATGTTCCCGGTGTCAATGATGCACTGCGAGTGCTGGTTGGAGGAGCACTTTCTGGCAAATCCACATCCCTCCAGTCACGCACAAACCCTGTACCAGACCTTGCCATGCCAACATTTTCACTTGCCCCACGAGATGCATCCTCCTCCCCTAAGTAATCATCCCCATCATCATCCTCCTCCTCCTCTTCTTCCTCCAACTCGTCCAGGAGAGGTCCCTGAGCAGACAATGGCTGAATGTCATCAAGGATTCCCTCCACCTCTTCCTCCTCATCAACATTGGCTGCAGACGCCTGCTCCTTAAGGTGCATCAAAGTTTGCATGAGCAGACGCATAAGTGGGATGCTCATGCTTAGGATGGCGTTGTCTGCGCTTACCAGCCGTGTGCATTCCTCAAAACACTGAAGGACTTTACAGAGGTCTTTCATCTTCGACCACTGCACACCTGTCAACTCCATGTCTGCTCTCAAAGTGCCTGGCCGTGTATCCTCCCACAAATGCATTATGGCCTGCCTCTGCTCGCACAGCCGCTCCACCATGTGCAGGGTGGAGTTCCACCTTGTTGCAATGTCGATAATGAGGCGGTGGTTGGGAAGGTGGAGCAATCGCTGCAGCTTCTGCATACGAACGGAGTGTACAGGCGACCGGCGGATGTGCGTGCACAGTCTTCGCACCTTATGGAGCAGGGCTGTTAACTCCGGATAATTTTTGAGGAAGCACTGCACCACCAGGTTCAAGGTGTGAGCCAAGCAAGGTATGTGGCTGAGTTTTGAAAGGGCTATGGCTGCCACAAAATTACAGCCGTTATCACTAACTACCTTGCCTGCCTCAAGATGTACACTGCCCAGCCATGACTCAGTTTGTCGCTTCAAGTACTCGGCCAGCACCTCGGCGGAGTGTCTGTCGCCCAAACACATCATCTGCAACACAGCCTGCTGACGCTTTCCACTAGCTGCTTGATAGGGGGACACCTCGTGTGCAACAGTGGCAGCTGCAGATGGAGTGCTCGTACGACTGCGCTCTGTGGACGAGCTTTCGCTTCTTGGGGAGAAGGAGGAGGAGGAGGGTGGAACGCCTACAGCCAACTGTTTCCTATACCGTGGGCTAGGCAGCACTGTCCCACCACCGCTGTCCCCTGTGGACCCTGCATCCACCACATTAACCCAGTGCGCAGTGATGGACATGTAACGGCCCTGGCCATGCCGACTGGACCATGCATCAGTTGTGAGGTGCACCTTTCCACTCACTGACTGCTTGAGTGCATGGACAATGCGGTCTTTCACATGATGGTGGAGGGCTGGGATGGCTTTGCGAGAGAAGAAGTGGCAACTGGGTAGGTCATAGCGTGGTACTGCATAGGCCATGAGTTCGCGGAAAGCTGCGCTTTCCACCAACCGATAGGGCATCATCTCAAACGAGATTAGTTAGGCAATGTGGGCGTTCAAACCCAGTGTACGCGGATGAGAGACTGAGTACTTTCTTGACCTACTCATAGTGTCTGGGAGGGTGAGCTGGACTTGAGAGCTGCATATGGTGGAAGTAGCGGTGGACAGAGCGGACTGAGAGAGGGTTGATGATGGTGATGGAGTTGGTGTTCTTTCTGATGGCCTAGATTCAGTATTTCGTTGATATAACAGTGGGATTCCCTGACTGCTGTGGCCTTGCAACGACACCTCAACATTTGCTGCTGTGCTAACTGGTGGGCTTACAGTGGGGGAAACAATGTAGCGTTGCTGACTACCTTCTTTGTGATCAGTTGCACATGTGGCACTTGAGGTTTGGTGTTGTGTCCACACTTGCAAGTGCATGCTGGTTAAATGTCTAAGCATGCAACTGGTATTCAAATTTTTCAGATTTTTCCCTCGGCTAAAGGTCTTTGCGCACTTCTTACAGATAACCTTGGCCTGATCATGAGGATTTTGTTCAAAAAAGTGCCACACTGCACTCTTCCTACTTTGGCAGACAGTTTGCGGCCTAGCACGCTGTGATGTTTTGACCCTCTGGACAAGCTGTCCAGCAACTCTTTTGATTTTTGGAACCTGTCTTTGGAGTGCTCCGGGCCTGCCAGATAACAGCTGTTGCGATGTTGATGTCTGCTGTGGATGCTCCTCATCTGAGCTATTGGAAGCAGCACCCTCTTCCCCCAATGGATGCCAATCTGGGTCAACAACTGGGTCATCCATCACCTCCTCTTCAATGTCATGTGCACCTTCCTCTGTGTCACCGTGTATGGTGGTATAGTGTGCGGGAAGGGGCACCTGAGTCTCATCAGGGTCAGAATCTGGCTCTGTACACTGCAAGGACAATGTAGTGCTCTGAGTGAATGTACCAGCAGAATCATCTATCAGCGGCTGTGCATCAGTGCACTCCATGTCAGATTCATCTTGGCCTGGGTAATTCACCATTTCACTTGATAATCCAGGCATGGTATGTGAAAACAGCTCCATGGAGTAATCAGTAGTATGGCCTGCGTCATCCTTCAATCTTGGTTGTGGTGAAGGACACAAGGAAAGGTGTGGTTCATGAACATGAGCCTCCTATGACGACTCAGTGCTTTTACTTTTTACAACTTGTTGTGTGAGGCCCACTGAATATCACAGCGCTATGTCACAGGCTCGATGGCACAGGTGTGAAAAAAGTGACTACAGGATAAGGGAGATTTTGAATTTCTGGGAGATTTTGAATTTCTGCAGACACTTGTGGACACTGGACACTTGGATTGTGTGAGGCCCACTGAATATCACAGCGCTATGTCACAGGCTCGATGGCACAGGTGTGAAAAAAGTGACTACAGGATAAGGGAGATTTTGAATTTCTGGGAGATTTTGAATTTCTGCAGACACTTGTGGACACTGGACACTTGGATTGTGTGAGGCCCACTGAATATCACAGTGCTATGTCACAGGCTCAATGGCACAGGTGTGAAAAAAGTGACTACAGGATAAGGGAGATTTTGAATTTCTGCAGACACTTGTGGACACTGGACACTTGGATTGTGTGAGGCCCACTGAATATCACAGTGCTATGTCACAGGCTCGATGGCACAGGTGTGAAAAAAGTGACTACAGGATAAGGGAGATTTTGAATTTCTGCAGACACTTGTGGACACTGGACACTTGGATTGTGTGAGGCCCACTGAATATCACAGCGCTATGTCACAGGCTCGATGGCACAGGTGTGAAAAAAGTGACTACAGGATAAGGGAGATTTTGAATTTCTGGGAGATTTTGAATTTCTGCAGACACTTGTGGACACTGGACACTTGAATTGTGTGAGGCCCACTGAATATCACAGCGCTATGTCACAGGCTCGATGGCACAGGTGTGAAAAAAGTGACTACAGGATAAGGGAGATTTTGAATTTCTGCAGACACTTGTGGACACTGGACACTTTTGGATTGTGTGAGGCCCAATGGATATCAGAGCGCTATGTCACAGGCTCGATGCAGCAGGTGTGAAAAAAGTGACTATAGGATAAGGGAGATTTTGAATTTCTGCAGACACTTGTGGACACTGGACACTTTTGGATTGTGTGAGGCCCAATGAATATCAGAGCGCTATGTCACAGGCTCGATGCAGCAGGTGTGAAAAAAGTGACTACAGGATAAGGGAGATTTTGAATTTCTGCAGACACTGGACACTTTTGGATTGTGTGAGGCCCAATGAATATCAGAGCGCTATGTCACAGGCTCGATGCAGCAGGTGTGAAAAAAGTGACTACAGGATAAGGGAGGTTTTGAATTTCTGCAGACACTTGTGGACACTGGACACTTTTGGATTGTGTGAGGCCCACTGAATATCAGAGCGCTATGTCACAGGCTCGATGGCACAGGTGTGAAAAAAGTGAATTGTAGAATTGGGCAGAATAGGAATCTCCCTAGAGTGTAGGTCTGTAAGAACGGAACAAGTCCTCCACTTATCCTTCCACAGTGACACACAGATAGCTTCACTGTGTCTGTGATAACAGCCGTTACACGGTACTGTGTGAGGAGCGTACACCGCTGTATGGTGTGAATAAATGCACGCTCAGTATCTTAGCAGGACAAAAAAAAAATTGGGATTGCTTTTAAAAAAGCAGTTTGCAGAGCAGTGGGGAAACAGCAATGCAGTTGTCAGGAAGCCTTAGAAGGCAGCCTAACAACCAACACCGCTGCTCCACCACAATATAGCCTCCCCTTGCACTGCACACACAGTGACTGGTGTGTTGCACAGGCAAAATCGCTAGCAGCAGAAGCAGTTTTTTTGTCTTCTTCCCTGCCTAACGCTCTCCCTACAGAATCAGCAACCTCTCCCTATGCTAAGATCGGCAGACGTAAGATGGCGGTCGGCATGCACGCCCTTTTATAACCCCTGTGACGCCCACCAAAGCAAGCCAATCACTTGCATGCCCTTCTGAAAGATGGTGGCGACCCCTGCCTATGTCATCACGTTGCCCACAGTGTCCGTGGATCCTGATTGGCTGAAAAAGAGCGCTAAACAAACTTTTGAAATGCGACTTTGGCGCGTAAGTCGCCGACCTCGTGGCCGACCTCATCCTAGGGTCGGGTTTCGTTTCATGAAACCCGACTTTGCCAAAAGTTGGCGACTTTTGAAATTGTTCGACCCGTTTCGCTCAACTCTAATTATCATCACTGTCCCCATTGGGGCTCACAATCTAAATTCCATCTCAGTACCAGTCTTTGAAGTGTGGGGGGAAACTGGAGAACCTAGAGGAAACCAATGAAAATACAAGGAGAACATACAAACTCCTTGCAGATGTTGTCCTTGTTGGACTTTAAACCCATGACCAAAGCCACAGTGTTAACCAATGAGCCACGGTGCTGCCCACATTTTTGAAGCCTATTTTATGTGTTCGCCTGTGTTTTTTTCCTCTCTGTAGGTGGAGTCAAGCAATACCAGATGTTTTAGCCTGATTCAACAATTGCATCATTTTAAGAAGATACATGATTTGGTACAACTCTACTCCTCCCACTCAGTGTATTTATGAGCATGCCAAAATGTCTGCACATTTTTTGCAACTTTTTGCACCAAAAGCAACAAAAAATGGTTAAAGACAAAAATAAAGCCCTTATTTTTTTTACTATTGCCAAATTTATGAATCGTGTGCACAATTTTTAATAGTTTGTCACCAAAAATGGCAACAATTACAACTGCACGAAAAAGGAAAGTGACTTAAAAAACCCTCAAATGAAGAATGGGTGCCCAAGTCTTTTACTGACTAAGGTTGATATGTTACTGTAAGTATATCATGAAAAATGTAATCTTAACAATGTCATATATATAAAGTGCTCTCAGTGAGAGAAACAAAATAGGAATCTTGTGGGTATGATACCTTTTAATGGCTAAAAAATAATAGTGAATGTTGTTACAAAGCAAGCTTTTGGGACTGCTTATGTCCCTTCATCAGGCTGATATGACAAAATATTTGAAGAAACCTTATTTATATACAGTTTAAAGCACAACATTTCAATAAACAAACAATGAGCTTGAAGAGAGAATCCTTAATTAGGTAAGATCAGATAGGTAGTATGAAAAGTTCTGAAGATCAAAGGGCTACTTGGAGTAGATAGCTCAGATATGGTAATGGATCATAAAACCTCCTGACAAATTGAGTCCTGTGTGAATAGAATCAAAGATAGTAATGAATTTATGCTCCCACACTCTCCGATGTGTCTGTGATTTAAAATTGCCTTTTAAAATGACAACTTTCATATTGCCTATGTTGTGTCCTGGACCACAGAAATGTTTAGCCACAGGTAAATGGGTTTTTTTGTCTGTAATTGTATGACGATGAGACCTCATCCTTGCTCTCAGTCTCTGTCCTGTTTCTCCAACATAGAGGCCACCCACAGGACATATATTGCATAGAATTAAATACACCACATTGGAAGAGGAACATGTGAATGTCCCTGGGATCTTATAGTCCTGCTGTGTGTTGGGAATTTGGATTTTTTCTTTGGTCTCTATATGAATGCAGGTTTTGCATCTTCTCCCATTGCAAGGATATGTTCCTCTTGGTGAATCAGAGGGCATTGAACTTCGGATAATGATGTTTCTTAGATTGGGAGGTTGTCTGTAACATAGCAAGGGGGGGTCTTTGAATAGTGTTTTTAACCGGTCATCCTTGTGTAGGATATGGTGAAGTTTCTTAGCCATTTTTCTGAGCATTTCAAGCTGTGGGTTGTAGGTCACTACCAGAGGTACACGATGATTTTCCTCTTTTTTTCTGTATTGAAGTACTTGACTTCTAGGGATCATTGTGGCCCTAATGATCTGATCATCAATGGAGGTGGGATGGTAGCCTTGATTTAAAAATGACATTTTAAGCTGGGTTAGGTGTTCATCCCTGTCCTTGGGACTGGAACATATACGGTTATATCTGAGGGCCTGACTGTAGACAATGGATTTCTTAATGTGTTTAGGATGGAAGCTGTCCCATTTGAGGTATGTGGGACGGTCAATTGGTTTCCGATATACTGATGTTTGGAATGAACCATTTCAGATTTTTATGGTGGTGTCTAGGAAGTTGATTTTTGTTTTTGAATGGTCTAATGTCAATTTATGGTTGGATGAAATCTGTTGAATTTGTCATGGAAATTTAGAAGTTCTTGTTCAGGCTCAGTCCAGATTATTAATATGTCATCAATGTAAAGGAAATAGGCAAAGGGTTTGATGGAGCAGGATGCTAAAAAGTCATTTTCCAGTTTAGCCATGAAGAGATTAGCATACTGGGGTGCCATTTTACTTCCCATAGCGGTGCCGGTGCGTTGTAGGTATAGCTCCTCACTGAAAGAGAAAAAGGTTATGTGTGAGTATGAATCTGGTAAGTGCTATTACAGACTTGGAGGGGATCCCATTGGCCTCAAGAAACATTCGGCAGGCCGCTAGTCCATCTTCGTGTGGGATGTTGGAATATAAGGATTCGACGTCCATGGTGGCTAAGATGGTGCTGTCGGGGAGGGGACCTATCGTGGATAGCTTATTAAGCAGGTCTGTAATGTCCTGTATATAGCTGGCTGTCTTCCTTACCAGCGGCTTGAGGATGTTTTCAATCCACCCTGAGAATTTTTCAGTTAGTGTTCCCACCCCTGAGATGATTGGCCTCCCTGGGTTGCCTGGCTTATGAATCTTGGGAAGCATATAGAAAGTTCCCATCCTTGGATTCTCGGGTATTAAGTCCAGAAGGTTTATGGGGTCTGTACATAGACTTTTGATGACTCTTTTCAACTCCCTCAGATATTTTGGAGTTGGGTCATCATCCAGTTTGGTGTAGTACTGTATATCCATCAGTTGTCTGTGAGCCTCTTTGATGTAGTCGGTTGTATTAAGGAGAACTATGGCACCACCTTTATCCGCAGGCTTAATAGTGATCTCCCTGTTGTTCTTACGGCCGTGAATCGCCTTTTTCTCCTGCAAACTTATATTAGATGTTTCCTTTGCTTTTTTATCCAATATCGTGGACTGCATTGAATGTCTAAATGAGACAATATATCTGATATATTGATCTTCAGAACTTTTCATACTACCTATCTGATCTTACCTAATTAAGGATTCTCTCTTCAAGCTCATTGTTTGTTTATTGAAATGTTGTGCTTTAAACTGTATATAAATAAGGTTTCTTCAAATATTTTGTTATATCAGCCTGATGAAGGGACGTAAGCAGTCCCGAAAGCTTGCTTTGTAACAACATTCACTATTATTTGTTAGCCATTAAAAGGTATCATACCTACAAGATTCCTATTTTGTTTCTCTCACTGAGAGCACTTTATATATATTTTTTTCTACTGGTTAACACGGTAACAAACCACTTTTTTCTTTTAACAATGTCATGAAATATACAGTTTTCTATTATTTAAGGTATGGGAGGAAGGAGCTCATTAACTTGATATGTTTGGATGGCTCAGAAAAGATTTTGCACATTGAGATTGTTCAGTCTAATCGAGGTAATATTTGCAAAAGAGAGTGGGAACATTTCACCAATATTTGCTTAGTCAAATTGAGAGTTATTCTTTCATGGTTTTATTTGCTAATTCTCTGCACTGGCTTGATGTAATGTGCAAATCGGTCCATCAAAATCACAGTCCAAACACAGCCTGTATAAGGAGCGAAAATTATCCATGTGATCCATGGCAGGTCAAACCTATTCACTCATCAATGCAATGTCTGATGTATTCTTTTGAAATTCAGATTTTATTTTTAAAGTTAAGACAAGGAATAAAATTGTCCATCAAATTTTAACATAAAAGGACACCAAAAATGGTCAAAGGTTACTCTTGGGTACTCGTGTGAAGTTCTTATCATCAGAGATTTGTCACTTATACCTATATAAAGAAATAAATCATGGATGTTTCTCATCTTCTCCAATTTAGCAGTCCATGAAAAGTGTGCAGCACATTGATGACATCCAAGTGATGTCTGACTTTTTCATGCACCCATAGACTTGCATTAGCTTGATTCGTGGCTTGGATCAATATCAGACATGTCTCCTAGATTTTGGATAAACTAGAGATAGGGTTCTCTCTGTGAAAATCCCGGATAGAACTCGTGTGACTAAAAAATTATGTCTGAAGATGGAACGATTTGTACCAAATTCATTAAAAGGTACACACCTTTCATTATAGGGAGCCTAGCATCCCAAAATCAATATTAAATAATTTACACAGTCATGAAGGGAATTCAGCCCCTATAAAATTCATGCTAACCTTGCTCCTGAAAGTGGTACTGTGCCTGAGAAAAACACTTGTAATTTTCATGCAAATTTGGGGGCTTCCAGCACCTTAGAATGCATGCACCCTTGGTGTGGCCAATAGTTGGGTGCACTCTTACGTGCTCTTATTTTGCATGTTGAGGTCCTTTCCCCACTTCTGATTTGTAAAGCTTGCTTCCCTTCACTGCCTGAGATCATGGTGAATGCCGATGTGCACTCTTTTCCCTGGCTTCTCTCGTCGTTCACTACACTAAAACACATGGAATAATCAGTTGGTTTCCACCACTGGGAAACCCACTGATAACAAGTACAAAGGTCCTGTGTCAGCTCCTCCGTTAGATCAAATGGTGAAGTGATCTCTCATGTGCACCATGTTTCTTTACATATTAAAGGACTGAAGAAGTAGCCGAGCACTATATTTCGATACTTCAATCTTTCCCATAGGTTATGAAGAGAGTAAAGGCCCCGTTACATTTAGCGATACACCAGCGATCCCGACCATGATATGACCCGGTCAGGATGGCTGGTGCATCGCTAAATGGTCGCTAGTGAGCTGCCAAACAGGCAGATCTCACTAGTGATGCAGCAGCAGTCGATACTTACCGTCAGACGCAGCGATGATGTCTTTTTCCGCCCGCATCCATGGCTCGCTCATCGGCGCCAGCAGGAAGCCGATGATGAGAAATGGGCCAGGCCGATCTCGCGCGATCAGGGATAACCAGCGGGGGAGCCGGTCGGAGGTGAGTATCACATGTAGCGATATCGCTAGTGATATCGCTGCTGCTTCACAAAATCTGTGACGCTTTAGCGATATTGCTAGCGATATCGCTATGTGAAAAGGGCCCTTAAGAGAGCACATGTCGCATTGTCATCCCTTATATCAGAGGCTACTTGACTCATACTCTTCATCATTGAGAATCTCAACAGTGGACCCCAAGTGATAAGGAATCAGCTGTCTTGTGATAAGCTGTGACTGTGGGACAACTTCGTGAGGCGTCTATGCTACTACTATTTATGATGAACTAAGCTAGAGATTGTTAATTTTGTAACAATTAATTGTAAATTGTTTAAAAAAAACAATCTTCATTTAGCCAGAAGTAGTGCCACTCTTGTCCAGGGTCAAAGCTTTCTATTACATTTTATCCATGTGGTGAGGAATGAGTTAGGCTCTAATACTAGATACCTATGAATAAAAGTGGTGCTGTGTCTGAAAAAACAACACATTTTTTAATAAAGGATAACCCCTGTACCTTTAGAGGCTGATGTTTCTGTTATTGGCTTACTTAATAAAATAATTTAGAAAATATTGAATAATTCAATCCATTTTGGGACCTCAAAGGCAAATGATTCTGCTCAGGTGGTTTTACTCAGAGCATTTTATTTTGAAAAATGGCACAGCAGTTTTTGAGTAAGTTTTAGAGCCCAAGCTAAAAGTGAATCCTGAAAGACGGGCAAGTTTACATTTTACAGTTACATTCTGCTTCCATTTTACTCCAATTTATGCTGTGGCACAAAAATCTGCATAAAAATGAAGTGCTTTTCCAAATATACTGATTTCAAAACTTCCCATAAAGAGGTCGAATCAGAAGTTCAAAAGTGGTCAGTTTTCTCTCTTGTTTTATTCCTGCTGTTTCTTTAGTATACTGTTTTTTTCTTTTTTACAAAATATGCATATGTTTAAAATTATATGAGCCTTTTAAAATAGTGTACAATTTTCTTGTCCCTTACCTTTGCTCACGGAATTTTATGTGGGTTGGTGTTTTTAGGCTGTTCTGCATTATCACCCTGTGAGCCATGCCTCTTTGGTCAAGATGAAAAAATTAACACAAAATATAAAAGCTTGTATCTCTAAAACAAAGGGGGAGCAGAGGGCATGAAAAGAGCAAAAAACTAGCCACTTTTGATTTTAATGACAGATCATCTTTAAGCAACCATCATGAATCCAAATAAGTCTTTTCCAAGTATAATTAAAAAAAGCCTAATCTCTAGTTTTTTAAAGAGGTTGTCCACTACCCTGGCACCCTTTCTCACTTATTCCACCACATCAATAACAGCAAGAACTCACCGTTAGTGCTGGTGATGTTCTAGAGAAGTCGTCACTAAGTCTCCCGGAGCCCTGCAAACAATCAGCATCTGCTAACGGGCCACTTCACTCACATTTCCTTTGGCCGAAACTGGTATCTTGAAGAAAATTGCTTCTGAAAGACGTGAGAATGAAGTAGACCTTTAGTAGCCTTTGACTGGCTGCAAGGCTCATGAGACATGACAATTTCATGTGAGCCCCAGGAGACATAACGTGAACGTTACTGTAACAGCGCCGGCACTGGAGGTGAGTACAGCCTGAAATTCTTTTACCTGAAGGAATATGGTGATTGAGAAGAGATTGTCCTATTTGTGGAGATCCCTTTAAATCTAGCACTATGAGTATCTAAGGGCTTTCTAAGCTTATAAAATGTATGTTCTTTTGCTGCAGTTATTTATTTGTTATACTGTAGTTTAAAACATTGCTCACAAATCTTAAAAGGCTACATCTACTTTAGAAAAAACACAAAAATTGAGCTTGGTTTGAATTGGTAGACATGCAGCATATAAATGCATGTTCACATGGCCAAAAAGCATACAAAACCTAGAAAAGACAAAATGAAAACCCTGCTGTAATTAAGTAAGTAAAAAGCAAAAGGGCATTTAAATCATACAGAGTTCTTAGTAATACTGTATTTGATCAAACATAGCATAAAAGCCGTCCCACCTTGTCGATGGTGGGACGGCTTTTATGCTATGTTTGATCAAATACAGTATTACTAAGAACTCTGTATGATTTAAATGCACTTTTGCTTTTTACTTATTTAATTACAGCAGGGCTTTTTACATCTATTTTAGTTAATATTGTTATTTCTTCAATGCATAAAAAAAAATACACTGCAAATAGTCTAAATGGTAAACTACCAACCTACCTACTACTATTTGAAAGAAAGCAGTAGGAAAAGGTATGGTTACGACAGCATAATGAAACTGCAGTTTGCGGTCTATAGCCTTGGAGACACAAAGGTCAGCACTGGAGTGAAAAACAAATACTTTTTTAAAAAATTTAATTAAGACGATATTCAAAGTTCCATTAGTTTTAATTTATTTAAATAATTTCTCTAAATATACCCTTTACGTCTAAGTGATCACCCATACTGTTCTAGCTGTGGTCATAACATTGCCGCACCTTAGCATTCTGTGATTTTATTAAGATATTTACAATATTTACCATTAAACCCACACATTCTTCTCTTTTACAAAACTATTAGATGGGGCACTACATAGAGTATGGTAAGACTTTGAAAGGCAAAAGGGCAATACTACTCAATTCATTTTGTCACCTTTATAGCTATGGTTAACAGCGAGATTTGGCCTTTATCTAATTTTATAGCCTGTCTATTAAAAAAAAGCAAAAAAAAAAACTTAATTTGAATTTCAAAAAGGTTAAACAAACACAAAATATTGATGGCATAAATATCTTTAAAAATAAGTTTCTAATGGTATGGTTTGTATCAGTTTAATATGTGATAAGGCCCAAGTGTCAATCTGTCCTCACCTTATGGGGCTTTCTGTTTATCAGTGGATGTTCGATTTCAACTTTTTTGATGAAACTTTCAATAAAAAAATTAAAAAAGAAAAGCGACGAGATGTTATGTTTTATGTTGTTCCTTATGTACACGCAAAGAGGAAAATTGTGCATTAAATGCTGTGGGAGTATGCATCAATAAATACAGAATGGTTTCAGTTGAGTGGTCATAAGAACTTAAGGGCATACAGATGCAATATTCGGCTAGAATACATCACACAGGACTGCTAATGGAACTCTTCTCACCTGCTGTGTTATATGAAACAAATATGAGCAAGCCAGTAATTGAAACAGTAGAAGTAAGAATGATTAAGAGTTACCAAGAAATTTCAATTCAGTATGATTCTTTTTGTTAGGAGTGTTGGACACATATTGGGGGACTTACTGTATTTTTCCGACTATAAGACACACTTTTACCATAAAAAATGTGGGAGGAAAATGGGAATTGCATCTTACAGTCTGAACGCAGGCTTCCTGGGGGATTGAGGCAGTGGTTTGGCAGTGGAACTGGGAGCAGCAGAGGTATGGTGATGCTGAGGCTGAGTGTCGGCGGTGGATAGTGCGGAGTGCATAGTTGGGGTTTCCCTGCGGCCATCTTGTTGAAGCCGTGGGCCGACGGATTTGACATGTGCGCTGATTGATATGTCGACGGCTCTCGGCTTCAGGAAAATGGCCGCCAGAGGCCACACGTGCGCAGATTGAGATCTCGGTGGCCATTTTCCTGAAGCCACGGACCGCCGAGATCTCAATCTGCACACAGGCGACCTCAGGAAGATGGCCGCTAAAAAACCAGTGATGCTCTCGGCTCTGCTCACCTTGGACACTGAGCTGTAGCGTCGCCACATCTCTGCCATCGGCATCCTAAGAAAGGGACCCTGCTCCATGATCTGCCTCACTGCCGACACCGGACCTGCAGCATTGCACCCTGGGACTGAAGCATTGCCCCACTTATGATGCCGCTGGCATCCTGAGGAAGGGACCCTGCTCTATGCTCTGCCTTACTGTCGACACAGGACCTGCAGCATCGCATGCCAAGACTGCAGCATTGCTCCACTTCTGCCGCCGGCTTCCTGGGAAGGGACCATGCCTCCTGTGATTCCACTCCTCTACCGCCGGCCCTCAGGTAAGATACCTTAATTTCAGACAATAAGACAGACCCCCATCTTATAAAAATCATTTTTCTGCTATTTTCCACGCCAAAATTTGGGGTGCGTCTTATGGTCCGAAAAATACGGTATTATTGGGTGTGCTCAAGAGTTTTTAGAGTAAAAAAGTTATGCTTTTTTGCACACCTATCTGTGTGAATAATAGTTTTTTTTCTTTTTGCCATGACTCTTGAGGCTTTTAGAAGTCTTTAGTAGCCAAATTTTTTTTGACTATTATTGTCAATGGAATTGGCATTAAAGGGGTGGTACGAAATACAAATTAAATTTCATGTGAAATCCTTGTCTATTTAATGACATAATCTAAATAATTTTGTAATATACTTGAATTAAAAATTCCCTGTTTCCGTAACTACATTATTTAATTATTTGGCTGGTCCCTGCTCGATATGCACTGTGCAATGTACACAATAACAATGCACTCTCTTGCAGGCTCAGATCAACAGTATTCTGACGACCCTCAGGTATTCTGATGACTCTCACTAAGGCCGGGGTCACACTAACCAACGCAAAATACGGTCTGTATTTTACATGCGTAATACGGATGAATGGCCCCTAAACAGTGCTCCGTATGTCATCCGTAATCAAGGTGTGATCGCGTATTTTGCGCATGTAAGCATCCGTATGTAATCCGTATGGCATCCGTATGGCGAGATTTTCTCGCAGGCTTGCAAAATGGACATATAATGGAGCCCTATGACAGGTTTTATAACACAAACCAAAGAATAGATATAGACACATAGAATGCATATATATATATATATATATACTAGCTGAAGAGCCCAGCGCTGCCCGGGCATAGTAACTAACTGTGGTTAGTTATCACAAATTATAATTATCCTCCGTCCCATAGTCCCGTGCCCATATACCCATCATACATATCCTCCATCCCATAGTCGAGTGCCCATATACCCATCATACATATTCACCATCCCATAATCGAGTGCCCATATACCCATCACACATCCTTCATCTCATAGTCCCATGCCCATATACCCATCATACATATCCTCCATCCCATAGTCCCGTGCCCATATACCCATCATACATATCCGCCATTCCATAGTCCCGTGCCCATATACCGTCATACATATCCTCCATCCCATAGTCCAGTGCCCATATACCCATCACACATCCCCCATCCCATAGTCAACCATTATGACATCATAATGAGTGGCGGGGCTTGCAACCTATGATGACATCCGCATCGCCATGGCAACCATTATGACATCATAATGAGGGGCAGGGCTTGATACACACACACTTTTTCCCCATTATGTAGATAGGGGCAAAATTGGTTGGTGAATTGGAACGCACGGGGTTAAAATTTCACCTCACAACATAGCCTAGGACACTCTCGGGGTCCAGACGTGTGACTGTGCCAAATTTTGTGGCTGTAGCTACGACGGTGCGGATGCCTATCCCGGACATACACACACACATACAAACACTTGAGCTTTATATATTAGACTAGCTGAAGAGCCCGGCGCTGCCCGGGCATAGTAACTAACTGTGGTTAGTTATAGAAAATTATAATTATCCTCCATCCCATAGTCCCATGCCCATATACCCATCATACATATCCACGATCCCATAGGCCCGTGCCCATATACCCATCATAATTATCCTCCATCCCATAGTCGAGTGTCTGTATACCCATCACACATCCTCCATCCCATAGTCCCATGCCCATACACCCATCATACATATCCTCCATCCCATAGTCCCGTGCCAATATACCCATCATACATATCCACGATCCCATAGGCCTGTGCCCATATACCCATCATACATATCCTCCATCCCATAGTCGAGTGCCCATTTACCCATCACACATCCTCCATCCCATAGTCCCATGCCCATATACCCATCATACATATTCTCCATCCCATAGTCCCATGCCCATATACCCATCATACATATTCTCCATCCCATAGTGCCGTGCCCATATACCCGTCATACATGTCCTCCATCCCATAGTCCCGTGCCCATATACCCATCATACATATTCGCCATCCCATAGTCGGGTGTCCATATACCCTTCACACATCATTCATCTCATAGTGCCATGCCCATATACCCATCATACATATCCTCCATCCCATAGTCCCGTGCCCATATATCCATCATACATATCCTCCATCCCATAGTCCAGTGCCTATATACCCATCATACATATCCGCCATCTCATAGTCCCGTGCCCATATACCCATCATACATATCCTCCATCCCATAGTCCCGTGCCCATATACCCATCATACATATCCTCCATCCTATAGTCCAGTGCCCATATACCCATCACACATCCTCCATCCCATAGTCCCGTGCCCATATACATATCCTCCATCCCATAGTCTAGTGCCCATATACCCGTCATACATATCCTCCATCCCATAGTCAACCATTTTGACATCATAATGAGCGGCGGCAGGGCTTGCAAACTATGATGACATCAGCGTCGCCATGGCAACCATAGTGACATCATAATGAGGGGCGGGGTTTGATACGCACACACTGTTTCCCCAGTATGCAAATAGGGGTATTGTGACATCACAATGAGAGGCGGGGCTTGACGTGCACACACTTTTTCCCCCAGTATGAAGATAGAGGCAAACTTGTTTGGTGAATTGGAACTCGCGGGGTTAAAATTTCGCCTCACAACATAGCTTAGGACGCTCTCGGGGTCCAGACGTGCGACTGTGCCAAATTTTGTGGCTGTAGCTGCGACGGTGCGGATGCCTATCCCGGACATACACACATACACACACACACACACACACACACACACATACATACATACACACTTTGAGCTTTATATATTAGACATATATATACTGTATATGTATTCTATGTGTCTATATCTATTCTTTCTTTCTTTATTAAACCTGTCAGTGTGAGTTTACTGTATAGCGCACTGAATTGCCGGCTTTGCTAAAAGACACCGGGTGCGTATTTCTCGCAAGTCACATGTGTGGTCCGTGTGTAATCCGTATTTTTTGCGCACCCATAGACTTGCATTGGCGTACTATGGGCGTAGTATGCTGACAATCGCAGCATGCTGCGATTGGCATGGAGCATAGAATACGGATGAGAAATATACGGCTGGTGCGAGAGACCCCATAGAGAATCATTTCTCCGTGTCTAACGCGTGCTTTTAGCACCTCTCACTCGGCCGTATTCCTCGCCAGTGTGACCTCGGCCTAACAGTGTGCTCTGTTGGCGACTTGTTACTACTGAACTGCAAAAGCGAGAGAGCACGCTGTCATCTTGTACATTGCACAGTATACATCATTGAGGGATTAGCCCAGCCCTGTAAACGAAGGTCACTGATTGTTTCTATAAGGCAGGAGAGGCTGTGGTCAAAGCATGTGCTGGGATTCTCAAATGAAGCATCATCAAAAAGGAAGTAGGAAAATACAAAAAGTAGTTAGTGCAGTGAGAAAAAGATACAGTTGTGGCCAAAAGTATTTACACCCCTGCAATTTTGTCAGATAATGCTCAGTTTCTTCCTGAAAATGATTGCAAACACAAATTCTTTGGTATTATTATCTTCATTTAATTTTTATTAAATGAAAAAACACAAAAGAGAATGAAGCAAAACATTGATGATTTCACACAAAACTCCAAAAATGGGCCAGGTCTGGACTCATTGCTGGCCACCTTAGAAGTCGCCAGTGCTTTCTCTCAAACCATTTTCCAGTGCTTTTTGAAGCGTGTTTTGGGTCATTGTCCTGCTGGAAGACCCATGACCTCTGTGCGAGACCCAGCTTTCTCACACTGGGCCCTGCATTATGCTGCAAAATTTGTTGGTAGTCTTCTGACTTCATAATGCCATGCATATGGTCAAGCAGTCCAGTGTCAAAGGCAGCAAAGCAACCCCAAAACATCAGGGAACCTCCGCCATGTTTGACTGTAGGGACCGTGTTATTTTCTTTGAATGCCTCTTTTTTTCTCCTGTAAACTCTATGTTGATGCCTTTGCCCAAAAACCTCTACTTTTGTCTCATCTGACCAGAGAACATTCTTCCAAAACATTTTAGGCTTTTTCAGGTAAGTTTTGGCAAACTCCAGCCTGGCTCTTTTATGTCTCGGGGAAAGAAGTGGGGTCTTCCTGGGTCTCCTACCATACAGTCCCTTTTCATTCAGACGCTGACGGATAGTACGGGTTGACACTGTTGTACCCTCGGACTGCAGGGCAGCTTGAACTTGTTTGGATGTTTGTTGAGGTTCTTTATTCCAACATCCGCACAATCTTGCGTTGAAATCTCTTGTCAATTTTTCTTTTCTGTCCACATCTAGGGAAGTTAGCCACAGTGCCATGGGCTTTAAACTTCTTAATGACACTGCGCACGGTAGACACAGGAACATTCAGGTCTTTGGAGATGGACTTGTAGCCTTGAGATTGCTCATGCTTCCTCACAATTTGGTTTCTCAAGTCCTCAGACAGTTCTTTGGTCTTCTTTCTTTTCTCCATGCTCAATGTGGTACACACAAGGACACAGGACAGAGGTTGAGTCAACTTTAATCCATGTCAACAGGCTGCAAGTGTGATTTAGTTATTGCCAACACCTGTTAGGTGCCACAGGTAAGTTACAAGTGCTGTTAATTACACAAATTAGAGAAGCATCACATGATTTTTTGAACAGTGCCAATACTTTTGTCCACCCTCTTTTTTATGTTTGGTGGGGAATTATATCCAACTTGGCTTTAGGACAATTCTTTTTGTGTTTTTTCATTTAAGACAAATTAAATGAAGATAATAATACCAAAGAATTTGTGTTTGCAATCATTTTCAGGAAGAAACTGAGTATTATCTGACAGAATTGCAGGGGTGTCAATACTTTTGGCCACAACTGTATATTACAAAATAGTTTAGATTATGGCTTTAAAGGGAACCCGTCACCAGATTTGGCCAATAAGAGATACGGCCATCACCTTTCAGGGCTGATATACAGTAGTCTGCAGTGCTGTATGTAAGCCCCCAACCCGACCTGTAAGAGAAGAACAATAACTTTTATTATACTCACCTGTATATCAGCCCTGAAAGGTGATGGCCACACCTCTTATGGGCTAGACCTAGTGACAGGTTCACTTTAAATAGATTGGAATTTAGGATAAAACTTAATTTGTATTTTGAACCACTCCCTTAAATGTAACACCTCACATTTTTGCCAGTCCCCTAGGAACAATCAACTTCTCTTTATGGTTCATGAACAGAGAAAGATGTGCTGAATTTAAAAGAGAGTATGTGTCATCTAAACATTGTAAGTGCTCGTTAAGTTACGTGCACGCTGTGTTTGCAGCCTATGTCGGGTGTATAAATTTGCCAAACTATAGATGTAAGCTTCTGTCCACTACAGGCACCCATGCAAAACATTAAAAAAGTACAGTGCATGGACAGAGGAGATAAAAGTTGTCTGTAGGAAGCAGTCTGAAAAAAGGAGGAGGGGCAATTCTGTTTATTAAGGGGAGAGTGGAAAGTAGCCTGATAGAGGGTAACCCATAAATGTCTATGAAAAAATGGGTGTATTCACAGCAATTTGGAGAAGAATGGGGAGGGACTGTTAAGTGCCAGGATTCTCCCTCTGCACAGGATGGATCCCAAGCCTTATCTTTTCCTGCAGTCCCCCATTCGGTCTCAACCGCAGTGAAAGCTGCTCAGCAAAGACATCAGTCTCAGCATCTTGCTCAGACTCACGCTGTGCACTTGGTTGCTGCTGCTTCTCCAGGTTCAGCTATAGTAACTGGCAATAGTCATCAGTGAGCAATCACTCCTGAGTCTAAGTCCAGGATTCGCCATACTGAGCATGCTCGTGAGGTGAGTACCTTCCATTTGTGGTCCGTCATCAGTTGCTCAGGTCCTGCAGCGAGTCTGGATTGGCCAGCGAGTAAAGTCCTTTCTGACTGGCCTAGTCTATATAAGGAGGCAGTTTATCGGAGAGTGAATAAGTCTGTCCCGTTACAGGCACAATGTTTGACTCTCTATGGTTGAACAATACACTGAACACCAGATGTAAGCAAGCTTACCAAGTTTACCTTAACACAGCACTCAGATATCATGGCACAAAAAAAGTTACTTGGCACCTAATTTATATGTCTTGTGCAATGTTATCTTAATCCTTCTGTGGCAAATTATCACAATGCATTATTTGTCAAGTTATACTTAACTATATCTCTATGTAAGACTAACCTGTTCTGTCTCTTCTTTTTGCACATTTGGAGAGTTTTTAGTCCCCACTGATGGCTTGGAAATCCGTGTTCTGCAATCGTACTTTTTGATCGCTGGTTGCTAACAGAGCTCTCCTTTTTATTTTACTAAAAAGCATCATTGTTTATGAACTAGATAATGAACTGCCTGAAGTCTAATTATCTTTAAGTTATGAAAGTCATTTACTACACTATGTGCACAATTATTAGACAAGTGAGTATTTTGACCATATCAACATTTTTATGCAGATTTTCCAACTCTAAGCTGTACAAACTTGAATGCTTATTGGATGAATCAGATCAGGTGATGTGTATTTATGTAATGAGGAAGGATAACACCCAAAAATATTATCACCCTTTATCAAGGTGTGCAGAATTATTAGGCAGCTTGTTTTCCTCAAGCAAAATGGGCTAAAATGGATTTACTGTAACTGACTGAAAAGTAAAAAATTGATACAAGTCTTACAGAGAGATGCAGAACTCTTGAAACTCCTAATATATTGGGGTGTGATTGTAGGAGAACGGAGCAAAGGAGACAAAGTTTTGCAAAGCCGTGCAGCCTCCAGACTTTAACAAAACCCTGAAAAACTATTCCCAAGGAGAAGAGTTACAGAGGGGACAGAATTAGGCAGGTGACAGTGTCAAAGCCAGCCTTTGATATGAAATGTCAGTGCACCAAAATGGGAGGAGATTTGGCATAAAGAAAGGTGGCAGATGCTCTGTTGCAGCTCCCGCAGCTGAGATTGTAGACGACAGCCGCTGGTACCAGCTACGTCTGGCCCTAGACTTCGATGGTTAAGCACCGAAGATCACAGCTATGCCGGTCAAGGTCCAGACTGCATTCATCGATGGCCAAGCACCAAAGACTCAAACAACGCCGGTCAAGGTTCCCGACCTAGACAGCACCATTCAACAGTTGATGATCAGCCCCCACCGATACTGACTGAGGAAACACTCATCAACACCAAAAGCACTGAAGAGGTCCATTGAATTCCCGGCCAGAAACTCCAGCCTGGGCCAGTGATTGAAGGAGACGTGTGAGGCAGGCCATCGCTTCCATTACAGACTTGCGGTACCAGATATGGATAGGGGGAGGGCTGCGGACCAGACAGGTCTAGCGAGCGTTGATAGATTTTGTAAGAAAAACATGCAGCTAGTGAGACAGCAGCGGCCCCAGTCAAGGCCTGTAAAGCCACAGAAACTGCTAGACAGTGTTCCCGACAAATACTGGGCTTGCCCCCCCCACTAGAGCTAGGTTGAACTACTTACTCAGAATTGTTTCTGGAGTTTCTTGCTGAATACTAATCCATATACCTCTGTTATATAATTACCTGTCAAATACTATGCAAATATCAACTTTTTGTCATTTTCAGTATCTCAGTTTCTATTTTATATTGTTAATCCAATAAGTAAATTGCTGTTTCTACATGATGCCCCCACTGTTACATTTAGTCACCTGCTTACATGAGACAAGATCAGCAGTGGCAAAGAATGCTTAATACCACATGTACAACCCTCAAGGGTTAAATGTCAGTAGCTTGGAGGATTCCTATTCAAAATAAAACATAACCTTTAATAATAATTCATTAAAACCTGAGACATCACATAAGCAACACATAAACAGACATAACAGTGCTCGTGTGTATCAGTGCTCATTTAAAAAATGGTTCGGTCTCACCATTACTCATGGACATAGACACCCAGGCGTATTTTTCAGAGGTCCCCTGCCGGGTATTCGGGTCCATATAGCAGCACAAGAAAGCGTGTGGAAAAGGAGGTTAAAGGGTTACAGGTGTGCAGTTTTCTCTATCCTTCCTGTCGTGCCCAGGTATTACTCCTGCCCTTACAAGGACAGGCCCCAAATGGACCCTATAGTGTCACCCCCAGGCACTGAGTTTGTGCCTCCCCTGCCCCTTTTGACCTTGGATGCCCCACCCTTTTTGTGACTCCACCCCATGCTGGAACCCCCAATACGGAATGGGCTGCTTCCCCAAGGAGCCTTCCATCCCCTGGTATCTCTCAACCAGTCCGACAAGTTCATTGGCATTCTGGGGATCACCCTGAGCAACCCAAGTCTGTAGGGGTCTTGGCAGGGAATGCACAAACCGATCCATCACCACTCGCTCTACCATCTGTGCAGGGGAAGACGACTCTGGCTGCAGTCATTTCTTGACCAGGTGCAACAGGTCGAACATTTGGGAGTGCGGCGGTTTGTAATGGTGATAGGCCCAGCGGTGAACTCGCTGTGCCCTGACAGTCATTGTCACCCCCAAACGTGCGAGAATCTCGGCTTTTAGTTTGGGATATTCCTTGGCGTCTTGTACAGTCAAGTCATAGTACGCCTTCTGGGGCTCCCCCGTCAGGTATGGGGCCAGTACCTCTGCCCACTGCTCTGGCTGAAGTCTTTCCCTATCAGCCACCCTTTCAAATACCGACAGGAAGGCCTCAACATCATACTCAGGGGTCATTTTCTGTAATGCGCGTCTTACCGGCTTCCCGACATGGGTGGCATCAGCCAGATCTGCCCTACTGGATTGCAGTTGCCAGAAGCTGCATCTGCTGCCGTTGCTCCTGCTGGCTCTGCTGGAACTGCTGCCGTGGCTCCTGCTGGCTCTGCTGTAACAACAGCCTGTTGGTCTCCTGTTGCTGTGACTGGGACTGGACCAGGTGTTTCAGCAGGTCCTCCATTATTTCAGGTAGTGCTTGCTGCCTCGCTGAAAACTTGACCCAGGACATGCAGCAACTGTCTCAAGTCTCTGCTGGGAACTCTGCCCTCATGTCTAGCACCAATTGTAGGGATTCTACTTGCTCAGGTGCAGCGGGAGACAATCAGAAGGCAGGTTCCTTTAAAGTTCATGGGGTTTATTGCATCATAAACGCATAAAACAAAAGAGCACAAAAGAAATAGCCTTTAGCTCAGGCAAAATACATAACAAATGTCCAGTCCTCTAGGCTCAGTCCTGGAGCCAGAACACACACAGGAGAATTCCCCTCCCCACATATAACCCTGTGATTCAGAAGCAGTCTACATTATAAGGGTATAGCCACACCCACGAACCCAGCAGCTGACTGGTTACGTGACTGTGACCTCACCACAGGTCCTTGCAATACATTAGCAATATAGTGATATCACTTAGGGCTTACATTACAGAGACAAGTCGTCTCTGAGACACATACCTCCCATCAACTATACAACCCTTAGCCATGCCACTATATATATATATATATATATATATATATATATATATATGTATATATTATATACTGTATACAGGGCTGCAACCAGGAATTTCAGTGCCCCATACTGGCAAAATTTTCAAGGCCCCCTTTAGACTCCGCCCATACTCTACCCTTGCCCTGCCTCCACCCTTCAAACCTTCCACAGTACCACATCCCTCTCTTGGGAAAAATTCACTTCTGCACCACATCCTCACCAACCACACATTCATGGTTCCCGTCACTAGATCACATACATAGCCAGCAGCTTTTGTTTTGGTCAAAAGATTTTTATATCCTCCACCACAACAAAGTAGATCCTTTTGGCCGGGATGTACTCTACTGTAACTTATTAAACAATTTTTAAAGTATCCAGTACTCTTAAGGTATATTTTTAGTTATTTTTCAATTTGTAAAATGACCAATAATATCAAATACAAGGGTCAAATACCACCACACTTTGACCAGACCACATGTTGCCACCACAGTGACCGAATAAGATCACATAGAAGAACAAATACTGCCACACAATGACCAAATAACATATTACCATCGCATAGTGACTTAATGCTACAATATTGATCATTAATAAAAAACACAATACTAATATCACCCTAAATGCCATTATACACAGGAAATCTGTGCTTAGTATACAGTGTCTGTGTACAGGTAATACAGTGATCACTGGTGACATTATACAAAAGAGCTCTGTATATAGTGGAAGGTTACAAGTAATACAGTGATCACTGGTGACATTATACAAAAGAGCTCTGTATATAGTGGCAGGTTACAAGTAATACAGTGATCACTGGTGACATTATACACATGAGCTTTTCTCTCGGACGAAGCTATTGTGAAATGGCGTAGGGGTTGGGGATGTGCCACTGTCCTGGTCTCCCCTCAAGTCCCATTATTTCTAATGATCTCAGGTGATGTAATTCTTCTCAAGCGTGTTGGCTCTTAATGGCACCTTACAATGCTATATGTGTATGAAACCACTGCTGATTTACGTCAATATACAGTGGGTATGGGAAGTATTCAGACCCCCTTAAATTTTTCACTCTTTGTTTCATTGCAGCCATTTGGTAAATTTAAAAGAGTTCACTTTTTTCTCATTAATGTTCACTCTGCAACTCATCTTGACTGAAAAGAAACAGAAATGTATAAATTTTTGCCCTATCTGTCTCCATTTTGCCCCATCTGTCTCTATCCTGCCTCACCTGTCCCATTATCCTGAGCCATGATCCTGCCTGATACACATGGTGCAGGATAAGAGGACAGGATGGAAACAGATGGGGAGGGATGGAGACAGATGGGGCAGGATCATGGGGCAGGATAGAGAAAGATAGGGCTATCTGCAGACAGGATATAACTTCAAGAGAAATGTGCTGTCTTCCAGGTGCAAAAATTAAAGGTGTGTCTGACAGGATATCAGGACTCTTCAGACCTACAGATGACTATCCATTCCTGCTACTACATGTGGGGACAAATGACACCGCAAGAAACGACCTGGAAACCATCTGCAGAGACTTTGATGACTTAGGCAAGAAAGTGAAAGAACTGGGAGCGCAGGTGGTCTTCTCTTCCATCCTCCCAGTGGATGGCCATGGAACAAGGAGGTGGAATAAGATTCTGCAGGTGAACAACTGGCTACGTCGATGGTGCCGTCAGCAACTAATTGGATTTCTGGATCACGGAGTGAATTACCTATACGATGGACTACTTGCTAGAGATGGGGTGCACCTTACGAAGACTGGAAAACATGTATTTGGAAGTCGCCTTGCTACACTTTTAAGGAGAGCTTTAAACTAGAACAACATGGGAAAGGAGGCAAAAGACCAGAAAAAGGCATACACCTGACAAATGCTATTGAGAACTCTGCTATTAGAAGTGGAAAGGAAGAACAAAGAAAAAAGAATCTAATTAATAAAAATATTGGAGAAAGAGAAACCAATCACAAACTAAAATGTTTCTATACTAATGCACAAAGCATGGGCAACAAACAAGGAGAATTGGAACTACTAACACAGCAAAAGAAATATGATGTCATTGGAATCACTGAAACTTGGTGGGACAATACACATGATTGGAATACAAGACTAGAAGGATACAACTTATTTGCAAGAAACAGACTTGATAAACGTGGAGGAGGTGTCGCATTGTATGTTAGAAACGCGTATATCTGCACAGAGCTTGAAGATTCAGAGACTGGGAGTTCTGTGGAAACTGGGTAAGAATACAAGGACAGAACAATGGAAAGGACACCATTGTAGGCAATTAATACAGGCCGCCTGTGCAAGCTGAAGATATGGATGAACTCTTAATGCATCAAATGGCCAAGTTCTCCAAAAAATATGACATAGTTGTCATGGGAGATTTCAACTATCCAGACATTTGTTGGGAATTTCTCTCAGGCAAAACTAACAGGTCAAGGAAATTCTTATCCTCTCTTGCTGACAACTTTATCTTCCAAAAGGTAGGGGAGAAAACAAGGGGAACTGCTACCTTAGATCTAATCCTTATAAACAGGGAGGAAATGGTTGAGGAGGTAAAAGTGGCTGGGACCCTAGGAGGTAGCGACCATGCTATTTTAGAGTTTTGGATAACTAGAGGAGGAAGACCTGTGAAGACTCAGATGTCAAGGTTAGATTTCAGAAAGGCAGATTTTAAGGGATTCAGAAAGAGAATTGGAGGGATCCAATGGCTGGATATCCTTAAAGACAAAAATGTCCAGGAAGGATGGGAAATCTTGAAAAATGAAATTCTCAAAGCACAATTGTTAACAATTCCGAAAAGAGAGAAGAATAGGAAGCATTTAAGGAAACCAGGATGGATGAACACAGAACTTAAGCACATGCTAAAAAGGAAGAAAAAAATGTTTATAAAATGGAAAGAGGGAGGCATATCTAAAGAAGAATATAATGCTGTCTGCAGAACCTGCACTGCACAAATCAGATTATCTAAAGCTGACAATGAATTGAGGCTTGCAAGAGATGTCAAATGCAATAATAAAGGATTTTGGGGATATGTCAAAAGTAAAAGAAAAGTCAAAGATGCTATAGGATTTTTACAGGATGAAAATGATGAAATGGTAAGACAGGATGTTGAGAAGGCCGAACTTTTAAATTCCTATTTTGCATCTGTTTTCTCTCAGAAAGGAAATGTAACATCAACTGTTCTTCACTGTCCTATTAAGGGAATAGAAGAATCCAGGATATCTATAAACAGAAAGATAGTGAGGAAACACTTAGCTAACCTAAATAAATTCAAGTCTCCAGGTCCAGATGAATTACACCCCAGAGTACTGAAGGAGATAGCAGAAGAAATTTTTGAACCCCTCTCCATAATCTTTGAAAATTCTTGGAGAACAGGAGAAGTCCCAGAAGACTGGAGAAGAGCAAATGTTGTTCCTATCTTCAAAAAGGGGAAGAAGGTGGACCCAGGTAACTATAGGCCAGTGAGTCTGACTTCTATACCAGGAAAGATCTTTGAGCAAATTATTAAACAACATGTATGTCAGTACCTGGATAAGAATGAAGTGATTAAACAGAGTCAGCATGGGTTTGTAACTAATAAGTCATGTCAGACTAACTTAATTTCCTTCTATGATGGAATCACTGATTGGGTGGATCAAGGAAATGCTGTAGATATAGTATATCTTGACTTCAGCAAAGCATTTGACAAAGTATCTCATACAATCCTTTTTGAAAAAATGACTAAGTATGGAATGGACAAGGCAACTGTTAGGTGGATTCATAACTGGCTTAGTGATCGGACCCAAAGAGTGGTCGTTAATGGCTGCACATCCAGTTGGAAGAATGTCTCAAGTGGGGTACCACAGGGCTCTGTCCTGGGACCTGTATTGTTCAACATCTTTATCAACGATTTAGATGAAGGAATTGAGGGTAAACTGATTAAATTTGCTGATGACACAAAGCTAGGAGGGATAGCTAATACTAGAGAAGAGAGAGAGTGGATTCAAAAAGATATAAATAAACTGGAGAAGTGGGCAGCAACTAACAGAATGGTTTTTAACAGGGAAAAATGCAAAGTACTACATCTGGGCAATAAAAATGAAAAAAGCATATACAGAATGGGAGGAATAGGGCTAAGCAACAGCACATGTGAAAAAGACTTGGGTATACTAATAGATCACAGACTGAATATGAGTCAACAGTGTGATGCAGCAGCAAAAAAGGCAAATGCAATTCTAGGATGCATTAACAGAAGCATACAGTCTAGATCATGTGAAGTCATTATTTCCCTCTACTCCTCTTTGGTCAGACCTCATCTGGAATATTGTGTCCAGTTTTGGGCACCACATTTTAAAAAAGACATCAACAAACTGGAGCAAGTTCAGAAAAGAGCGACCAGAATGGTGACCGGTCTGCAAACCCTGTCTTATGAGGAAAGGTTGCAGGATTTGGGAATGTTTAGTTTGCAAAAGAGAAGACTGAGAGGAGACATAATAGCTGTCTACAAATATCTAAAGGGCTGTCACATTGTAGAAGGATCAACTTTATTCTCATTTGCACAAGGAAAGACTAGAAGCTATGGGATGAAACTGAATGGGAGGAGACACAGATTAGATATTAGAAAAAACTTTTTTGACAGTTAGAGTGATCAATGAGTGGAACAAGCTGCCATGAGAAGTGGAGAGTTCTCCTTCAATGGAAGTCTTCAAACAGTGGCTGGACACACATCTGACTGGGATGATTTAGCGAATCCTGCTTTGAGCAGGGGGTTGGACCAGATGGCCCAGGAGGTCCCTTCCAACTCTACAATTCTATGATTCTATGATTCTATGAAGTTGGAGACAGATGGGGCAGGATGGAGACAGATGGGACAGGATCATGGGGCAGGATTGAAACATATGGGACAAGATGGAGACAGACGGTGTAGGATCATGGGGCAGGATGGAGACAGATGGGGTAGGATGGAGACAGATGGGGAAGGATGGAGACAGATGGGACAGGATCATGGGGCAGGATGAAGACAAATGGGACAGGATGAAGACACATGGTGCAGGATCATGGGGCAGGAGGGAGACAGTTGGGGATTACCCAAACAATAAGGAGTACTCAGGTAAATAGAATACAATATAAATTTTATTAGAAAAATATGAAAAGGATTAGAGTAACAGTATAAAGTGATGCCATACAAGAAAAGACAGAAACACCAAGGTCCATACTCAAAAATGAAGTAATTTTAAGGGTAGATTAATTTTAACATTGTGAGATAGAATATCAAAAATAGAATCCAGAAAATCACTTTATTTAAATTATATAAATTTATTTGCATTTTGCAGTGAGAAATAAGTATTTGATCCCCCTACCATCCATTAAGAGTTCTGGCTCCTACAGACCAGTTAGATGTTCCTAATCAACTTGTTACCTGCATTAAAGACAGCTGAAAAAGGGGACAAAAACTGAACTTGGAAATTATAGGCCAGTAAGTTTAACCTCAACTGTGGGTAAAATCCTGGAGGGTTTTCTAAGAGATACTATACTGGAGTATCAGAAGAAGAATAACCTCATGACCCAATATCAACATGGGTTTACATGGGACCGTCCCTGTCAGACTAATCTGATAAGCTTTTATGAAGAGGTAAGTTCCAGACTGGACCAAGCGAATGAAGTGGACGTGGTGTACATGGACTTTTCAAAAACTTTTGATACGGTGCCACACAAAAGGTTGATACATAAAATGAGAATAATGTAGATAGGGGAAAATATCTGTAAGTGGGTTAAGAGCTGGCTCAGGGATAGAAAACAAGGGTTGGTTATTAATGGAGCACACTCGGACTGGGTCACGGTTAGCAGTGGGGTACCACAGGGGTCAGTAGGGGGCCAGCTTCTTTTTAACATATTTATTAATGACCTTGTAGGGGGCATAGAGAGTAGAATTTCAATATTTGCAGATGACACTAAACTCTGCAGGGTAATCAATACAGAGGAGGACAATTTTATATTACAGAAGGATTTATGCAAACTAGAAGCTTGGGCTGGTAAATGGCAAATGAGCTTTAATGGGGATAAATGTAAGGTCATGCACTTGGGCAGAAAAAACAAGATGTATAATTATGTGCTTAATTGTAAAACACTGGGCAAAACTGTCACTGAAAAAGACCTGGGTGTATGGGTGGAAGACAAACTCACATTTAGTGGCCAGTGTCAGGTAGCTGCTGCAAAGGCAAATAAAATAATGGGATGCATTAAAAGAGGCATAGATGCTCATGAAGACAACAAAATTTTACCTCTATATAAGTCACTAGTGCGACCACACTTAGAATACTGTGTACAGTTCTGGTCTCCGGTGTATAAAAAAGACATAGCTGAACTGGAGCGGATGCACAGAAGAGCGACCAAGGTTATTAGGGAACTGGGGGGTCTGCAATACCAAGACAGATTATTACACTTGGGGTTATTTAGTTTGGAAAATCGAAGACTTAGGGGTGATCTTATTACAATGTATAAATATATGCGGGGACAGTACAAAGACCTTTCTAATGATCTTTTTACTCTTAGACCTGTGACGGGGACAAGGGGGCATACTCTACGTCTGGAGGAAAGAAGGTTTAGTGTAAGTGCACACGTAGTTCTTAGGTTGTGCGGATTTTGTTGAAAAATCTGCAGGTAAATCCGCAGGACAAAAGTCCTGCAGTTTATCTGCGGATTAGCCTGCGGTTTTGCCCTGCGGTATCACACCTCATAATGATAAGGTGTGAAATCGCAGCGGAAACTGCACAAAGAATTGACATGCTGTGGATTGTAACCCGCAGCAAATCCGCACGGAAAAATCCGCAGCATGTGCACAGCGTTTTTTTTTTTCCATAGGAAATAAAGTACTGTACAACGCAGCATTTGCATAATCACAGACGCTGATTCTTTACTGTAAGAGCAGTGAGACTATGGAACTCTCTGCCGTATGATGTTGTAATGAGTGATTCACTACTAAAATTTAACAAGGGACTGGATGCCTTTCTTGAAAAGTATAATATTACACTAGTTTCCTTAATATTGCGTTGATCCAGGGAGAGCTAGTCTGATTGCCGTATGTGGAGTCGGGAAGGAATTTTTTCCCCAATGTGAAGCTTACTGTTTGCCAAATGGGTTTTTTTTTGCCTTCCTCTGCATCAACATGTTAGGGCAAGTTAGGATAGGATATGGTTTGAACTAGATGGACTTAAGGTCTTCCTTCAACCTTATTAACCATGTTACTATGTCTTACATAGTCACTTTTTTAAAAGACTCCTGTCCATAGACTCAATTAATCAGTCAGATCCTGACTTCTACAACATGACCAAACCAAAGAGCTTTCTAAGCATGTAAGGGACAAGATCACAGACCTGCACAAATCAGGAATGGGCTACAAAACCATACATAAGACGCTGGGTGAGAAGGAGACAAATGTTGGTGCAATAGTAAAAATATGGAAGAAATACAAAATGACTGTCAATCGAGATCAATCTGGGGCACCATGCAAAATCTCACCTCCTGGGGGATCCTTGATCATAAGGAAGGTGAGTGATCAGCCTAAAACTACATGGGGGGAACTTGTGTATGATCTCAAGGCAGCTGGGACCATAGTCACCAAGAAAACTATTGGTAACACATTACGCCGTAAAGGTTTAAAATCCTGCAGTGCCCATAAGGTCCCCCTACTCAAGAAGGCACATGTACAGGCCCATCTGAAGTTTGCCAATGAACACCTGGATGATTCTGTGAGTGATTTGGAGAATGTGCTGTGGTCAGATGAGACAAAAAATGAGCTCTTTGGCATTAACTCATCTCGCCGTGTTTTGAGGAAGAGAAATGCTGCCAATGACCCAAAGAAGACTGTCCCCACTGTCCAGCATGGAGGTGGAAACATTATGTTTTGAGGGTGCTTGAGTTACATCTGTTAATTGTGAGCATCTCACATGATTCTCAATATTTTAAGTTTGCAATTTACTAATTGTTCCTACGTTTGATTATAAATGTTTAGTTTTCTTTCAGCTGATGTTTTATGGTCTGTTTCAGTCCAGTGTGGGAGTTTGTGCAGTAATGCCTGCTGTGGTCTTTTGCTAATTGCTTGTTCAACAAGGCAAGGCTGTTCTTTTATCCCACCAAACATTTCCAGTGTATGCAAATCTGGCTTAAAGAGAGCATTAGTGCTGGGGCACATGGTAACTTTATTCTATTTGCAAAATATTTCAAAGTTTCTTGCAAGCTAAATTTGGCAAGTGGACAGGGCAGGAGAAAGTGTCACGCCGTTCCGACATACTCACCCAGCCTCCGCTCCCGCACCGTCTCTGCATACTCACCCAGTCATCGCTCCCTCGCCGCCCGACAGCCACGACGGTCACCTCTGACAGCCGCGCGGCTGATGGCGTCTCTGCATACAATGCGCATGCTCCTTAGGCTGCGGCCGCGCCTCCCTTTGGCTTCTTGTGCTCTGGCTATGCCCTGACCCGGAAGCACCCCCTGACCAATGGCAGGCCAGACAGGGGCATATCAGGCCGCTTCCCCCTGAGGGAGGTGCCTGATCATTGTGTTTCCTAGCACACTGGGCCCTGCTTCTTGTGTGCTCTCTGCAGTCTTACAGTCCCGTTCTCGTGTGCTCTTTGCAGCAGCCTCGCAGGCCTGCTATCTGTGTCTCCTGCTTTACTCCAGTCCTGCCTCCGGTGTTCCTGTTCCATCCTGCTCCAGTTCTTCCTTCCTACTCCAGTCCTGCCTCCAGTGTTCCTGTTCCATCCTGCTCCAGTCCTTCTGTCCTACTCCAGTCCTGCCTCCAGTGTTCCTGTTCCATCCTGCTCCAGTCCTTCCATCCTACTCCAGTCCTGCCTCCAGTGTTCCTGTTCCATCCTACTCCAGTCCTACCTCCGGTGTTCCTGTTCCATCCTGCTCCAGTCCTTCCATCCTATTCCAGTCCTGCCTCCGGTGTTCCTGATCCATCCTGCTCCAGTCCTTCCGTCCTACTCCAGTCCTGCCTCCAGTGTTCCAGTTCCATCCTGCTCCAGTCCTTCCATCCTCCTCTAATCCTGTCTCCTGTGTTCCTGCTCCAGCCATCCCTCCACGTTCCACTCTTCTGTCTTACTCCACTCTGGTCTCCTGTGTTCCAGCTCTGTCCTGTCATCTACACTTCAGTCTCACACTCCTACTCCAGTCCATCCTGAGCCGCCCCTCTCGGTACCGGCTACCGTGGTACTCGAACCCCTGGGCCTGCTCCTAACGGTCCCTGTAAAGGGGTCGGTTCCACCTGGCAGCTCGCCCAGGGCCTCTCGGTGCCATGGCCCAGAGGGTCCACTCCTGGAGATTCCGGCTCCAGACCAGCCATGCTAACAGACAGGTAAGCTATGACACATGCTTCTCGTTCAAGTTGCATTAAACCATATAATTTCCACATCTATTTTTCATATGTGTTCTAGCTGCTGCTTCCCTTCACCTCTATCACCCTTTGACAAATTCTACAGTCTGTGCACATCAGAACCTCTCTCCTCCCCACTTTGACGTACAACACTGAAGCCCTATTGACATTTCTCAATCACGCAAAACCATCCACTACCACCATACAGAGTACAAAATGCTCACACAAATCATTAAACCACCTGCCTTTTCTCTTCTTTTTCCTTCTCCTAGTCACTGGAGACATCTCTTCCGACTGTGGGCCTCCATACACTACTATATATATAGCTATCATCCTGCAACACATAGAAACCCAGCCAATCTCATAAATATTCAGTCCATGCCTTCTCCTGTCTCTTTTAACTCGCATGGAACTCACAGTCACCGTGCAACAAATTTTTCTACATTCAAGATTTCTTTCTTTCAAATCCCCTCAACTTTCTGGCTTTCACAGAAATCTGGATCCATCAGTCTGACACCACTGCTGCTGCTGCTATCTTGTATGGTAGCCTACAACTCTCAAATACCCCCAGATCAAAGTGATGGATGTGTTGGTCTGTTCCTGTCATCACAATCTGCTCTCCAGGGCCTCCCTCTGGTTCTCTAACTTACTGTATTTTTTGGACTTTAAGACATGCTATTTTCCTCCAAAATTTTGGAGGAAATTGTTAGGGGGTGCATCTTATAGTCCTAATGTAACTTACCTTATTGTCTGGCTGTGAAAGGAGGGAGAGGTGAGGGGACTGGCAGCGGTGGAGTAGTGGGTCACAGAAGGCAGGAGCGACTGCCCGCTGCTAAAGAAAATTAATATTCACTGCTCAACACACCTATAGTCCCTCCTACCTCTTTGCACTGAAGCTGATGCTGAGAGATCGGAGGGATTATGGGCATGGGGAGCAGTGAATATTCATTCTGTTTAATAGAGGGCACAGTGTTAGCCTCAGATGTTACAAGAAGTTGGCTGCTGTGGCGAGCACTGTTCCCACTATTAGTAAATGCAAAACACCTTGGTGGCGAGAAAGACGCCAATTGGCAAAATGCCAAAAATCCCCAGCAAGGGAAACAAAATACCTGCTCAAACAAGACATATGTATAAGGAGAAACAAGAGCTAGTAGGCAAAAAAGTCTAAAAAGATTCCATTTTTATTAGGTAAATGATCAGGACTTACAATAATTACACATATAAAAATAGTGAGACCATAGCAGAATAATCTAGGTGCGTCACTGGGAGGAAGTCAATGTCCAAAAATGCATTTAACACCTAATGAGGGGTTAATGACCAGTATATAACATTACAAAGAGGTATAAATGCATATTGCTACGTGCTTACGCCTCATGTGTGAATTACCATATATGTCTTAATTATCTACCGCTCTGAGTCTTCTCCTTGCATTTATACCTCTTTGTAATGTTATATACTGGTCATTAACCCCTCATTAGGTGTTAAATGCATTTTTGGGCATTGACTTCCTCCCAGTGACGCACCTGGATTATTCTGCTATGGTCTCACTATTTTTATATGTGTAATTATTGTAAGTCCTGATCATTTACCTAATAAAAATGGAATCTTTTTAGACTTTTTTGCCTACTAGCTCTTCTTTCTCCTTATACATATACTGTTCCCACTATTACTTACAGTTGTGGTCAAAAGTATTGACACCCCTGCAATTCTGTCAGATAATACTCAGTTTCTTCCTGAAAATGATTGCAAACACAAATTCTTTGGTATTATTATCTTCATTTAATTTGTCTTAAATGAAAAAACACAAAAATAATTGTCCTAAAGCCAAGTTGGATATAATTCCACACCAAACATAAAAAAGAGGATGGACAAAAGTATTGGCACTGTTCGAAAAATCATGAGATGCTTCTCTAATTTGTGTAATTAACAGCACCTGTAACATACCTGTGGCACCTAACAGGTGTTGGCAATAACTAAATCACACTTGCAGCCAGTTGACATGGATTAAAGTTGACTCAACCTCTGTCCTGTGTCCTTGTGTGTACCACATTGAGCATGGAGAAAAGAAAGAAGACCAAAGAACTGTCTGAGGACGTGAGAAACCAAATTGTGAGGAAGCATGAGCAATCTCAAGGCTACAAGTCCATCTCCAAAGACCTGAATGTTCCTGTGTCTACCGTGCGCAGTGTCATCAAGAAGTTTAAAGCCCATGGCACTGTGGCTAACCTCCCTAGATGTGGACGGAAAAGAAAAATTGACAAGAGATTTCAACGCAAGAATGTGCGGATGTTGGAATAAAGAACCTCAACAAACATCCAAACAAGTTCAAGCTGCCCTGCAGTCCGAGGGTACAACAGTGTCAAACCGTACTATCCGTCAGTGTCTGAATGAAAAGGGACTGTATGGTAGGAGACCCAGGAAGACCCCACTTCTTACCCCGAGACATAAAAGAGCCAGGCTGGAGTTTGCCAAAACTTACCTGAAAAAGCCTAAAATGTTTTGGAAGAATGTTCTCTGGTCAGATGAGACAAAAGTAGAGGTTTTTGGGCAAAGGCATCAACATAGAGTTTACAGGAGAAAAAAGAGGCATTCAAAGAAAATAACACGGTCCCTACAGTCAAACATGGTGGAGGTTCCCTGATGTTTTGGGGTTGCTTTGCTGTCTCTGGCACTGGACTGCTTGACCATATGCATGGCATTATGAAGTCAGAATACTACCAACAAATTTTGCAGCATAATGCAGGGCCCAGTGTGAGAAAGCTGGGTCTCGCACAGAGGTCATGGGTCTTCCAGCAGGACAATGACCCAAAACACGCTTCAAAAAGCACTGGAAAATGGTTTGAGAGAAAGCACTGGAGACGTCTAAGGTGGCCAGCAATGAGTCCAGACCTGAATCCCATAGAACACCTGTGGAGAGATCTAAAAATGGCAGTTTGGAGAAGGCACCCTTCAAATTTCAGGGACCTGGAGCAGTTTGCCAAAGAAGAATGGTCTAAAATTTCAGCAGAGCATTGTAAGAAGCTTATTGATGGTTACCGGAAGCAGTTGGTTGCAGTTATTTTGGCTAAAGGTTGTGCAACCAAGTATTAGGCCGAGGGTGCCAATACTTTTGTATGGCCCATTTTTGGAGTTTTGTGTGAAATGATCAATGTTTTGCTTCATTCTCTTTTGCGTTTTTTTATTTAAGACAAATTAAATGAAGATAATAATACCAAAGAATTTGTGTTTGCAATCATTTTCAGGAAGAAACTGAGTATTATCTGACAGAATTGCAGGGGTGTCAATACTTTTGGCCACAACTGTATAACATTTGTGGTCTGCCAAGCTGATATTTGTGCCAACTGAGTGGCATTACATTTATTCAAGCCACTGGCCTTTATAAACAAACATCACATCCAATCCAACTGCTGGCTCTTACTGTTGAATTCCAAACCACCCCTTGGACTTTTTACATTCTGGGTTGCAGCCCTGCCTAGCCTTTTAGCAACACCACCAACACTAATACTATGTACTATATTAATACTGCCAGCGCGCAAGCGTAAGGCAGATCGATCACACAGTACGAGCTCTGATCACGTCATCATCTGGTGATGTCACTACCGGGGGGCGTGGCCTCCATGCACTTCCGGTCAGGTGATTCCCAGAACTACGCCATTTAGAGCCCATCCTTTGGGCTAGCAGCATGATGCAGTGCACACTGAAGGTGCAGGAGTGCCAATATACTGATGCACCATGAGATAATGGAGCTTCATGACTACCCTAAGAACTTGAGCACTCTTCAACTCTCTCCTCTCTGCCTGCTTCTCTATACTATAGGACTGGTACTCAGTCACTGCTAACCTCTTCCTTGCCCCTTGCAAAATACTCTATCTCCCATGTTGATTGAATATTTCGTACTACAGGTATCCCATCTACCCAATTTTGTCGGTGCAACTATCAAACTTCTGATCACCCCTTTGCAGGTAAAAGCAACTCCCTCTAGGGATTTTGTAGTTTCTACCTTTTATGCATCCACATTCAGATATACTTTACATAGATATGCCATTACCTAGTATGTCACATTCTCCATAAACTTGGCATTTTACTGTGACAGTGCCACCTTGCAAATGCCTATACCCATATGCTGATCACAGGACTTTTCAACAAATGTTTTATGCCTTTGTACACTCATCCTCAAGAGCTTTTTTTATTGTTGTTTCATTGTTCTTTTGATTTGTATTATTTAAAACACTTTGTTTTGATTTTTCGATTTATGTTTACCCTTTATTTTATTTTCAAATTCCTTAAACTTTCCTGGTTCATGTATTGTTTTTGATATGGAATTAGTATCTTATGTTATGTTCCTCTTTTCACAGCAACTATATGAATAAGAGCCAGGTAGGGTTAAAGCATCATCTTGTCGCTTTCCTTCTGTAAATATTTCCTATACTTTTTCCATATATTTCTATTTTCTCATTCACTATGCATGAAATAAATGTGCTGCTATACATTCTTGTAGAGTGTGCGGTGATTATATATACTACCTAAGTGTGACTGAGCAGAATTGCAGTTTGAGCTGTTGCATGAGGTATCAGGGCTCCCAGTAAAGCAGACTTACATTACTCCCACACCAAAGTAATCTTAATTGAAACTTAAATTCAAAGATGTAAATGCTGTCCCAGACCTTAATACCTCATGCGTGGCCCATGGCTGACTGCCACTTTGCCATTATCAAATTTGTACTGTGGGTCAATTGATGCCACTTTTCCTGTTATCTGCCCCTAATTTTTAGAAATGTTTGGACTCCAAATTTAGTCTCTTTCATGCGTGTTGCCTGAACTTGGCAGGTCTCTCAGAGCACCAGGCCTACACCTGTCACTCATCCATCTGTTACTGATCTATGTTTTAACTAGAAATGTTGGTCTACAGTCATGGCCAAAAGTATTGACACCCCTGCAATTCTGTCAGATAATACTCAGTTTCTTCCTGAAAATGATTGCAAACACAAATTCTTTGGTATTATTATCTTCATTTAATTTGTCTTAAATGAAAAAACACAAAAAGAATTGTCCTAAAGCCAAATTGGATATAATTCCACACCAAACATAACAAAGAGGGTGGACAAAAGTATTGGCACTGTTCGAAAAATCATGTGATGCTTCTCTAATTTGTGTAATTAACAGCACCTATAACTTATCTGTGGCATCTAACAGGTGTTGGCAATAACTAAATCACACTTGCAGCCAGTTGACATGGATTAAAGTTGACTCAACCTCTGTCCTGTGTCCTTGTGCGTACCACATTGAGCATGGAGAAAAGAAAGAAGACCAAAGAACTGTCTGAGGACTTGAGAAACCAAATTGTGAGGAAGCATGAGCAATCTCAAGGCTACAAGTCCATCTCCAAAGACCAGAATGTTCCTGTGTCTACCATGCGCAGTGTCATCAAGAAGTTTAAAGCCCATGGCACTGTGGCTAACCTCCCTAGATGTGGACGGAAAAGAAAAATTGACAAGAGATTTCAACGCAAGATTGTGCGGATGTTGGATAAAGAACCTCCACTAACATCCAAACAAGTTCAAGCTGCCCTGCAGTCCGAGAGTACAACGGTGTCAACCCGTACTATCCGTCGGCATCTGAATGAAAAGGGACTGTATGGTAGGAGACCCAGGAAGACTTCACTTCTTACCCCGAGACATAAAAAAGCCAGGCTGGAGTTTGCCAAAACTTACCTGAAAAAGCCTAAAACATTTTGGAAGAATGTTCTCTGGTCAGATGAGACAAAAGTAGAGCTTTTAGGGCAAAAGCATCAACATAGAGTTTACAGGAGAAAAAAGAGGCATTCAAAGAAAAGTACACGGTCCCTACAGTCAAACATGGCGGAGGTTCCCTGATGTTTTGGGGTTGCTTTGCTGCGTCTGGCACTGGACTGCTTGACCGTGTGCATGGAATTATGAAGTCAGAAGACTAACAACAATTTTTGCAGCATAATTTAGGGCCCAGTGTGAGAAAGCTGGGTCTACCTCAGAGGTCATGGGTCTTCCAGCAGGACAATGACCCAAAACACACTTCAAAAAGCACTAGAAAATGGTTTGAGAGAAAGCACTGGAGACTTCTAAGGTGGCCAGCAATGAGTCCAGACCTGAATCCCATAGAACACCTGTGGAGAGATCTAAAAATGGCAGTTTGGAGAAGGTACCCTTCAAATATCAGGGACCTGGAGTAGTTTGCCAAAGAAGAATGGTCTAAAATTCCAGCAGAGCATTGTAAGAAACTCATTGATGGTTACCGGAAGCGGTTGGTCGCAGTTATTTTGGCTAAAGGTTGTGCAACCAAGTATTAGGCTGAGGGTGCCAATACTTTTGTCCAGCCCATTTTTGGAGTTTTGTGTGAAATGATCAATGTTTTGCTTTTTGCTTCATTCTCTTTTGTGTTTTTTCATTTAAGACAAATTAATTGAAGATAATAATACCAAAGAATTTGTGTTTGCAATCATTTTCAGGAAGAAACTGAATATTATCTGACAGAATTGCAGGGGTGTCAATACTTTTGGCCATGACTGTAAGCCCTGTCCCATGCATCCATGCTATGCAACTCTACTATTTGGGTCAACTGATGCCATTTTTCCTGGTGTCTTCCCCTAATTTGATGAATTTGGGAAGCTTTTTGCCCTCCTTATCATGTTGTCTATGCTTTTAATTTTGCCTCCCATTGAATTCAATGGGGTTAGGGTGTGTTCGATGAACTGTTTGGCGAACATGTTGGGCAAATATCTGGACGTTCGCCTAACTGTACCTTGAAAGGTTTACTCATCTTTACTCTGGAGGAGATGCAGAGAACCACAGCTCAGGTGGAAGAATCTGTCCACAGAACAGCTATTAGGCTGGTTTCACATTTGCGTTTTTTTTCGCGGTAATTTAGCGCTAAATAGCGCATGCGTTTTTTTTTCCTATACTTTGCATGGGATGCGCTTATGTGCGCATACACATGCGTTTGTACGCGTTTTACCGCGCATGCGTTTTTTTGCGGTATGCGCTCGGGCGCACAAAATGCAACTTGTTGCATTTTTTGTGCGTCCGATTTGCCTCAAAAAAACGCATGCGCGCGCAATGCGTTTTTTTACAGCAAGACACCCATTATAAGTCTATGGTGAGCATATGTGCGCATTGGCATGCTTATGTATGCGTTTTTTTGCACATGCGTTTTTTTTTTTACCATTAGTTTAGACAATGGAATTTAGGGGTTTGGGTAAAGTTAGGGTTAGTTAAGGGGGTTTAGGGTTAGGGTTAGGGTTAGGGTTAGGGTCAGGGTTAGGGTTAGGGTTAGGGTCAGGGTTAGGGTTAAGTATGGTTTGGTTAAGGGTTAGGGTCAGGGTTAGGGTTAGGGTTAGGGTCAGGGTTAGGGTTAAGTATGGTTTGGTTAAGGGTTAGGGTCAGGGTTAGGGTTAGGGTCAGGGTTAGGGTCAGGGTTAGGGTCAGGGTTAGGGTTAAGTATGGTTTGGTTAAGGGTTAGGGTCAGGGTTAGGGTTAGGGTTAGGGTCAGGGTTAGGGTTAGGGTTAGGGTCAGGGTTAGGGTTAGGGTTAAGGTTAGTTAGGGTTTGGGTTAGGGTTAAGTATGGTTTGGTTAAGGGTTAGGGTCAGGGTTAGGGTTAAGTATGGTTTGGTTAAGGGTCAGGGTTAGGGTTAGGGTTAAGTATGGTTTGGTTAAGGGTTAGGGTTAGGGTTAGGGTCAGGGTTAGGGTTAGGGTTAGGGTCAGGGTTAGGGTTAGTAAAGTCATGGTTTGGGTTAGTGTGAGGGGCCACCTAATGTTGGAAAAAAACGCAAACGTGGTAAAAACGCACTAAAAACGCATACAAACGCATAAAAACGCTGCGTTTTTTTCATGCATGCTCATAAAAATGCTTGAAAAAAACGCAGCAGTTGTATGCTTTTGTATGCTTTTTTCAATGCGTTTTTTTGCGGGAAAAACGCGCTGCAAAAAAAAGCAAGTGTGAAACAGGCCTTAGTCAGATATTTCACAAATATGGCTTTTATGGAAGAGTGGTAATAAGAAAGCCATGTTTGAAAGAAAGAATATATGATGAATGACACTGGAGAAACCACAGAGATCCCACCATTTCCACCAATATATGATGAAATGCACCTGCAGCCCCGCCTAATGTCAGTATTATGTCCAAGGGATCACACAGTGCAGTCTCCTCACTTCCACCATGACGTTCTAAACCTCCTGGGAATCCGTAAGGTCATTATTGGCACAGTTTTACACAGACATGCACTGTCCACACAGGCACATGGAGTCATGGGGAGTGAGAGATGGTGGCCCATGCATCTGCTGGCGTGGCACAACACTCTCTCAAAACCCTGACAGACTAAGGGGCCCATTTCACTAGCACTAGTGAAACCATCCAGACCAGTAAGACTGACACCATATCCTTGTTAGAAATAAGCCTGGCTTGTTAATGGGATTAAATTGTGCAGAAAACCAGCCTCAGTAGCATGTGAAGTTAAACTGAGAACATGGATATATGGATTTGTGGAGAGAGATAAAAGAACAGATAAAGATTGAACTATATATTTAATCTCCTTAAGTGCACACTAGACATAACCAGATATGCAAATACAGTTGTTAGTACACAAGGTATAAGCAGATGAAACACATAATCCTAAAAACACCATGCTGTGTGGATTCTTTTCTGTGAGGAACAGGGAAGTTGGTCAGAATTGATGGAAAAGCTGGAAACTAGTTGCCAGATTTACCTTGCATGAGGACAATAACCTTAAACATACTGCCAGAGGTACAATGAAGTGATTTAGATCAAAGTATATTCATATGTTTGAATATCCCAGTCACAGTTCAGACCTAAATCTCATTGAGAATCTGTGGCAAGACTTGAGAATTTCTGCTCACAGATGCTCTCCATTCAATCTCACTGAGCTAGAACTGCTTTGCGAAGAATTATAGGCAAAAATTTCAGCCTCTAGATGTCCAAGTATTAACTGCAGCGAAACATGGTCCTACAAGGTATTGACTCGAGTGGGGATTAAATAGAAATGCACAACACAATTTTCAGATTTATATTTTTAAAATATTTAGAAAACCATGTATCATTTATTTTACCCTTCAGGATTCAAGGGGTACCGTTTCAATTTGTGGAGAGCTACATGTCAAGCCTGACATGCCGAGGTGAGGAGACTTTTAAGCCATAATGCTCCTCTGGGAAATATGCAAATTGTCTCTTCAGAGAGGAAGAGGACTAGAACTCTAGTGCCACCTATAGGAAGAAGGAATCTTAAAAGTCATTATCGACCCTTTAACAAGCCTTGACGCATGACTTAGGATAAAAGCCAAAACCAAAAGGTCGATCTTTTACACTTCACTAATACTTACTACTTTTTGTTGGTATATCATATAAAATCCCAACAAAATAAATTTATGTTTGTGAGTGTAACGTGAAAAAATGTGGAATTGTTTACGGAGTTTCAATCATTTTTGAAAGAACTGTATTTCTTGCTTGTTCATCACTGCATTCTAGAATAGAGAATTCATGTTACTCCTATTTAGAAATAAAATGCAATGTCAGATAGCTACTTGTTATCTACTGAATATTGAATTATTAACTACAATAGTATGATTTTATAAAAAAAAAAAATGGCTTTAATATAATCACTATTAATATTCTGAGGAATTGCAGGCTAGCAGTTTGCAGTCAGTTAGACTGCATGGAGCTTAAATGTATGAGCAAAACTATTAATCACTGTGGCAATTTTTTTCAGTTCCTTGTCAAATATAAAGAGAGAGATCCCATTCTCTTCAGGCTGCACAATGCTAACATGTTAATGATGCTAATGATTTGTAGCTCAGGATATTGAAGATTGCAGTGAATCCACATTTATTAGAAGAGTAGAAAAAAAGTACATTTTATTTCATAAAGCCATATGTTTCTGGGAATGTAATTTATAGCACATTTTAAAATCTAAAAATATAATTACAGTCTTAATATACTAAGTATGCTAATGCTTCTCTAGAACTTAGTTTTAGTTGCCTAAAGTTTTAATAATAGTTTTGCTATTTTCAGAAAGAGAAAGTCCTGTGAATGACCAGACAATTAATTATTACATTGCTCCTCTGTGGCTGAGCGGAAGCAATGCCTCACCGATCATTGACTGCACTCTGGGATTTGTAGGATTATGCTTGAATTGGAATTATTAGCAGGGGTATATACCAAAGATAGGATGTATATTTTGTAGCAGATTGGTACGGACCAGTTTTAAATAAAACTTAACTTTTAATGTAGCTTTAAAAACATATAACAACAAAAAGTGCCATACAAAGTGCTCGTGCTGAAGTGATTATAAAATGATTCAATGCCGCCTGAAATCACCCATATGGAACAATGGGGCACTCATTATATCATTATAAATTAGGAAGAGTGGTCTATGGCCCCACATATAAATTGTCCTTATATGGTTAATACTATTCTCTAGGCTCTATAACAGTCCATATAGGACATGAATATAAACAGAAAAGTGAGCCACTGTACATACATCAGACACCCTCAGAGAGGAAATGTATAGAGTCTCCTTTAGATTACTGACCACAAATCACCTCTCTAGAGTGTGAATAGATCATAATGTACTTATCTCAGATAACGTTGTTTTCAATGACGGTACCCAAATACTGCTCACAGCTAGGGGGCTCCACATATCAGCGCATCGCTGGGAAGCTCGATTCCCTCTATATGTCTCCCAACGCGTTTCATCTACCACAAATTCATCAGGGGAGTAGTGGCATATAGTCCAGTGGCATTGCGCGCCATATCGCGCTCTCGTTATCTTTTAAATACTTTCAGAAGTCCCGCGGTCTATCCCCACTTCCGGACGCCGGGGTTGGCACTTCCGGTTTCCATCTTGTTCAGGCCCCTAGACTCCTCTCCTGCCCCACTTCCTGGGCATGTCTAAGGGACGAAACGTCACATCCGGTGACGCGTATTGACCAGATCATATGCCCCACTTCCTGGGTTCGTCTGGACGTCAATAGCGTCACATCCGGTAAAAACAGCGATGTAAACACATCGCGTTCATCTGACTCGCCCGTGCCCATAGCAACCAGCCGCTATTGTACATGTCTATCTAGCGTTAGGCATCTCCTTCTAGAGAGTAGGGCTCGGGCTAAAAAAGAAAATTATACAACTATTCCCATTTAGATAACACTAGTATCAATGCATTAGAGACGTGTATAATAACAAGAGATCAGCAAAAACCATTTTTTATTTTTTGCTGATAACTAGTGTTGAGCATTCCGATACCGCAAGTATCGGGTATCGGCCGATACTTGCTGTATCGGAATTCCGATACCGACTTCCGATATTTTTTCAATATCGGAATTCGGCATCGGAATCGGAAGTTCAAAGTTGATTGACAGACTGACGTCATCATGATGCGCGGTGTGTGCGCATCATGATGCGCCGTCATTTCGGGCCTTCCGGGGGTCTCTGCCGGCCTGCCGGGGGGCTGTGCACCCTGTGGGGGTCTGTGCCGGCCTGCCGGGGGGCTGTGCCGGCCTGCCGGGGGGCTGTGCAGGCTCCGGGGGGCTGTGCCGGCCTGCCGGGGGGCTGTGCCGGCCTGCCGGGGGGATGTGCAGGCTCCGGGGGGCTGTGCCGGCCTGCCGGTGGTCTGTGCAGGCTTCGGGGGTCTGTGCAGGCATCGTCCGATGGGACTACAAGTCCCATCGGGCGATGCCTGCTACCATGACAGTGATTGACACATTAGCCAATGATGGGACAGTAGTAGTCCCATCATCCGGCTAATGTGTTAAATGTTAAAAAAAAAAAAAAAAAATACTACATACATACTACATGCATGCTGCATACATACTACATGCTACATACATACTACATACATGCTACATACATACTGCATGCTACATACATACTACATACATACTACATGCATGCTACATACATACTACATGCTACATATATACTACATACATACTACATACATGCTACATACATGCTACATACATGCTACATGCATGCTACATACATACTGCATGCTACATACATACTACATATATACTACATGCATGCTACATACATACTACATACATGCTACATACATGCTACATACATACTGCATGCTACATACATACTACATATATACTACATGCATGCTACATACATACTACATGCTACATACATACCACATATATACTACATGCATGCTACATACATACTACATGCTACATACATACCACATACATACTACATGCATGCTACATGCTACATACATACTACATATATACTACATGCATGCTACATACATACTACATGCTACATACATACCACATACATACTACATGCATGCTACATGCTACATACATACTACATATATACTACATGCATGCTACATACATACTACATATATACTACATGCATGCTACATACATACTGCATGCTACATGCATGCTACATACATACTACATACATACTACATACATACCACATATATACTACATACATACAATACATTCATACAATACATACATAGACATACAGTACATATAACATAGAGTAACATACTTACCAATACTTGTCACATTGTTCCCCGAAGCCATTGTCGTCTACGGAATAAATATTAACATAACAAACCACAAAAATACTCACCCACGATCCGAAGCAGTCCACGAGTGTGTCCCACGACGATCTTGGGTAGAGAACTGCAGCATCAGATGATGCTGCCGTTCTCTACGGGCTGCAGGAATCCAATGACGGAAGGTAGGTATCCTTCCGCACTGTATTCCTCCGCCACTTAAAAAAAAAAAGTCCCTAGTCTCACTTTATGCCATTGCTGTGTGGGAAATTCCCACGCAGCAATGGCATAAAGTGAGACTAGGGACTTTTTTTTTTTTTTAAGTGGCGGAGGAATACAGTGCGGAAGGATACCTACCTTCCGTCATTGGATTCCTGCAGCCCGTAGAGAACGGCAGCATCATCTGATGCTGCAGTTCTCTACCCAAGATCGTCGTGGGACACACTCGTGGACTGCTTCGGATCGTGGGTGAGTATTTTTGTGGTTTGTTATGTTAATATTTATTCCGTAGACGACAATGGCTTCGGGGAACAATGTGACAAGTATTGGTAAGTATGTTACTCTATGTTATATGTACTGTATGTCTATGTATGTATTGTATGAATGTATTGTATGTATGTAGTATATATGTGGTATGTATGTAGTATGTATGTAGCATGCATGTAGCATGCAGTATGTATGTAGCATGCATGTAGTATATATGTAGTATGTATGTAGCATGCATGTAGTATATATGTAGTATGTATGTAGCATGTAGCATGCATGTAGTATGTATGTAGCATGCATGTAGTATATATGTAGTATGTATGTAGCATGCATGTAGTATATATGTAGTATGTATGTAGCATGCATGTAGTATATATGTAGTATGTATGTAGCATGTAGCATGCATGTAGTATGTATGTGGTATGTATGTAGCATGTAGTATGTATGTAGCATGCATGTAGTATATGTGGTATGTATGTAGCATGTAGTATGTATGTAGCATGCAGTATGTATGTAGCATGCATGTAGTATGTATGTAGCATGTAGTATGTATGTAGCATGCATGTAGTATGTATGTAGCATGTAGTATGTATGTAGCATGCATGTAGTATATATGTAGTATGTATGTAGTATATATGTAGTATGTATGTTGCATGTAGTATTTATGTAGCATGTATGTAGTATGTAGTATGAATGTAGCATGTATGTAGTATGCATGTTGTATGTATGTAGCATGTAATTTTTTTTTTTTTTTTACATTTAACACATTAGCCGGATGATGGGACTACTACTGTCCCATCATTGGCTAATGTGTCAATCACTGTCATGGTAGCAGGCATCGCCCGATGGGACTTGTAGTCCCATCGGACGATGCCTGCACAGCCCCCCGGCAGGCCGGCACAGCCCCCCGGCAGGCCGGCACAGCCCCCCGGAGCCTGCACAGCCCCCCGGCAGGCCGGCACAGCCCCCCGGCAGGCCGGCACAGCCCACCGGAGCCTGCACAACCCCCCGGCAGGCCGGCTCAGCCCCCCGGCAGGCCGGCACAGACCACCGGAGCCTGCACAGACCCCCTGGCAGGCCGGCACAGCCCCCCGAAAGGCCCGTACAGACCCCAGAGAGGCTGTACAAGGGCAGGAAAGGGTTTTTCTTATTCCGATACCGGAAGTCCCATAGACTTGAATGGGACTTCCGGTATCGGAATCGGCGATACCGATACTTTTTTTAAAGATCGGCCGATACCATCCGATACGATACTTTGAAGTATCGGACGGTATCGCTCAACTCTACTGATAACCCAAACAAGGGACATTTTCAGTGCATTCCTAAGTCCAAAAAACAATTTTTACACCATATTCAGGATACAAAACATATGATTAAAATTTCAGAAAAAATAGTCAATTGATCAATAGATGTTGCATGGTAAATACTGGACACCACGGAACTTTTTAGGGAAGGATAGAGAAGGGTGCTCACTAGAACTTACCCTATTATACCCTCTCTATATGTCACCTACCTAGCGCAGAGGTTGGCACCCTAATTCCTGCGCAAATGGCGCCCCCACTCGACGGCGGCTCTCCCTATACTTTGATGGCCCTATTAAAGTACTCCCTACAAGAAGGAAGAATAGGTGAGGAGTTCATTAAGTCCCTTGGGATGTACTGTTCGTAGTGAGAAAATCCAGAAGGTTTCTCTCTGGAGGATTCGCTTATCCCAATCACCTCCTCTTTGATTTTTTGGGACTTTTTCAATGCCTATGAAACTGACAGCCTTAACATCCCCATTGTGGGCCTGGTTGATGTGATTCGCCACTGGTGTATCTCATTTGTTTATGATATCCCTATGATGCTCTCCCACTCTCACTCTGAACTCTCTCTTGGTTTTGCCAACGTATTCTAAACTACATCTACAGGTAATCTTGTACACAACTCCAACCAATCTACAATTAATAAACTGTTGTATGGGAAAAGTTCTTCTTGTGACACTACTGCGAAAATTAGTGTCCTGTGTGATTGATGCACAGTATTTGCAGTTGCCACACTTAAAACACCCTTTGGGTTGGGTACCCAGCCAAGTAGATCTAATGTTAGTGTTTGAGGAAAAATGGCTACGGACTAGTCTATCCTTGATAGAACGACCTTTTCTGAACGTAATTTGTGGGGTACCAGGTAAAATTCCTAGAAGGTCTTGATCCATGAGGAGAATTGGCCAATGCCGTTTCATAATTTCCCTCAAGTCATTGGATCCATTAGAATATTTTGTTATAAATCTGATCGTTCCTTCATCTGTGTTTTTCTGTTTTGGAATTAATAGCTCTTTTCTATCTTTGACTACAGTAGTCTTGAATGCCTCCTTGAGGATATCATCAGGATATCCACGCTCCAAAAACCGAGATCTGAAGTCATCGGCTTGTTCTCTGAAATCTCTGTGATTAGAGCAGTTTCTTTTCATTCGTAGGTATTGTCCCTTTGGAATGCCTCTTCTAAGGGGGGCTGGGTGACTAGAATCCCATCTCAGCAGAGAATTTGAGGAGGTGGGTTTTCTGTAGGTTTTACTTATCAACCGACCATTCTCTCCTCTTTCAATGCTGATGTCTAGGAATGATAGTTTATGTCTATCCGCCTCAAAGGTAAATTGAAGGCCCAGATCGTTCTTGTTCAAACTTTTTACAAAATTACCAAACCCCTCCTTATCTCCTTTCCAAATTATGAACACATCGTCGATGTAGCGGAGCCAGAGCACAATACTCTCCTCCGCCACATCCATGTGCTCTCCAAATACAATGTTTTCCTCCCACCAACCCAGGAGCAAATTTGCATACGATGGCGCACATGGGCTACCCATCGCAGTGCCCCTGAGCTGGTGGAAGTACTCTCCATTGAATAGGAAAAAATTCCTAGTGAGGCAAAATTCAAGGGCCTTAATGACAAACTGATTGTGTTCAGAGAACTGGATACCCCTGGTTTTTAGATAGTAGTCCGCAGCCATTAGACCTTTGATATGGGGGATGGATGAATATAAGGCCTCTACATCGATTGAACCCAATATCATATTGGTGTCCAAATCGATGTTGTCAAGTTTCACCAAAAGATCCGTGGTGTCCCGGATGTATGAACTTAGGGAAATGACAAATGGTCTAAGGATTTGGTCTACATATAATCCTAGATTTTGTGTTAGACTCCCGATCCCAGAGACGATGGGTCTTCCCTTTAGAGGGACCAGACCCTTATGCACTTTTGGTAAGGCATAAAAGGTAGCAACAACAGGATGCGTTGGTGTCAAAAATTCCTTTTCGTTTTTATCAATAATTTTAGAATGAAAGGCTCCATCAATTAATCCTTTCAATTCTTTCACAAAGGATTCTGTGGGATTACTCTTAAGCCTTTCATAACCCATGGATCTCTGTAACAGGGAGTAACAGAGTGTTTTTTATTGGACCACGTCCATCACCACTATGTTACCCCCTTTGTCCGATGGTTTTATTATTCTAGATTTGTCCCTTTCTAGATCCAACAACCCATCCATTTCTTTTTTGGAAAGGTTGTGAAATCTACGTTTTTTGATCCTCTCTATTTCCATCAAATCCTTAGAGACTAGGTTCAGAAAGACATCTATAGCACCAGCATCACTGCTGGTAGGTGGCATACGTGTACTCTTAATTTTTAACGCTGTAAAGGGTCCTTTACCTTGTACATTAGGGTCCACATCCCCCAGATGATACAAAAATCTAACATCATTAAACAAATCTTCATTAATCCCCAATTCAGCACAGCTTTTTTTATCAACGTTAATGAAGTGCTTTTTCCACTTTAACTTCCGAACAAATAAATTGAGGTCTTTGGTGGTTTCGAAACATTCAAAGTCAGAGGTAGGCACAAGTGACATGCCTTTACTAAGGACTGCCATCTGTTCACTACTGAGGGATTTTGAGGATAGATTGATAATATGATTATTCAATTGGGGATCCGGTTGTTGAATCTGTTCCTTAGAGGGTAGTTGGAGTCTAAAAAATGCTCCCTCTGTGGTGAGCCTCGACCCACTCCCCTTCCCCCCCCCCCGTGAGCCACCTCTCCCTCTGACTCTTCCTCTACTGTGTTTAAATCTAACCTCGGAATCAGAATATTCTGCCTCCGAGGAAGATATATCAGTATCTTGTGTGCGATTATTTTTGGTCACCGTATAAGCTTTGTTTTCACGGAACTCCTGTAAGTCCCGAATAAAAAACTTGTGTTTCCTCTCCTTTAAATGGTATTGGAATTTCTCTATTATGCCCTGCAGGCTAGACTCTTTTAGGGCAAAATCTGTTTCCGTTGAAAATTTCTTGGTTACCTCAATCTGTTCCCTGAGGCGTTCGTTAATGTTGTTTAACATGGATTTCTCCTCATCGAGGAGTATCTTCATCAGCCTCAGTGAACTATCCGTTGCCTCTTTTTCAAGTCTAGCCAGCAGGGCTGAGTTTCTATACCTGTAACCGAAATTCACGGAAATCCTGAGATGCCGGGGTACTATCCCTGCTTTAATATAGCTCTCCAGGCTTTGCACCTCCCACCAGGATGTGATCTGTTCTTTATATACCTTAGTCAATTCCTTGAATGCTGCGCTGAACGATGGTATATATTTTTTCTGAGTAAAGTTACCATCTGAAAATACGTCTTTTGCTTCATTTACCCATTGATTGGTGTCTATTCCTATGGACAGGAATCCTGCCATGTCCTGATATATCAAAATTATTAGCAGGGGTATATACCAAAGATAGGATGTATATTTTGTAGCAGATTGGTACGGACCAGTTTTAAATAAAACTTAACTTTTAATGTAGCTTTAAAAACATATAACAACAAAAAGTGCCATACAAAGCGCTCGTGCTGAAGTGATTATAAAATGATTCAATGCCGCCTGAAATCACCCATATGGAACAATGGGGCACTCATTATATCATTATAAATTAGGAAGAGTGGTCTATGGCCCCACATATAAATTGTCCTTATATGGTTAATACTATTCTCTAGGCTCTATAACAGTCCATATAGGACATGAATATAAACAGAAAAGTGAGCCACTGTACATACATCAGACACCCTCAGAGAGGAAATGTATAGAGTCTCCTTTAGATTACTGACCACAAATCACCTCTCTAGAGTGTGAATAGATCATAATGTACTTATCTCAGATAACGTTGTTTTCAATGACGGTACCCAAATACTGCTCACAGCTAGGGGGCTCCACATATCAGCGCATCGCTGGGAAGCTCGATTCCCTCTATATGTCTCCCAACGCGTTTCATCTACCACAAATTCATCAGGGGAGTAGTGGCATATAGTCCAGTGGCATTGCGCGCCATATCGTGCTCTCGTTATCTTTTAAATACTTTCAGAAGTCCCGCGGTCTATCCCCACTTCCGGACGCCGGGGTTGGCACTTCCGGTTTCCATCTTGTTCAGACTCCTCTCCTGCCCCACTTCCTGGGCATGTCTAAGGGACGAAACGTCACATCCAGTGACGCGTATTGACCAGATCATATGCCCCACTTCCCGGGTTCGTCTGGACGTCAATAGCGTCACATCCGGTAAAAACAGCGATGTAAACACATCGCGTTCATGTGACTCGCCCGTGCCCATAGCAACCAGCCGCTATTGTACATGTCTATCTAGCGTTAGGCATCTCCTTCTAGAGAGTAGGGCTCGGGCTAAAAAAGAAAATTATACAACTATTCCCATTTAGATAACAAATTATGAAACGGCATTGGCCAATTCTCCTCATGGATCAAGACCTTCTAGGAATTTTACCTGGTACCCCACAAATTACGTTCAGAAAAGGTCGTTCTATCAAGGATAGACTAGTCCGTAGCCATTTTTCCTCAAACACTAACATTAGATCTACTTGGCTGGGTACCCAACCCAAAGGGTGTTTTAAGTGTGGCAACTGCAAATACTGTGCATCAATCACACAGGACACTAATTTTCGCAGTAGTGTCACAAGAAGAACTTTTCCCATACAACAGTTTATTAATTGTAGATTGGTTGGAGTTGTGTACAAGATTACCTGTAGATGTAGTTTAGAATACGTTGGCAAAACCAAGAGAGAGTTCAGAGTGAGAGTGGGAGAGCATCATAGGGATATCATAAACAAACGAGATACACCAGTGGCGAATCACATCAACCAGGCCCACAATGGGGATGTTAAGGCTGTCAGTTTCATAGGCATTGAAAAAGTCCCAAAAAATCAAAGAGGAGGTGATTGGGATAAGCGAATCCTCCAGAGAGAAACCTTCTGGATTTTCTCACTACGAACAGTACATCCCAAGGGACTTAATGAACTCCTCACCTATTCTTCCTTCTTGTAGGGAGTACTTTAATAGGGCCATCAAAGTATAGGGAGAGCCGCCGTCGAGTGGGGGCGCCATTTGCGCAGGAATTAGGGTGCCAACCTCTGCGCTAGGTAGGTGACATATAGAGAGGGTATAATAGGGTAAGTTCTAGTGAGCACCCTTCTCTATCCTTCCCTAAAAAGTTCCGTGGTGTCCAGTATTTACCATGCAACATCTATTGATCAATTGACTATTTTTTCTGAAATTTTAATCATACGTTTTGTATCCTGAATATGGTGTAAAAATTGTTTTTTGGACTTAGGAATGCACTGAAAATGTCCCTTGTTTGGGTTATCAGCAAAAAATAAAAAATGGTTTTTGCTGATCTCTTGTTATTATACACGTCTCTAATGCATTGATACTAGTGTTATCTAAATGGGAATAGTTGTATAATTTTCTTTTTTAGCCCGAGCCCTACTCTCTAGAAGGAGATGCCTAACGCTAGATAGACATGTACAATAGCGGCTGGTTGCTATGGGCACGGGCGAGTCACATGAACGCGATGTGTTTACATCGCTGTTTTTACCGGATGTGACGCTATTGACGTCCAGACGAACCCAGGAAGTGGGGCATATGATCTGGTCAATACGCGTCACCGGATGTGACGTTTCGTCCCTTAGACATGCCCAGGAAGTGGGGCAGGAGAGGAGTCTAGGGGCCTGAACAAGATGGAAACCGGAAGTGCCAACCCCGGCGTCCGGAAGTGGGGATAGACCGCGGGACTTCTGAAAGTATTTAAAAGATAACGAGAGCGCGATATGGCGCGCAATGCCACTGGACTATATGCCACTACTCCCCTGATGAATTTGTGGTAGATGAAACGCGTTGGGAGACATATAGAGGGAATCGAGCTTCCCAGCGATGCGCTGATATGTGGAGCCCCCTAGCTGTGAGCAGTATTTGGGTACCGTCATTGAAAACAACGTTATCTGAGATAAGTACATTATGATCTATTCACACTCTAGAGAGGTGATTTGTGGTCAGTAATCTAAAGGAGACTCTATACATTTCCTCTCTGAGGGTGTCTGATGTATGTACAGTGGCTCACTTTTCTGTTTATATTCATGTCCTATATGGACTGTTATAGAGCCTAGAGAATAGTATTAACCATATAAGGACAATTTATATGTGGGGCCATAGACCACTCTTCCTAATTTATAATGATATAATGAGTGCCCCATTGTTCCATATGGGTGATTTCAGGCGGCATTGAATCATTTTATAATCACTTCAGCACGAGCACTTTGTATGGCACTTTTTGTTGTTATATGTTTTTAAAGCTACATTAAAAGTTAAGTTTTATTTAAAACTGGTCCGTACCAATCTGCTACAAAATATGCTTGAATTGGACCCTGAATTGGATCTGGCCTTGGCTAACACAACTTTTTGTACAGTTTATCGCACTTTCAGTCATCTATTGTCAGCATTACAAACTGTCTTTTTCTTCGCATTTGTAGGGTCGGTGAACGAGCTGGGGGGTGGTCCCTCTTCTTACCGCGCAGAGATGTAACAGAGGCAATGGAGGCAGATGTAGGGTACAACAGGTCCAAGCTTTATTCTCTGGCCGTCCACTTGACAGCCTCCAGAGTACACCGCACTTCCAAGCAATACACTTTACTTCACTTCCCTTGTTGGACCTCCGTTTCCAGAGCCGTTTCCTGCACACCGTACTTTGCACTAGGGATGTGTATGCGTACACCGTCCCCTCTTCTCTCGTCGACGCTCCTGACAGGTCAGTCACTGTGGCCGCCTTAGGCCCGTAAACTAACAGCGATTCTACTGTTCAGTCGTCGTGTCAAATACGGTGTCTTACACCCAGTGCCTCGTCCCTTCTGTGGTTCTTTCTGTCAGGACCACCCCCCTGGCGTTCTCTCTCCTCAGTCCCCCTGGTTTAGATTCTCCTCACAGTGCACAGACTGTCGCAGTCCTCCTGTCACTGGAGCTCCCCCTGGGGACTGGAACCTTCTGGAACCCTCCCTCAGTATTTATAGCTCTCCCGGTGCCCTGTCACTGTAACCCCGCCCCCCATGACCAACGGTTTCTAAAGCCCTAAGCTGTTGTCAAGTCCTTTGCTCACACTCCTCCCTGCCATCTAATGGTCAACCCAAGGTACTGCACGTCCACTACACTTTCCTAGCTGTTTCCCCACTGTAATAACTGACACCTACCTACACTGTGCAAACCTTTCCTTCTTCACTCTTACTAGTCCGTCCGTTTGTCAGGTCACCTTCCCTAAACATTGTTTAACACCTTAACCCTCAGAGCTTTTTTGCATTTTTGTTTTTCACTCCCCTCCTTCCCAGAGCCATAACTTTTTTATTTTTCTGTCAATATGGCCATATGAGGGCTTATTTTTTGCAGGACAAGTTGTAACTTTGAGTGACACCATTCGTTTTACCATGTCATGTACTAGAAAAATTTCAAGTGCAGTGAAATTGCAAAAAAATACAATCCCACTGTTGTTTTTTGCTGGGCTTTTTTGTTAGGTTCACTAAATGCTAAAACTGACCTGCCATTATGATTCTCCAGGTCATTATGAGTTTGTATGCTTAAGAACTTATTTATTAGATGAAGAAATTCCAGAAAAATTAGATGTTTCGGTCAAAACCTGACACACACAGCGCTTCCTGTCTTAGCAGTGGACACTGCAGACCCTCACACAGTGTGATGCCACAAAGATCTCCTCTATCCTGCGACTGATGAAGGTCAGGTATTGACTGAAATGTCTCATTTTTCTGGAATTTCTTCATCCAATAAATAAGTTCTTAAACACACTTATAGGAGTGCCAAGTATTTCTACATCACAGCTGATGGATTTGGTGATCCTACTTGGGCACCACCAGAATTCCAGAAGTGCTGTGTTTTCCTAATTACATTATTAAAAGTTCGTAGACACCAAACATGTAAACATGCCTTAGTTCTTTTTTATCTAAGTGGCGAAAAAAAATTACAAACTTTGCTAAAAAAAATTGTGCCATTTTCCAATACCCATAGGGTCTCCATTTTTCATGATCTCGAGTTTGGTGAGGGCTTATTTTTTTCATGTGCTTAGCTGATTTTTCTTAATGATACCATCTCAGACAGATGTCTGTCCAACCTCTGTTTTAAGACTTCCATTGAAAGAGACCTCTTGTGGCAGCCTGTTCCACTCATTGGTCACCCTCACTGTCAAAAAGTTTTTTCTAATATCTAATCTGTATCGTCTCCCTTTCAGTTTCATTCCATTGCTTCTCATGTTTCTGTGTGCAAATGAAAATCGTGATGATCCTTCTTCAATGTGACATTCCTTCAGATATTTTTAGACCACTATTAAGTCTCCTCTTTTAGAGGGTAATTGTTATTTATTAACTGTTTTGAGAGCTATGGCTGAATTAAAGGGATAATCATTAAAAGTTTGAAATTTTTTTGCCACTTTTCTTTAATATTTGCATAATTTTATTGGCATAAAATTTACCATTATCATCAAATACAAGGTGTCATAAAAAAGAATCTCAGAATCACTGGGATATGTTGAAACATTACAAAGTTTTGCCACATAAAGTGACACATGTCAAATTTGAAAAAAAATTGGTCTGGTCACTAAGGGATTAAAACTGAGTATATTTTTTAAATTAACCCCTTCCTGACATCAGACGTACTATCCCGTCCATGGGACCCGGGCCCCTATGCCCATGGACGGGACAGTACGTCTAGCGCGATCAGCGGCGCCCACGTGGTGGGCGCCGCTGATCGCGGCCGGGTGTCAGCTAATTATCACAGCTGACACCCGGCACAATGTGTCAGGGGCGGTCACGGACCGCCCCGACACGTTAACCCCTTGCACACCACGATCAAACATGACTGCGATGTACCGGGGGTTAAAGGGAAGCATCGGCAGGAAGGGGGCTACCTCCGTGCTTCCCTGAGCCCCCCACAGCAGCACAATGTGCAGCGCTGCTGCGGGGGACTTCTTCCATACCAGCCCCCGGATCAAGATGGTGATGGGGGCCTGTATGGAGCTGACTTCCTCACTGTCTGCAAAGCGCAGGCATGAGGAAATCTGCAGTAGTGCCTATGACAGATCGCTGATCTGTCACAGTGATCTGTGATGTGACAGATCAGCGATCTGTCGCAGGACAGTGATGTCCCACCTGGGACTATGTAATAAAGTTAAAAAAAAAAAGTGTAAAAATAATTTTAAAAAAATCGCCAAATAAATTAGAGAAAAAAAAAATATTCCCCCAATAAATCCATTTTTTGGAAATAAAAAAAAACAAACAATAAAAGTACACATATTAGGTATCGATGCGTCCGTAACGACCTGCCCTATAAAACTGTCCCATTAGTTAACCCCTTTAGCGAACCCCTTAACAATTAAAAATAAAAAACAAAGCAAAAAATAATGATTTATTATCATACCGCTAAACAAAAAGTGCAATAACGCGCGATCAAAAAGACAAATATAAATATCCATGGTACCGCTGAAAACGTCATCTTGTCCCGCAAAAAACGAGCTGCCACACAGCATCATTAGAGAAAGAATAAAAAAGTTATAGCTCGCAGAATAAAGCGATGCAAAAATAATTATTTTTTATATAAAATAGTTTTCATTGCATAAAAACGCCAAAACATAAAAAAACGACCTAAATGAGGTATCGCTGTAACCGTACTGACCCGAAGAATAAAACCGCTTTATCAATTTTACCACACGCGGAATGGTGTAAGCGCACCCCCCCAAAAGAAATTCATGAAACTCTGGTTTTTGTTCATTCTGCGTCCCAAAAATCGGAATAAAAAGCGATAAAAAATGTCACATGCCCGAAAATGGTATCAATAAAAACGTCAACTCGTCCCACAAAGAATAAGACCTCACATGACTCGGTGGGTCAAAATATGGGAAAATTATAGCTCTCAATATGTGGTGATGCAAAAACTATTTTTACAATAAAAAGAGTCTTTTAGCGTGTGACAGCTGCCAAACATAAAAACCGCCATAAATAGTAAATCAAACCCCCCGCTATCACCCCCTTAGTTAGGGAAAATAATAAATTTAAAAGAAAATGTATTTATTTCCATTTTCCCATTAGGGTTAGGGCTAGGGTTAGTGCCAGGGTTAGGGTTAGGGCTAGGGTTAGGGCCAGGGCTAGGGTTAGGGCTAGGGTTAGGGTTAGGGCTAGGGTTAGAGCTAGGGTTATGGCTGAGATTAGGGTTAGGGTTAGGGCTGAGATTAGGGTTAGGGGTGTGTTGGCATTAGGGTTGGAGTTAGAATTGGGGGTTTCCACTGTTTGGGCACATCAGGTGCTCTCCAAACGCAACATGCGTCTGATCTCAATTCCAGGCAATTCTGAGCTGAAAAAGTCAAATGGTGCTCCTTCCCTTCCAAGCTCTGCCATGCGCCCAAACAGTGTTTTACCCCCACATATAGGGTATCAGCCTACTCAGGACAAATTGCAAAACAACTTTTGGATTCCAATTTCTCCTGTTACCCTTAGGAAAATAAAAAATTGGGGGCAAAAATATCATTTTTATGGAAAAAAATGATTGTTTTATTTTCAGGCCCGGGCGTTATAAACTTCTGTGAAGCACTTGGGGGTTCAAAGTGCTCACCACACATCTAGATAAGTTCCGTGGGGGGTCTAGTTTCCAAAATGGGGTCACTTGTGGAGAGTTTCAATAGTTTAGGTAGATCAGGGGCTCTCCAAACGCACATGACACCCGCAGACCATTCTATCAAAGTCTGTATTCCAAAACGTCACTACTTCCCTTCCGAGCCCCGACGTGTGCCCATACAATAGTTTTCTCCCATATATGGGGTATCAGTGTACTCAGGACAAATTGGACAACAACTTTTGGGGTTCAATTTCTCCTGTTACCCTTGGAAAAATAAAAAAATTGGGGACTAATTGATCATGTTTGTGGAAAAAATAAGATTTTTTTATTTTCATGCCCGGGCATTATAAACTTCTATGAAGCCCTTGTGGGTTCAAAGTGCTCACCACACATCTAGATAAGTTCCTTAGGGGGTCTAGTTTCCAAAATGGGGTCATTTGTGGGGGGTTTCCACTGTTTAGGTACATTAGGGACTCTCCAAAGGCAACATGACACCCGCAGACCATTCTATCAAAGTCTGCATTCCAAAACGTCACTACTTCCCTTCCGAGCCCCGACGTGTGCCCACACAGTAGTTTTCTTCCACATATGGGGTGTCAGCGTACTCAGAACAAATTGGACAACAACTTTTGGGGTTCAATTTCTCCTGTTACCCTTGGGAAAATAAAAAAATTGGGGACCAATTGATCATGTTTGTGGAAAAAATATGTTTTTTTTATTTTCATGCCCGGGCATTATAAACTTCTGTGAAGCCCTTGGGGGTTCAATGTGCTCACCACACATCTAGATAAGTTCCTTAGGGGGTCTAATTTCCAAAATGGGGTCATTTGTGGGGGGTTTCTATTGTTTAGGTACATTAGGGCCTCTCCAAAGGCAACATGACACCCGCAGACCATTCCATCAAAGTATGCATTCCAAAACGTCACTACTTCCCTTCCGAGCCCCGACGTGTGCCCATATAGTAGTTTTCTCCCACATATGGGGTGTCAGCATACTCACGACAAATTGGACAACAACTTTTGGGGTTCAATTTCTCCTGTTACCCTTGGGAAAATAAAAAAATTAGGGACTAATTGATCATGTTTGTGGAAAAAATACGCTATTTTTATTTTCATGCCCGGGCATTATAAACTTTTGTGAAGCCCATGGGGGTTCAACGTGCTCACCACACATCTAGATAAATTCCTTAGGGGGTCTAGTTTCCAAAATGGGGTCATTTGTGGGGGGTTTCCACTGTTTAGGTACATTAGGGGCTCTCCAAAGGCAACATGACACCCACAGACCATTCCATCAAAGTCTGCATTCCAAAACGTCACTACTTCCCTTCCGAGCCCCAACATGTGCCCATACAGTAGTTTTCTCCCACATATGGGGTAACAGCGTACTCAGGACAAATTGGACAGCAACTTTTGGGGTCCAATTTCTCATGGTACCCTTGGGAAAATTAAAAAATTGGTGACTAATTGATCATGTTTGTGGAAAAAATATGAATTTTTTATTTTCACACCCGGGCGTTATAAACTTCTGTGGAGCACTGGAGGGGTCAAAGTGCTCACCACACATCTAGATAAGTTCCCTTGGGGGTCTAGTTTCCAAAATGGTGTCATTTGTGGGGGGTTTCCACTGTTAGGTACATCAGGGGCTTTCCAAACGCGACATGGTGTCAGATCTCAATTCCAGCCAAAAACGTCAAATGGCGCTGCTTCCCTTCCGAGCTCTGCCATGCGCCCAAATAGTGGTTTACCCCCACATGTGGGGTATCAGCATACTCAGGACAAATTGCACAATAACGTTTAGGGTCCTGTTACCCTTGGGAAAATAAAAATTGGGGGTGAAAAGATCATTTTTGTGGAAAAAATATGATTTTTTAATTGTACCGCTGTACGTTATAAACTTCTGTGAAGCCCTTGTGGGTTAAAAGTTCTCACCACATATCTAGATAAGTTCCTTGGGGGGTCTAGTTTCCAAAATGGGGTCATTTGTGGGGGGTTTCCTCTGTTTAGGTACATCAGGGGCTCTCCAAACGTGACATGGCGTCCGATCTGAATTCCAGCCTATTTTGCATTGAAAAAGTCAAACGGCGCTCCTTCCCTTCTGAGCTCTGACATGCGCCGAAACAGTGGTTCCCCCCCACATATCAGGTATCAGTGTACTCAGGACATATTGCACAATAACTTTTGCAGTCCAATTTCTCCTGTTACCCTTGGTAAAGTAAAAAAAATTGAACCTGAAGTATTTTTTTTGCGAAAAAGTTAGATGTTCATTTTTTTTTTAAATATTCAAAAAATTCCTGTGACGCACCTAAAGGGTTAATAAACTTCTTGAATGTGGTTTTGAGCACCTTAAGGGGTGCAGTTTTTATAATGGTGTCACTTTTGGGTATTTTCTATCATATAGACCCCTCAAAGTGGATTCAAATGTGATGTGGTCCGTAAAAATAAAATGGTGTTGTAAAAATGAGAAATCGCTGGTCAATTTTTAACCCTTATAACTTCCTAACAAAAAAAAATTTTGGTTCCAAAATTGTGCTGATGTAAAGTAAACATGTGGGAAATGTTAGTTATCAAGTTTTTTGTGTGCCGTATCTCTGTGATTTAAGGGCATAAAAATTCAAATTTGGTAAATTGCGAAATTTTCAAAATTTTTGCCAAATTTGTTTTTTCCACAAATAAACGCAAGTTATTTGAATGAAATTTTACCACTAACTTGAAATACAATATGTCACGAGAAAACAGTGTCAGAATCACCAGGATCCATGGAAGCGTTTCAGAGTTATTACCTCATAAAGGGACAGTGGTCAGAATTGTAAAAATTGGCCCCGTCATGAACGTGCAAACCACCCTTGGGGGTGAAGGGGTTAAATACATTTATCTAACTGGGAATTATAGAAGCTAATACTTCTTGTGTGTTCTTCAGCATTTAAATCTGATTGAGTTGCAAGAAATGCTGCCTTGGATAGTTAAGAAGAAGGTGGAATTGTGACTGTATATTCTTAACGATTACTAAGAAGAAGGAGCAAAATCAATATAAATTTACCAGGAATTTATGATGGATGCTCCACAACCGCAACCCTGCTGAGAATAAATATTGGGAAAACACTATATCATGTTGAGAGACTAATATTGGAGTGAATCAGTCATAACCAGTTTTTTGCTCGACCCCTTATTATATAACAATGTTGAACAATTTCTGTTTTACAAAATGCCTTTTGGAGGAAAGTTTTTGCTCTAGTAAGAATTAGCACGGGAAACAAGATTAGGGATCACCTAGTCTTGATTCAGTCTAGATCATAGATTATATGACAACTCATAATGTGAACTAAACTAGGTCAAAGAAGTAGACTATTGACTTCTCTTCCACATTAAGGACCTTAAATTTGGACCTTTGACTTGGGTTTATTGTTCAACATCATATGCAACACTCGTTGATTACACTGTTCTACATATTTTCAAAAATTGTCAAATTCAGTTCTGAAATTAAACATTTCTTAATGGTTTTTACCTCCTCAATTCAAATCTGACAATTACATTTTTTAGTTGCTCTCCTTTTTATGATATCAAAGAGGTTTTCTATTACTGCTACATATAATCTATTTATATAATTGCCTTGTAATGTTTTTATTTCCTGTTCTGTCCAGATGTCACTGTATCCCAGAATTCCAAGAGGAGGAAGTTCACCGACCGCCATATTGAGACACCCAAGTGATGGGTGTCTCAATATGGAAACTGCTGCTGGTTCCAACCTATTGCCTGGTACCACCAGCGGAACATCATCGCACTACACACACACACACTCTATATGCTGTATGCACCAAACACACACACCCACACACTCATAGACACTCACACACCCACACTCAGACTCACACACTCACACACTCACACTTAAACTCACACAATCAAACACTCACACTCACCCTCACACATTCACACTCCCATACTCTCACTCCCACACTCACAGTCACACTCTCACACTCACGCAGCCTCTTGCGCTGTACCACCAGTGGAACAATGTCACACTGTGCCTGTGCAAATTCCACACAGGCGCAGTGAATCATTCGGTTGATCCCGGTGGCAGATTCGCAACGTGTCTACAGGCAGAGGAAGCCGGTCACATTAAAGGGGTTTTCCCATGAACGAAAGTTCATTTTAAAAGTTGTCTGTATCTGACCGTGTACGGAGCATACCACATCTCCTGGGCAGGGGTGGAAGCAAAAGACAATAATGACATTACAGCAGGGGATCACAGAGGATTCATTTTGTGAGGTAAAATATTTTACTGACTGTTTTTAAACAATATTTTACCTCACAAAATGTATCCTCTGCCATCTTCTGCTGTAATCTCAGTATTGTCTTTTGCTTCCTCCCCTGCCCAGGAGCTGTGGTATGTTCTGTACACGGTCAGACACAGGGGTGATAGAGAGAGAGCACAGGGGGAGACAGCTCAAACGGGACAGCACATGAGGGGAGAAAACAGCACAGGAAGGAGAGAGACAGCAGACAAGGAGTATAGAACATGGGGTAGACAGGTCAAAGAAGAGAGCACAGATGGGAGAAGTCAGCATATGGGGAAAGAGAAAGTGAATAGGTGGGTGAGCACATGGGGGGAGAGATACTCAATGCTGCAAAGCCTGCCCCTATCATGACATTACCACCCTCCCAATGTGATAGCATCGGGCCTCCATCTAGTTAATGTATAAAAGTTTCAGTACTTTGAAACATTATTTTTGCAAATATAAAGATGCAGAATATAAATATAAACAATTCAAATAATTAAAACTTGTCACTCTAAACACTATTACAAATTATAAACAGTTTCAGAAATTGCATTACAGAATTTGGTCTTCATTCAGTGACAACTAGTGTTGAGCATTCCGATACCGCAAGTATCAGGTATCGGCCGATATTAGCGGTATCGGAATTCCGATACGGACTTCCGATACTTTTGTCATATCGGATTCCGGAATCGGAATCGGAAGTTCCCATCATGCTATGAGCCTGCTTGCTTTGATTAAGCCAATGGGAATCCTCCGAAGTGTGGGCACATCCTGTTAGGCATGTAGGCATGTTAACTATTGGCATGGCTGTGATTGGCTGCCGAAATGATGTCATGATGCACTATAAAAGCCACCGCAGCCGCCATTTCTGGTCACTCTGCTGTGAATTCAGTTAGGGACAGGCTGCTGTAGAAGACTGTGAGGGACAGTTAGAAATAGCGATTCCACCAAACATCTAGCGCTTTACCCAGGCTACATAAACCACCACTGTAGCCTTCTTTGCCCTAGCAGCAGTGTTCACAGCTGTCTGCAAGGGCTGTGTGAGTGCAGCTCACGCTGTGGAGTGGGTCCTGCAGCCACGTCAGGCTGTAGGCCACCCAGTGTGATCACTGCTGCCTCACACATCTTTTATTTTTTGAGCTGCATTTTTTACATAATTTCAATCTAGTGTGCTTCCATCCGTATCCATATACGTTGGTTGCAAACACTAGTAGTAGACAGCGGAGCCTTTCTGCAGCCTTTCAGTGCTAGTGTCCACTTTGCTGCACTGTTCACGGCTGTCTGAGAGGTCTCTGACTGTGTGTGAGTGCAGCTCACGCTGAGTAGTGTGTCCTGCAGCTACGTCTGGCTGTAGGACGCTCAGCGTGCGTCAGTGCCTCACACATATTTTTATTTGAGTGCAGCTCATTTTTTCTTCTATTAGTGTGCATCCATCCGTCTCCATCTACGGTGGTTGCAAACACTATATAGGAGTACACAGCGGAGCCTTTCTGCAGCCTGTCAGTGCCAGTGCCCACTTAGCTGCACTGTTGACGGCTGTCTGAGAGGTCTCTGACTGTGTGTGAGTGCAGCTCACGCTGAGTAGAGTGTCCTGCAGCTACGTCTGGTTGTAGGACGCTCAACGTGCGTCACTGCCTCACACATATTTGTCTTTGAGTGCAGCTCATTTTTTCTTCTCCTATTAGTGTGCATCCATCCGTATCCATCAACATTGGTTGGTTGCAAACACTATATAGGAGTTGGTAGAGGAGCCTTTTTTTCTGGCTTGTGCCCTGCCGGCGCAGCCAGATTAGTATTACCCAATTTTTTTGGAGCCTCATCTTTTGCATTGTAGGTTACCTGCCTGCATTGTAATAGCTCCAAAAAGTTGGTGATACTATCAGTTTCAATTCTTTGTTCACATACTTTGAGTTTGTTTCCAACAAAGAAACCACAAAAAAAGTTCACCAAACACTACATTTGGAACTTGTGTAGGCCACATCAGCTCCTATTAAAGTGTAGTCCACACACACACACTTCATAAAATTAGTGTTTCTCGTACCTGTAACCAGCTGTTCAGGAATAAGCACACTAAGGCCCCCCTTTGTACTTTTCTGCCTATCTTAAGCAGTCTTGCAAGATGAAGAAGGCAGGGAGTAAGGCGCGTGGGCGTGGAGTTTCAGCAGGGAGAGGACGTGGGGATTCTGCAGGGAGAGGACGTGGGGATTCTACAGGTAGAGGACGTGGGGATTCTGGGCCTGCTGCGGGCACCAGTGGATCAGCATCCCCCAGTTTTAGCAGGCAACAGTCCTTTATGCGCAGCTTTGTAGGACCTCAACGTACCCCACTGCTGCGGGAGGAACAAATTGAAGCCGTTGTCGGATGGATGGCAGCTAACGCATCGACTTCAATTACTTCCGCATCCTCTCAGGGTCAGAGCACCGAAGAGCAACCATCTGTCTCTTCACCACCTGCCAAAGTGCCCAGGCAGTCAGAGAGACATGGACAGGAGCCATCACAGTCTCTACTTCTGTTCTCGGAATCTGTTGGCTTGGAAAGAGGGGGCCAGCCAAGCAGCATTCCTGAATGTGAAGAAGAGGGAGTATGCAGTGATGCGCAACTTCTTTGTCCCTCTGAATCTGAAGAGGCGAGTGGGCCAGTGCCTATGGTCAGCACACCTCAGTATGCATCAGATGATGACGAGACTCAGTTGCCACTTTCTGGTGCATACGGTGCTGGCGAGACAACCCCGGAGAAGCAGCTGTTTGAAGAGGGGAGGGAAGATGATGAGGTCCTTGACCCATCATGGCGTGAGGAACAGGAAGGTGATGGGAGCAGCTCGGAGGAAGAGATTCCCCTACCGGCCAAAACAGGAGGCAGAGGGAGGGGGAAGACTTGGTTGCCTGTACCCTCCACTTCGGCACCCGTTAGGAGCATTCCTCATTCCAAAGGCAAACCGGGCGCTCCCAAGAGTTGCAGTGCGTGGTCCTTTTTTGACACAGTTGCAGATGACATTTGCTTTGTCAAATGCAAGCTGTGTCATCAGAGAGTCAAAAGAGGGAGAAATGTCAGCAACCTCAATACCACAAATATGTGGAAACATGTGCGCACCAAGCACGAGTTGGAGTTGCAGAGACACCCTGAAGACGTAGGCCAACATACAGCACCACCTACCACCTCTTCAGTTCGTGTTGGGGCCTCTTCCTCCAGCTCACACACTGCTGGTTCGGCTTCCTCACAGGATCGCCAAGGAAGAACCTCTGCCACTGTTGTCCGAAGACCCTGTCAGATTACACCCATAGCAGCACGTTCCCATCCATCACAGCCATCGGTAGCACAGGCATGGGATAAAAGGCGCCCTTACTCGGCAAACCATCCCCGAGCACAGTCTCTGAATGCTGGCATTGCCAAACTTCTGGCAGTTGAAATGCTGTCATTCAGGCTGGTGGACACTGACACCTTCCGGGACTTAATGGCATTGGCAGTCCCCCAATACAACGTGCCCAGCCGCTTTTATTTCAGCAGGCGAGCCGTCCCTGCCCTGCAGAAACATGTTGAGGGCAAAATAAAACATGCGCTACTAAACGCCGTTAGTAGCAAGGTCCACCTGACCACCGATGCGTGGACCAGTAACCATGGACAGGGACGATACCTTTCCCTCACTGCCCACTGGGTCAATGTTGTGGAGCCGGGTACGGATCTGGAGAGTGGCGCTGTACGTGTTCTTCCAACGCCACGGATTGCAGGACTCCAGTCTGTACACATAGACTCCTCCTCCTACTCAAGTTCCTCAGAAACAGCAGAGCAGGAGCCTGTTACGACCGATATGAGCACAGCCGTGGCCAAACGTCAACAGGCTGTACTCAAATTAATTTCTTTGGGGAATCGAAGCCACACAGCGCAGGAGCTCTGGAATGCTATCAAGCTGGAGAGCGATGTGTGGTTTGGGCCAGCGAATCTCCAGCCGGGCTTGGTAGTGTGTGACAATGGCCGAAATCTGGTGGCAGCTCTTGGCCTAGGCAACCTCACACACATCCCATGTCTGGCACATGTGCTTAACTTGGTCGTGCAGAGCTTTCTGAGGGACTATCCGGATCTTGATGCACTGTTGCACAAGGTCCGCATAGAGTGCGCTCACTTGCGACGTTCCAGCACGGCAAGATCGCGCCTCGCTGCTCTGCAGCGACGATTTGGCCTTCCGGAACATCGCATCATATGTGACCTACCCACCCGGTGGAATTCAACGTTACATATGTTGGAGCGGTTGTGTGAGCAGCAGGCAGCAGTCATGGAGTACCAGCTGCATCAGGCGCAAACAAGTCGCACTGTGCGCCGTTCACACTTCAGCACCATTGAGTGGGCCTCTATGAAGGACATCTGCCTCGTTTTGCGTGCCTTCGATGAATCCACGCGGATGGCGAGTGCAGATGATGCACTAGTCAGCATGACTGTCCCCCTTATCTGCCTGCTTCAACAAACACTGCAAGCACTAAGGGATGAGGTTTCGGAAGAGGTGGAGGATGAGGAGTCCCAAATGCCATCTGCTTCTGGACAGTCTGCGCTACGTGTACCTCACAAAGGCCTAGGCAGGGGACACTTTGTGAGGAGGATGAGGAGGAGTCGATGGAGGAGGAAGACATCTCTCCAGAGGAGGGAGGTACACAAACCTCTATTCAGTATGTACAGCGAGGGTGGGGTGATGCAGAGCAGGCCGAGGTCACGCCTCAAACAGGGGACAGCGGTTCTTTGGCAGTTGGGAGTCTGCAGCACATCGTTGATTTCATGCTGCAGTGCCTGAGAAACGACCGCCGCATCGCCCACATTCTCGTCTCGGCTGATTATTGGGTGTACACCCTCCTAGATCCTCGCTACCGGGACAGCGTACAAAGGCTCATACCAACGTTGAACCGGGAGCGTAAAATGCGGTAGTACGAAGAGTCACTGGTGCAGTCCATAATGTTTTCCATTCCACCCGACAGCATTGTTGCTATTGCTTTAAAAAGCAGCTCTGTGCGTCGAGGCAGTGGAGGAAACTCTGCACAAAGAGGGAGCAGAGGCAGCGCCGCAGCACAAGGCAAGACCACTATGGCCCAAATGTGGCAAAGTTTTGTGTGTCCACCACAATTGTCTACACCATCAGCGACGCCTCGAGTCAGCAGGAGGCAACGCTTCCGTCAGATGGTGTCAGACTACATGTCTTGCCCTGTCGCTGTACTCCCAGATGGCTCTTCCCCCTTCAAGTTTTGGGTCTCTAAGCTGGATACATGGCCAGAGCTTAGCCAGTATGCATTGGAGGTGCTGGCTTGCCCTGCTGCCAGTGTATTATCGGAACGTGTCTTTAGTGCCGCAGGTGGTGTACTAACAGACCGTCGCACGCGACTATCTTCCGATAATGTTGACCGGCTGACTTTTCTGAAAATGAACAAGGCCTGGATCTCAAAAGACTTTGCCATTCCTCTTACAGACTAAATTAGTGGTTGGCAACTGTATCCAGGTCTGCTGGTGTGTTCATTTTTCCTCCACCTGAACTATAATCCCTGTGCTTCAACACAGCCAGTTGTCGCTCAGATGTGTCGTCTGCACAGAGAAACACACTAGCTCCTGTGTTAGTGGGGTTCAGTAATGCCAGCTGATCCCCTGCTGTGTGGACGGCAAAGTCACCAGCTCCATCAACATTCAAACCACTACTGATTTTTAACCGTGCCCAACTTAGGTCTCTGGCTCCACTGTCTCTACTATTTCCCCTGACCTCCAACCCCGTCATCTACATCTCTGAAGTGGCGTCAGCACAATCTACACTTGTTCCTGTGTTCCTGTGGCTCAGTCCCATCAGTTTATCCCCTGATGTGTGTCCGGCAAGGTCTCCTGCTCTGTCCACATTCCCATAACCAGTAGTGGGAATGAGGACAGAGCTGGCGAACTTGCCGGACAAACATCAGGGGATCAACTGACGGGACTGAGCACCAGTAACACAGGAACAAGTGTAGATTGTGCTGACGCCACTTCAGAGATGTAGCTGGCGGGGTTGGAGGCCAGGGTAAATAGTAGAGACAGTGGAGCCAGAGGCCTAAGTGGAGCATGGTTAGAATCAGTAGTAGTCCACAACCTCCATAAAAACCGCTGCCCATTGGCCTCTGCATGCGGCATGCGTAATCCTGGGCTCCAACAGTGTCAGCTGGTGTTCAGAAGTGTCGTCTCCACAGAGCCAAACACATTCGTTCGAGTGTTAGTGGGTTTCAGCACTGCCAGCTGTTCCCCAGCTGTGGAGATGGCAAGTCTCCTGCTGCCTTCACCTGCCAAAAACAACAGGCCCCAGCCTGCTCCTCGCCTAATCCTGGGCTCCAACAGCGTCAGTTGGTGTTCAGAAGTGTCGTCTCCACAGAGCCAAACACATTCGTTCAAGTGTTAGTGGGGTTCAGCACTGCCAGCTGTTCCCCTGCTGTGGAGATGGCAAGTCTCCTGCTGCCTTCACCTGCCAAAATCCAGTAGGCCCCAGCCTCCTCCTCGCCTAATCCTGGGCTCCAACAGCGTCAGTTGGTGTTCAGAAGTGTCGTCTCCACAGAGCCAAACACATTCGTTCAAGTGTTAGTGGGGTTCAGCACTGCCAGCTGTTCCCCTGCTGTGGAGATGGCAAGTCTCCTGCTGCCTTCACCTGCCAAAATCCAGTAGGCCCCAGCCTGCTCCTCGCCTAATCCTGGGCTCCAACAGCGTCAGTTGGTGTTCAGAAGTGTCGTCTCCACAGAGCCAGACACATTCGTTCGAGTGTTAGTGGGTTTCAGCACTGCCAGCTGTTCCCCTGCTGTGGAGATGGCAAGTCTCCTGCTGCCTTCACCTGCCAAAATCCAGTAGGCCCCAGCCTGCTCCACGCCTAATCCTGGGCTCCAACAGCGTCAGTTGGTGTTCAGAAGTGTCGTCTCCACAGAGCCAGACACATTTGTTCGAGTGTTAGTGGGTTTCAGCACTGCCAGCTGTTCCCCTGCTGTGGAGATGGCAAGTCTCCTGCTGCCTTCACCTGCCAAAATCCAGTAGGCCCCAGCCTGCTCCACGCCTAATCCTGGGCTCCAACAGCGTCAGTTGGTGTTCAGAAGTGTCGTCTCCACAGAGCCAAACACATTCGTTCAAGTGTTAGTGGGGTTCAGCACTGCCAGCTGTTCCCCTGCTGTGGAGATGGCAAGTCTCCTGCTGCCTTCACCTGCCAAAATCCAGTAGGCCCCAGCCTGCTCCTCGCCTAATCCTGGGCTCCAACAGCGTCAGTTGGTGTTCAGAAGTGTCGTCTCCACAGAGCCAAACACATTCGTTCGAGTGTTAGTGGGTTTCAGCACTGCCAGCTGTTCCCCTGCTGTGGAGATGGCAAGTCTCCTGCTGCCTTCACCTGCCAAAATCCAGTAGGCCCCAGCCTGCTCCACGCCTAATCCTGGGCTCCAACAGCGTCAGTTGGTGTTCAGAAGTGTCGTCTCCACAGAGCCAAACACATTCGTTCAAGTGTTAGTGGGGTTCAGCACTGCCAGCTGTTCCCCTGCTGTGGAGATGGCAAGTCTCCTGCTGCCTTCACCTGCCAAAATCCAGTAGGCCCCAGCCTGCTCCACGACTAATCCTGGGCTCCAACAGCGTCAGTTGGTGTTCAGAAGTGTCGTCTCCACAGAGCCAAACACATTCGTTCAAGTGTTAGTGGGGTTCAGCACTGCCAGCTGTTCCCCTGCTGTGGAGATGGCAAGTCTCCTGCTGCCTTCACCTGCCAAAATCCAGTAGGCCCCAGCCTGCTCCACGCCTAATCCTGGGCTCCAACAGCATCAGTTGGTGTTCAGAAGTGTCGTCTCCACAGAGCCAGACACATTCGTTCGAGTGTTAGTGGGTTTCAGCACTGCCAGCTGTTCCCCTGCTGTGGAGATGGCAAGTCTCCTGCTGCCTTCACCTGCCAAAATCCAGTAGGCCCCAGCCTGCTCCTCGCCTAATCCTGGGCTCCAACAGCGTCAGTTGGTGTTCAGAAGTGTCGTCTCCACAGAGCCAAACACATTCGTTCAAGTGTTAGTGGGGTTCAGCAATGCCAGCTGTTCCCCTGCTGTGGAGATGGCAGTCTCTCCTGCTGTCTCCGCATTCCAAAGACAGTAGGCCTCTGCCTACACCCTCCTATTTCCTGGGCTTCAACTCAGCCAGTTGTAGCTCGGAAGTGCCGTCCACATGGAAAGAGATACTTGCTCCCGTGTCTCAGTGGGGTTCAGTAACGTCAGCTGATCCCCTGCTGTGTGGATGGCAGTCTCTCCTGCTGTCACCTCATTCAAAATACAGTAGGCCTCTGCCTACACCCTCCTATTTCCTGGGCTTCAACACAGCCAGTTGTAGTTCGGAAGTGCCGTCCACACGGAAAGAGATACTTGCTCCCGTGTCTCAGTGGGGTTCAGTAACGTCAGATGATCCCCTGCTGTGTGGATGGCAGTCTCTCCTGCTGTCACCTCATTCAAAATACAGTAGGCCTCTGCCTACACCCTCCAATTTCCTGGGCTTCAACACAGCCAGTTGTAGTTCGGAAGTGCCGTCCACACGGAAAGAGATACTTGCTCCCGTGTCTCAGTGGGGTTCAGTAACGTCAGCTGATCCCCTACTGTGTGGATGGCAGTCTCTCCTGCTGTCACCTCATTCAAAATACAGTAGGCCTCTGCCTACACCCTCCTATTTCCTGGGCTTCAACACAGCCAGTTTTAGTTCGGAAGTGCCGTCCACACGGAAAGAGATACTTGCTCCCGTGTCTCAGTGGGGTTCAGTAACGTCAGCTGATCCCCTGCTGTGTGGATGGCAGTCTCTCCTGCTGTCACCTCATTCAAAATACAGTAGGCCTCTGCCTACACCCTCCTATTTCCTGGGCTTCAACACAGCCAGTTGTAGTTCGGAAGTACCGTCCACACGGAAAGAGATACTTGCTCCCGTGTCTCAGTGGGGTTCAGTAACGTCAGCTGATCCCCTGCTGTGTGGATGGCAGTCTCTCCTGCTGTCACCTCATTCAAAATACAGTAGGCCTCTGCCTACACCCTCCAATTTCCTGGGCTTCAACACAGCCAGTTGTAGTTTGGAAGTGCCGTCCACACGGAAAGAGATACTTGCTCCCGTGTCTCAGTGGGGTTCAGTAACGTCAGCTGATCCCCTGCTGTGTGGATGGCAGTCTCTCCTGCTGTCACCTCATTCAAAATACAGTAGGCCTCTGCCTACACCCTCCAATTTCCTGGGCTTCAACACAGCCAGTTGTAGTTCGGAAGTGCCGTCCACACGGAAAGAGATACTTGCTCCCGTGTCTCAGTGGGGTTCAGTAACGTCAGCTGATCCCCTGCTGTGTGGATGGCAGTCTCTCCTGCTGTCACCTCATTCAAAATACAGTAGGCCTCTGCCTACACCCTCCAATTTCCTGGGCTTCAACACAGCCAGTTGTAGTTCGGAAGTGCCGTCCACACGGAAAGAGACACTTGCTCCCGTGTCTCAGTGGGGTTCAGTAACGTCAGCTGATCCCCTGCTGTGTGGATGGCAGTCTCTCCTGCTGTCACCTCATTCAAAATACAGTAGGCCTCTGCCTACACCCTCCTATTTCCTGGGCTTCAACACAGCCAGTTGTAGTTCGGAAGTGCCGTCCACACGGAAAGAGATACTTGCTCCCGTGTCTCAGTGGGGTTCAGTAACGTCAGCTGATCCCCTGCTGTGTGGATGGCAGTCTCTCCTGCTGTCACCTCATTCAAAATACAGTAGGCCTCTGCCTACACCCTCCAATTTCCTGGGCTTCAACACAGCCAGTTGTAGTTCGGAAGTGCCGTCCACACGGAAAGAGACACTTGCTCCCGTGTCTCAGTGGGGTTCAGTAACGTCAGCTGATCCCCTGCTGTGTGGATGGCAGTCTCTCCTGCTGTCACCTCATTCAAAATACAGTAGGCCTCTGCCTACACCCTCCTATTTCCTGGGCTTCAACACAGCCAGTTGTAGTTCGGAAGTGCCGTCCACACGGAAAGAGATACTTGCTCCCGTGTCTCAGTGGGGTTCAGTAACGTCAGATGATCCCCTGCTGTGTGGATGGCAGTCTCTCCTGCTGTCACCTCATTCAAAATACAGTAGGCCTCTGCCTACACCCTCCAATTTCCTGGGCTTCAACACAGCCAGTTGTAGTTCGGAAGTGCCGTCCACACGGAAAGAGATACTTGCTCCCGTGTCTCAGTGGGGTTCAGTAACGTCAGCTGATCCCCTGCTGTGTGGATGGCAGTCTCTCCTGCTGTCACCTCATTCAAAATACAGTAGGCCTCTGCCTACACCCTCCAATTTCCTGGGCTTCAACACAGCCAGTTGTAGTTCGGAAGTGCCGTCCACACGGAAAGAGATACTTGCTCCCGTGTCTCAGTGGGGTTCAGTAACGTCAGCTGATCCCCTGCTGTGTGGATGGCAGCCTCTCCTGCTGTCACCTCATTCAAAATACAGTAGGCCTCTGCCTACACCCTCCTATTTCCTGGGCTTCAACACAGCCAGTTGTAGTTCGGAAGTGCCGTCCACACAGAAAGAGATACTTGCTCCCGTGTCTCAGTGGGGTTCAGTAACGTCAGCTGATCCCCTGCTGTGTGGATGGCAGTCTCTCCTGCTGTCACCTCATTCAAAATACAGTAGGCCTCTGCCTACACCCTCCAATTTCCTGGGCTTCAACACAGCCAGTTGTAGTTCGGAAGTGCCGTCCACACGGAAAGAGACACTTGCTCCCGTGTCTCAGTGGGGTTCAGTAACGTCAGCTGATCCCCTGCTGTGTAGATGGCAAAGTCTCCTGCTGCCTACACAGTCGTACCACTACTGATTTTTAACCGTGCTCCAATTAGGCCTGTGGCTCCACTGTCTCTCGTATTTCCCCTGTCCTCCAACCCCGCCAGTTACAGCTCCGAAGTGGCGTCTGCACAATCCACACTTGTTCCTGCGTTACAGGTGTTCAGTCCGGTCAGTTAATCCCCTGATGTGTGTCCGGCAATGTTGCCTGCTCTGTCCACATTCCCATTATGGGAATGTGGACAGAGCAGGCGACATTGCCGGACACACATCAGGGGATTAACTGACCGGACTGAACACCTGTAACGCAGGAACAAGTGTGGATTGTGCAGACGCCACTTCGGAGCTGTAACTGGCGGGGTTGGAGGACAGGGGAAATACGAAAATCAGTGAAGCCATAGGCCTAAGTGGAGCTTGGTTAAAATTAGTAGTCTACAACCGATCTTAAAATTTCTTCAATGCAGCCTCAGCCTGCTCCGTGCTTGTCCCTGGGCTTCAACACAGCCAGTTGTTGCTCGGAAGTGCCGTCTTCACAGAGTAAAACACTAGCTCCTGTGTTTGTGGGGTTCAGTAACGTCAGCTGTTCCCCTGCTGTTTTGATGGCAATCTGTCCTGCTGCCTCCCAATTGACAGCACATCAGGCCTCAGCCCGCTAAGTGCTTGTCCTGGGCTCCAACATCGCCAGTTGCTGCTCATAACTGACTTTGGCACGGGTACTCCCTCCTGCCCAGCTTGGTTCCAGCCCTGCCTGCTGTTTCCGGGAAGTGTCAATGTCAGTTTGCCACCCCAAGTTGCCATGTCGTGTTGCGGTTGGGTTAGCCGAGGCTAGGGTGCCAGCAGTTTAGGTGCTTCCTATGTGGACTGCGGGTTCTGGTAAGAAAGGCTTGTTCCATAGTGCCAGTAGGACAAGCACCCCCTGTAGGACTGTGTGATTCGGTAACTGCGGCCAGCTTGCGGCATGCCAACTTTGCTTTTCAGGGGTAACTTCTGATACCCCTCCGGGTTCCAGCACCGTCAGCTGGTTCTCGTCAGAGCCTTTGGCCTAGGTGCCTCCATCTCGGTATCCGAGTTCCGGCAACGTCTGCTGGTCCTTGGTAGTGCTTTGTAGCACAGGTACCTCCTGCTTAGTAACCGGGTTCCAGCACCGTCAGCTGGTCCTCGGTTGTGCCATTGGCTCTTATTCCTTCTGCTGCCCCTCCGGGTGCCAGCACTGTCAGCTGGTCCTCGCTATTTACATTTGCTCTTGCAGCTTATGCTACCCCTCCGGGTTCCAGCACCGTCAGCTGGTTCTCGTCAGAGCCTTTGGCCTAGGTGCCTCCATCTCGGTATCCGAGTTCCGGCAACGTCTGCTGGTCCTTGGTAGTGCTTTGTAGCACAGGTACCTCCTGCTTAGTAACCAGGTTCCAGCACCGTCAGCTGGTCCTCGGTAGTGCCATTGGCTCTTGTTCCTTCTGCTGCCCCTCTGGTGCCAGTACCGTCAGCTGGTTCAAGAGGACAAAGAACAGGAAGACAACCACCAAGATGCAGAACAACAAGAGAGAGAAGACAAAGAAGCATAAAAAAAACAAAGCAGAAGAACATTAAGCATAAGACTAATACTCTGAGCAAATGATATTATCTTATTTATAAGCAGAAGAAGACTAAGCAGTGTATGGGGGTGAGTCCGTTCCTCCTCGTGGTGCCCCTGGAAAAGGCCTGCTGCTGCAGGCCAAACTGAACGCGGACAAATCCTGCTGTAAATCTTTTGTGACAGGCAGAACGGAAGGTGTAAACTTCTAACTTTTCTAGATAACAACTACAGGAATGCCTGACACAAACAAGAATATGATGAAGAAGAATAGGAAGAAGATGAAGAAGTTGAATATGTAGAATAATAATTGTTGAATAAGAAGAATATGAAGAATGTAAGAAAAGGAAGATGAAGAAGAAGAATGTAAAAAAAGGAAGTAGAAGAATTTAAAAAAGGAAGAAGAAGAAGAATGTAAAAAAAGGAATAAGAAGAAGAATGTAAAAAAAGGAAGAAGAAGAAGAATGTAAAAAAAGGAAGTAGAAGAATGTAAAAAAAGGAAGAAGAAGAAGAAGAATGTAAAAAAAGGAATAAGAAGAAGAAGAAGAAGAAGAAGGTAAAAAAGGGAAGAAGAATAAGAAAGAAGAAGAAAGAAGAAGACATACATGTCTGGCAAAATATAAATGAGGCTAACATAGTCAATATCTTTGTAACTCCTAACGTCTTTAAAAAAAAAGTTTAATTCCTGCTATTCCTTTTGATTGGGCTAAAACTCTATGGCTTTAATGTCTCCTCCACCTCCCACAATACATTCTACATTATTCTTAGTTGTTTTTCTTCATGTAGAATTAACCTACAAGGAAAGAAAGGTTTTTTTTTAATTCCGATATTTTGGCCCCATTGACTTGCATTGGTTCCCGGTATCGGAATCGGCGATACCGATATTTTTTTTTAAGATCGGCCGATCCATTCCAATCCGATATTTTCAAGTATCGGCTGGTATCGCTCAACTCTAGTGACAACTCTTTTTTGCTTGCCTCTTGTACTACTGCATCTGATCATCCCTTACAATTGTCCAACAGTAATCTGCAAACATTGATGGATTATATTTCTCCTTGATATCTTTTCTCCACAGCTCCAATTTCTTGAAGAAATCTCAGTTTGGTGGAAAACCCTAGCTGCGAATGTAAAAAAATAATCTTTAAAGAGGTGGTCCACTACACTGTAAAATGTCCCTATAGATTTATATCTTTTAGCAAAGTATTTTGTAAATACCTTTTGCTGCCATATGTGCATGTGGGTGGCACTTTTGCTGCTCACTAACTCAGCATCACATGATCCCGGCTACAGCCGCTGCTGACATCCGCTGATGTCATGCAAACTTCCAGATTTCTTGGATTCACCCAGGTGTGACCCAGTCGCACGCACTCACCCTGATTGACTGGGTTGTGGGCGGTGTTTCACTGTATGTCACAGCCCAGTATGCAGCTCAAGCTTTCTCTTTTTCCTCTGCTGTCATTGTCAACAAGAGTGCTCTGAATACTGGACCATGACTTGCGGTGAAACACCACCCACAGCTCAAAAAAAATACCTATCACCATTTCAGACGACACAGAAGATTGCTTTAGACAGAGAATGAGAAGGCAGCGAGACCTCTCCCATAGTGCTTTACAGCTATAATATCACATTGCTTAGCAGACTCGATCAGGAAGAACATCATAGCCTTCCTTAAATAGAGGCAAGAAATATAGCATCTATTCTGAAGAGATTGTAGTCTGCCTTCTCCTTTTTTGGCTAAAGCAATCTTCTCTTGTATAAAATGGTGACAGGTATTTTTTTGTCAATTCAAGTGAAGTAAATCACAAATTGTTCAAACTTATCAGGTACATCAAATTCTAAAAGATTCATAAAGAATTTTCACATCACCATTTATAGATTTACACTTTGTAAGTAATACTGTAGTAAATGGATTCACAAAGAAAAAATGGTTATTGAGCTCACCCATAAACTGAAGTCCTCCGGTAGTGTCAGCAGCTGGAAATTAAGACAACTTGGTAGGGAAGATGTCCAGCAACAGATCCAGAGAGGTATGTGTTAAAAACAACTATTTATATCAAATAAATAATTTAAAAAAAAATATCATGAAATCTGAAGACTACTAATGGATTTTTGGTCACAATGTAGTGCCCAGTGCGAAAAAGCTGGGTTTGCATTCTAGATCATGAGCCTCCCAGTAGGATAATGACCCTAAACATACTTCAAAAAGCACCCAGAAATGGATGGAAATAAATCACTGGAGAGTTCTGAAGTGTATAGTAATGATTCTGGATCAAAATCCCATTGAACAACTGTGGAGAGATCTTAAAATTGCTGCTGGGAAAGGCACCCTTCAAATATGCAAAAGAAGAGTTGTCCTAAATTCCAGTTGACTGATGTAAGAAGCATTTTGGTGGCTATAAGGAAGTGATTGATTGCAGTGGAATATTCTAAAGGGCGTGCAATCAAATATTAAGTTGAGGGTGCCAACAATTTTATCTGGCCCATTTTGGGGGTTTGTGTGAAATTATGTCCAATGTGCCTTTTTTTTCCGTTTTTTTTGTGTTCCACTACGCACAAAGGAAATAAACATGTGTACAACAAAACATGTAATTGCATTAATTTTTTAGGAGAAATATTTCATTTTCTGAGACAATTTGAAGGGTGAAAACACTTTTGGCCATGACTGTTTATGATATAATCATTGAAAAGTTGTGAATAATTCTGAAGCTGTTATACTTACATAGGACTTAATTTGTCAAGTTTTGGCCCCCCCCAAAAAATGAAATAGTTAAATATACTTTACTTTGTTTTTACAACCAACAAAACTTATAATATAAAATCTCAAAATTATTGAGGCAGTGCAAAAGGAGCATCTATTAGAGATTATAATTTTAAAGGTTATTCAAGCATATTGTTTTCTTTTTATGATATTTTATGCTTTTGCTGAACAAGGTTATTGAATACATTTTATTTAATGCTTCACTTCCAGTATGTAAATTTATTAATCATCCTCAAATGATTTATTATGTTCTGAATAATATTTTTTGCTTGTTTGTCTTTGCAATTCAGCAAATTAGACTATAAAACAGACACATGAAAGACAGTAACATCTTTTGTCGGCATATAACTGATTCCATGGCAATTCCATATATTATTGATTTTATCAATCTCATACCTCAGGAATATATTGTGGGTGGTGCACTATGCTGTCCTACTAGATTTGAGTGAACCTTTTAAGGCTTGGTTTGGCTATGTTTGCCAAACATCCCGATGTTCATCAAAAAATTTGCCGAACATAATCGAACACCATTAAATTCAATGGGAGGCAAAATCAAATGCATATAAAACACCTTCAAGGGGGGTGCAAAAGCTGCCAAAGCAGCTCAAATTAGGGGCAGACACCAGGAAAAGTGACATCAATTGACCCATTATTTGCAATATTATTAAATAATTTAAAAAAAATTTATGTCACCACAGCCCCCCCCCATTTTTGACAGCAATTAAAGCTAAAGCTGACAGCTGGTGGGTTGGTACTCTCAGGATTGTAAGGTGCTATGAATATTGGCCCTCCAGCCTCTATAACCACTTGCCCTGTGGCAAGAGGAGTTTATATTTGTGGAGTTGATGTTACCTTTGTATTATAGTTGAAATGAAGCACAGAGGTTAGTAATGGAGAGGCGTTTATAATACACCCCTCATTGCTAACCCCCTAGTGATATTGTATAAACAGCACTCACCTAGAATGAAGTCCTTTATTTTAAATAATGACACAGATTTCTTAATTGACTCTAAATTAAGCCACACTCACATCATTGCCAAGTCCACTGAAGCCAGTGTTCCCTGTAAATGAATTAAAATAATAAACAACAATATTCCTCACCTGTCCGAAGTGAAGAGATAATCCATAATATACTATGTTGATCCTGATGACTTTGAGAGCAGTCACTAATCTGAGTGCTCTACCCAGCAGCTGGCAACACACTGACAGGAACATTTTATCACTCCTGAAGTGTGTAGCCCTGAGCTGCAGTGAGAAAATCCACCGGAGTTCATCAGCTGATAAGCCCCGGTGATCTAATTTATGGCATCTCTGCTGTGTGAGAAATGTCTTTACTTTGAGCACAGGCACCAGGTGATGAATAAGCTCATCCTACCCCTGAAGACACCAGTCATGTGATGCATCACCTAGAGATGGATACAAAGTATCCATAAACCACTATTACTCAGAAATAAAATCAATAAAGTTTATTGAACAAATATTAAAGGACATGTAAACAAACTATGAACAAATACATGATGTATTCATAAAGAATATATGCCAAGCAAAAAAGAGAGAGCAGTGGTGGTAAGTCAAGAAAAGAGAATCATATAGAGTAACTGAAGCACTTTATTTATATGGCAACGTTGTTCTCTTACACAGATTTATCTGCAATATTTGTTTAAGTCTCTTGATTGGAACAGGAAATATGGCAACCTCCTTAGGACTTCATGAAAATGGCGCCCGTGAGAGCATGCGCACTAAAGCCCATGGTCGCTGCATTGATGAAGGCCTCTCTTTACTACCGATGCATGCCAATGACGTCAAGGAGGCACTTCCTCCTTTGACATGCACCGGAGCAGAGTGCTGGAATCAATGCACCTGGGGACACAGGGAGCATCTCTGCATGTGCTACTCTCACTGGCCCATATGTGAGGAGTCATAGGTATATAAGAGTGACAGGAGAAGATAGCCGGCACACTCCCCTTGTGAAAGCATGTGGGTGAAACGCGAGCCGGGGCATTTATTGCGGTGGTGTCTGTGATCTGTTTGACTACATTATGGGTAAGCACTGAGCTGTCATTTGCTTTATATGGGTGGATCCAGTGATTGATCCTTCTAATTGGAGAAAGTCTTTTAAATGGTCATACTGTTATAGGATGATTGGCAGAATAACATTGGGGTCACTGTGAACCCGTTACTCTATATGATTCTCTTTTCTTGACTTACCACCACTGCTCTCTCTTTTTTGCTTAGCATATCTTATTTATGAATACCTCATGTATATATTCTTTGTTTACATGTCTTTTAATATTTGTTCAATAAACTTTATTGATTTTACTTCTGAGTAATAGTGGTCTATGGATACTTTGTGCCCATCTCTAGATAATATATGATTTATCCACTATAAATATATAGTTACATATATTAATGGAGAGACAATCACAGATATGTCTCTAGACAGTATCATTATTTTTCTATGCTTTTTAAATATTTTTTTGATCAATCGTGTGATGTATTGTATTGTAATGTGAATAATGCCTTGTGTCTTTTGTATATATTGTCATACGAATGCTGTTACAATGTACAGTGTAGAGCGTGATAAGAATTGATAGTATAATGTAATATGTATAGTTTGTAGAAGTATTATATTGGTAAGGTGCTAGTGTAAAATATAGATTTGTAGATAGTTGACTATAGGTTATGTGGAGATAAATACATAAGTGTTAGAAGTCAGGTTCCTGCGTCTGCTCTGCAGGAATCCAGACCCTTACATTTTGCAGTCTCTTGCTCTTTATCTACCGCAGAGGAGATTGCCTTGCAGCTAATCTCTCCAGGGACTAAGTCCCTCTGTCCTCCTACTGAGCATGCTCATGAGACGGTTTCCCATTGGAGATCGGGAGTCATATGCTGAGGTCCTGCTCCAGATCTCATTGGTCCATCTCGGAGATCTGGAAGCTTCCGGAAGGTCCCGGCTGCTATAAAAAGCACGCATGGCCGTTCCACCATGTGCTAGTATAGACTATACTTGCTATGTGTGAATAGTGACGGTTGTATGATTCTGGTGACTGACTCATTATAAAACCCCTTCCCTCTGATATTACGCTTGTGGATAGGGAATTAGTTTCGCAGTCAGCACCAGTCAGTGGCAAGCCTTGGGCCACTGTGCACACTGCACCTCTACGCTAGCGTCCGACATTGCGCTTGCTTTCTAGCTTTGTCATCGAGCGGCAGTGTCCTACGCTGCGCCGCAGTTGCAGCCCTTCTTGGCACTCGCAGTAGCGATGCTGCACACACGGTAGGTCTAGAGGGACGCAGCTCCTCTGTCTTAGGTCCTGCTCCTGTGACCAGATACCGTGTGTGCATTTACCTGAGGCCTGTGACACTAACAGGCTCAGAGCTTTTGTATGTTTATGTTGCGGCGCCTCTGTGTGAACAGAGCCCGCTCTGCGCACTTTGGGTGAAGTTGAACCCGTGCACATTATACTGCCATATTGCTCCTCTGTCATTACCTAGCAGCGGTGTAACACCTACTGCACGATGGACCCCGAGCAGCGAACGCAGTTTATTATTTATTTTTATTTAGTGTGTTCCGCCGTTCCTAACAATAAGCACAAATAACACATAAGGCCAACTACCCCTACCAGTGGCATCCCGTTTTTGGTGGGCACCCACAAAAATATGGTAGTGGCAAGCTTAGGAAGCTGACAGTTCATTGAGGTATATGGCCAGGTGACATGATTGTTCCCACTTAGGTTCTTCAAAGATTTCCATTGGTTCATTGATGGGCAGCGGATTAAATCTGTATTCCTCTGATTGGAACTATGGTTCCTTGACTGCTGTCTTGTAGAGTCTCAAATCTGTATTCCTCTGGTTGGGGCCATGGTTCCTTGGCTACTGTCTTGAGAGTCTCTGGAAACAGAGGCAGATCCCTCTTTTATAGTCCACAGGTTTTATTCAGGCCACTTTCCATAGGTTTGAAGGAAGGTGGGAGAAGGTTATATCTCATTGTTCGAGGGTTCAAATAACATGCATATTTTATCCTTAAATATATGTATATACCAATGGCGCTAAAGCGTACACCCACAGAACACAAAGCAGCAAGTAATAAGACAACACACCACTCAAGTTGTCTCCATAAAATAATAATAATAAATAAACCTGATAGAAACTTGCGCTAATTAAATGTGTCTTGGTTAAATAAAGATATCTTATGAAGAAATCTATTACCTTTACTTTAGCTAAAAACTGGCGAGGCAGGGAAAAGGGTCTTCAGAATGCAGGGTGGATTTCCAGGTCCTTTCCCAATAATACTCCCCGACACAGGTATATAAAAAGTTACTGGAGCTAAAGGGTGCTACCTCCTAGCATGCCGCCGTCCCGGCCGGTGACTGGCACGCAGCTGGAGGTGTATATCGGCAGGCTGTAAGAGTACCAGCCGCCGCTTGCAAAAGCAGGCCTGCAAGGTCCAAAAAAGCTGAAGGACCTTGCGTGACATCACAGTCACGTGATAGATCACGTGACAGGCAAGAAAGCCCTATGGGGCGCTGATGGGGCCACAAAGCAATGGCAAATCCTACACGTTGCGGAATTCACTGATTCCTTCTTCAGGGATGGCCCCCTAGAGCAAGAGAAACCCTTATATAGCCTCCAGTATATAGCAATGGAGCATTATACTATGCATTAAAAGCAAATAGCTCAATCTCGCTATTTAAACCGTTTGGGATCAGAGTATTCAATTCAAATATCCATTTACTTTCCACCCTGGACATCTGATGGATAAAATTACCTTTCCTGATACTTCTTTTAACTATTTGAATCCCAGTCACTTTAGTGTCCCTTAGGGAGCTCCCATGATGTGTAAGATAATGATTAGAGAGGGGGTGACCTGTGAATTTCTTACAAATATTCCGTAAATGTTCCCCAATTCTGACATTTAAGGGACGTATCGTTCGACCTATATATAATTTATCACCTGGACATGTGATACAATATATCACCCCCTTCGTGTCACAGGTGATAAAATCACGAATCTGAATCTCCATGGATTTATTTATAATAGAGAATTGTTTCTTACTGCCTAATTTTCTGCAAGATACACATTTTTTGCAGGGAAAAAAACCTTTTAATTGCTGTTGTGAATGAGAATTGGGGCCTTTTTTAGATATTGAAATAGAAGGGGCTACCAGGTTACCTAAATTATTTGCCCTTCTAAAGACAAACCTAGGGCGGGCTGGTAGAACTTCCCCTATGATTTTATCATTCTTCAAAATACCCCAGTGTTTATTTACAATTTTTCTGAGAATTTGACTATTTAAATTATACTGGGTGATGATAGGAATCTCGTCTATACTAATATTTTCTTTATTTTTTATTTTATGTCTGAGGAATTGTTCCCTTGGTATATGTCCAATATATTCCCTGGTTGCTAGCAGGGATTGGGTATCATAACCTTTATGACAAAATTTTTTGATTAGAGTTTCAGCCTCAGTTAAATAGTCCTGTGACTTGGAACAATTTCTATGAGCCCGTATGAATTGGCTCTTTGGAATATTAAGAAGCCAACTTGGGAGATGACAGCCTTCTAGCGAAATATAATTGTTTGAATCAGTGGGTTTGTGAAATAGTTGTGTCTGAATGGTGTTGTCCTCAATAAAGATTTTTAAGTCTAAAAAGTTAATCTCCGTGAGACTAGTAGTTGCGGTAAATTTTAAAAAAATAACAATTTTTATTCAATTCATCAATAAAATCTGTTAAAAGAGTAGGCCCACCAGACCAAATAAAAATAATATCATCTATGAAGCGGTGCCAGAGTACCAGATTCGCGAGCAGCCTGCCCTCGGGAAAGATGGTTTCATGTTCCCACTTGCCAACATACAAATTTTATCCTTCAATGTTTTCAGAACAATAAGCTGCATGAACTGATACAATATGTAGTCAGCAGGCATTAGCCAAATTATCGAACATCAATTGTTCAATTAACCTGTATCTTTGTTCCTCAAGGATAGCAGAACAATAAGCTGCATTGACAGATACAATAGGTGGTCAACAAGCATTCAACAAATCAACAAACATCACTTTAAGAGTCAACATTCAGGCTCATATGAATAATGTCTTATGTTTCTTGACATACTGAAAAATACCTCTGGCATAATTAAGAATCAATGCTATGTCTTCACTTTCCTTCCTATTATTATTTAGCCAGACATGATAGATTTCCGATCATCCTTTTCCACTTGTCAGGGACAGTCCATCGACATTTCTTTCAGCACAGACATTAATTTAACAGATTTCACGTTCATGAGAATGAAACCTTGTATCATCCAGTTTTCTCAAAGCATATTCCATATCTTCCTTGTGAATAAACTCCATAATCCCCATTCTGTCCTTTTGTACATCAGCATCACTGACATGTCCAGCTTCTCTCATCTGATCTTTTAGATCCTGCCAACACTCTGATGGGGTAGCTCTGAGATGAAGACTCAGTTTGCTGGGAAGGGTGTTGGTTCCTCCTGCAGGGTCCTCCATATCCTTTAAAATCAAGGGTTGAAAGGAAAAAGACTGGCACCACTGTTACACCTGAAGCCAGCTTATATGTTTGTTGGAGGAAAGCTACTAATACCTAATGCCTGGGATCACGGGTGCTCACCACAAGAAAGAACAATTCAAGCAATGTTGATAGGTTAGAAAAAAGGTGGCATTGCGTCTTTAAGGCTCCTCATCTCGGCATGCTTAGCATGTCAATCTCTGCAAAGAGAAACGATACTTCTTCGATTTCGGTCAGACGCCTCTCACACAGCCAAAGCAGATCTCACACTTTACACGGACAAAGGGCACTACCCCGAAACACAATGTCTGCAAATTGAGATTCTGGTTTGGCTTTTATCCTAAGTCATGTAACAAGGCTCGTTAAATGGTCGACATTGACTTTAGGATTCCTACTTCCAATCGGTGGCACTAGAGTTCTAGTTCTCTTCCTCTCTGAAGAGACAATTTGCAGAAAAGGAGGCACATATCCTCCCATAAAAGTTCCTTTTATTGGCTTGCCAGGAGACCTTAGTCTCACACTTATGCAAAACCCTACAATTGACAGCAAATGAAGGGAGCTTCCCAAAAGAAATGCTGACAGCTACTGTGATGACACTCCCAAAGCAGGGAAAGCCACCGGAGGGGCCCCAAAACTTCCGCCCGATTTCATTGTTAAACACTGATGTCAAAATTTATGCTAAGTGTATTGCTTTGAGATTGGCGCCTACCATTCCTTCCCTTATTAACCCAGACCAGGCTGGTTTTGTGCAAGGGCGGACTGCAGCTGACACCAGGAAAGTAATTGATTTGATAGATGTAATAAATAGAAGGGGAACACCAGCGGTGGTAGTGGCCTTAGATGCCAAGAAGGCATTCGACCGAGTGAGATGGTCGTTTGTCTTCTCTGTTCTGGAGCGTATGGGGTTTGGGGGTCGGGTGCTGACTGCTATTAGAGCTCTGTATTCTGCTCCGTCGGCCAGGGTTTTTGTGAATGATACCATGTCAGAGACATTCCCCATTACAAATGGCACTAGGCAGGGGTGTCCTCTCTCCCCCCTAGTGTTCATTTTGGCTTTAGAACCTCTTGCCCAAGTAATCAGACAAAGTCCAGATATCTGGAGCATAGAGGTGGGGAAACAATCTCATTGCATCACGTTATATGCTGATAATGTGATATTGACGTTAGCACGCCCCCTGGAGTCTTTGCTGGCAGCTCTAGAGATTATTGAAAAATTTGGCCTCCTTTCTTACTACAAAATTAATGAGAATAATTCTCAAATTCTACCCCTTAACATACCATTACCGCAGTTGAAACGCCTTAAGGCCATTATGAGGATGGACTGGCAGATGTAGCAAATTTCATACCTGGGAACGTTGGTAACATCATCCTCCACTAATTTGTACAAAGCCAATTACCTCCCCCTACTAGCAGATATTGAGAATGAGATGAGCAGACTCCAGAAATTAGAAGTCTCCTGGGTGGGTCGTATTGCACTGTTTAAGATATTATTACTGCCCAAAATGTTATATTTATTTCGCACGGTGCCGATATCACCTCTGAAGGTGTTTTTTCAATGTTCTTATAAGCTTCTGAACGCCTTCATCTGGGGTGGAAAGCAGCTTCGGTTGTGGAGACATTTGTTGCAACGCGCAAAGCCAGTGGGGGTGATGGGACTCCCTAATGTGAATGATTACTATACAGCAACTCAACTCAGCCGGTTGAAGAACTGGTGGAATCGCGACCCCCCAAGTAGGTGGTCCCAAATATAGGCACATTTTGGACCCTCACACAATCTCAGGGCGGTGCTCTGGGCAGCTCTGGCTGACCCGTGGAACCTGGGGGCCCTCCTTCCACTGACTAAGCACTCCCTGTCTAATTGGCTTCAGGTTCACTCCTCCACTCAGACACACATCCCTGCATTGCCTCTCGAGGCACCTTTAGAACTTCTGGAGGTGTTATCAGAGGACCTTGACCTGTACCATTGGAAGATAGGCGGGATCACGGTATTTGGCGATATAGTTGAAGATCACACTCTTTCACCTTTTGCCCAGTTGAAAAATAGGTTTGGTTTGACCTTTAAAGACCATTTCTCATATTTCCGGGTACAATACATTTTAAAGAAATATCTAAACTTCCCATATAGGGTTAATAGTGATATTATTAAGACCCTCTCACCTTCCTCATCCCTAGATATGGGCTTGAGACCCCTTTATGATTCAATGATTCATTGGAACATAAGAGCAGATTTGCAAAATCTATACCCTTCATATCTTGGGAAAAAGACCTTGGTAAAGCCATACCTGACAAGGACTGGTTAAGAGCAATTAAATTGGCAGGACAGACATTTAGATGTGCGTCCCACTTTGAATCACACTTGTTTGCCAACACCTCACACCTCTGTTGGCGAAACTGTAATCAGGTGGGGTCCTTATATCACATATTTTGGGACTGTCCACTTATAACTTCTTTGTGGGATCACGCCTTTAGACTTATTTCACTTGTAGTGGGACAAATCGTCCAGTCATCTCCCGAGGTGGCGCTCCTCCTCTTAAACATACATGCATTACCCCGCTACTCTAGAGTGGTAACAGCTCATATTTTGTTAACGACAAGACTCCTATTAGCTAAACAGTGGAAAAAAGATGTTATTCCTAAGAAAGAGGCCATAGCTCAAGCAGTTAATACCACGGTTATTTTTTAAAAAATGCTAGCCCGCAAAAATAATGCCTTACAGAAGTTCACCAGGGATTGGCAGGCTTGGGAAGCCACACAGTTATCGGGTCACAGTTGAACCAGTCAAATAAAGGTTGGGGGAGGGCCCTGGGTGGGAGAGGGTTAAGACTGGAGCTCTTTGTTTATACCGCAATGGTTGCATAATTACACATTTATGTTACTTTGACCTGTGTTGTACATTTGTGATAATGTTGTATTACAGTATTCTCAATAAAAACGAATTAAAAAAAAAAAGTTCATTTTATTGGTTCATGCTAAAACATGCAAGCATGAAGTTATCCTGTACTGTAGTACACAGCGGACGATGGCCATTTTGCACCTCATGGGTTGAAAAGTTTGATATGACAGTTTTTCTATTATGTTAATGTAAACATGTTCTTCATTACAATTGTTTTTAAGTTTTGCTATGTCATAACTTTGTTTAATTGTTCATAATTTTATGGAGGTGTAACTCTGCAACACAATGACACAGGGGGCAGAGAGGTTCCTTTGTTACCTGCATAAGATTTCTGTCACTTCCCTTTCAGTATAAGACCCCTTGAAGTGCACGAAGCATGAAGCGGTAGCCGTCTGGCGTGTACCACATGATACTTTCCTGCTTGCATGTTTTAGCATGAACCAATAACAGGAACTTTTTAATGGTATGGTGAGTGCCATATCCCCCATCTCCATCCCCTAGTCTCCAGCTTTAACGGGGAAACATCAAAAGTAATAGACAAAAACCAGATTCGTATCCACTACGCAAAAACATGGCGTCTTCCACATCCCGTGGATCCTTGAAGGTCATGTAGGTGAATAGTGTAGCACTGCCTCCCTCGTGATTCTTCAGCTCATTGGTATTGATTAACCAGTATCGATGGAACAACTCCTCCAGTTCCTTCTACCGTACATGGGATGGTAAATTGCCCACGTAAATGCTCCAATTTCCTGAGCACTGACCCCCAACCTGGGAGATGTCCACTTGGCGTCCTGGTAAATGGTGTTCTGGGGACAATATCTGGGCTGACCAGGGTGAAGGAAGACCCAGTATTCTAATATCTCTGGACCTGAATATCACTGACCTTGTCCGACTGGTTATGGCGATGGAGGTAAGCTGGTGTAGGTTGGTCAATCTGCCATACAGTGTGGACAAGGTATAACACTTCATACACTGATGAGGTATCCTGGGTGTAGTAATCCTCTGACCTTGTTGGCTCATCTTATCAGATGTTTACAGGATGGACCAGCAGATGCGCTCCAGGCATGGGGCCCTGGCCCTGTATACAATATTTGAACATGTTTCCAAGGTGCCCACATGTATACCAGTGCTGTGCTTTGGGCAAATCACGGGTCCTGTTTGTAAACCTTTGTCCTGTTGAGGTTCCTGATGGGTAGTGGGATAGTCCTAATCGAATCGCTGGTAGCTGCTCGAATCCTTGTTTGAGTGCTCTCCTGGGATCTCTGGGCATATGGGATCTCCAGTGGGGTTAATTAGCTGTAAGCTCATTGGACAATCGGGTTGCTTGCTCTGAGGTGTTGGACTTTTGGTCAGCTACCCACTCTCTTTTTCTCCTTTATCTATCAATGTCCTTTTTTTGGGACGCCTAATCTTTTGCTTCTAGCAACTAAGATTTTATAATTAGGTCCAATTTTTTGTGTTGTGTTTGTAAAATGAATGTTTTCAAAACAGGAAATCATGTCCTTGTCATTTTTAATTGAATATTCTTCCACCCAGAGAGCTTTCAAAGCACCTATATTCAAGGTTTTTTCAAAATTTGGATCATAAGCTGAAATTATTATTTAAAATCACAGTTCTGTGATCACAAAGTTATTAGAACTATTGTTTATACTTGAAGGAAGGTATATAATGCAATGGCATTGATGTAGATTTACCAAGGCCAGAGTTATATTCAAGTGAAATTGCCATCCCATTTTTGGGACATTGGCAGAATGTTTTTTTACATGGAAATTTATGTTTGATTCACTAGTTTTTATACATAGACCTAAATCATTTACAACTGATATGGCAGGCAGAGGTCTTTTAGTTTCATTTCTTCCTTCTTACCAGATAGTCTGGAAATCCCTCACCCCCCCCTCCCCCAGTACCTTTCTGACTATATATGCTTTGTGAAACCTGATATCTCAGCTGTACTGGAGACACTCAGGAGAACACACCCTGTAACTTGCTGGCATGTCAGACATTGTTTACGATCACATCACAGTATATAAGGTGGGTATTTTATGTTTTTATTTATCACAATTGTTTATTTAGCTTGTTTTATGAATGGATAGTGAAATGTGAAATATATTTATATATATATTTAAAATAATAATATATATTTTTATCTATAGTTTTCTAAATGTTACTATACTAATATTTGTTTTTGTTGTATCAGCAGTAAGAGCATGGCATATCGATATAAAAAAGGACTTACTATTGATGAAATACTAGATTATCTTGAGGAATTAGATGACCAAGAAGAGGAAGTTTCTGATGTTGAAGTAGTGATTGTGCACCCTGACCCTGATGAGGCAACTGATGAGGAAGATTTTCAGGAGAATGAGCTTCTTGCTCATGAATTGAATGATGTAGCAGGAACTTTGGAGGTATTGCACACTTCAACAGAAATTGAAGAGGCTCCTGAGGTGGCATTAACTGAGAATTTACCATCCACCTCAGCAGGAACTTCAAATACCAGTAGCAGAAAATGACCAAGGAATCAAACTTCAAAACCAGTTGTGAGCAAGAAAAAAAAATGCAACAGAAATATTACAATGTGCAGCATTCCAAAATGGAAAAAATGTCAACCAACATATGAAAGCAGTGCGGACCAGGATACGTCCGAAATAAGCAACATTTGTGACGTTTTAGAAAATAAAAATGAAGTTGAAGTATTTGAAGAGTTTTTTTCCCATGATGTTATGGATATTATTTTGACCCAAAGCATGCTATATGCAAACCAAAAAAATAAACCCTCCTTTTCCATCAGCGAGGAAGAATTGCAAGTTTTCTTAGGCATATTATTACTGTCTGGATATCATTCTCTCCCCCAAGAGGACATGTACTGTGAACAAGCTCAAGATGTGGGAGGTCCATTGGTGTACAAAGCAATGTCAAAGAACCGTTTTAGGGAAATAAAAAATATATACACCTAAATGACAATTCTAAAATTGACAAGTCTGACAAGATGTACAAAGTTAGTTTATTCTTTGAAGTACTGGGGAAAGAATTCCTGAAATTTGGTGTATTCCACTACGAACTTTCCTTAGATGAAATGATGGTCCGCTACTATGGAAAACACCCTTCAAAAATGTACATGCAAGGTAAGCCAATAAAATTTGGCTACAAAATTTGGTGTCTGTGCAGTTCCAATGGCTACCTCTACAAATTTGTGCCATACTGTGGTAAGTATGACAAAGAGGAAGGACCGTTAGGCTTGAGAGTAATTTCACAACTTACAAATGTAATTCCTAATTCCCAGTCATTCAGTTACAAGTTATTTTTTGACAATTTCTTTACAAGTATTGATGCTCTGGTGATGCTGAAAAACAAAAACATCCAAGCTACTGGCACTATGAGAGAAAATCGCACAAAACAGTGTCCTCTTATGCCAAGCAAGGAGATTGAAAAACAAAAGGAAAGAGGATTTTGTGATTTCCGGTTTGATAAAGCAAATAACATTCTTGTGGTGAAATGGAAGGATAATAAGGTTGTCACAATCGGCACGAACTTCAGCACAATAGAGCCTTTGTCAACAGCTCGTAGGTACTCTCAAAAACAGAAAAAACATGTTCAAATATCAATGCCGCTGATGGTTCAGGAATATAATTCCCACATGGGGGGAGTTGATTTATTGGACAAACAAATCTCCCTGTACCGTGTCAGAATCCGTTCCAAAAAGTGGTGGTGACCCCTTTTCACTCAAATGATAGACATTGCCGTTGTCAACACCTGGAGGGCATATCAAAAGGCAAATCCAGAAGAGAGTGTGCCACTGCTAAGTGTAAGGAGGAGGATTGCATTGGCCTAGCTAAGCAAAAGAACACAATCAACCCCAAAGCGATGTGGACCTCAACGGAGTAAACTATTAGGTGGCCGAGTTAGTGATGACGTCAGATTTGATCCTGGTAATCATTTGATAGAGCCAATTGCTACACAAAGAAGATGTGCTTTATGTAAGAAAAAAACAACCAGAATTGTCAAACGGTGTGATGTTCCCCTTCATGCTAAGTGTTTTGCTGTATTCCATTCTCCTAACTGAGTTATTTGGAGAATTTTGTAATATAATATTTTGAAAAAAAGTGCATAAACATATTTTTTGCATAATAGTTTGTAAGCAAAAATGCAAAAAAATAAAGTTGAATAAGTTCTATCTTTTCTGAGTTTTTGCTATCACTTTCTGCTAATGTCCCAAAATTGGGACGCCCTTTTCTGAAAAATCCGTACTTGTAAAAATTTGGCAAATTATGTTTCTGATTCATTAGGACCCAAATCATTAAAAATCTGTCATTTAAAAAAATGAAAATTGCTAATTTGGCAAGTAATGGGTTAAGTTGCTTGAACTCAATCATGTCCGGGAGGGCTGCATTAAAGTGGACAGCCCGACCACTGAAATAGAGGTTGCATTGCCGACAATGTTGACTGCCAAATTCTAGATAGGAGTTCCCCTGGCAATATGATGTCCAGAAATTGGTACGATATCAGGTGTGATGGTAAAAAGAGCCAAAAGGGGGTCCTTAATAGTCAAATAATCCAGGTAGTCCTGAGGCCCAAGCAATCGGACAGCATTCCATGCCCAGCCGGTCAAACTAGTCCACAGCTATATCACCAAATCAGCTGTGGGTACCTGGTGCATCATCAGGCTCTTTGGAACTCCCAAAACTGATTCCATAACACAAGCCCTCTATCCGCTTGAGAATCTCAGTCCCAATGCAATAGTAAAATTACTGAATTTGTGCTTTTTGGGACTGATTACTTGATTCCAGACTGCCACTGTATCCTTGATTTGTCAAGCAGTTTAATTCCTCTGGGCACACTTCAGTGGAATTTTCATTTTCCTTCATGATGTTCTTGGCAGCCCAAGGGATTAATTTCAGTATTAAATCCAACCAAGTGTCAGTGCCCAGCATTCAGTCTGTGAAACCTGTCCCAGCTCCTGTAGTCACCGTTTCTTGTGGTGGCTGTATATCCCCTTCGGTCCTCATCTCAAGGCTGATCAGGTGGGGTTGACATTGTGGCATTCTAAACATGTTGTGTATGCCTTACCTATGGTCTGCTGGGACTGTCTGACTCCCTAATTGTGAAGCCTTTGGATGGTGTCTACGAATACCAGTCCCCTGCAGTGCCCGCAAGACTGCGGGGCTGAGTAGTAACCCACTGCTGCCAAGTGTGGAGACATAAGGGTCAGTGGGTTGTCTGGTCTGCTGTAATGGCTGCCTTTAGAAAGACTGCATGGACCAGGGCTCATCCCATGGAATGACAGTACTCTTTCACTTTGACAGAACACTACTCAGACAACATATGGTGAGGATAACACAGTGTGGCAAAACTATATTGAACCACCAATAGACAATAACATATAGTACAGTCCCAGTAAGGACATAAGATGGTGCAAATGACAAAGTCTCTCACCTTCCATGTGCTCGCTTGGAATTAGAACATCTGCAACTTCAGGGCTAACAGGGCCAACTACCAGATCTCAAAATTCTCATGGTGCTCATGGTAATCTCATTGAGTTTACCACAGTTCATCTTTCTGGCTCACAGTAAAGTCCTGGTGGGAACGTACCTTCAGTGACCGGCAGTTACCTGTATGATGTCACCCCTCATCACTGAAGCTGCGCTTGCAGCGCCTCGTGTCCTGGTTTTCAGCCCAGAAAGTTGCATCATGGCACCATTCAGATTGTAAACCAGTTATTGCAGAGATGGATAACAGCATGGGACAGTGTTACTAATCTTCACTTTGAACAGGGGATATGGTTGTTTATTATTTTTGGGTTTTTTTTACAGGGAACAAAGGATTCAATGGATTAGACATAAGGTGAGTATAATGGTTGTTTATTATTTTCTGTCTTTTACAGGGGAGAAAGGCTTCAATTGAATAGGTGTAAGGTAAGTATAACTGTGTTTTTTATTTTTATTTCAAATAAAGAGTGTCTTTCTTTCAATTAAAGGACTTTATTCTGGCTTTGTCTTTTTTACAATCTAACTATGGGGATAGCAAAGGGGGTGTCTTATAGATACCTCTCCATTACTAACCAGTGGGATTGATGTCAGCGACCATAAAACAGCTGACAACAACCCAACAAACATTAACCCACTTTTGTGGTATATTTCAGTGGCATATAACAGTCAAAAAAGCATTGACTTTTTTTTCTGAATTCATCCATACAGTATTACGTGATTTGTGGTATATAAAGGTGGTATTAAAGTGCTGATGATGGTGCTAAGGACGTGGAGCAGGTGCGATTACGCCTGTTGCCGGAACAACAGAAACACACCCATACATGATACATATGTTCCCATTCCTTTGTAGGGAGGCACAGTACACCACTTCTGAAGTAAGAACAGTTCAAACAGGTAGTTGGTGGGATAGCACACAATGCTTCCCGCATGCTTGGCAGCACCACCCGTCCAGTCTTACACATGGTCCAGTCTTACCAGCCAACAGTCTGGATCACTTAATCATCACCCTGATCCTCCTTTCTCCCACCATGTTAAGTTCAAGGAGACTAGTGATCCCACACTAGGAAAATCCAAGGAGCTTTTCACAACATCACTTCTTGATTGCAGCCTCTCATCCTGTATGTTCTAAGAAGGACATGCTGTTAGTGATGCACAAAACTTAGAGTAGTCATGGCCACAAGAAAGTGAAGATTGCTAAGTCACCAAGTCAGGAGGACAAGGGTACCACGGTGGAAGATGAAGTGGTGAATGATGGTCACCGAACCAACCTAGGAATTTGACATGCATAGCAAGGACAGAAGCTCTGAGATGGAGGGATCAGCAGCACTGAAACAGGCAGAAAGAGGCAGTGGGGTGACGAGAGGGAGAGGGTGGGCAACTGTACCTCAGAACAAAAACACTACTGAATTTTTCCATTAAAGAGTTATCTGCTCCCCTGTGTGGTATTATTTTAGAGAGTATTTTGACAAAAAATAGTCATTTGCAACCTTTGCCATGCCAAGATCAGCATGGGCTTGACCACTAAGATCCTAACCATCACCAGCATGATAAGGCACCAGTCATCTAAACATGAACAACTGGGTCAGCAATTGGTGCCAGCAGTGCCAGTGGGTGAAACCACTGCCTCTTCCCCTGTGTTACTTTTTTCAGTCCTCTGTCCATGAAACTGGCACAGATGCCTCCCAGTCTGCACCTGTCCTTGCACATTCTGATGCACCATCATCAGGCACTACCAACTCTTTATCCCAGCACAGCACAGCGTTCAGCTGTCCCTATCCCAGGCCTTGGAGCAAAAGAGCAAGTTTCCAGCCACCCACCCACAGGCCTAAAGGTTAAAGAGGCAAATTTTCAGGCCGCTTGACAAGGAAATGTTGTCATTTAAGCTTGTTGAAACTGAGGATTTTTGCCGACTCACGGTGGCAATCATCTTTCTGTAGTCGGTCCCCAGCCGCCACTTTTTCCTCCTGGTGTGGTGTCCCCGCCTTGTACCAGCACTTGTCCAGGAACATCACCTGGACAAGTGGGCATACCCTTACCAATGCAGTTACTGGGTTTGTCGCCTTAACAACCGACAAATGGACCAGCGCTTGTGGCCAAGGACGCTACATTTCCCTGACTGCACACTGGGTAAATATTACGGAGGCTTTAAATGAGTCCTATTCTGGAATATCACAAAACCAACACTGTGAATTGCTGGCCCTACTGCTATTAGGGTTTCCTCCATTTCTTACATCAGTTCCTGCATCCTCTCCTCTTCCTCCTTCTCCAATGTGTTTCCTGAACATCATCCACATCAGCTGGAAGTTCTGCAGCACTGCCTAAGCAAAGTGGCAGCAGGCTCTGCTGAAGCTAATTTGTCTAGAAGACAAACTGCACACCACAGCAGAGTTACTTAAATGAATAAAAGACCAGACAGATCTGAGACTTTTGCTGCAGAACTTCCAACCAGGCATGAACGTGTATGATAATGTGTAACCTGGTGGTTGCTGTGAAGCTCGGCAAACTCACACATGTACCTTGCTTGGCCCACATGCTCAACTTGGTAGTTCAGTGGTTTTTGAACACCTACCAAGATATGCCAGTGCCTCTGGAGAAGGTACGTCCTGTCAGTGGCCATTTTCACAAGTTAGCCATAGCTGTCGCTGCTCTGGCAATGCTGCAGCAGTGCATGCAAGTGCCAACTCACCGACAGGTGAGCAATGTGACCACATGCTGGAACTCCACACTGCACATTCTGGCAACCCCTTGTGAACAACAGCTTCAATATGCCCATCAGCATTCTGGTCAGCCTCCGCACATAACAAGTGGGAATGGATGTCTGACATTTGTGTAGTTTTCCAAGACTTTTGGGACTCCAAAAACATGGTGAATGCCATGATGCAATAGTCAGAACAGCAATCCCATTTCTGTGGCTCCTTAAACAATTGCTGCTCAGAATTATACATGAAGGTATGTTTGCGGACCAGGTGGAGATGGAGGAAGACCGGTGACAGGGAGATACTTTCCAGCCCAGCCTCATCTCATCTACTTAGCACGGATTGGGTAACAATGAGGAGGTGGAGGCTGAAGAGGAGGAATAGGAACTTTTGGCTAGCACAACAGATGCTAGTACCCACTCAAAATTCATCCCATCTCTCCTACATGAATTGCCTGAGGTTGAGATTGAGTAGGAAGAGAGGGAGGGGGAGATGGAGATTGTCATCATGATGGAGACAGGGAAGTGTTGGCTGTAGGGTCCTTGGCATAAATGGCAGACTGTAGGTACAGCTGGCTGTCCCGTGACCCTTGCATTAAATTCACCTTGACCAAAAAAGAGTACTGGTTGTACACCTTGCTAGAACCAAGCTACAAGGAGAACTTTGCATCTCTTCGTCCTGAGGTGGAGAGGTCGTGTAAAATTGTGCTATACTAGAAGGACATTGTGGAAAACATGTTGAAAAAACTTCCATCAGACAATGCAAGCAGTAGGGGGCATACATACTTGCCCAACCAAGGAGGATAGGCAAGGAATACACACAGCAGAGGCAGGAGTACATTGTGAAAGGCTTGGGCCAATTTCATGACACTAGCCAGCATCCAGGGCCTGATGACCAGGTATTTTTGACAAGGAAGGAAGCATTTTTAAAGATACTCAAGCAATACATGGCTGACCAAAGCAGCTATCCTTCTAATTCCTCTGTGTTCTTCAGCTATTGAGTCTCAAAGCTTGACACCAGTCATGAGCTGTCCCTCTGTGCCTTGGAGGTGTTGTGCTGCCCTGCCACTGGTGCCTTGTTTGAGTGGATTTTTAGTGCCACCAGAAGGGTCATAATAGACAGGAGTTTTTCCTGTTAACAGAAAGTGCTGACAGGCTCATTCTGATAAAACTGAACAAAGACTGGATTAGACCCAACTTTTCACAACACCAGGTGAAAGCAGCACATAAAGTGTTTTTATTGTTCAATAATTTAATGAGGCCTGCCAGTTGTTGCCTTCTCGAGTCTATGAATAACTGGATAACCCTCCTTAAAATTTTCACTGGCTTTGCACTTTGTGCAAAGCCTGTATGAGTGTTAAAGAACCACAGCTACACTTTCTTATTTTTTTATGAGGCTCTCAAGTTGGCGTCTTCATGGGTATACAGTATGTATAAAACTGCTTGCAATTAATGGCAAGCTCTGCACTGTGTGCAGAGCTTTTAAGAATGTAGGAATACCACAACTACACCTTGTCCACAATATTTGAATGAGGCACTGCAGTTGGTGCCTTCAGGGATGTTTGGATGACCCTGCTTGTAATTTTTGGCAGGATTTGCACAGAGTGCATAGACTTTATAAGTCTAGGAGTACCACATGACAATTTGAACTGAATGTTTATGTCTAATCTGAGTCCCTCTGAGTCCCTATTCTTTGGCACTTCATAAATTACACTGAAATTTCCAATTTTTAATACAAAATTCTATTTTGGTTTACTTATTTTTTTTCTTTTTTTAAATCCTTTTTAAACTTAGCCTTATACGCAAGTCATTATACAGGAAACAAAATGTTTCTTCATATTTTTTTTTCCTGTAACTCTAATATCTCTTCGATTTTTAATGTTTTATTGTCAGTCCTTAAAATTGAGTAAAGATGTCACACCATTGCTATCACCAGCAATCTAGGAGTCAGATATTCTTCCAGGGATTTTCCCCATGCTGTTCTCCTTCCATTCAGAACTTTTTCCATGAATCACTGCCACCAGACCTTCTTGTAGGGTTTGCCGAAAAATGCTCATATTTCCCATTGACTCCCATTATACTTGTTACTGAAAACAAGCATCCAAGCATTAGAAATTGTTTGGTTTGGGTAATGAGTAGTGTTGAGCGATACCTTCCGATATCGGGAAATATCGGATCGGATTGGATATCGGATATCGCTGATTCCGATACCGGAAACCAATGCAAGTCAATGTGACAGAAATATCGGAATTAAAATAAACCCTTTCTTTCCTTGTAGGTTAATTCTACATGAAGGAAAACAACTGAGAATAATGTAGAATGTATTGGGGAGGTGGAGGAGACATTAAAGGCATAAAGGTTTAGCCCAATCAAATGGAATAGCAGGAATAAAAAATTTTTTTAGACGTTCGGAGTTACAAAGATATTGACTATGTTAACATTTTTATATTTTGTCAGATATGTATGTTTCACTACTTCCATGCTCTCCACCTTCTTTTTTACTTCTCCCACACTTTCTCCTTCATGATCCTCAGCAGCAGCAGCATCTTTTTCATCAACTTCTTCTTCACCTTATTCATCTTCTTCTTCTTCACCTTCTTCCTATTATTCTTTTTTTTACATTCTTCTTATTCAACTATTATTCTTCTTCATATTCTACTTCTTCATCTTCTTCCTATTCTTCTTCTTCATCATATTCTTATTTGTGACAGGCATTCCTGTAGTTGTTATCTATAAAAGTTTGAAGATTACACCTTCCATTCTGCCTGTCACAAAAGATTTACAACAGGATTTGTCCGCGTTCAGTTTGGCCTGCAGCTGCAGGCATTTTCCAGGGGCACCACGAGGAGGAACGGACTCACCCCCATACACTGCTTACTCTTCTTCTGCTTATAATTTAGATATCTTTTGCTCTAATTTTTAGTCTTATGCTTAATGTTCTTCTGCTTTTTGTTCTTCTGCTTCTTGGTCTTCTGTCTCTTGTTGTTCTGTATCTTGGTGGTTGTCTTCATGATCTTTGTCCTCTTGGTCATCTTCTTCAGGGTCATCTTTTTGGTCTTCTTTGGGGTGGTCTTCAGGGTTGTCGTCTTTAGGGTCGTCATCTTTGGGGTCTTCGTCTTCTTCGTGGTGGTCTTCAGGGTCATAGTCTTCGGGGTCGTCGTCTTCTTCGGGGTGGTCTTCAGGGTCGTCGTCTTCAGGGTCGTCGTCAGGGAGATCCAGAGTGATTACCAAAATCCATTTCAAAAAGCTTGAACTTGGAAATGTAGCAGAAGGTACAAGAAGACGGAGGAACTGCCGAGAACCAGCTGATGGTACTGGAACCCGGATGGGTAGCAGAAGGAACAAGAGCCAATGGCACTACCGAGGACCAGCTGATGGTACTGGAACCCGGTTACTAAGCAGGAGGTACTTGTGCTAGAAAGCACTACCAAGGACCAGCAGATGTTGCTGGAACTCGGATACCGAAAAGGAGGCACCTAATCAAAGGCACTGCTGAGAACCAGCCGATGTTTCTGGAACCCAGATGGGTAGCAGAAGGTACCCATGAAAAACAAAGTTGCAAGGCCGTGAGCCGGCCACAGTTACCGAAACCCACAGTCCTACAGGGGGTGCTTGTCCTATTGGCACTACAGAACAAGCCTTTATTGCCAGATCCCGCAGCCCACATAGGAAGCACCTAAACTGCAGGCACCATAGAGTCGGCTAACCCAACCGCAACACGACAGGAAAACGTATTGGTGGCAAAGTGACGTTGACACTACCCGGAAACAGCTGGCGTGCTGGAACCAGGCTGGGCAGGAGGGAGTACCCGTGCCAAAGACACAGCCGAGAACCAGCTGACGGTGCTAGAACCCAGATGGGTAGCAGAAGCTACAAGAGCCAATGGAACTACCGAGGACCAGATGATGGTGCTGGAACCCGGAGGAGCAGCAGAAGGAACAAGAGCCAATAGCATTACCGAGACCCAGCTGATGGTACTGGAACCTGGTTACTAAGAAGGAGGTACCTGTGCAAGATAGCACTACCAAGGACCAGCAGACGTTGCTAGAACTCGGATACCGAAAAGGAGGCACCTAAGCCAAAGGCACTGCCGAGAACCAGCTGACGGTACTGGAACCCGGAGGGGCAGCAGAAGGAACAAGAGCCAATGGCACTACGGAGGACCAGCTGATGGTACTGGAACCCGGTTACTAAGCAGGAGGTACCTGTGCCAGAAAGCACTTCCAAGGACCAGCAGACATTGCTGTAACTCGGATACTGAGAAGGAGGCACCTAAGCCAAAGGCACTGCCGAGAACCAGCTGACAGTACTGGAACCCGGATGGGTAGCAGAAGCTACAAGAGCCAATGGAACTACCGAGGACCAGCTGACAGTGCTGGAACCCACTAGGGGCAGCAGAAGGAACAAGAGCCAATGGCACTACGGAGGACCAGCTGATGGTACTGGAACCCGGTTACTAAGCAGGAGGTACCTGTGCTATAAAGCACTACCAAGGACCAGCAGACATTGCTGGATCTCGAATACCGAGAAGGAGGCACCTAAGCCAAAGGCACTGCCGAGAACCAGCTGACAGTACTGGAACCCGGATGGGTAGCAGAAAGTACCCATGAAAAACAAAGTTGCAAGGTCACGAGCCGGCCGCAGTTACCGAAACCCACAGTCCTACAGGGGGTGCTTGTCCTATTGGCACTACGAAACCAGCCTTTATTGCCAGATCTCACAGCCCACATAGGAAGCACCTAAACTGCAGGCACCATAGAGTCGGCTAACCCGACCGCAACACGACAGGACATAGTTTTGGACGCAAAGTAACGTTGACACTACACGGAAACAGCTGTCGTGCTGGAACCAGGCTGAGCAGGAGGGAGTACCCGTGCCAAAGACACTGCCGGGAACCAGCTGATGGTGCTGCAACCCAGGGTAAATACTACAAACAGAGTGGAGACAGAGGCCTAATTGGAGCAAGTTTAAAATCTGTAGTTGTGTGAGTGTGGACAGAGCAGGAGAAATTGCCGGACACACAGCTGGGGATCAGCTGACATTACTGAACCCCAATAGCACTGGAGCATATGTTGACTGTGCAGATGGCACTTCTGAGCAGCAATAGGCGGTGTTGAAGCCCAGGGTCATTAGTACAAACAGAGTGGAGGCAGAGGCCTAATTGGAGCAAGTTTAAAATGTGTAGTTGTGGGAGTGTGGACAGAGCAGGAGAAATTGCCAGACACACAGCTGGGGATCAGCTGACATTACTGAACCCCAACAACACTGGAGCATATGTTGACTGTGCAGACGGCACTTCTGAGCAGCAACTGGCGGTGTTGGAGCCCAGGGTCAATCAGGGTGTAGGCAGAGGCCTAATTGGAGCAAGTTTAATATCTGATGTTGTGTGAATGTGGACGGAGCAGGAGATATTGCCGGACACACAGCAGGGGAGCAGCTGACATTACTGAACCCCACTAACACAGGAGCTAGTGTTTTTCTCTGTGCAGACGGCACTTCTGAGCAGCAACTGGCGGTGTTGGAGCCCAGGGATTACAGTTCAGGTGGTAGAAACATGAACACAACAGGAGACCTGGATACTGTTGCCAACCAATTACTTAATCTGGAAGAGGACTGGCAAATTCCGACGAGATCCAGGCCTTGTTCATTTTCAGAAAAGTAAGCCGGTCAACGTTATCGGAGGATAGTTGCATGCAAAAACCCTAGTCCATGCCCTCATCATCTCTTGCCTTGACTACTGCAACCTCCTGCTCTGTGGCCTCCCCTCGAACACTCTCGCACCCCTCCAATCTATTCTAAACTCTGCTGCCCGACTAATCCACCTGTCCCCCCGCTATTCCCCAGCTTCTCCCCTCTGTCAATCCCTTCACTGGCTCCCCATTGCCCAGAGACTCCAGTACAAAACCCTAACCATGACATACAAAGCCATCCACAACCTGTCTCCTCCACACATCTGTGACCTCGTCTCCCGGTACTTTCCTGCACGCAACCTCCGATCCTCACAAGATCTCCTTCTCTACTCCCCTCTTATCTCCTCTTCCCACAATCGCATACAAGATTTCTCTCGCGCATCACCCCTACTCTGGAACTCTCTACCACAACATATCAGACTCTCACCTACCATCGAAACCTTCAAAAAGAGCCTGAAGACCCACCTCTTCCGACAAGCCTATAACCTGCAGTAACCACCGATCGACCAAACCGCTGCATGACCAGCTCGACCCTCGCCTACTGTATTCTCACCCATCCCTTGTAGATTGTGAGCCTTCGCGGGCAAGGTCCTCTCTCCTCCTGTACCAGTTATGACTTATATTGTTTAACATTATTGTACTTGTTTTTATTATGTATACCCCTCGTTACATGTAAAGCGCCATGGAATAAATGGCGCTATAACAATAAATAATAATGCGATGGTCTGTTAGTACCCCACCTGCGGCACTAAAGACGCATTCCGATAAACAGTAGCAGCAGGGCAAGACAGTACCTCCAATGCATACTGGCTAAGCTCTGGCCATGTATCCAGCTTAGAGACCCAAAACTTGAAGGGGGAAGAGCCGTCTGGGAGTACACTGAGAGGGCAAGACATGTAGTCTGTCACCATCTGACGGAAACGTTGCCTCCTGCTGACTGGAGCCGTCTGTGATGGTGTAGACATTTGTGGCGGGGACACAAAACTTTGCCACATTTGAGCCATACTGGTCTTGCCTTGTGCTGAGGCGCTGCTTCTGCTCCCTCTTTGTGCAGAGCTTCCTCCACTGCCTTGACGCACAGAGCTGCTTTGTAAAGCACTAGCAGCACTGCCCTCGGGTGGAATGGAGAACATGATGGAATGTTCCAGGGTGCCTTGGTACTCCCGCATTTTGCTCTCCCGGTTCAACGGTGTTATGAGGCTTTGTAAGTTGTCCCGGTAGCGAGGATCTAGGAGGGTGTACACCCAATGATCAGCCATGTTGAGAATGTGGGCGATGCGGCAGTCGTTTCTCAGGCACTGCAGCATGAAATTAACCATGTGCTGCAGACTTCAAACTGGCCAAGAAATGGTGTCCCCTGCTTGAGGCATCATCTCTGCCTGCTCTGCATCACCCCACCCTCGCTCTACATACTGACTACTAGAGCATTGTGTACCTCCCTCCTCTGGAGAGATGTCTTCTTCCTCCATTGACTCTTCCTCATCCTCCTCACAAAGTGTCCCCTGCCTAGGCCTTTGTGAGGAACCACGTTGCGCAGACTGTCCAGAAGCAGATGTTTTGTGAGTTCATTTTCCCCTTCGTCACTGGGGTCTGGTGAACTCCCTATTCTGGTAAAGGAAGGTAATGAGCCTGATTATCAGGCACCTGAGTCTAATGAGGATGACTGGCTGAGTGGAGTCATGGACTGGATATAAGGCTGCCAACGCCCTTCTGCCCTGCGGGTGATTTCTCTGTGGACTTCTAGGACACCAGTCTGATTCCTGCTCCTCTAAAGCTAAGTTTTCTGTTTTGCCTGTTAGCTTTTTGTTTTGCTTTTTGTTTTCCTTGCTTTTCAGTATTCTGCCATTCCCTGCTGGGGTGAGCTGAATCTCCTTTTGCCTGTAGCTCTGTCTTCAGTATATTCCTGAGTACTGACATAGCTGTCACGCTTACCGCCTCCGCTGGCTCCACACTCACCGCCCAAACCTCATGTTCGGCTCCTGCTGTCGCCTCCCTATCGGGCTCCGCGTCGCCCGTGGCCTCCGGGAGCGCCCGCCGCCTTCGGCGCGCTCCTGCAGCAGGCGCACGCTCACCTGCACTCCTGCCCGCGCTCAGTCCCGGTGGTCTACCCGTGGCACATGCGCGCCTTGTGCCTCAGATCCCAGTACAGGCCAAGCCAGTACTTCTCACCCCCTCTCTGACCCGGCTGACCTGACCCGGAACTCTTGTCTCCATAAGAGGCAGCCTCTTCCTCTGAATCACTGCCTGTTTGTCACTTGTGTCTCTTACTGTGACTCTGGCTCTCAGTCTGCCTGTCGTTTCCCGTGCTCCCTGTTTAACCTGGTCCTTGTGTTCCTCCCAGTGCCCGCCATCTTGTGTCCGCCTCCAGCCTGTGTCTTCATCTGACCCGTGTTTCACCGTTCCTGCCTTGTCTGCCAGTATCCTCTAGCCTCCGTTCCTGAGTTCCAGTCCTACCGGTTCCGGTCCAGCTCTTCCATCTGCCTGCCTGCTACATCTCTTGTCGTGCCCTCCATCCTCCTCGGGTACCAGCTGCCGTGGTGAGTAGTTTCCCCTGGGCCTGTCCCTAACGCTCCCTGTATAGGGGGTGGTCCACCTGGCCCGCTCGCCCAGGGGAGGTTCGCTTACCGCGGTCCAGTGGGTTCACCCTTGGGAACCATCACAGAACGAACAGGCCATGGACCCCGCTGGTACTTCGACCCCGACCCCAAAGGAACTTCTGTTCCTGCGGGAAAACCAAGCGAGGATCATGTCATTCCTCAAGTCCATGGAGTCTCATCTCTCGTCATTACAGGCCTCGGATCCAGGGAGTGCCACCCAGATCGCCGGTCTCCAGCAGGAGCTTGCCCAGCAGCGCGACACTCAGGATCATATCCTGAACTACATGGCCTCGGTGGACAACCGCTTGCTGGCCCTCCAGACCGCGGCTGCAGCTCCGGCACAGCCTGCGGTGCCGCCTCCATCCCCGCGTTTGGCTAAACCCCCGCGATATAGTGGCGACCCCAAGACGTGTAGAGGGTTTTTAAATCAATGACAGCTACATTTTGAATTGCTGCCACAACAGTACCCCACCGACCGTGCCAAGGTGGCCCTTATCGTGTCCCACTTAGAAGGAGAGGCCTTAGCCTGGGTTAACCCCCTCTGGGAACGAGACGACCCCCTGGTCACCCAACTCTCCTTTTTCCTAGACACCTTTCGTAAGGTGTTCGATGAACCCGGTCGCCTTGCCTCCACCACCGAAGCGTTGTTCAATCTTCATCAGGGCTCGCTCTCAGTAGGTCAGTACGCCATTCGGTTTCGCACTCTGTCCTCAGAATTGGGTTGGAACAATGAGGCCTTGGTGGGAGCCTTTTGGCGGGGTCTTTCGGGGCGAATCAAGGACGAGTTGGTGGGTCGTGATACCCCCACCTCCTTGGAGGATTTAATCTCTTTGGCTACCCGCATCAACCTCCGCTTTCAAGAATGTTCCCGAGAGCTCGCTAGGGACAGGAGACCCCCTCGCGCTCTTCCGGCCGCTCGGAGTCCACTTCGAGTCCGCTCAACACCAGTTTCCACGCTCCCGCTACCGGAACCCATGCAAGTGGATCGCCTCAAACCGGTGGAGGAGCGTCGGAGAGAGAGGGTCGAACAGGGGCTCTGTTTCTACTGTGGGAGTGCGTCCCACTTTCTTCGCGCCTGCCCCAATCGCCCGGGAAACGCCTCTGCCTAGGACAGGTAAGAGAGGTCTTCCTAGGTAATTTTGACTCCTCTCTACCCTTGACTCTATCTGTCCTTTTGCATCTGGGTTCTAAATGTTTTTCTGAATGGGCCTATATAGATTCTGGGGCGGCCGGTAATTTCATTCAACTTGAGGCGGTTAAGAGACTTGGAATTCCTGTCAGATCCCTGGAGACCCCTCGGCAGATTGCTTCGGTCGACGGTCAACCCCTGCGGGAGTCCGTTACTCAGGTTACCGAAGAGGTGGAGCTTCAGGTCGGAGCCTTACATCGGGAGAAGATAGTATTCTACGTGCTGCCTTCTTTGTCCCATGCCATCCTCCTGGGACTCCCCTGGCTAAGGATCCACGAGCCTATCTTGGATTGGCGCTCTGGTGATGTTCTGCGGTGGGGCCAACTTTGTCAAGACAAGTGTTTACTCCCTGTACAGCCGCCGAAATTCCCATGTTCAACGTTGGTGTCAACCGAGTTACCCTCCGCCTACAGAGCCTTTTTGGACGTCTTTGACAAGAAGGAAGCAGAGACCCTGCCCCCGCATCGTCCATATGACTGCCCCATCGATCTGCTCCCCGGTTCTACGCCGCCTCGTGGTCGGATCTACCCGCTGTCTCCCTCCAAGACCCAGGCTATGTCCGAATACGTACAGGAAAACTTGGCCAAAGGCTTTATTCGCAAGTCTTCCTCACCTGCAGGAGCTGGGTTCTTTTTTGTCAAGAAGAAGGATGGGTCCCTGCGTCCCTGTATTGATTATAGAGGGCTCAACGATATCACCATCAAGAACAAATACCCTCTTCCCCTCATTCCGGAGCTATTTGACCGTCTACGGGGTGCACGGATCTTCACAAAATTAGATCTTCGAGGGGCCTACAATCTGGTCCGGATCCGCTCTGGTGATGAATGGAAGACCGCCTTCAACACCCGTGACGGCCATTATGAGTACCTGGTTATGCCCTTCGGCTTATGCAATGCTCCCGCAGTGTTCCAAGAATTTGTCAAAGACATATTCCGAGATCTTCTCTATTCCTGCATGGTGGTTTACTTGGACGACATTCTGGTGTTCTCCCCGGATTTGTCCTCACACCGAAAAGACGTGCGTCAAGTTTTACTTCGTTTGAGAACACATCGTCTCTACGCCAAGCTGGAGAAATGCGCCTTCGAACAGTCGTCTCTGCCGTTCTTGGGTTACATCATTTCCGATTCTGGCTTGCGCATGGATCCGGGAAAAGTGTCTGCTGTACTCAACTGGCCGCGTCCTCAGGGAGTCAAGGCAATCCAGCGGTTCCTGGGATTCGCCAACTATTACCGGCAGTTTATTCCGCACTTTTCCTCTCTGACCGCTCCCATCTCTGCTTTGATCCGAAAGGGAGCCGATCCTCACCACTGGCCTCCTGAGGCCGAGAACGCCTTCTGAACCTTGAGGCAAGCCTTTGCCACAGCCCCGGTGCTACACCTTCCAGAGGCTAACAAACCATTCACCCTAGAGGTAGACGCTTCTGCCACCGGAGCCAGTGCGGTTCTCTCTCAGAGATCTCCTTCCGGTCGCTTGGTTACCTACGGCTTTTTCTCCAAGACATTCTCCCCTTCGGAGAGAAACTATACCATCGGGGACAGAGAGCTGCTTGCCATTAAGCTAGCCTTGGAGGAGTGGCGGTATCTTCTGGAGGGAGCTGTACACCCACTCCAGATCTACACCGACCACAAGAATCTAGCCTACATTCAATCAGCACAAAGGCTTAATCCTCGGCAGGCTCGATGGTCATTATTCTTTAACTGGTTCGATTTTGAGCTCCATTTCCGTCCGGGTGATAAGAATCTCAAAGCGGATGCCCTATCCCGATCCTTTCTGGTCACCGACAGCGAGGAGGAGCCTTCGCACATTTTGGAGCCAAACAAGCTCATCGTAGTCGCACCGGTTAACCTGACTTCCTTGCCCCCCGGCAAGACTTTTGTCCAAGATGATGACATGAGGCGAGTTCTACAATGGGGTCATGCTACCAAGTTAGCCGGTCATGCCGGCCTCAAGAAAACACTCTTCCTCATCTCTCGCTTTTATTGGTGGCCTTCTTTGTCCCAAGATGTCCGAAGTTTCATCCTCTCCTGCCCTTCGTGTGCCAAGAACAAGGTCCCACGACAGCCACCCTCCAGTTTTCTGCATCCACTTCCGGTTCCCTCGGCTCCCTGGCAGCATATCGCGATGGATTTTATTACGGATCTGCCTCGGTCCTCAGGTCACACTGTCATTCTGGTGGTCGTGGACCGCTTCTCCAAGATGGCCCACTTCATCCCTCTGCCCGTTTTACCTTCCGCCCCGACCTGGCGAGAATTTTTATATCTCATGTCTTCCGGATTCATGGCTTCCCAAAGCTCATTGTCTCGGACAGAGGGGTTCAGTTTACCTTGCGTTTCTGGAGGGCCCTATGCAAGCTAATGGAAGTAATGTTGGACTTTTCCTCCGCTTATCACCCTCAATCCAACGGTCAAGCGGAACGCACGAACCAGATCCTCGTAACATACCTCCAACATTTTTCCAACGCCCACCAGAACAATTGGTCCAGCTTGCTCCCTTGGGCCGAATTCGCTTACAACAACCATACCAGTGAATCCTCCGCCAAGTCACCTTTCTTTACTGTCTACGGTCAACATCCTGGTATACCTCTGCCGGTACTCCCGACCTCGGGTGTGCCGGCGGCCGATCTTCTGACCGAGGAGTTCTCCAGGGTCTGGCAGGAGACCAAAACTGCACTTAAGCGAGCACATGACGGGTTCAAGAGGCACGCCGATAAGAAACGCCTGGATTCTCCGTTGTACCGCCCTGGGGATAAAGTTTGGCTATCCTCAAAATTTGTTCATCTCAAGATTCCCTCCTATAAACTAGGTCCCCGCTACATCGGACTCTTTGAGGTTTTAGCTCGTATCAATGACGTTGCCTACAAGCTAAGACTCCCCGCTTCTCTACGGATCCCGAATTCATTTCATGTTTCCCTCTTGAAACCGGTCATACTCAACGAGTTCCATGCTTCTACTGGCAGTACTCCCGCACCCGTGTCCGCACAGGATGTCTTTGAGGTTAAGGAAATTCTTGCTATGAAAAGATCTAAAGGTAAAACCTTCTTTTTAATTGACTGGAAAGGTTTTGGCCCAGAGGAGAGATCCTGGGAACCCCGGGAGAACATTCAAGCCCCCCAGATTTTAGCTAAGTTTCTTTCCGGCCTTGGGAGGAGGGGGCGTAAAAGTGGGGGTACTGTCACGCTTACCGCCTCCGCTGGCTCCACGCTCACCGCCCCCACCTCATGTTCGGCTCCTGCTGTCGCCTCCCTATCGGGCTCCGCGTCGCCCGTGGCCTCCGGGAGTGCCCGCCGCCTTCGGCGCGCTCCTGCAGCAGGCGCGCGCTCACCTGCACTCCTGCCCGCTGGCCCGCGCTCAGTCCCGGTGGTCTACCCGCGGCGCATGCACGCCTTGCGCCTCAGATCCCAGTACAGGCCAAGCCAGTACTTCTCCCCGCCTTCCTGACCCTGCTGACCTGACCCGGAACTCTTGTCTCCATAAGAGGCAGCCTCTTCCTCTGAATCACTGCCTGTTCGTCACTTGTGTCTCTTACTGTGACTCTGGCTCTCAGTCTGCCTGTCGTTTCCCGTGCTCCCTGTTTAACCTGGTCCTTGTGTTCCTCCCAGTGCCCGCCATCTCGTGTCCGCCTCCAGCCTGTGTCTTCGTCTGACCCATGTTTCACCGTTCCTGCCTTGTCTGCCAGTATCCTCCAGCCTCTGTTCCTGAGTTCCAGGCCTACCGTTTCCGGTCCAGCTCTTCCATCTGCCTGCCTGCTACATCTCTTGTCGTGCCCTCCATCCTCCTCGGGTACCAGCTGCCATGGTGAGTAGTTTCCCCTGGGCCTGTCCCTAACGCTCCCTGTATAGGGGGTGGTCCACCTGGCCCGCTCGCCCAGGGGAGGTTCGCTTACCGCGGTCCAGTGGGTTCACCCTTGGGAACCATCACAATAGCTTTTTTGAAGCCTAGCGTCTTCAGGGCCTTTTTCACTATCAGTCTGTTGGCTCTTATTTTCATAGGGTTTTTCACGGATTGCAGACAGCAGCCTTCCTGTCCTTTTCTACCTAGTTAGCTTGGGCCCCTCTTTGCTCAGTCTATCTTTCTGTCTGTGTTAGTATTTTCATCTTGCTCCACCGTCATTATATGTTGGGGGCTGCCTATTGCTTTGGGGTGTGCTCTGGGGCAGTTTAGATTTCCCCTTTCTTTCTTTAGGCCTATTTAATTCTCCGGCTGTGATCGAGGGGTCTAGGGCATCGTAGGAACCCCCCACGGCTACTGCTAGTTGTGTTGATAGGTTCAGGGGTCTGCAATCCGATAGCTGCCAACTTCTCTTGTTTTCTGGACTTAGCTAGCATTTCTGTTTTTGCCTCCTACGGTGACTCAATCATAACAGAATCACCCGCCATACCGCAGATCCTAGGCTACTCAATAGCAGGAAAGAAATGTGTTTAAAAAAAAAAAAAAAAGGTGTGTGTATATTCTTTCCTCTATATCTCTGAGGCCATAGGGGGAATTTTTTTTTTCTCTCTCAATGGAGATAAAGCAATTGTCTGGTCGTGTGGAGCAGCTCGCTGCGGAAGTGCGGGGAATTTCCGCCTACCTTGCTCGTTCGCATGCTGTTGAACCAAAGATCCCTACACCTGATGTATTTTTTGGGGATCGATCTAAATTTTTGAGTTTCAAAAATAATTGTAAATTATTTTTTGCCTTGAAGCCTAACTCGTCAGGGAGCTCCGCGCAGCAGGTTAAAATTGTCATCTCTTTACTGCGTGGCGATCCCCAGGATTGGGCGTTTTCTTTGAAACCAGATGATCCTATTCTGACTAATGTGAACGCATTCTTTCAAGCTTTGGGGTTGTTGTATGACGAACCTAATGCTATTGATCAGGCTGAAAAGACCCTGTTGGCATTGAACCAGGGTCGAGATTCTGCAGAGTTGTACTGTCAAAAGTTCCGAAAGTGGGCGGTCCTTACTACCTGGAATGATAATGCCTTGGCTGCTCTCTTTCGGAAGGGTTTGTCAGAAGCCGTAAAAGATACTATGGTGGGATTTCCTGTTCCCTCTGGTCTGGACGATTCTTTGTCATTAGCCATTCAGGTTGATCGGCATTTACGTGAACGCAGAATTGCACGAGAGGTGTTGCCACCGGTTGAACAGACGTCTGAACCTATGCAATGTGATAGAGTTTTGTCTAAGGCGCAACGTCAGGAGTTCAGAAGGCATAATAAGCTCTGTTTTTTCTGTGGAGATGCCTCGCATATTATTTCTGTTTGTCCTAAACGAGAGAAACGCTTTGCACACACGTTTTCTGTTGGTGGTGTTCAACCTAAGTTTCTTCTGGCAATTACTCTGATCTGCTCCCTGTCCACATTTTCCGCCAAGGCATTTGTGGATTCGGGAGCAGAGCTAAACCTAATGGACTTGGATTTTGCTAAACGTTGTGGATTTCCGATGACACCTCTGCAGACGCCTATCCCTTTGAGGGGGGTTGATGCTACTCTTTTGGCTAAAAATAAACCTCAGTTTTGGACCCAGGTGGTCATGCGGGTCGCCCCAGACCATCAAGAAAATTGCAGATTTTTGGTATTGCATGGTCTGCATGATGCCATTGTTCTGGGGTTTCCCTGGTTACAAATTCATAATCCAGTTTTGGATTGGAAATCTGTGTCTGTGGTGAGTTGGGGTTGTCTGTGTGCCTTTAGTGAGGCTCCGGTTTTTTCCACCTCTCCTCAGTCGCATGATGTTCCTGACTATTTGGCGGACTTTTATGATGTATTTAGTGAGAATGAGTCTGCGTCCTTGCCTCCTCATAGGAGTTATGACTGTGCAATTGAACTAAGCCCGGGGTGTAAATTTCCCAATGGTCGGCTCTTCAATTTATCTGTACCCGAGCACGAGGCTATGCGGTCCTATATTAAGGAGGCGTTGGAGAAGGGTCATATTAGACCATCCTCTTCACCCTTAGGTGCCGGGTTTTTTTTGTGGCCAAAAAGGATGGTTCTTTAAGGCCTTGTATTGATTATCATGCCCTCAATAAAATTACTATTAAATATTAGTATCCATTACCCCTGATTTCGGATCTATTCTCTAGAGTTAGAGGTGCTTGCTGGTATACCAAGCTTGACCTCAGGGGGGCGTATAATCTTATCCGCATTAAGCAGGGGGATGAATGGAAGACGGCGTTTAATACTCCGGAGGGACATTTTGAGTACCTGGTGATGCCTTTTGGGCTCACTAATGCCCCTTCTGTCTTCCAGTGCTTCATGAACGATATTTTCCGAGACTTTGTAGATAAATTTTTGATTATCTATCTGGATGATATTTTGATTTTCTCCAAGGATTGGGATTCTCATGTGGAACATATTCGGACTGTGTTCCGGATCTTGAGGGAGAATTCCCAGTATGTCAAAGGATCGAAATGCCTTTTTGGAGTACAGAGGATTTCATTTTTGGGATTTATTTTGTCTGCGTCAACTATTGAAATGGACCCGGCCAAGGTACAGGCCATTTATGATTGGGTTCAGCCCACTTCTTTGAAGGCCCTCCAGAAGTTTTTGGGTTTTGCTAATTTTTATCGGAAATTTATAGCAAAATTTTCTAGTATTGCCAAGCCATTGACTGATCTGACTAAGAAGGGTGCTGATGTGTTGAATTGGTCTCCTGAGGCTGTTGCTTCCTTTCAGGAGCTGAAGCGAAGATTTACCTCCGCCCCGGTTTTGCGGCAACCTGATGTCTCACTCCCGTTCCAGGTAGAGGTGGATGCTTCTGAGATTGGTGCAGGAGCTGTTTTGTCCCAAAAGGATCCTGTAACATCTAAAATGAATCCCTGTGCTTTCTTTTCCTGAAAGTTCTCTCCATCTGAACGTAACTATGATGTGGGGAATCGGGAACTGTTGGCCATGAAATGGGCATTTGAGGAGTGGAGACATTGGTTGGAGGGAGCTAAACATCAAGTTGTGGTCCTCACTGACCACAAGAATTTGATTTACCTAGAGTCGGCTAAATGCTTGAACCCTAGACAGGCTAGGTGGGCCTTGTTTTTTACACGTTTTGATTTTGTGGTCTCTTTTCTTCCTGGAACTAAGAATGTCAAGGCAGACGCCCTCTCTAGGAGTTTCTTTGCTGATTCTCCTGTGGTGACCAAGCCTGCTACCATCTTAGGCGAAGGGGTAGTTCTTTCGCCATCTCGCCCGATTTGAGACTTGCTCTGCAAGAGTTCCAGGAGGACAAACCTGAGCGTTGTCCCAGTGGAAAGTTGTATGTTCCTGACCAGTGGAAGAAGAGAGTGATGTCTGAAGTTCATTGCTCTGCATTGGCTGGTCATCCAGGTATTTTTGGTACTAGAGATCTGGTGAGTCGCTCTTTTTGGTGGCCCACCTTGTCTCATGATGTCAGGAATTTTATGCAGTCCTGTGGGACTTGCTCCCGGTCTAAATCTTGTTCTCGCTCTAGTGGGTTGTTGATGCCTTTGCCGGTCCCCAGGAGGCCATGGACCCATGTTTCAATGAATTTCATCTCTGATATGCCGGTCTCTCAAAGAATGACTGTTATTTGGGTGATTTGTTCTCTAAGATGGTTCATCTTGTACCACTCCCTAAGTTGCCATCTTCCTCTGAGTTGGTGCCCCTGTTTTTGCAACAGGTGGTTCGCTTACACGGGATTCCTGAGCACATTGTATCTGACAGAGGAGTTCAGTTTGTGTCTAGATTTTGGAGGACTTTCTGTTCCAAGCTGGGAATTCAGTTGTCCTTCTCCTCTGCTTTTCACCCTCAGACCAATGGGCAGACAGAGAGAACAAACCAGACCTTGGAGTCGTATTTGAGATGTTTTATTTCCACTGATCAGGATGATTTGGTTTTATTTTTGCCCTTGCTCGAATTTGCTTTAAATAATAGAGCTAGTTCTGCCACTTTGATGTCACCTTTTTTTTGTAACTTTGGGTTTCATCCTCGATTTTCTTCAGGGCAGGTGGAGCCTTCTGCCTGCCCAGGTGTTGACACTGTGGTGGAGAGAATGCACCAGATCTGGGACCAAGTGGTGGATAAGTTATCTCTCTCCCAGGAAAAGGCCCAGCGGTTTTCCAATTGACATAGGACCATTGGTCCCCAGTTTAAGATTGGTGATATGGTGTGGTTATCATCGAAAAATATTGCTATGAAGGTGGCTTCTCCTAAGTTTAAGCCTAGATTTATTGGACCTTACAAGATTTTGGAGATTATTAATCCGGTCTCTTTTCGTTTGGCTCTTCCTGTCACATTTAAAATCCATAATGTGTTCCATAAGTCCTTGTTGAAGAGGTTTGTTGAACCAGTTGTTCCTGGGGTGGCACCTCCAGACCCTGTATTGGTTGAAGGTAACATGGAATATGAGGTAGAGAAAATACTGGATTCCCATCTGGCTATACGGAGACTCCAGTATTTGGTTAAGTGGAAGGGTTATGGTCAGGAGGATAATTCCTGGGTCTCTGCCTCTGATATTCATGCCAAAAGATTGGTGCGTGCCTTTCATCGGGCTCACCCTGATCGCCCTGGTGGCGTGGTTGAGGGTTCGGTGACCCCTCCTCTCGGGGGAGGTACTGTTGTGAGTTCATTTTCCCCTTCGTCACTGGGATCTGGTGAACTCCCTATCCTGGTAAAGGAGGGTAATGAGCCTGATTATCAGACACCTGAGTCTAATGAGGATGACTGGCTGAGTGGAGTCATGGACTGGATATAAGGCTGCCGACGCCCTTCTGCCCTGCGGGTGATTTCTCTGTGGACTTCTAGGACAGAATGATTTCCCCTTTCTTTCTTTAGGCCTATTTAATTCTCCGGCTGTGATCGAGGGGTCTAGGGCATCGTAGGAACCCCCCACGGCTACTGCTAGTTGTGTTGATAGGTTCAGGGGTCTGCAATCCGATAGCTGCCAACTTCTCTGGTTTTCTGGACTTAGTTAGCATTTCTGTTTTTGCCTCCTACGGTGACTCAATCATAACACAGATGGCATTTGTGACTCCTCATCCATCCTCCACCTCTTCCAAAACCTCCTCCCTTAGTGCTTGCAGTGTTTTTTGAAGCAGGCAGATAAGGGGGACAGTCATGCTGACTAGTGCATCATCTGCTCTCGCCATCCGCGTGGAATCATCGAAGGCACGCAAAACGTGGCAGATGTCCTTCATAGAGGCCCACTCAGTGGTGGTGAAGTGTGACCGGCGCATAGTGCGACTTGTTTGCGCCTGATGCAGCTGGCACTCCATGACTGTTGCCTGCTGCTCACACAACCGCTCCAACATATGTAACGTTAAATTCCACCTGGTGGGAAGGTCACATATGATGCGATGTTCCGGAAGGCAGAATCGGCGCTGCAGAGCTGCAATGCGCGATCTTGCCATGCTGGAACGCCGCAAGTGAGCGCACTCTATGCAGACCTTGTGAAGCAGTGCATCAAGATCCGGATAGTCCCTCAAAAAACTCTGCACAACCAAGTTGAGCACATGTGCCAGACATGGGATGTGAGTGAGGTTGCCTAGGCCCAGAGCTGCCACCAGATTTTGGCCATTGTCACACACTACCAAGCCCGGCTGGAGATTCGCTGGCACAAACCACACGTCGCTCTCCTGCTTGATGGCATTTCAGAGCTCCTGCGCTGTGTGGCTTCAATTCCCCAAATAAATTAATTTCAGTACGGCCTGTTGACGTTTGGCCATGGCTGTGCTCTTATCGGTCATAACAGGTAAGCGTTCACGGGTCCATGTGGAGGTAGACCGTGATGGCTCCTGCAGCACTGATTCAGAGGAACTGGAGAATGAGGAGGAGTCAATGTGTACAGACTGGATTCCTGCAATCCTTGGAGTTGGCAGAACATGTACAGCGCCACTCTCAAGATCAGTACCCGGCTCCACAACATTTACCCAATGGGCAGTGAGGGAAAGGTATCTTCCCTGTCCATGGTTACTGGTCCACGCATCGGTGGTCAGGTGGACCTTGCTACTGACGGTGTTTAGTAGCGCATGTTTAATTTTTCCCTCCACATGCTTTTGCAGGGCAGGGACAGCTTGCCTGCTGAAATAAAAGTGGCTGGGCACGTTGTATTGTGGGACTGCCAATGCCATGAAGTTACGGAAGGTGTCAGTCTCCATCAGCCTGAATGAGAGCATTTCAAGGGACAGTAGTTTTGCAATGCCAGCATTTAGAGCCTGTGCTCGGGGATGGTTTGCCGAGTATGGCCACCTTTTCTCCCATGCATGTGCTACCGATGGCTGTAGAGTGGCCTTGGAGTGTGAGGATGACAGGGAACATGGTGTTGTGGGTGGAATTACACTGGGTCTCTGTACAACAGTGCCAGAGGTTCTTCCATGGTGATACTGTGAGGAAACCAAACCAGCTGTGTGTGAGCTGAAGGAAGATGCTACAACATGAGCTGAAGAGGTAGTAGGTGGTGCTGTAGGTTGGCCTATGTCTTCAGTGTGTCTTTGTAACTCCACCACGTGCTTGGTCCGCACATGTTTCCACATGTTTGTGGTATTGAGGTTGCTGACACTTTTCCCTCTTTTGACTTTCTGATTACACAGCTTGCATTTGACAAAGCAAATATCATCTGCAACTGTGTCAAAAAAGGACCATGCACTGCAAGTCCTGGGAGTGCCCATTTTGGGTAATGGAAGAGGAATGTTCCTAATGGGTGCCGAATCGGAGGCTACAGGCAACCAAGTCTGCCCCCTCCCTCTCCCTCCTGTTTTGGCCGTTCGGGGAATCTCTTCCTCAGACCTGCTCCCACCACCTTCCTGTTCCTCATGCCATGATGGGTCAAGGACCTCATCATCTACACTACCCTCTTGCAAAACCTGCTTCTTCTGGGTTGTCTCGCCAACACAGTACGCACCAGAAAGTGGCACCTGAGTCTCATCATTAGATGCGTACTGAGGTGTGCTGACCATAGGCACTGGCCCACCCGCCTCTTTAGATTCAGAGAGACAAAGCAGTTGCGCATCACTGCATACTCCCTCTTCTTCACATTCTAGAATGCTGCTTGGCTGGCCCCCTCTTTCCAAGCCAAGAGATTCAGAGAACAGAAGTAGAATCCTGCTTTGAGCAGGGGGTTGGACCAGATGGCCCAGGAGGTCCCTTCCAACTCTACGATTCTATGATTCTAGAGATGGCTCCTGTCCAGGGCTCTCTGACTGCCTGGGCAATTTGGCAGGTGGTGAAGAGACAGATGGTTGCTCTTCAGTGCTCTGGACCTGAGAGGATGTGGAAGTAATTGAAGTCGATGCGTTAGCTGCCTTCCATCCGACAACGGCTTCAATTTGTTCCTCCCGCAGCAGTGGCGTACGGCGAGCTCCTACAAAGCTGCGCATAAAGGACTGTTCCCTGGTAAAACTGGGGGATGCTGAGTCACTGGTGCCCGCAGCAGGCACAGAATCCCCATGTCCCCTCACTGCTGAAACTCCATGCCCACGACCACGTGCCTTACTCCCTGCCTTCTTCATCTTGGTAGACTGATAAAGATAGGCAGAAAAGTACAAAGGGCTTAGTGTGCTTATTCCTGAACAGCTGCTAACAGGTATAACAAACACTAATTTTATAAAGTGTGGACTACACTTTAATATGAGCTAATGTGGCCCACAGAACTGTAAAGTGGAGTGTTTGGTAAACTTTATTTACGTGCTTTTTTCACAAAAAAAAAGGATGTGACCAAAGATGTGAAAGCGATAGTATCACAAACTTTTTGTAGCTATTACAATGCAGGAAGATAACCTACAATGCAATAGATGAGGCTCCAAAAAATAGGCTAATACTAATCTGGCTGGGGCTGCAAGGCACAAGCCAGCAGAAAGGCTCCTCTATCTACTCCTATATAGTGTTTGCAACCAATCTAGCTGGATACGGATGGAAGCACACTAATAGGAGAAATTCAGGAAAAATAAGCAGCATTACAGCAAAAAAGGACAATGCATGAGGCAGTGATGCATGCTGAGTGGACTACAACCAGAGGTGGCTGCAGAGTACACTAAAGTGTGATCTACACTCACACACAGAGACCTCACTGACAGCCGTGAACAGTGCAGAGAAAGGCTGCAGAAATGCTCCGCTATCTACTCCTATATAGTGTTTGCAACCAATGTAGATGGATACGGATGGAAGCACACTAATAGGAGAAATCAGGAAAAATGAGCAGCAATAAAACAAAAAAAAGACTATGTATGAGGCAGTGACGCACGCTGAGCGGACTACAACCAGAGGTGGCTGCAGAACACACTACAGCGTGAGCTGCACTCACACACACAGACCTTGCAGGCAGCTGTGAACAGCACTGCAAGGCAAAAGAAAGCTTCACACAGCGGTTGCTAAAGTAGCATGGGTAAAGCACAATATAGCAAATCGCTATCTCAAACTGTCCCTTAGAGTCAGAACAGCAGCGTCCTGTCCCTAACTGAATTCACAGCAGAGTGAACCCAAAATGGCGGCGGCGGCTTTTATAGTGCATCATGACTTCATTTCAGCAGCTAATCACAGCCATGCCATTAGTTTACATGCCTACATGCCTAACAGGATGTGCCCCCACACTTCTTAGGATTCCTCATTGGCTGAATCAAATTAAACTGGCTCATAGCATTATGGGAACTTCCGATTCCGGTATTCAATATGCAAAAAGTATCAGAACTCAGTATCGGAATTCCGATACCGCGAATATCGGCCAATACCCGAAATTTGCAGTATCAGAATGCTCAACACTAGTAATGAGCATCTGAGTATTTTAGTGCTTGCTTATCTATAATAAGGAGCTATCTGCAAAAGAGGACACACGATGAACGATAACTATTTTTTTCCACAACAGAAAAACACTGTCTTTAACCATCACTAGGGACGTTGTCAGGCATATGGTTAACAAACAGTATAAAAATATGTGCCATGAAGTAGCTACAAGTAGTCAGAATTTTGCCTTTTAATGAGTCCTTCCCAACAAAAAACAATTTATCCCCCAACCATGGAATAAGTTATAACTTACTGAAGACTGATGGACCAAATGTTGTTCAGTGATCCCAAGATCAAGGCCATGGAACGACAGGAACAGGGTCTGTGCAGCTGAATCTTGAATGGGACAGTGTTCAAAGCTCATGCCCAGGTGTGCATGGTCAAATTCGACTCCTTTCATTGTTTATGGGACCGCCAGATAAAGGCGAGTGCTGCCCAAGACAGCTGCAACTGTAGCAATCAGTAAGTTATCTCCTATCCACTCATTATGAGACAACTTGCTTTTTTAGGAATAACTCTTTAACTCTATGACAGTGTGAAGGGAAACAAATAATTTGATAAAAGTCATATATCAAAGCCAGATGTCAAAGTCAGATATTAGATTTAGATTTCAAAAGTCAGAAATGAAAATCACATATCAGATTCAGATGTCAAAGTCACATTTCAAAGGCAGGTGTCAAAGTTAGATATGTGTTTCAGATATCAAAGTAAGATATCAGATTCAGATGCCAAAGTCAGATATCAGATTTAGATGTAAAAGTCACATTTCAAAGTCACATATCAAAGTCAGATGTTGAAGTCAAATATTAAATTCAGAAGTCAAGGTCAGATGTCAAAGTCAGATATCAAAGTCACAAATCAAAGTCAGATGTTGAAGTCAAATATCAGATTGAGATTTCAAAGACAGATTTCAGAATCAGATGTCAAAATCAGATGTCAAAGTCAGATATCAAATTGACATGTCAAAGTCAGTTCTTAGACAGGGTATTTAACCTCAAACTGACATTATTCTGATGTTTTTCTTTGATATATGATCATGCCCTAAAATGGACATTGTTCTGCTCTGTTCCAATCATCACACAGTGTACGGTTGATTTACACATGCAGGTCATGTCAATCATCATATCGCATTCTAGAAGGTGTCATTTCTGATGAATCAAACAATTTAAGCACCTTATTGTGACATTTTTTGGAGCACTTTACATCACTGTCGCTAATGCACTGTTCACTATATTACATATATGTATGACAGTCACAAGATATGTTATTGTCATAAGTCCAACATATGGCAGAACATCGATGGGGACGATCAACAGTTGACAATGCACAGAGTACCATCCAAAAGAAGACAAGCCCTTAATAAAATTATGACAAGATTAACAGCAAATTAAGCAAAAAATAGCAATATTTATTCTACAATATAAAGGGGACATGGTGTGTAACACTAAGACATTCAGAATTTAATAGTATTTCAAAAAGAATATTGGCCATAAAAAACTAGAATGGATAATTTGGTCAACTGTGATGATCAGCAAAAGCATGACATCTGTTTCATAGATTTTTTTTTATATTGCATCACTAACAAGAAAGATATCTTAATCTAGAGATATTATACAACTCACCATGCAACGTTAAAAGTTTTTTTTTATTCTCTCATGAACCAGTATTTTTTCTTTAGATCTTGAAGCTAGCTCTAAAATTAGCTGAGCCTGAAGACTTGAATTTTTTCAAACTCTTTATTGCAGATTCATAAGCATAAGCTTTTCAGTGAGTGTCAGAGCTAACTATACATAAGAGCAAATAGCTTAAAAAAAATTAGGGGAAAATAAATCAAATTTAAGCAAATCAAAATCACGTAATATTTGGAGAAATTTTTAGTCACATAGAAGTCAATATGTAATTCAATTTATGGAATAAAAAAAAAAGGTTTTCAGCCAATTTACAAATTACAGAAGATTGCATCAACCAAAAATTCTTCATACCTCATGTGCAGTCACAAGGGCTTCTCCATAATGCTTGAAATGACTAAAATCACATATAGTACAGTGCAGTCTGTTTAAAAGCTCAAGCATAGAATGTAGCATCTATTTTATGGTGATTCAAGATAGTGAGGAGATGTCACACCTCACAACTCGCCAATAGATATAGCAAGAGAAAGATCTTAAATATGGAAACAATTCTCCATGCTGTTACAGTCATATGTTAAAGTTTGGGCACCCCTATTAATGTTAACCTTTTTTCTTTATAACAATTTTGGTTTTTGCAACAGGTATTTCAGTTTCATATATCTAATAACTGATGGACTCAGTTATATTTCTGGATTCAAATGAGGTTTATTGTACTAACAGAAAATGTGCAATCTGCATTTAAACAAAATTTGACCGGTGCAAAAGTATGGGCACCCTTATCATTTTCTTGATTTGAACACTCCTAACTACTTTTTACTGACTTCCTGAAGCACTAAATTGGTTTTGTAACCTCATTGAGCTTTGAACTTCATAGCCAGGTGTATCAAATCATGAGAAAAGGTATTTAAGGTGGCCACTTGCAAGTAGTTCTCCTATTTGATTCTCCTATGAAGAGTGGCATCATGGGCTCCTCAAAACAACTCTCAAATGATCTGAAAACAAAGATTATTCAACATAGCTTTTCAGGGGAAGGATACAAAAAGTTGTCTCAGAGATTTAACCTGTCAGTTTCCACTGTGAGGAACATAGTAAGGAAATGGAAGAACACAGGTACAGTTCTTGTTAAGCCCAGAAGTGGCAGGCCAAGAAAAATATCAGAAAGGCAGAGAAGAAGAATGGTGAGAACAGTCAAGGACAATCCACAGACCACCTCCAAAGACCTGCAGCATCATCTTGCTGCAGATGGTGTCACTGTGCATCAGTCAACAATACACCGCACTTTGCACAAGGAGAAGCTGTATGGGAGAGTGATGCGAAAGAAGCCATTTCTGCAAGCACGCCACAAACAGAGTCGCCTGAGGTATGCAAAAGAACATTTGGACAAGCCAGTTACATTTTGGAAGAAGGTCCTGTGGACTGATGAAACAAAGATTGAGTTGTTTGGTCATACAAAAAGGCGTTATGCATGCGCTGTATTGTTGACCGATGCACAGTGACACCATCTGCAGCAAGATGATGCTGCAGGTCTTTGGAGGTGGTCTGTGGATTGTCCTTGACTGTTCTCACCATTCTTCTTCTCTGCCTTTCTGATATTTTTCTTGGCCTGCCACTTCTGGGCTTAACAAGAACTGTAACTGTGTTCTTCCATTTCCTTACTATGTTCCTCACAGTGGAAACTGACAGGTTAAATCTTTGAGACAACTTTTTGTATCCTTCCCCTGAAAAGCTATGTTGAATAATCTTTGTTTTCAGATCATTTGAGAGTTGTTTTGAGGAGCCCATGATGCCACTCTTCATAGGAGAATCAAATAGGAGAACTACTTGCAAGTGGCCACTTTAAATACCTTTTCTCATAATTTGATACACCTGGCTATGAAGTTCAAAGCTCAATGAGGTTACAAAACCAATTTAGTGCTTCAGGAAGTCAGTAAAAAGTAGATAGGAGTGTTCAAATCAAGAAAATGATAAGGGTGCCCATACTTTTGCACCGGTCAAATTTTGTTTAAATGCAGATTGCACATTTTCTGTTAGTACAATAAACCTCATTTGAATCCAGAAATATAACTGAGTCCATCAGTTATTAGATATATGAAACTGAAATAGCTGTTGCAAAAACCAAAATTGTTATAAAGAAAAAAGGTTAACATTAATAGGGGTGCCCAAACTTTAACATATGACTGTATGTGTAGCACGAATGCAGCACAGAAGTTCTTCATTAGGCCCACATAGATATGCAATGGTGGTAAGAAAATCTTATGTGGGTCAACAGTGCTTGATGCAGGACATTTTTACTCCCTTGCTGAAGTGAATGTCAGAGAGGCCAGTCTCCTTTGTTGTAGTGATATTCTCTAGCACGACTAACCCACTCACACAAAAAGCAGCAGTACTTTGTGTATCCAACCTGGAGACCAAGTAGGAGGGCAACCACCTTTAAGTTACCACAAAGGAAACACAAATATTGGTCATAGTTCAGGCACCTCAACAGCTGTTTCATGTTATAGGTTTCTTTCATGTGGACTGCATAACCAACTAGAATTGTAGGCAGCACATTGCCATTATGCAGCAAGATGGTTTAAGGCTTGCTTTGGACTAGTCTATGAAGAGCCTCCATTGTTATGGATTATGACTTATCTTCACAGCTTCTATTAAACTGTTAATGTTGTTTCATGCCACAAGATCGCTCTCCATGAATAAGTTTTGAACAATATCTTTATCAAGGTTGTGAAACCAAGAAAGTCTGGAACTTAAGAGCTCAGCCTTAAGGCTGGAGTCACACATAGCGACTTACCAGCGATCCTGACAACGATATCAACGTGTCAGGATCACTGGTAAGTCGCTATGTGATCGCTGGTGAGCTGTCAAACAGACAGCTTCACCAGCGATTAGCACAGCGATGCCGAGCGTGCGGCGTCGCTGTGTTCGTTAGCGCTGATGCCATGGATCCATGTAAAAAATAGAATTAAAATAAAAAATATTGTTATTCTCACCTTCCGACGTCCTGCACAGCATTCCCACCTCTCTCCACGCTCCGGTGCCAGTAATCCTTTGCGAGAATTACCGCGATGACGTCCGTTCTCACGGGATCGCGAAGTCTCGCGGTCATTCTTGCAAAGGCTTACTGGGACCAGAGCGTGCAGAGAGGCGGGAATGCTGCGCGGGACGCTGGAAGGTGAGAATAATAACAATATTTTTTATTTTTTTTATTATTTTACACCTGATCGCTGGTCTCCCGCCTGTCACATGCAGCGATGCGTGCTGGTCAGCGGGAGATCAGCGACGAAAGAAATGTCTAGAGGTTTCTTGCAGCGATCAGCGATACCAGCAGGGGGGCCGGTCACTAATCGCTGTCACACACAGCGATCTCGCTGGTGAGATCGCTGTTGTGTCACAAAAATTGTGACTCAGCAGCAATCTCGCTAGCGAGATCGCTATGTGTGACTGGGCCTTAAGGCCCCGTTACACATAACGATGTCCCAGCGATCCCACCAACGATCTGACATCGATGGGATCGCTGGGACATAGTAGGCTGATCGCTGGTGAGCTGTCACATAGACAGCCCCTCCAGCGATCAGGACCAGCATGCACGCTGGTTTCCAAGGTAAACAGCAGGTATCTAAGAGCCGCGCGGCTCTTAGATACCCTCTGTTTACCCTGGAAACCAGCGTGCATGCTGGTTTCCAAGGTAAACAGCGGGTAACCAAGAGCCGCGCGGCTCTTAGATACCCGCTGTTTACATTAGAATCTAGCGTCCAGCGTCGCTGATCGTTGGTCTCTCGCTGCCACACGCTGCCAACGATCAAAAAACGGCTCAGGACGTTTGAGCGCGATCAGCAATACCTGGCAGGGGGGCCGGTCGCTGATCCATGTCACACACAGCGATATCGCTGGCGAGATCGCTGTGGTGTCAAAAAATCAGCGATCTCGCTGACGAGATCGCTGAGTGAGACGGGGCCTTTACTCTTGGGCAGATCCAAATCTCTAATGAGATTGTTAAGTCCACATTGTTTTATAACTGTAATTAGGAATTTATAATCAGAGCTGAGTTGTCATTTTTTGATTGGTCACCCAAAGATGATAGAATACTGAAGGCTCAATAAACTAAGTAGATGATGGAATAGAATGGCTACTAACAATGAAATAATAAAAATGCAATTTTTCTATACGCCTGCATGAAAGGTGTCATGATTAATTACAACCTCCTCTGGTTGATTTGAATTAGAGCCAATAAGCACAATTAAGCATATTTGTTTTTAGCACCACAATATTACTTAAGTTCAACTGTTTTTGTCTCTGAACCAGTATGGATGTAGCACATTGTTATTAAAGGGGTTGTCCGGGCATTTCACATAATCTCAATGCATATCTGGGCTGCAGAATGCTGACAGTAAGTAATTTACCTTCTGTGGCCAGTATTCACGGTTTCCAAGATATGATCTCTTGCTTCTATGAACAACGTCCAGGGGGGGGGGTGTTCTGGCATTGAAATGAGAAGTGGTAGTTTCCTCCTACTCTACTAAAAACATGCCCTCTATAGAAACAACCCCACCCTCCATAGCAACAGGCCCTCCCCGACCACACAAACAAGCCTAGCCCGTTTTTCTTACAAGCAAGAGATGATATCTAGCAAACCCTGCATACTGGCCACAGAAGGTAAATTACTTATTGTCAACATTCTGCAGCCCAGATATGCACTGAGTTTATGTGAAATGCCCGGACAACCCCTTTAAAACATTAACTAATAATTACGACATTCAGAGTACAAATAAATGGTTCCAGAACACTATCTGTGTTTTTCAGCTGAATAGGTGAGTTTGATGCACAAGTTGGATGAAATTGTACATATGAACATGCCCATAGACTATAATGGGTACATTGTTTATGTGCTTAAAACATAGAAAACATGTAAAAAAAAATAACCTGTAGAAGGTGCCTAAGAGAGAGGGTCTCGAATTATCAGAGCTGTAGAAAACAGGAAAACAGGGAGAAAATTGTTATGAACAATGTAATGATCAATGCTAGTTACATGTAACAAAGATTAGGGATAGGATTATATATATATGGCACCAAGATGGCCATGAGGTCTTTCTGGATCCTGCAGGAAGGTGGATTGTGAGTGCCTGCTGAGAGCTGGTGCCAGCATGCCTTCTTCCCTGCCTGTCAGATCGCTGATCTGATATTATGCAGTGCAATGTGTTAGATCAGCGATCTGACATTATATAGTGATGTCCCAAGGGACAATGTAAAAAAGTTAAAAAAAACCCTAAATATTAGAATGTGTAAAAATATATTTAAAAAAATTCCAAAACAAAAAAAGTAAATACATAATTTTCTAATAAATACATTTATTTTGGTAAATAAAAAAATAAAAGTACACATATTTGGTATCACCGCGTCCATAACAACCCGCTCTATAAAACTATCCCACTAGTTAACACTGTAAAAAAAGTTAAAAAAAGAGTCAAAAAACAATACTTTACCATCATACCCCCGAACAAAAAGTGCAATACAACGCAATCAAAAAGAAGGATGTAAATAAAAATGGTACCACTGAAAACGTCATTGCAAAAAAAGTCACCATACAGCTCCATCAGTAGAAAATTAAAAAAGGAATAGCTCTCAGAATACAGCAATGCAAAAATAATTATTTTTTCTATAAAATAGTTTTTATTGTGTAAAAGCACCAAAAGATAAAAAAATATACAACTGTGCTATCGTTGTAATCGTACTGACCCGAAGAATTAAGCGATCTTACCAATTTTACCACACATAGAAGGGTATAAAAAACAAAAACCAAAACACAATTCCTGAAATGCTGGTTTTTGTTAAATCTGTCTCCCAAAAGTTGGAATAGAAAGCAATCAAAAAAGGTCATATGTCCGAAAATGGTACCAATAGAAATGTCAACTTGCCCAGCAAAAAACAAGCCATATAATGTCTCTGTCGGTCGAAATATGAAAAATTTATACCTCTCAAAATGTGGTGATGCAAAATCTAGTTTTCACAATAAAAAGCATCTTTTAGTGTGTGACAGCTGTCAAACATAAAAACCTGATATAAATCTGATATTGCGGTAATCGCACAGACCCGAAGAATAAAGTCGCCTAATCACTTACACCGTATGAGGAGCAGCGTAAAAAATAAATAACACCTATTCTTCACATGATGTTGATTTTTTTTCATTCATCCTCCCAAATATAGCAGTTAAGCTTGGTGTATATTTATACTGCGCTCTGCACTGGGCGCTTATACCGGGGTTTCTGTGTAAATCTCTGAAATATGTGATTCAGACAGAACCCCGGGCAGAAGATTCCCTATAATGAGGCAGATAGAGGCACTGTGGATGCCGTTTGACCTGTGATCCTGCGGTGTCCGTCTTTTCAGGATTGCATAAAAGTGCCTTCAAACAAAAAAGGAAGCACACTGTAACGACATAACATGCAAATATGAAAAATGAATTGCATTACTGCATTAGAAATATGAAAAATTGAGAAAATTTAGCGTATAAGATGGCCAAGTTATGTGTACCTGTAAGCCACGTTAAGGCATTTCTTGTTTTCCAGGTCCCTGTCTATGCCAATCCTCACTAAGACTGAAGTCTCCATCTGAATGGGAACCTATGAAAAATCCTCTGTTTAGACTGAAGTCTATATCTCTGTGGAGGGGAAGTGGCCCTGCTTTGATTAAAAAGGTGCAGCGGGAGACAATTATGCGACAGGTGGAGTGCTCAGTCAGAAAGAAAATGACTACAAATTTCAAAAACTGACCGTCATATCCAAGCATAAACATTGTGTGAACAGGTGTTTAAACTAGAGTCACCAACTCATATACATTCAATTTATTTTTCATTTTTCATATTTGCATGTTATGGCCCTACAGTGTGCTTCCTTTTTTGCTTGAATGTATATGAGTTGGTGACTCTAGGTTAAGCACCTGTTCACACAATGTTTATGCTTGGATGTGATGGTCAGTTTTTGAAATTTGCATAAAAGTGCCATCAGCCACAGTTTTGTGCACTTCTGAAAATGACACCTCTAAACAGAGGCCAGACGGAGTCCAGAGTAACTCTGCTGCCTCATTATAGTGAATGGATCCCTGGGGGTTTCATCTGAATCATGTCACTCAGAGAGTTAGATGAAAACCCCAAAGTAAGTACTCAGCATAGAGCGCTGGATAAATGTGATCCGTAATGTTATGTAAAATGTTCACAATGAAAGCTTCATCTAAATCCACACAAAAAGGCAAGTCCCTACGCATGTCCGTCATCTGTTAGAGTTGAGCATTCCGATACTGCAAATATCGTGTATCGGCCGATATTCGCTGTAATTCCGATACCGAGTACCGATATTTTTCCAATATCGGATACCGGAATCGGAAGTCCCCATAATGCAATGAGCCACTGTTGTGGCTGTGATTGGCTGCTGAAATTATGTCATCATGATGCGCGGTCTGTGCGCATCATGATGCGCGGTCTGTGCTGACTGCGGAGGGTCTGTGCCGACTGCGGGGGGTCTGTGCCGACTGTCAGGGGTCTGTGCTGGCTGCCGGTGGTCTGTACGGGCCTCTCGGGGGTCTGTACAGGCCTGTCAGGGGCTTGTGCCGGCTGCTGGTGGTCTGTACGGGCCTCTCGGGGGTCTGTACAGGCTGTCGGTGGTCTGTGTCGGCTTCAGGGGCCTGTGTCGGCTGCCGGTGGTCTGTACGGGCCTCTCAGGGGTCTGTACAGGACTGCCGGGGGCCTGTGCCGGCTGCCGGTGGTCTGTACGGGCCTCTCGGGGGCCTGTGCCGGCTGTGGGCGGTCTGTACGGGCCTCTCGGGGGTCTGTACAGACCTGTCAGGGGGCCTGTGCCGGCTGCCGGTGGACTGTACGGGCCTCTCGGGGGCCTGTGCCGGCTGTCGTGGTCTGTGCCGGCTGCCGGGGGCCTGTGCTGGCTGCCGGTGATCTTGTGTGTGTGCAGGCATCGTCCGATGGGACTACAAGTCCCATCGGGCGATGCCTGCTACAATGACAGTGATTGACACATTAGCCAATGATGGGACAGTAGTAGCCCAATCATCCGGCTAATGTGTTGAATGTAAAAAAAAAAAACAAAGAAAAAAAACATACTACATACATTCATACTGCGTGGGAACTTTCTCACACAGCAATGCCAAAAGTGAGACTAGGGACTATTTTTTTACAATGGTGGAGGAATACAGTGCGGAAGGATACCTACCTCCCGTCATTGGATTATTGAAGCCCCTAGAGAGCGGTCGCATCAGCTGATGCTGCTGTTCTCCACGGGAAATCGGTGTGGGACCCTCGTGGATTTCTGCAGATCAGGAAGTATATCGGTTGTTTGTTATTTTCTAATTTTTTATAGATGACACTGGCTTCGGGGATCAAAGTGGCAAGTGATGGTGAGTATGTACTCTATGTTATATGTACTGTATGTCTATGTATGTATTGTATGAATGTATTGTATGCAGTATGTATGTAGTATGTATGCAGTATGTAGTATGTATGTATGTATGTTGTATGTCTCTAGCATGTTGTATGTATGTAGTATGTATGTAGTATATACTATGTATGTTGTATGAATGTAGTATATATGAAGCATGTATGTAGTATGTAGTATGTATGTTGAATGAATGTAGTATATATGTAGTTTGTATGTAGTATATATGTATGTTGTATGAATGTAGTATATATGTAGCATGTATGTAGTATGTATGTATGTTGTAAGAATGTAGTATATATGTAGCATGTATGTAGTATATATGTATGTTGTATGAATGTAGTATATATTGTGGTGTAGTGACCACTATGTCAGCTAGGGGGCGCTGTGTGGGTGTCCCAGGACGGGTGTACAGGCACATTCAGTGTGGTAACAGGAGCAGGGTCCTAAATGACCATTATGGGTCTCAAGGTGAGTGGCCTTGGGATGCAGGCTCCAGGGTGTATTGATCAGCAGAGGTACTGCTGATATTTCTGTTACACTGTGTCAGGGATGCCTGTGTGTGTCTATGTGCAATACAACCTTTAGTGATGTTATAGCCATGTGGTCACCTGTGGGTGTGGTTACAGGGCTATGTAATTGAGGTGTTTGGCACATGTGAGAGAGTGTGAGGGAATCTGTCAGAGGGTGGACAGACTTCCATGTGTCCAGGTGGGACACTACAGAAAGTGTATATGGGGAGGACTACAGCACCCAGCATGTGCTGAGACTCTCAGTCCGAGTCTGAAGCCACGGACATTTATGATCTTTTTGCCTAAGCTAGAGGCTATTTTGGTAATGTGCTGCCTTGTGGGTTTATGATGCAAATAAACCTCATGAACTTTAGGAAGAACCTGTCGCATAATTGTCTCCCGCTGCACCTAAGTGAGTGGAATCCCTACAATTGGTGGAGAATGCGGGCAGCGATTCCCAGAAGCACGTGTGGCAATGCTGGCGATTCTGAGCCAGGAGAGCAGACGGTCTGACAACCGTGAGTAATACTGACCGAGGTCAGAGAAAGTGACTGTATGAATATTGGTGGGATACCTCTGAGGAGCAGAGGCGTCCAGTAACCTGTGTGGCCAACCCAGGCAACGGACTGGTGTTTGTGTGGTACTGACCTGGGTCAGTGAGCAAGGTCCTGGAGTGTCAGTGTTGGGAGGTTCTGGGAGAGGAATCGGATCCCTGGAACACATGATATGACCTTGGACCTGGTGAGGCCGGTGTGTTGGGAGACCCTGGGAGGAGGGTCGGCTCCCTGAATAGCACCCGGTGGGCGCCTGTGTGTTGGACGGTCTCAGGCAGAGACGGTACGTCCTGAACAGCACACGGACAGGACATGTGAGAGACTGTGCATGTGGTTTTTTTTTTTTTCTTTTCCTCTGCAAAACCTGAAGGCAGATTGCTGTGGCTCAGAGCGGTCACAAAGGTCTCGCAGCACAGGAACCTGGTGTTTTTCCTATTTGAGCATTGGTAGCAGACGCTGTCTGTCTACACCATCCTGCTGCAGCTTTATTACATATGTCTAAGCGGATACAGTAGTTGTGGCTTTACACAACTATTAAGGGGTGACAAGCGGCTTCCGGTGGATCGGCGCGTCCACGAAGACGGCGCAGCAGGAGCTGCAGAGACACCAGCAGCTGCTTGTGAGCGATGGCAGGAGCTGAGGCAGTGCCAGAAGGAAGTGGTGCCGTGCTTTAAGGGCCAGTTCCAGAAAAAGGCATAAACTGTACTGTGTGAACTGTGGCCTAAGAAGTTCTGCAGGACAGACATGGGGAGATCCCGAAAAGGGGTGGAGTCCCAAAAGGGGGCGGTGACCCAAATCGGGGTGGTAGCCCGAAAAGGGGTGGAGTCCCAAAAGGGGGCGGTGGTCCAAATCGGGGTGGTAGCCCGAAAAGGGGTGGAGTCCCAAAAGGGGGCGGTGGCCCAAATCGGGGTGGTAGCCCAAAGGGGTGGAGTCCCAAAAGGGGGCGGTGACCCAAATTGGAGTGGTAACCCAAAAAGGGGTGGAGCCCCGGGAGGGGGCGGCAACCCAAAGCGGGGTGGTGGTCCAGAAAGGGGCCAAGTTTGAAGAAGTGACAGCACTGGGTGACTCAGTAGGTATGTCTGGAGTACCGCAGTGTATGTGCAGGTCTTTTTCAGAATGTGGAATATCCTTTCCGGGTAGTAATGACGGGCCACAGATGTGTACAGTGATGCTGCACCGGGAAGGAGCCTTTGGTCAGCTGGACTCAGAGAGTCAGGTGACTCTGACAGGAACGCCTCTCGTTTTCTCTCTGACCGAGAAAAACGTCAGGGTTCGCTGTAAACACGGGGTCACGGTGAACTACGCAGTAGACAGAGTAGTGTTTGAGGGGACCAAAGGTGGTGAGTGCCAAGGTAGAGGGATACCACGGGACTTAGTCTATGCCTGGGAGAGGGGCCGGGACTTTCTTTTGTTTGATGATGTTTGGTCGGACGATGGAGATGCTTCGACTGTGGTGCAAGCAGGCACTGAGACCGTGACGGCTCCTGACATGGACAGGACAGAGGTAGAACTGACCAGAGGAAGAAGTACATCTGCCCAACTGATGGACCTGACATCTCGTGATAAGACAGATGGTGGGCTGGGAGATGAGACGACTGGACTAGACACATTGGTGCTGGATGGTAACTGGAGGGTTCACTCGACTGGTGTGACTGACCCAGTGGTACCCTTTGATGATATAATTAAAGAGGTAGTGGTGAGACACGTGCTGGCCAAAAGAGAACAAGATCGTGAGATACAGCTGATAAAGGAGACTGTAAAAGAACATGTCGAACGGGAAAGAGTCCTAAGGCAAGCAGCTGAGCACAGAGTGGATGAGCTGGAGAAGGAAGTCTCTGAGCTCAGAGGTCACCTGTCAGCGTGTAAAACCATGAACAAGACCCTGTTGGAAGATATGGAGGTGCTCATAGAGGCCCAAGAGAAGCATAAACAGGAGATTCTCAGGAGAGAGGATCAGCGTCGCTACCTGGCAGAGGAGCGAGATAAAGTTCTGCAAGAACTCAGTGGAGTGGTAAAAGGTCTTCTACGGGAGAAGAAGTGGATGGGCGAAGACGTACAGCAGCCGTGCCCGACTAATAGCAAGGCAGAACTGCCAAAGCCCATCTTGGAAAAAGGTCCTGAGGACTGTAAATCTCAGGAAGATGGTGAGCCAAGAGCTGCACAAGACAGTCACCCGGTCTTGGCAGATACCTTGAGGGAAGTGTCCGTGGGGAACCCAGAGCCATCTGTCCAGGATGAGAGCAAGTCCATGACCTTCAAGTGCGTGATGGAGGTACCCGAAGACGTGCGAGAAGCATGTGCCAGCGAAGGTGTGCATGAGACCTTTAAAAAGACAGTAAAGGCCTATAGTGTGAGCTGGGCACCAGAAACAGACCAGTTGGTGATACTGGCAGAAACGGAAGACACAGAGAGAAGGGTGGCTGTCCTGAAGGAGATGCACCTACAATGTCTCCGCACAAAACAGATGCTCGTGGAGCGTAATAGGAAAGCCGCTCGACGTCTGGAGCTTGCAAGGGAAGCTCAAAGTCGGCTGGGCTTTGTGGAAGACATAATTCCGGTACCCAGAAATCTGGTGGGGAAAGTCGTTGGCAGACTTGGAAAGGTGATGCAGGAGATGGTGAATCGATCCATTGTGAAGAGAGTGAGGATCCCACCTGCTGGTGAAATCCAAGTCGCTGTTGAAGATGACATGGTTCCTGTCATTGTGGTTGGTTCGGTGGAAAGCACTGGGAAGCTTCACATGCTCCTGGAATATCGGGTAGCGTACCTGAAGGAGATTGAGCAGCTAAGACAGGATCGACTGCAGATGAATAAGCAGATACAGAACGTCAGGTGGCATCCACCTCCAACCCAAGGTGTAAGGACCCGAAGGGATCCTCCAAGGAGTGAAAGGACAGGTAGTCGAAGGCAAGAACGTCGAGAGTCCGCAAGTGGCCGTTCTAACCTTAGTAACATAGGCACGAGACCCGGTGGTGGACATAGCGACAGAGGGTCAGACTCAGACCAGCCAGTTAGCCCAACTGGACGTGGGACTCATGACCGTACGAACTGGGAGAGCCGGCCAGTGAGAGAAAGGTCGGGTGACGGAGCGAACTGCAGACAGGTGGAGACTAAAGAGTGCCTGGTCACCCTGACGGACTTTGACGGGAAGGCCAAAGCCCAAGGCCGAGATACTGACCGCTGGGGGTGGGAGAGGCCTAACGTAAATATGATGCAGTATGACTGCCGAAACAGATGAGACGGTCCTCTCGATTGGTAGGGCAAGGTGACATGGGTGCCCGGTCTCAAGATCCCTGGGTGATGTCATGTGTTCAACCCCACAAGTTTGAACAGAGGGGGGAGGTATGTGGTGTAGTGACCACTATGTCAGCTAGGGGGCGCTGTGTGGGTGTCCCAGGACGGATGTACAGGCACAGTGAGGTAACAGGAGCAGGGTCCTAAATGACCATTATAGGTCTCAAGGTGAGTGGCCTTGGGATGCAGGCTCCAGGGTGTATTGATCAGCAGAGGTACTGCTGATATTTCTGTTACACTGTGTCAGGGAAGCCTGTGTGTGTCTATGTGCAATACAACCTTTAGTGATGTCATAACCATGTGATCACCTGTGGGTGTGGTTACAGGGCTATGTAATTGAGGTGTTTGGCACATGTGAGAGAGTATGAGGGAGTCTGTCAGAGGGTAGACAGACTTCCATGTGTTCAGGTGGGACACTACAGAAAGTGTATATAGGGAGGACTACAGCTCCCAGCATGTGCTGAGACTCTCGGTCCGAGTCTGAAGCCACGGACGTTTATGATCTTTATGCCTAAGCTAGAGGCTATTTTGGTAATGTGCTGCCTTGTGGGTTTATGATGCAAATAAACCTCATGAACTTTGGGAAGAACCTGTCGCATAATTGTCTCCCGCTGCACCTAAGCGAGTGGAATCCCTACAATATGTAGCATGTATGTAGTATGTATGTATGTTGTATGAATGTTGTATATATGCAGCATGTATGTGGCATTTATGTATGTTGTATGAATGTAGTATATATGTAGCATGTTGTATGTATGTAGTATGTAGTATGTATGTTGTATGAATGTAGTATATATGTAGTATGTATGTAGTATATATGTATGTTGTATGAATGTAGTATATATGTAGCAAGTATGTAGTATGTAGAATGTATGTATGTTGTATGAATGTAGTATATATGTAGCATGTATGTAGTATGTATGTATGTTGTATGAATGTAGTATATATGTAGCATGTATGTAGTATGTAGTATGTATGTTGTATGAATGTAGTATATATGTAGTATGTATGTAGTATATATGTAAGTTGTATGAATGTAGTATATATGTAGCATGTATGTAGTATGTATGTATGTTGTATGAATGTAGTATATATTTAGCATGTATGTAGTATGTACGTATGTTGTATGAATGTAGTATATATGTAGTATGTATGCAGTATGTACGTAGCATGTTTTTTTTTTTTACATTCAACACATTAGCCAGATGATGGGACTACTACTGTCCCATCATTGGCTAATGTGTCAATCACTGTCATTGTAGCAGGCATCGCCCGATGGGACTTGTAGTCCCATTGGACGATGCCTGCACACACACAAGACCCCCGGCTGGTCCGCACAGACCACCGGCAGCCGACACAGGCCCCCGGCAGCCAGCACAGACCACCGACAGTCAGCAAGGGTCCCCAAGAGGCCCATACAGACCACCGACAGCCGGCACAGGCCCCCGAGAGGCCCGTACAGACCACGGGCAGCCGGCACATGCCCCCGACAGTCGGCACAGACCCCCGAGAGGCCCGTACAGACCACCGGCAGCCGGCACAGGCCCCCGACAGTCGGCACAGACTCCCGAGAGGCCCGTACAGACCACGGCAACCGGCACAGGTCCCCGACAGTTGGCACAGACCCACAAGAGGCCCGCACAGACCCTGCCCGCACACACAGACACGCACAGTGTCCACCCACGCACCGCCTACACTCTTCCCCCCTCCCAAACAGGATGTACAAGGCTTCTTGCCTTCTTGGGTTTTTTTAATTCCAATATTTCTGTCCCATTGACTTGAATGGGACTTCCGGTATCGGAATCGGCGATACCGATACTTTTTGGGGTATCGGGCCGATCCAATCCGATCCGATATTTCTGAATATCGGATGGTATCGCCCAACAACACTGTTAACTTAAATATAGGGGGCTTCCACACTACTGGTAGCACAAAGGCTCTGGAAAAGCTAAATGGCTTCACGCTCCCCAAAAGAAATTCAGCAAATTCTCCGCTCCCAAATCCAAATGCCCCCCCCTTCTGAGCCCCAGTGTGCCTAAACAACATTTAGTGCCCACATGTTTGGAACTTGAGAGCCCACCTAATTTACAGGTTTGTGTCTTCAGAAGCAGGAGCTGGGCAAAATGTGCTGGTCACTACAACGGCAGTTTTCAATTTTCACTCAGCAACATCCACTGCCTGCTTCTGGAAAACACTCATGGAGTCAAAATCATCACTATGTAGGAGGAGAAGTCCCGCCGTGTGCTCGGGCTGGGACCAAGGGGATTGTCACCAAGTTTCCTAGGGGGACTGTTTCCGGGGGGGCATAGTTAGGAGACGGACGACAGAGAGTTCCAGAAGGGTTGGGGGAGGAGCTAGTATAAAAGGGACTGAGAACGCCAGCAGGGGGCAGTCGACAAAGCAGGAGAGAAGGAGCAAGGAAGCGAGAGGGCGCCAGAGAGCCAGAGCCAGAGACAAGAAAAGGGAGCAGCGACTGGAGAGACTGAAGGGAAACTCACCATGAACAGAGGGGAGATGGCACCGAGCCGTCCAGCAGAGAAACACTGACCATCCGCACTCCTAGCGGCTGCGACCGCCCAACTCCAGCCCGCGGTTGCAGCCTGTCCGCTGCCACCCGCTGCCGCCACTGCCCGACTCCAGCCCGCAGCTGCGGCCTGTCCGCTGCCGCCCACGGCCGCTGCCGCTCCATTCCTGCCCGCCGCTGCGGCCTGTCCGCTGCCACCCGCAGCCGTCACCGCCTCACCCCAGCGCACGGCTGCGGCCTGTCCGCTGCTGACCACGGCCACCGCAGCTCGGCTCCAGCCTTCGGCCTGTTCGCCGCCGCCTGCGGCCACCATTGCCCATCTCCGTCTTGGGGCTGCGGCCTCCATTGTCCGGTCCCCGATCAACGCCATACCGCTTCCACCGAGAGGTGCAACACAGAGGAACACTCCAGGGGCCTGCTGTGCCCCCACTTTGCTTGGGCATAGGAACACCCGAAGTTTCCGCCAGATCCTCATTGGCTGGGCCCAGTGGCTGAAACACCAAAGCATCGCCGAACAGCACTCTGCCAGACGTCAGAGAGGATAAGTGACACGTTGTAGTTAACATTCAGGACCTGTAGTCGGCCATACTACGGCCCAATAGTGACCGGTCTTTAACGGGTTAGTCATGTTTGTGTTACCAGTGTACTCTTGTTTTTATCCCTGCAAGGATAACTGTTGTTAGTTTGTTTGGTTGCTCGAGATAGCCCCTATAGGCATCTATATATATATAAAAGTTACATCTTAAAGTTCATCCCGTCTCCCGTCTCGTCACTGCATCCCGCGTGCCTTCGATTACTACAACTACATCTGTTGATAAATTCCCAAAGGGTTATAATTTCCAAAATGTGGTCACTTGAGGGGGATTTCCATTGTTTAGGCACATCAAGGGCTCTCCAAAAGCGACATGGCATCCACTATTCATTTCAGCAAATTTTACATTAAAAAAGTCAAATGGTGCTCCTTCCCTTCCAAGCTCTGCCATGTGCCCAAACCATAGTATTGCCCAACATATGGCATATCAGTGTACTCAGGGGAAATTGCACAACAAATTGTATGGAGCAATTTCTCCTGTTAGCCTTATGAAAATGAAAAATATGGAGCTAAAAAGATTTATTTTTGAAAAATGTGATTTTATTTTTATTTCCACTGCGAAGCACCTGTGGGTTCAAGGTGCTCAATGCACATGTAGATGAGTTCCATAAGGGGTCTGGTTTCCAAATGGTGTCACTTGTGGGGAGTTTCCACTGTATAGGCACATCAGGGGCTCTCCAAATGCGACATGGCATCTGCTAATTATTCCAGCATATTTTACATTCAAAAAGTCAAATGGCGCTCCTTCCATTCCAAACCCTGCCTTGCGCCCAAACAGTCACTTTCCTCCACATACAGGGCATTTGCACACTCAAGAGAAATTGCACAACAAATTTTATTAGCAATTTCTTTTGTTACCAAAATGAAAATGCAAAATTTGGATCTAATTAAGATTTATCTGGGAAAAATGTGTTTTTTTTTATTTTCACGGCTTAATGTTATAAACTTCTGTGAAGCACCTAGAGATTAAAGGTGCTCAATACGCATCTAGATAAATTCCCTAAGAGGTTTAGTTTCCAAAATGGTGTCATTTCTGTTAGGTTTCCACTGTTTTGGCACATAAGGGGCTCGCCAAACGCAACCTGGCAACTGCTAATTATGCCAGCAAATTTTACATTCAAACAGTTAAATGGCACTCCTTCCCAAGGTCTAAAGGACATTTTTTTGTGAAAGGAAAGTAAATGTTTATTTTTTCCTTCCACATTCCAAAAATTCCTGTGAAGCACCTGAAGAGTTAATAAACTTCTTGAATGTGGTTTTGAGTACCTTGAGGGGTGCAGTTTTTAGAATGGTGTAATTTTGGGGAATTCTGCCACATAGGCCTACAAAGCTACTTCAAATGTGAGGTGGTAGCTAAAAAATGATTTTGATAATTTTGCTGTAATAATGAGAAATCGCTGGTCAACTTTTAACCCTTATAACTTCCTAACAAAAAAAATCATATTTCCAAAATTGTGCTGAGGTAAAGTAGACATATTGGAAATGTTATTTATTAACTATTTTGTGCGATATGACTCTCTGATTTAAGGGCATAAAAATTACAAGTTTGAAAATTGCTAAATTTTCAAAATGTTCGCCAAATTTTTATTTTTTTAACAAATAAACGCAAGTCACATTAAAGAAATGTTACCAATATCATAAAGTACAATATGTCATGAGAAAACATTCTCAGAATCACTGGGATCCTTTGAAGCATTCTAGAGTTATGACCTCATAAAGTGACAGTAGTCAGATTTGTAAAAATTGGCCTGGTCAGGAAGATGAAAACAGGCTTTGGGGTGCAAGGATTAATTTAAAATATTTTCAGAACACTCAGGTAAAGGATCCATGACTCCCGGGCACTACCACAAAGTGAAGACAAGGGTGTACGTTCTCTGAATCTTTATTCATACATTGCATTTTGAAGTTGACACCTTAATCGAGTAGAATGCAGCTCTGGCAAAAATTAAGAGACCACCACATCAAATCCCTGTCATGGGCAGCCCATTCTCCAGACCTGAACTCCATTGAAAACCTCTGGAATGTAATTAAGAGGATGATGGATAGTCACAAGCCATCAAACAAAGAAGAACTGCTTAAATTTGTGCACCAGAAGCAGTGTCAAAGACTGGTGGAAAGCATGCCAAGACGCATTAAAGCTGTTTTTAAAAATCATGGTTATTCCACAAAATATTGATTTCTGAACTCTTCCTGAGTTAAAACGTTAGTATTGTTGTTTCTAAATGATTATGAACCATTGCATTATTTGAGATCTGAAAGCACTTGTTTTTTTGTTTTTTTTAATTTTGACCATTTCTCCTTTTCAGAGAAAAGCAAAACAAAATTTGTTTGCTTGGAAATTCAGAGACTTGTTGTCAGAAGTTTGTAGACTAAAAGAAAAATTTGCATTTTGCTGAAAAATATACCTCTAAATAGAAAAATCAGACAAACTGAACATTTGGATGTAGTTTCTTAATTTTTGCCAGAGCTGTATATTATACAGGGCCACCTCCCTTAAATATGAGAGGGAAGTACACAGATTAAAACAATAAATTAATAAATTAATAAGACTAACAGTTTATACAAATTATACATATGTAAAACTTGCAGCAAAAGACAAATATTTGTTATTTATAAATGTGAATTATGTAGACTATATATATGATATCATACAAATACTCTAAATAGTTGACAGTTAATAAGACATGCGTGTCACCTACTGGAGTCCTTTAAAGAGAGAATAAATTTGTCAGTAGCAAAATGTGTGGAATCAGCAATGAAATACTGCAAATATTTATCCTTGAAGAATGCAACATCACCAATTTGCACCCACCCAAAACTAGCCACACTCCTCCTCGTTGAACACTGTACTGCTGTTGCCAGGGATGGCATTGCTGGCCCTAAACTGACAATCATCTCTTTGGCAGCCCCATAATAACATTCCATCATGCTGCTCCTGCTAAAGCCAATATACAGCGACACCAGCCACACACTTCCTGGCTGTCCACTATGTTCAATAGTGTTTAACTGTACTGCTGCCGTGGTTGCTGTTATTGGCCCTAAACTGTCTAGCTTCTCCTTGACTGCCCTGTCTCTATGTGGCTGGTCATGCTACAACCACTGTAAAGTCATGTGCCTCACAGACATCTTGGCTGCCCATTGTGTTTTACAGTGCTTGACAGTATGGCCGTTGCTGGGGCTGCCATTGTTGGCCCAAAAACTGTCAAGCATTTTCTTGCCTGTCCCATCATAACTATCATTTTGCTCCTGCTGCAGTAACTGCACAGCCATGCCAACCACCCACCTCTTGACTTCCCACTATGTTTCATAGTACTTGACCATACTGCTGCTACGAGGGCTTTTGATGATGGCCCTAAACTGCCAAGCATCTCCTTGCCTTCCCTATCTTAACTTTCTACTGTACTGCTCATGCCACAGTCACTAAACAGTCACACCAGCAACAATTCTCTTGGCTGTCGACTGTGTTTCATAGTGCTGGACTGTATTACTAATGCTGGTAAACATACTTTCATGTTTTTGCACTCTCAAGAAAATGCTTTCAAAACAGGGCTAATTTTTGGCAAGGCTTCATGACTACAAGACAGAAATTTTCCACGTTCAAAACAGTAGCACTGTTTTGTCCTCGGTAATAAGAAAATTTTTGAATGGGTTGAAAAAAGTCTTCGATTTTGTGATTGGCAAACTAGTTGTGAACCCCCAAAAAAGAACTTTTCTTTTTACTTCTGGTTTAGAGGTCATTACTGTTAGGAGTCGGATTTCTGTGCTTACTCCGCAGGGATCCAGACCCTCACATTCTGCAGTCTCCTGTTCTTTATCTACTGCAGAGGAGATTGCAGAGGAGATTGCCTTGCAACAAATCTCTCCTGAGGCTAACTCCTTCTGTCTTCCTACTGAGCATGCTCATGGGATGATCTCCCATTGGAGATCGAGAGTCATGTGCTCAGGTCCCGCTCCAGATCTCATTGGTCCATCTCAGAGATCTGGAGGCTTGCATAAAGTCCCGGCTGCTATAAAAGGCGCGCATGGCTGTTCCGCCATGCGCTAGTATACACTTACTTGCTGCTGTGTTTTTGAGGACGGACGTATGATTCTGGTGAATGACTCATTATAAAATCCCTTCCCTCTGATATTACGTATGTGGTCAGGGACTGAGTTAGAATCAGCACCAGGGTTCCTCTGCTGCAACATCCACAGCTGCTGTAGTGCCGCTGTCTTGGGCTACTCCTATGACCGGATACCGTGTGTGTATTTATACTGGGTACTGTGACCTTAACAGGTTCAGTCTTTGAATTTGTGTTTATTTTGCATCTCTCTGACTTAACTGAGATTACTCTGCACACCTGGGTGAAGTTTAATCCTGTGCGCATTACCGCCATATTGCTCCTGCGAGGTTATAATCACCTACTGCACGGTGGACCCCGAGCGGCGAACGCACTTTATTATTATTTGTATTTAGTGCGTTCCGCCGTTCCTAACAGTTACTACTTCACATTCAAAACCATACAGTACATCTGTTTTTTCACCCTAATAAAGAGATTTTTTTAGGATAGCTTATAAAAAAAGCTATTGATTTTACTTTTAGAAAAATGAAAAGCTCTTTATTCTTCCCGAACAGGGATAATTGTTTCACCAAAACTTGTAAAAATATCATGGCTTCTTTCATTTGCATCTCCTGTCTACAAACAACATCAATACATGTATCTACCACCCAAAAAGGGATAATTTTTAGACTGCATATACAATTTAGGTAGCATAAAAAGTGTGCTACAGCAGTGTGTTCTTAAATATGTTATTGGATACCATTGGATACCTTTGGCTGCCTTATGTCTTCTATCCAGATATGTGAAATTCGTTAGGACATTTAAAAGGCTGTGTTTGTATTACAGAGCTTAAAATGTGTTCAATTGACTGTAAAGGGAGGTCACAATGTTCTACACATATTTTACAGGCAAATTTGAGAATTTTTAGTTATGCAATTCATACAAATTTATTTGCTGAAAATGAAATTTTAGGGGGAAATTTTAGAAACCTGGCGTATTCAAATGTCAAAAGATTTTCTCACCTCTAGTCAGGAGTCAATGTAACTCTAGAAACTTTGATCATTTTTAACCTTGTCAGTGATCAAGTACAGAGTATCACAGACATATGTATAGTTAGGGTCTCTTTGTTTAGTTTTGGTCTGATATTGCAACTTTTGTTTGCTTCAATGCATTTAAAGGGAAACTGTCACAAGATTTGGGCTAGCTCATCTGAGAGCAGCACAATGTAGGAAGAAAGACTTTGATTGCAGTGTAGTTTACTGGGTGCAGCAGTTGTGATACAATTAGAGCTTCAAGATATAGCATGTAGCAGAGCTCAGAAAGCTAACTCCTCCCACACCATAGCTTTCTGTTTGCATTGTATATTAACAGAAAGCGACTAATCAGAGGTGGGGGTGTGGTTGCACCGCTTGGCACTATGAAGTTAGTCTGGCAGTGATAATCTCCTGCTAATAAAACACTGATTATATTGAAACAATATCATGGAGCCTAATAAGTCACACATTGTTGAAATCAGTAACATAGTCTCTACCTTCATGCAAAACTCAAATTAAATAACAAAAACCTGTGGACAGACTGTTTAAAATGAATAAAATGTAAATTTCCCAGCATTTTCTAGTGTCCTAGCATATTGTGTATACAGGTGTCATTTAGACCATTGTGACTTCACAGCTATAGACAGCAAACAAACCATATATGAAACGTGATTCTGCAGTTGCTTATTGCACGTCCACCTGCATAGTTTTTTATGGCATAAAGGTTAGTAAGAAGAGTGGGGAATTGAATTGGAGCAACATATGCTTCCAGGATCTGATGATGCACAAAGTTTTCAGCCTGTCCATGGGGACACATCATATAGTAGCTTTATAGCCATAATGCTAAGGTTCAATTCACACCTGCATTGAAGCCTCTCTCAGAAGGGTCTGTCACAGATAATGTCATTTATACTAGAACAAATGCTGCAATATTAGTTCTCGCAAAATGCTGGACAACATGGAAGAAACTGAATGAACCCCGTTCAAGTTAATGAGATCAGCTGATGTCCAGCATACAAGAGTTTAGCACTGCCATTATCTTGGGATTTCTGTTCTGTAACAGAAAGAGAAATAATGGTGCAATGGTGAACATTTTCTTTGTTACGGGTCCGTGGAAGCGCTCGAGTAGCGTGAAACAGCCGTAGTCAGCCATTTGACACACGCTCCTTCACATCTCCGACGTGACATGTAATTCAGTGTCAATAAACATTCATCATTATCCCGCAGAGTGCGACCTTTTTCTCTTGGAAAATACATTTGTCTTGCTACGAGGTCAAGCACCCGGGAGTCCTGGATGTGAGCTCTCCGCCTGCTGCCAGCCACGGACCTTAGTACGGTAACAGCGGTGCTGTCCGCTTTCTTGCATTTTCTTTGTTAGATACATTTTCACAAGTATTTACAAAATCTCAAACTGTCTTTACATTGGTGCAAAAAAATTTGCAACATTGATAAATTCAATATTTACCATGGCAAAAACAAGTTTCCAAGCCAAGTAAATGCCTTAGCATGACAGTAATGAGGACTAGCCAGTTTAAAATTATTAGTAACTAGCTGAAGAGACCGGTGTTGCCCGGGTATAGTAACTAACTGTGGTTAGTTATGAAAATAACATTGACAATTAAGGGGCCTTATTCCTTCTTCTCCTCATGCTCCTTCTTTTTACACATCCTCCTGCTGCACCTCATGCTCCTCCTTTATACACAGCATTTTTTGCAGCACAGCTTTTCTCTTTTATCGTCACCTCCTCCGGCAGCACCTCACACTCCTCTTTCATATACCGTACAATTGGTAACACTTGATCCCAAGAGTCCCCTCCATGCCAGCAGTGGCCCTCCGCCGCTCTTAGGTTGCTCCCGTTAACCCCTAAGTGCCCAGGCCGCACACTGACATGTAATCCTGCGGCTGTAGGTGCCGCACACTGCCAGAATCTGGCCAGCGGGGACTCGCAGAGGGGCACGGGGGTGACTTACACCTTCTGCATGGGTTTACGCCTCTTCCTGCTGGTGTACATGATGTTGGTGTTCATGTTGCTGCTCTTCTCTAGTGCAGACTGACAGAGGGGGCTCTGCCTGTGAGTGATAGGTTTCTTCTTTCCTCCTTCCTGACAGGCCAGCAGCTGGTGCACAGATCCAATCCTGGGTCTGGAGAGTTTCTAGACTTTTTGTCACAATCAGCACATTGGCGGCAGCGAGCAGCGCTGACAGAGTGAAACTCTGCTCTTTTCTTCTCTTTCCTGCCTGAACTCTCGATGCAAGATCCTGGGCAGCTAAAGGACCTGTGATGATGGCACGACCATGTGACCAGTCTCGTGCTTGGGAGGATGCAGGGCAGTGCTGGTGCCGGAGTAAAGGTGTCAGCTCATGTCACAGATCAGGGTGTTATATCACATCACTGGGGGAAGTATAGTAACCCCGTATACATGGGATCAGAGGGTCCCTGCTGCAGAGCTGTGTGTGTAATGTATAGGAGGCCAAGCTGTGTGTCACAACTGTTGTCAGGTGTCCCTGGACCAGGGGCTTTTTCCCTGTGTCTATGCAGAGTGAGTGGGGATACGTGGAGTGGGCATTGCTTACTACATACGCACATACATACACTCAGCTTTATATACTGTACATAGATATAAATAATAATAATAAAATATAGCTCCATCATATTTTGCAGCAATTTACAATTCTGAGGGTACGTTTAGAAAAATAATATCAGACATCAAAGCATCAGTGTCATCAAAGCATCAGAGTCAGCTGTCAGTCAGTGAAGGGGGATGGTTACAGCTTCCATGGTAACTGAAGTTATGCTGGCCATACATCTATGACTGAAAGCTGGAGGCTGCCAGGAGAAATAAAGTTAATTTCCTCCCAGCAGCTGGGTTTCTAATGCAGTTGCCACATGGGTTTAGAAGGCTATTAAACTGCAGATTAACCTTATATCCCTTTAACTACTTTAATGCCATCTTGTAAAACGTTAATATCACATTCCTGCACTCTCCAACTGGGAGAGAAACATGGAGCACAGTAATTTCAATGTCCCTCTACTCTGAAATATTTATTAATATTAATTCTATTACTCTTAATTTTGCAAAAAAGTGAGAACAGAGAAAGCATCTGCACGACACAAAACTGGTATTCCCGTCGTGCAGACTACAATAGTGTTTAAAAAAACATAACAAACATGATATTTGCAATGAATCATGCTACATTAAAGTCAAGTTTGCAGATATACAATATAGAGCAGATTGTACATGAGAAAAACGGTTTTCGCCCACCAGATGGTGCTATAGACTGCAAGCAAGTCAAGTTTAATGTTCTATGTATGATTCTTGCCACTAAATTAAATGGACAAGTTGGAAATCTCCTATTGATAATGGGTAGAAATTCTGCCTGTAATTGCTTCCATTTACTTAAAAAATAAGGTGGCACAAGGAAGCAACCTTAAGCTTGGCTGATTTTATTTATTTGATTTGCATTTCTTGCCAGTAACCCCAGCAGGATGTTTTGCAGATCTAGCAATGGTACAGTAATTTTAGCAGCATGCTGAAGCTAAACCACAGACACATCATTTTATATTCCAAACATAGGCATGTTATTTTCTGCTGCTTAAAAGGACCTTTATATTGCCTTATCTTCGGGTGTAATAAGTACTTAAAACTGCAATAAAACACCCACCATTTCATTTGTTCATGTTGCTGCCAGTTTAATAGTATTTGCCCCTTTGCCTTACAAGATACTGCTGGTATTGTAATTGGCACACGGTACGTGATCCAGTCTGATTTGAATTGGGGCAAAAACGACGATCATTAGCCTCAATGTTAGAGCACACTTTAGTAGCTGGATATGACATTTCAGGAAACCATAGCTATTAAAGATGCCAGCTTGTTCAGAGTCATTAAGCAGCATTGTCATCTACATGTACAGGTAATAGGGTGAAGGTGGTGTCCAGTCAGGGGAAGACATATCATTGGGGCAATGTGTGTAGCCACATTGGAGCCCAAGAGATCAGGGGCCAACGGCCACCTCCAAAACAGGTGGAATTGTGAATTATCATGAGCTACTAGACTGCAAAAGGCCCATGTATTGTTTCTACACAGAGGTCCTGATCTGCCTGTGCCCCTCAGTATCTTTAGTCATACTAAAACCAGTTAGACTATTATCATTATGTTGTTGCCGCTATGATTTTGCAGTGTTCTTTTGCATGTTTCCAAATGCTGTTGTATTTTATAGCCAAGATACAGCAGGAAGGTGATGACCTGTGAGATTTATGATTACAGCGCTCACATGGACTTATAAGACGTAAGAGTAATATCTTAAGTTAGTGAGTGAAATATGTTGGTTACTTGGGGGATTCCACAGTCTGACTGCTCTAACGGTAAAGATCCCTTTCCTATTTAGCTGCCATAGTCTCCTTTCTTCCACCTGTAATGAGTGCTCCCTGGTCCTTAGTAGGGTCTTTGGCAGGAATAAGTCATATGTCAGTCCTCTGTACTGACCACACATATATTTATACATGTAAATGAGATCCCCTTTGAGGCGTCTTTTTTCTAAGCTAAATAAGCCCTACTTTTTCAACCTCTCATCATATGAAAGGTCTTCCATCTCTTATAATAATCTAGTTCCCCACCTTTGAAATGACTAACTTCTGAATATCCTTTTTAAAATGCGTTGCCCAAAACTGCATCCCATATTCTAGATGTGGCCTCACAAGTGATTTATAGATTGGTAATAATACGTTGAGATTGCAGGATTTTATCTGTTTTTATAAACCTTAAAATCTTGCTTTCTTTTGCGGCTGCTGCTTGACATTGAGTACTGCTGCTCAGCTTACTTGTAATGAGAATACCCAAGTCCTTCTTCTGTTCTGTAGTCCCGAGTATACTCCCATTTAATGTACATGCAGCGATAGGATTATTCTGTCCTAGGTGAATTTACTCTACATCTATCTACATTGCACCTCATTTCCCAAGTGTTTGCCCATTGAGACATCTTATCCAGTTCAGTTTGCAATATTGTAATGTCAAGGTGAGATTTTAAAAATCTTACATAGTTTGGTGTCGTCAGCCAAGACTAACACTTTACTCTCAATCCCATGCACAAAGTCATTAATAAAGAGTTTAAAAGAATTGGTCCTAGCACAGATCCTTGCGGCCGCCACTGCTCCCAGTACAGATCCCTGTGGCCCCCACTGCTGACTATATGCCATTTAGAGAATGTGACATTTATGACGACTCTTTGTTTCCTGTCTTTTAGCCAATTCCTCACCCATCCACATATAGTTTCCCCCAGTCCTTGCCTCTGTATCTTCAGCATAAGGCTATTATGTGGTACAGTATCAAATGCCTTTGCTAAGTCCAGATAAATCACATCAGCTGCATTACTGACATCCAGGTTTGCACTTACCTCCTCATAGAAACCCAAAATGTTGGTTAGACATGACTTATCTTCCATGAATCCATGCTGGTTGTCATTTATTATATTATTCTCTGCAATATATTTCTGCAGGTCATTTCTTATAATGCCCTCAAAAACTTTCATACTAATATCAGACTTACCGGACGGTAGTTGTCTGGATCCACCTTCTTACCTTACTTAAATATCGGTACCTTCGTCAGCCGTCCTCCAATCCTGTGGCACCAACCCTACTACAAATAGAGTCAAAGAAGATGAGCTACAGCGGTCTGTCAATTATTTGTTATGATTGCACTTTTACACACACAGGATAATAAAAAAAAGGTAAGATATAAAATCTACACACCACAGGTTCATATACAGAGTAGACCCAAGACAAAACAAAATAACAAATACCCTGCAGTAAATACATAAATAACAATACTGCATCAAAGTAATATAGGGTGCTTAGTTAACATAATTTTGATCAAACAAATGTAAAAGCCATCACATCTATTCAGGATGCTCCTAACCTCTATTATTAAAACCTTACTATATATCAAATAAGGTATTGTGAATAAGGGCTGAGAAGAACTGGAACACGGTTAATGGACACCAAGCCATGACGGACTATATGAATGTAATGTCCAGCTCAAGGAGAAGGGAGGCCAAACCATTGCTTGTACAAAATGCAAAAGACTGAACGAAAAACCTAAAGAGATGAACTGGACTGTAAGTTGTCATGCATGCAACGTGTAGGTGCATGTTCACAATGAGCACGAAACAGACAAAACCAAATACAAAAACAAAATAAGCAAACACCCTGCAAAGAATAAATACATAAATAGCAGTAGTGCATGAAAATAATATAGTGTGCTTAATTAATGTAATTCTGATTAAAAAACAACGTTAAAGCCACTCTACATCAAGGTGACCCTATTCGGAACATTCTAGTATTAAAAGCTTACTATATGTCAAGCAAAGTAATGAAAATAAGGGCAGAAAAGGGCTGTGACCTGACAAATGGACACCAAGCCATGGGGAACTATATCAATGTAATGTCCAGCTAAAGGAAAATGGAGATCACACTCTAATTTGCACACAGCGCAAAAAAATCTGAAGCAAAAACCTAAAAAGATGAACTGGAATATAAGTTGTTGTGCATGCAGCGTGTAGGTGCATGTTCACAGTGACCCCTAAACAGACAAAACCCAAGAAAAAAAATAAAATAAGCAACCACCCTGCAGTACATGAAACTATCATTTGAAACTATGGAGCAAACACCCTACAAGTGAGATTATCACTAGCAGAAAATACCAGCAGAAGGGAAAGTATGTAAATCCACACCCGAAAGGTGATAGTGGAGACAAATAAGTAAATGAAAACACCTGCTACCTTAAAAAGACTGAAGCAAGGATAGCAGAAACTAAACACCCAAAGAAAATGTGTAACTACTGTGGCTAGTGTGTTATAGAGGCCTCATCCATAGGCCACAAAAAGTTTTCTGTTATTAATGTCAAGCAGTAAGGGATCTGACTTTAAAATAGTTTGTAGCATCTAGTGTGTTATAGAGGCCTGATCCATAGGCCATAAAGCAATTATTCTACTATTAACAGCATACAGTAAGGGACCTGACTTTAAAATTGTTTGTAGTAAAAATTCTTTGTCATACAGGCCTCAGCCACACTCAAACAATTGATACACCATGCCATATTTCAAGTTTGAATTTACTGTAGCTAAATTCAGCTGTTTGCAGAGGTGGTGCAGAGTTTGAAATCCAATTTTTTGTTGCTAATAGTGTGCTCCTAGCACAATATCAGAGCAACTTGACAGGGAAAAAGCAAGGCCGTGGTGTAAGAGGAATTAGGCTGTCTTGCCGTGCCGACATACTCACCTGGCCTCCGCTCCCACACCGTCTCTGCATACTCACCCAGCCATCGCTCCCACGCTGCAGCCCCCCGCTGCCCGACAGCCACGGCAGTCACCTCTGACAGGCGCGCGGCAGACGGCGTCTCTGCATGCAATGCGCATGCGCCATAGGCCATGGCCGCGCCTCCCTTCTGCCTCTTGTGCTCCGGCTGTGCCCTGACCCGGAAGCACCCCCTGACCAATGGCAGACCAGACAGGGGCATATCAGGCCGCTTCGATCATTGTGTTTCCTAGCACACTGGGCCCCGCTTCTTCGTGTGCTCTCTGCAGTCTCACACTCCAGTTCTTGTGTTCTCCCTGCAGCAGCCTCGCAGTCCTGCTATCATTCTCCTCTGATGCACTCCAGTCCTGCCTCCGGTGTTCCTGTTCCATCCTGCTTCAGTCCTGCCATCCTACTCCAGTCCTGTCTCCGGTGTTCCTGTTCCATCCTGCTCCAGTCCTTCTGTCCTGCTCCAGTCCTGCCTCCGGTGTTCCTGTTCCATCCTGCTCCAGTCCTGCCGTCCTACTCTGGTCCTGTCTCCGGTGTTCCTGTTCCATCCTGCTCCAGTCCTGCCGTCCTACTCCAATCCTGCCTCCGGTGTTCCTGTTCCATCCAGCTCCAGTCCCGCTGTCCTACTCCAGTCCTGCCTCCGGTGTTCCTGTTCCATCCTGCTCCAGTCCTTCCGTCCTACTCCAGTCCTGCCTCCGGTGTTCCAGTTCCATCCTGCTCCAGTCCTTCCGTCCTCCTCCAATCCTGTCTCCTGTGTTCCTGCTCCAGCCATCCCTCCATGTTCCAGTCTACTCTCTTACTCCATTCCTCTCCTGTGTTCCAGCTCCATCCTGTCATTTACACTTCAGTCCCTCCACGTTCCAGTCAACAGTCTTACTCCACTCTGGTCTCCTGTGTGCCAGCTCTGTTCTGCCATCTACACTTCAGTCCCATACTCCTACTCCAGTCCATCCTGAGCTGCCCCTCTCGGTATCGGCTACCGTGGTACTCAAACCCCTGGGCCTGCTCCTAACGGTCCCTGTATAGGGGTTGGTTCCACCTGGCAGCTCGCCCGGGGCCCCTTGGTGCCACGGCCCAGAGGGTCCACTCCTGGAGATTCCGGCTCCTGACCAGCTACGCTAACATAGGCTTGGTTTTCAAGGTGTTCGTGGGGTAGGTGGAAATGTTTGGGAAAGCACTAGTGAAGCAATGTCACGTTCTTTGCAAAGACAACTGACAACTTATGTTACTGAATAGGCTACACCACTGCCATTCTTTGGCAGATGCACAGAGATACGCCTTATCGATATGATACGATATGATACATTTTATTGATCCCGAGGGAAATTATGGTATCACAGCAGCGTTACAACAGCATTACTACATTTCAAACAGCATTGCACAGAGTAATTACTAGACACAGATCTTGCACATGACTAACCACAATACGTAACAAACAAAGGTACATAGTCTCTGATCCTTTACATTAGTGCGCTGGCCCTAGGTCATAGCCATCATTCACCCTTAAGGTACTGTCACACTTAGTGATGCACCAGCGATCCCGACCAGCGATATGACGCGGTCAGGATCGCTGGTGCATCGCTAAGTGGTCGCTAGTGAGCTGCCACACAGGCAGATCTCACCAGCGGCATCGCAGGGGTCGGGGGTCATTACTTACATGTCAGATGAGGCGATCCTGACGTCCTCCCGCCCGCGTCCGCGCGTCGCTCATCTCCACAGCAGGAAGCCCAGCATGAAGCTAACGACGAGAAATGGTCCAGGACGTTCTCGCACAATCAGCGATAACCAGCGGGGGAGCGGTCAGAGGTAAGTATCAGACATAGCGCTATCACTAGCAATATTGCTATGACGTCACAAAAACCAGTGACATTATAGTGATATTGCTAGCGATATCGCTTAGTGTGACAGGCCCTTTAGTGAATTGTTATACATCCCCATAGCAGTAGGCACAAACGATTTCCTGAATTTCTCCGTCAGCTACTCGCACACTACTGCCCCAGCAAATGATAGCAAAAAAGATGGTGCTTGCTACAACGGACTGGTAGAACATTTCCAGCATTTTACTAGACACTTTGAATGACCTGAGCTTCCTCAGAAAGTACAGTCTGCTCATTCTCTTCTTATGAATCTTCTCTTATGACACTTCCAATCAAGTTTGCTGTCAAGGTGAACCCCCATATATTTGTAGGTCTCAACCATCTCCACCTCCTGGCCAGCAATAGCAATTGGTAAGTAATCATCCTTTTTCCTTCTATAACTAACCACCATCTCCTTGGATTTCTTTACATTTAGTTCTAGACAGTTAGTCTGGCACCAATCTACAAAGTCAGAAACCACCCTTCTATATTCCTCATAACTCAGATCCCCCACAATTCTCCCTACAATCACTGAGTCATCTGAGAATTTTTGGAGGTGACAGAAATCAGATTTATACTGAAAGATGATGCCCAGAGAGAGCATGTACTCGAGTGGATGGCAAGTGCAGCTTCAAGTGGCCTCTCCACCTCTTCCTCAACATCACACCCAGTACAGTCCACAGATGTGGCACCAAAATTCCCCTTGCTTCCCCCCCTTCCCATCTATCCAACCATTCAACTGACTGTATGGAACCAGAGATGGGTGAGTCTGAAGAGCTGTTCACACATTCTATGCCATGTTCATCAGAAGTGTACTCAAAAGCTTCCAGAGTCAAGAGGAGGAAATCTGCATTGATGCCCAAAGTTTTTTAGCTTGTATCCAGGGCAGGAATAAGTATGGTCCGAACAGCATACTGACCCTCGTCATCAGACGTTAACCCCTGGGGGAGGTGATCTTGATGAGATTCAGATATCTGAGGCTCACATGGTCTGTACTGTACTGTCAGGGCAAGAAGTGGAGGAGGGTGACTCCAATGCTGAGGAATGTGATAACACAGACAATGATGAGGTTGGCATGTACATAGAAGCACACAGCTGAGTAGGTCATCTGAGGAGGAAGATGAGGAGGCTAAGTTGTGCCATCCGTCGCAGGCACATAGTGATGCAGACACGATGAGCAATGCATCCTCAGCCACAACTGTGCCTCTGACCAGCAGGGTCAATGGGTCTGCAGCTTACAGGGGTGGCAAGGGTTGCCTAGCCTGGGCCTTTTTTGACACTGCAAAGCATGAGCCAACTCACGTAATCTGCCAACTTTTCAAAAAAAAAAAACTGAGTCGAGGTAGAAAGTGCAATAATTTAACTACTACATGTATGAACCTTCAAATGTGCAATCAACATGCTTTACTGTGGGAAACAAGCTGCACAATAATGCAGACCAGCAGACCTCAACAACCCATCATCCGCCCCATCGATCGCATCTGATTCTTCTTCCTCCTCCTTTGTTACCGTGCTAACTATGGAGACCCAGGTCTTTGACTTCAGAACCTTGGGTTCTTTAGCTTCTCCAGTCAGGCTCACTGAAAGGTCACCTTCAGCTGTAATGGAAGTGGACATGCCTGCTCTTTTTGACCGATCTCAGAGAACGATCACAGGCTTCTCAATCCACAATAGCATCGCTGCTTGCACCTCTCTCACGGTCCAGCTGTTTGTATGGTTCACCATACTCCACCGTCTCACAGCACTGCAGCCAGCACCCGGTTCCACAGTTGTGGTCACGTAAAAGATTGTTTCCTCCTACACATGACAAAGCTAAGAGTTCGAACTCCACCATCTCCAATTTGTTAGCCACAGAAATGCTGCCTTTCTGCCTGGGGTAGAGACAGTTTTCAAAAGCTGATGGCGGTTGCTTCTTAAAAAAGGTTAATGTCCTTTATACCATGTGGTGGGACAGTCCTTTAACATGCAGAGCTGGGAAGTGAAGGAGGACAACAGCCGTTTCACGCCTATCCCAGCGCTTCTGCGGGTCAAAAGCAATGCATGGTTTTTTCACATGAACACTTGGTCTGTGTGAAAAAAACTGTCATCTATTTTATTACACTGGTAAGTGTGCTGTCCATGGACTATTTGATTTTAACCCCTTTCTGATGTGTGACGTAAAGTTACATGATATGTTGGGTCCACATCTTTCCTTACTCAGCCCAGCACTGTTACCATGCTAAATGCTGCTGTTAATCTCTGACAGTGGCATTTAACATGTGCCAGCAAGGGATCGTGTCTTTCCACACACCCATCAGCACATCCGTGATGTGATCGTGAGGTACCAATGGGTTGCCATGATAACCGGGGGTCTACTGAAGACCATTGTGCTTGTCTTGATGATTTTCTTGTGAAAGCCAGCCTGTGGCTGGTGTTGATAGAGTCCATAATTTTCACTATACTAAATACTGCTGACGTAGTGCTATTTATAGTACATATAATCAGATCACAGCTTCAAGTTCCATAAAGGGACTATAAAATACAGTGAAAAGTGAAAAAATATGAAAAAAATAGAAAAAAAGTAAAAGTTCAAATCAACCCCGTTTTGTCCAATTAAAAAATAAAAATACACATATATGGTATCGCTGTGTTGGTAAAAGTCTGATCTATTAACCCCCGAAGGTATTTTTATTTTTGCATTTTAATTTTTTGCTCCCCTTTTTCCCAGAGCCATGAATTTTTTATTTTTCCATCAATATGGCCACGTGAGGGCTTGTGTTTTTGTGGGACAAGTTGTAATTTTAATACAAAAAATGGTGGGGGGAACAAGAGGCGCAATAGTGCCCTATCACTAGTGACACTTGAAGTATGAGCGGTATAATACAGTTCCACTCACCTATTCCAGTTGTGTAACCCACAACTGGCTTGAGAGCATATCACAGAATCAGCTGCTGCAGGACCTCCACCAACCACTCACACGTGGAAAAACCTTCAGAAAGTTGTGGGAAGCAGGGTGTGTTGCAGTCCGCGCTGCCGAGATTCACAAATCACCTGGGATACAAGATGTTGTAGCAGTGTACTCCTTTATTTCCTCCTACGCGTTTCGACGCCCTTCCTGGCACCTTCCTCAGGGATATACATATACAATATGTATAGGGCGCCGAAACGCGTAGGATGAAATAAAGGAGTACACTGCTACAACATCTTGTATCCCAGGTGATTTGTGAATCTCGGCAGCGCGGACTGCAACACACCCTGCTTCCCACAACTTTCTGAAAGTTGTAATTTTGAATGACACTATTGGCTTTACCATGTCTTGTACTAGAAAATAAGAAAAAAATTCCAAGTGCGGTGAAATTGCAAAAAAAGTGCAATACCACACTTGTTATTTGTTTGGCTTTTTTTACTAGATTCGCTAAATGCTAAAACTGACCTGCCATTATGGTTCTCCAGGTAATTACGAGTTCATAGACACCAAAAATATCTAGGTTCTTTTTTATCTAAGTGGTGAAAAAAAATTCCAAAGTTTGTTAGAAACAAAAAATTGCACCATTTCCCAATACCCGTAGCGTTACCATTTTTCGTGATCTTAGGTTGGCTGAGGGCTTATTTTTTGTGTTTTGTGTGCCATGCTGATGTTTTTAATTATACCATTTTGGTGCAGATACGATCTTTTGATCGCCCGTTATTGCATTTTAATGCAATGAAGTTGCGAACAAAAAAAGTAATTCTGGCATTTTGACTTTTTTCTCGCTATGCTGCTTATCGGTCAGGTTAATCCTTTTTTTATTGATAGATTGGGTGATTTGAACACAGCAATACCAAATATGTGTATGTTTGATTTTTTTACTGTTTTATTTTGAATGGGGCGAAAGGGGAGTGATTTGAACTTTTATATTTTTTTATTATATTTTTAAAAACATTTTTTTTACTTTTGGCATGCTTCAATAGTATCCATGGGAGACTAGAAGCTGCCATAACTCTAATGGCTTTGCTACATAGAGACAATGATCAGTTCGTCTCTATGTAGTAGAATTATTCACTTGCTATGAGCGCCGACCACTGGGTGGCGCTCACAGCAAGCTAGCACTGACAATCATAGAGGTCTCCAGGAGCCCTCTGGTTATCATGCCAACACACCGGTGACCCGCGTTCACGTGACGTGGGTCACCGATGGATGGATTTCCGGTGGGATTGCTAGAAGCGCTTGTTAAATGCCGCTGTCAGCATTTGACAGCGGCAATTAACGGGTTAATAACCATGGGTGGATTGCGATTCCACCCGCTGCTATTGCGGGCACATGTCAACTGTTCAAAACAGCTGACATGTCCCAGGAAAAATGTGGGCTCACAGCCAGGGCCCTCATCAAAGGGAGTGAGTCCGACATCGGTGTACTATTATGCCCGATGTCGGAAAGGGGTTCAAATATAAAATAAATTAATCCCATTGGTAAACAGCATAATGAAATAAAAATGAAACACCAGAATTATTGCAACATTGCAATAAAATGAAATAAGAAGCAGTCAAAACATTGTATCTACCCCAAAATTGTATTATATCTACCCCAAAATTGTATTAGTAAAAAACGTCAGCTCAGGGCACAAAGAATAAATTCACTACACAGCCCCATATCCCTAAAATTGAAAACGTTATGGATCTCAGAAAATGGCAACACAAGGAAAAAAAAATTTCATACAAATCTCAGAATTTTTTGTCACCGCTTAAATAAAAAAAGAAGCTATGATTGTTTGGTGTTTACATATTCAGACTAACCTGTAGGATCATATTGCCAAGTCAGTTTTCCTGTGTAAAGAATATGGTAAATAAAAAAGCAAAAAAAAAATCATGGAATTGTACTTTCTTGCAATTTCAATGGACATGGAATTTTTTTCTAGCTTTCCAGAACATCACATGATAAATGAATGGTGTCATTCAATTAAAAGTGGAAGGAAAGAAAAAAAATTATGCCTCTTGGAAGAAGTGGGATAAAAAAAATGAAAATTTGGAAAGTAGCTTGGTCGTGAAAACATTAACACAGACAACTAACGTACGTGTAATATGCTTGTCTAAACAACCCTACTCTCATGTCACTGTATGATGGCCAAATCTCTATCTGTGTATAGAGAGAGACTAGTCAATCTGAGTAGGTGGGGGAAGGAGCCAGAGGGGGCTCAGCCCCATGAAGAGCTTTTAAATTAATTGCCTTAGTGTCACAATTCTATTATCGCATGTCCCGAGACCAAGGGCTCCTTCTCTGCCTCTAATGCTAAGGGATGCCCTAGCTTGCCCTGTTCCAGGGTTACATCTGAAGGTGAAGATGCCAGGGCCATGTACCATGCCTCATCTCCTGAATCCGCTCTCAGTCTGTATCCTTCCCCCACCTGGGGAGAGGGGAGTAATAGTGCACCAACCAGACTAACAAGGTAATATGAACAGGGGTAATGAAAAATATCAAACATACAAATATACACAGAGTTATGCTCTGGAGAGTGAAGAATAGGGTAAAACCAAAGTAGGAGAAGAAAGGGAATTACCACCAACACCTATCCTCCTAGCCATTGTAACGAATGGAAGCGGAGGCACAGGTGATGAAGTTCACATTCGTTTTTTATTTTTTAACTGGAACCTTGGGACCACGGTCCAGGGGGCTCCAAAGGGGGCCTGACTAGTGAGCCCCAGGTATCCATAGTAAGATCCCTCGAACAGGACCAGATTACCTGAGGGACACAGGTGCTACCTCCAGTTAGACCCCGGACACATGGCAGCTGTCCCAGTGGGACAAATGGCTAAACAGATATAGCAGATAAGGTCGAGCTGACCAGCGGACACTGGGTATACGAGATGAAGCTGGCACTGGCAAAGATCGTCAGGTTTCCAGGTGGTTAGGAGGAAGCTAGCTCCAGAAACTTTAGCGTTGTCCAGGGGTTCAGATGGCAGAGTGGCGGAACGGGACAGAACTTGAGACAAGTGGTACAGATGTTGTCTAGGATAGTCGGACAACAGGTCACTGATATTCTGCGGAAACAAACAGTGTAAGCAGAGTGCTAAATGGAATGCTATAACAGCACAAGCAGAACAGAGACAGAACTGAGATTAGCAAGAGTAGATAGTTGCTACTCCGGCACCCTCCCTATGGTGGAGGGGCCAGAAATAGTAATCAGTGCACTGCCATTGGTTAATTGATATTTTTAAAAAATGAGCGCTGTCTCTTTAAGAGACCGGAGGCAAGCGCGCACGTGTCCTAAGCATTCTCCCTGGAGGCCTGCTGGCAGCGCGCCAGGAAGCAGAGGAGAGAGGCAGCAACAGGACGCTGAGGGACAGACAAAGAATGATGATCCTGAAAGGGACATCGCAGAGATACAGGGGCAGCCTCGGGAGCGGGTGAGGGACCAGCGCCAGAACCAGGTGCTGGCCCAGAACCGGGTGTAACAGCCATGTAGCATAAGCATGCTCTGACATGTGTGTTAGTCAGGACCCAGAATATACAGTAGATGGGAGTGGCTAACAGTTCACAGCTGAGAACCTTAGCTCCAAGAGCTCTTAACAGAGCAGACTAACCCCTGCACTGCCCAAAGAAATTAACACCGTTTAATAAGAAGGTGAAATGCTTCTATTCAGCGCAGGAGTAGGAGAACTCAGAGGCTGCAGTCTTCTGGCTCCTCTTTGTTGCGGTGAAATCGTGACACTTAGCTTTTTAGGGTAAAACATAAATGCCTGTGATAATTTATTGAGACATAGTTTCCCCGTAGTATTACACATGAATGTTAGTAGCAGTAGTATTTATTTGTCTCTTCCTTTGTTACAGCACTTATGATGATAAGGATGATTATTATTATTATTATTATTATTATTATTACCATCATTATTAGTATTTTTGAGGCCAGAGAACTAACATGTTGTAGGCTTATAAGATAACCTGCATCTACACAAGTATCCCAGAGATGGCAGCATGCCTCCTTCTAAAGCATGATTAAGGAGCAAGATCTCTGTAGATATTCAGCGTTGCTCAGGCCTGTTCTGCATCATTTTTTATAACCTACAACATGCAGAAGTGTAAACACAGAAGAGGAGTGTGATCAAGCCTAGAACATTCAATATGATATCAGCTCTGATATAAAGTAAAGCATCAGTCCATGACGGGATTGGAAATAAAATATAAGGTCAGTTACTTCGTCTTCAGAATTCTCACTATTGTTATGGCTGGAAGCATCTATAGGAAAAAGAAAGATTGCATCATGCACAGCCTAATCCACTGTACAGTCTGAATGTGAGTATTGCGCAGCGTCATTAGCAGTCAGCTAACAAAGCTTAGAGGGCATTGTGCACAGATTTCACCATAAAGAGCCTAAAAATAATAATTATTTTATTTCTATAGCGCCAACATATTCCGCAGCACTTTACATTATAGAGGGGACTTCTACAGACAATAGACATTACAGCATAACAATAGTCACATAGATCAAAACAGATACCAAGAGGAATGAGGGCCCTGCTTGCAAGCTTAGAATCTATGTACATTGGCAATAAAAAAAATGCACAAACTGGTTACCTCTGATCTGACTCTTCTTTTTAAGGGTGTCACTAAAGAGAATTTGTACAATGAAGTGGACAGCCAGATGACACTGAGCTAAGTGTGAGGATGTGGCTGCCTGTGACCAGCGGTAACCTTATTGACATCACCACCAGTCATGACTTATGGATATAGGACGGACCCCTACTCCATCTTAAAACCACCATAGCTACAGTAAACCTAGGCACTAGAATAAATACACAACACATTATTTTGGTTGTCAAAATGGCCACAGCTTTATTTAAATCACAGGATTAAATCAATCACAGTAGGAGTCAGGTGAAGTGCTAGTACATTGGGATTCACAAGTACTGTGATATCCCCAGCTGTCTGACATACAGAACCAGGACAGACAGCCATAATGGGGTGGCACGCACTGGCTTGAAATTCAAGCAGACTCAGTAAACTTTCAGGGCACCAATGACCCTATTATCCTCACTCCTGTGCTTAAACACTGTGCCCACCCCTGATTGACGTTACCATTACAACATCCTTGAGGCTGGCCACTAAAGCCGAGCCTGTTCACCACCATGAGGTTTTACATCCTCTATTAGTTAAAATGAGTCCGCCTTAACTTGTCTGCAACTTCCACCTGACTCCTAAACCACCACCAGAGAGGCTATTTGACACCTTAAATGGACTCGACCCCCATTAACCATGCCTAATAAAGCCATTAACCATTTCTACATGCTATGGAAAGACAGTGCATACAAGTAAAAAAAAAAAATAATTCCAGAGCTCCGACAGATTAATTTTATCAATGCCATGCTACCAAGTTATGATCGATAATACGGTAACTACAGCAAAATAACAGTTCCTAAACATCCTGCAATGAGGATCCCATAAAGGGGAATGTGGAAATTAAACCATAACTAAGGTCGTAGCTACAATCTGAATACCTGTATAATGACATTTGTCATGCCTCAAAAAACTATTATACTGCATGTATTGTAGCCAGCTCTAATAATTCACCAATTCACAGATTTTAGTTCTAGAAACCACCATTATTAACAGTAGCTGTGCAGTAAAATTTCTTAAACCCACTTACTATCACTACCCGAAAAGTGATGAACATTTCAATAGAAAGATATTCTAAATAGGGAATAATTAAAAACTATACACAATATAACATCAACATTATAACCGACCATAAAATAACGTTCAGAATATCTGGAAGTAGCAATTTAAATAAACCTAAAGCAGAAAAAGTCTACAAAGGCATTATTAATAACCCTGCCACGCCATTGGTAATTGTTTTACATGCACTTGATAACATTTACTGTTGACCTCTCCAACTGGGTCAAAGGCTTTTGGGAATAGGCATATTGCCCTTCGTGTTAATGCATTTGATTACTTTACCCTTAGCCGCTCCCACTGGCTCACGGGCACCGGGAGTAGGCATACTGCCCTTTTAGTTAATGCACTTGATTTTACCCTTAGCCGCTCCCATTGGCTCAAGGGCATCAGGAATAGGCATACTGCCCTTTGTGTTATTGCACTAGATTATACCCTTAGCTGCTCCCACCAGCTCAAGGGCATCGGGAATAGGCATATTGCCCTTCATGTTAATGCACTTGATTACTTTTCCCTTTAGTCACTCCCACTGACTCAAGGGCACACAGATTAGGTACATTGCTCTTCAGTTTCACGCACTACATAACTGCATTGTCCAGACGACAACCTTGAAAGAAATATGGCTTGGTCAATATAAACAGTCAAAAACCATGCCTCGGCATTCTCAAGTCACATGAAAAAAGAGAGCGTCCTTGAAGCTATAGATTGTATTGAAAAGCATGCCTACCTTGTTCTCTTCTCCCCTCCAGCCGCTGTTCCTGGCTCAGAGGAGCCAATTTATTCTGTAGGCATGCAAAATATGATTGCCATGACCCCAGGGACTTTACCCTAACAGGGTCCTATAAAATATAAATGCTTCTGGAGACCAGGGGGCCATAATGTGATGGCCACCCCTCCAAACCAGGGGGCCATACCCAAGATGTTTACCCCCTCCACACCAGGGGGCCATACACAAGATGGTTACCCTCCACACCAGGGGGCCATACCTGAGATGATTACCCCTCAAAACCAGGGTGCCATACCTGAAATGGTTACCCTTCCAAACCCAGGGGGGTCATACTGTGATGAACACCCCCCAAACCAGAGGTCCATACTTGATATGGCAACCCCTACTAACCAATTTATAAATAACTTCAAGGACCCACTAAAAGGAAAGCAAATAGCTGTTGTTTTTTTTAAATTTTTAATTCATGTTCTTATTAAAATAAACATAAAATAAACATCAAAGCATAAATAACATTAACACACTGGGGGGGATTCCTTGAAGCTCCCAAATCTGGTGATTACTAAACATAAAATGTACCAACAATTACTCCCAGCCGTTACCCTACTAGCTCGGGAGCACCATAGCCACAAGGGTTCCAATGTTCACTTGATTTTCCTGGGGATCCGACAAACCCTTGCCGAAACTCCCCTCCATATTTCACCAGGTCCAGAACCATATTAACTTCCAAAAAGACGAATCCATATCCCAATGGATCCCCCAGACCAATTTTTAACCAACTTCAAGGACCCCCCAAACCATCAGGCTCCAGGTAATCCACTCAGGCCTGTGCTATTCGCCATCTTAAGTAATATAAACTAAGCACTTGGTGGGTATACAGCGATCCCTTTTTTTAAATTATTATTCATGCCTTTATTAAAACAAACATACAATAAAACATCAAAGCATAAATAATATTAACATGCTGGTAGGAGTCCTTGAAGCTCCCAAAATCTGGTGATTACAAAATATAAAGTGAACATAAAATGTACCAACAAATACTCCCAGCCGTTACCCCACAAGCTTTGGAGCACCATAACCACAAGGGTTCCAATGTTCACTTGAATTTCCTGGGGATCCGACAAACCCTTGCCAAAACTCCCCTCCACCTTTCACCAGATCCAGAACCATATTAAATTCCAAAAGGAGGAAACCATATCCAATTGGATCCCCAAGACCATATTTAACCAACTTCAAGGACCCCTCCAACCGTACAAGATGTGGGATAAGTGAGGGTGAAAACCATGCAGGTTTACAACCAAGGTATACAACAGGTTAATAATGGAAAATATCCCATCGTAAGGTCCAGAAATAGACAGAGATGGGCAATGCTGTGTTATATGCTGTAACAATAAATGAGAAGCCGCCTGCTCCTCTACAGCAGTTACAGACAGACTCTAATCACCAGCTGTGCATAAATGGTAAGAAATATGTAGGTCCAATATAATAATAAGCTGCCTGCAGCCATAGGTGTGTGAGCAGAAAACTGCAAGTTCTGTATCCCAGTCAGTCACTCTACTACATACAATTACAATAGACGAGAGACAGGGCTGAAAACTGGGCCCATGATGTGTTTTCCAGAGCAATGTGCAGCATCACACTAGGAGTGCCCACTCACCGCCCGCCATGTGCTGAGTTATTAGTGCCCACTCAAATGTGCCAAGTTACTCACCGATAATTTATTTTACACATGATAAAACATAAACCATTCAGGCCTGTGCTATCCACCATCTTAGGTAATATAAAATAAGCTCTTGGTATTTATACTCTGATCATGCAACATATGAGGGAGACAATATACAGAAACAGGATGGATATATCCGGCAGGACAGCATGTAACATGAGGACTAAAGGCAGCAATAGCTACAGAAATCAAGCACTAAGCTGGAAGTCATGCCTAGATTATATGTACAGCCTGGAAAATAACCTAGAGACACAGGATGTTTATACCCAGCATGATCCGTATATAGCAGAGTGAGGAGTGATATCATGTATACAGACCTGTGGTACAGGTTAAGCATACAGCACAGGAATAGAGCCTTTACACATATACCACATATAGTGAGTAACCTGGTTACACTGGAGCTGCACACCCAGCATCAAAGTATGTAACAGAGATGAGGTCACATACAGATCATCAGACTCCATAACTGGGAAGGGGGGATAATCAGCACACAGCAGGGTCAGTATACAGTGCACTAATATGAAGTGCAGCCTTTCATCATCTTACATATACCATCCCCCGACTGCTCCTCTCTCACTCTCACCTGTGTCTCTAATACATGTGACTGCCCAGCTACACCATAGTAATGGCAGACACTGTATGTGTCCCTGCTCTGTCCTATCATACATAAACCCAGAACTCATGAAGACTCTGTATAATATAGCAGTAATGTGGTATATCAGAAATGTCTGCAGGGAGGTCACCCAAAAGCTGCCTCTGCAATAAGTGAGGGAACATGGCCGCTAAATGAATTTCTGAGGTAATCTTGATCCCAGATATGATGTAGGAGCTGATATTACACTAGTACACACTACACAATGTCTGTCATGTCTGCCATGTCTGTTTTGCCTCATGTTCCTGGGAGCGGTGTGCACGCCGATCTTGTGTCTGCTATCCTGCATGTTCCCTAGAGCAGGTGTTCACACTCACCTCATGACTGTTAAGCTGCGGGATGCCTGCGCTTCTGCTCTGCCTTCTGTGATCATCTCATCATGTCTAGAACCCCTGTTCATGTGTCCTTCCTTTGTTCCAGCAGAGGCTGGTTCTGCATTCATCTCTGCATGTCTGGAACTCTGATCATGTGATCTGCCTAGGATTCAGCACTGGTTCTGCAATCATCTCTGCATGTCTGGAACTCTGATCATGTGACCTGCCTAGGGTTCAGCACTGGCTCTGCAATCATCCCTGCATGTCTGGAATCCTGATCATGTGACTGCTCCCTGTGATCCTGGAGGATCTGAACTGGATTTTCTCCCCTGGTCCTGACCCGGAAGTGGAGATGCTATGCCCTATATCAGACCACCCCTTCCTATGCTCAGGGCCTGAGTATTGTGTTGCTTCCCTGCATGGCTGCTTGGTCTGCTGGGTCACGCCCTCTTTTCTGTGCCCTTGCATTTTGCTCTGTCGTGCGTCTCTACACGCTCTGTGCTCGTATTCCGTCTCTTGTCTCGTCTTGTCCTTCATGCTTTGTTGGTCCTCGCTATGCTTCCTTTTTATGCTCTGCTCTGTACCCTTTCCCTGACGTGTCTCTCTACATGTGCAGGCCTCCGCTCTGTACCCTGTCCCTGACGTGTCTCTTTACACGTGCAGGCCACCGTTTGGTACCCTGTCCCTGACGTGTCTCTCTACATGTGCAGGCCTCCGCTCTGTACCCTGTCCCTGACGTGTCTCTCTACACGTGCAGGCCTCCTCTCTGTACCCTGTCCCTGGCGTGTCTCTCTACACGTGTAGGTCTCCGCTCTGTAGCCTGTCCTTGACGTGTCTCTCTACACGTGCAGGCCTCCATTCTGTACCCTGTCCCTGGAGTGCCTCTCTACACGTGCAGGCCTCCACTCTGTACTCTGTCTAGTCCCAAGGCTCTCCCTTGGCCCGGCTCTGGGCTTCGGCCTATGCTCTGCTGCTAGACTCTGTCCCTGTCCCTGGTGTGCCTCACTACACGCGCAGCCCTCATCTTGTACTTTGCCCCTGGCATGCCCTCTGCATGCGCAGGACTCTGCCTCTTACCCTATGCCTTGGCTCTGATGTTTCGTGCACCCTTGCACTTTTCGTACTAGGCTTTGCCATGCTATTTCGCATGCGTCTCTGTCCTGTACCTTTGCCTAGCCCTGCCTTGTGGCTCCGTGCCCTCATGCACACACCTGGTCACCCTGTGCCTGCCTGTTGTGCCTCAGCCGTGCCGCCTCTAGTCATGCTCGCCTGTGTGCCTCAGCCGTGCCCACCGTCCAGTGCTATAGTGGTTATCGCCTGTGTGTGCCTCAGCTGTGCCGCCTCTAGTCGTGCCTGCCTGTGCCACCGTCGGTACCGCCTGCCGGTGCCCCAGCCGTGGTTTCTGTGCTCCCTTGCACTCACGCTGGTTCTCGCACTGTGCGTTTTCGTTCTACTCTTGCACAAAGTCTTTTGCTTACTTTGCTCTGCTTTTTACCCTGTATGCCTGCCGGATTCTGTAACCTGCCGACCGCTGCCAGAGGTCCGGACCCTGATGACTGCGGCCTGATTTCCGCAGTCTGATTCCTGGATCCTGTCAGTCGATGCCAGCCCCCCAGATTCCGATGCCACCGTACCCTATCTTGGATCCTGGCATGTCTTTGGGCACGCACTCTGTCTTGGACTCCGGCGTGTTCCTTGACACGCATCCTGTTGCTAACTTTGTCTTGTCTCCTTGCATGGAACCCTGGTTTGCTTACTGGATGTCCGGATCCTGCCGATCGCCTACAGAGCTGCAGAATCTGATGTCCTGGTTGATCATTGCCTGCTGTCCGGAGTCCATTGTCATCGTGCCCCTGCCTACCATCTTGCACTTACCATGCTTTGGACTTTGGCGTGCCCTTGCATGCACTTTGTTATGTGTTCCCTATGTATTTACGTTTGGCACCTGTTATTACCCTGAAGTGTTCCTTAATGAAGTTACTTTGAATTAACGTCTTGTCTCGCCTTGTCTTGTTTCCCTGAGCCGGCGGTCTGATCCAGCTGCCCTGGTGGCTCACCCCCTTGGTCTTGCCCCTGACACTCCCTGTATAGGGGGTGGCTCCTCACTAGGTCAGCTCGCCCTAGGTGGGTGGGTGCCACGGCCCAGAGGGTCCACTCATTCAAGAAAAACGACTCAGCGTAAGCTGACACTCGTCACAATGTCTGAGGTAAATGCAGAGTAGTATATCAAACATGTCTGCAGGGAGGTCACACAGAAGTTGTCTCACAGTCTGTGAGGAAAATGTAGCATGTGCATGAGGAAAATGGCAACTACATGAATTTCTGAGGTAATATTGATCCCATACATAATGTAGGAGCTGATACTACACTAGTACATGATGTCTGAGGTGAATGTGCTCCTATCATCTGTAATGTGAGGTGATAACCCCAGAATTATACTCCCTGACACTGCAGACATGCTTCCTCCTGTTCACCCTGTGTAAGCAAGAGGGAGAGAGACAGATTTCCTGTTCTATATAAGCCCCTCCCTCCTCACAATAACCCACCAGGCACAGACATACTGGGCTTCTTACTCTGAAAGCAACATCACTCTTGCTTAAAATCTACACCACTATACCAAAAAAGCTGCAGGAGTAGAGGTCCACCCATCCCCAAGTCATGTCCTCCTCCGCCTACGGCTCCAGTGGTTTCTTAAGCAGGTGCATTCTCACACTCAGCTCAGTGTGAGATGGTCACCGGACTGAGCAGTAACATTTGTCATTGCTCAGCAATGCAACCAAATGTAGCAGTGTTGGGAATCGTTGTGGGACATCAGCATTATGGATTATCGGCATACAGGTGAGTATAAATTTGATTTTTTTTATTTTTATGCTAATAAATAGGTAAAAGAGGGTTGGGGAATATTTTGTTCAAATAAAGGACTTTGCTCTGTGTGGTTTTTTTTTACTTAAACTTACTGGATTTTGTGATTCGAACACGGACTGTCTGCGGGCCTGCTTTACCGAACTTCACAACCTGATGTGTGAATTCATACAGTGTTTGGATATCACACTTCAATTGAAAACATGAAATTATCAAAATTGTAAAAACAAATGGCATATGTGAACTTTGCTTAATTGTGTAGTTTACTGGGAATGTTGTAGAGTTTACCGGTTGGTCACAATGCAACTCATTAACAGAAGATTCAAAGTGCTTTTTTTTTCCAAATATCTGCTCCGCATGTCCTGTCTACTTGACATATTATTCTTATCTTTCAGCTGTAGAAACCATTGAAAGTGTCAAATGCCATATGTAGTACTATCATTTTTCTCAAGCAGGTCTCTCTGCTTTCAATTTTGTCTGCAATTTGTTGAACCAGAATTGTGTGCCTATGACATAAAGAAAATACATTAGATTCACCAACTTTCAAGACTGTTCATGTCTCACAATAATTCCAGCATCCAGCAGTCTTCATTAAATTGTAGCACCATTGGTTTAGATTTTGTCACAGACTATATAATTTTTAAATGACAAAAAAAATGACCAAGAATTACCAGCTAGGTCTTGAACTAAAATGTCATGTAGTAAAAATGTTTATATATCAAAACCAGAGAGTGTTTTTGGAAAGATTCTTATTGCTTATGGATTTTATCAAACTATCAGAATATTATGACATCAAGACATTGAGAACAGTGATGTTTCAGGACTGGCCAATACAGTGTCATTTTTATCTCAAAGGGAAATTGGGACAAGATATTGATGTATGGGCTTCCCAACAAATTATCAGAGGATCCACTGTTGGATACAATAATAGAACTCAATTACAACGGGACTCCAAAGGTCTAGCAGATGATATCCTCATTTGAAGTTGACTTATGAGGCAAAATACTTGCCACTAGGGTTCATTTTGATTGCTGATTCACATACAGCATGTGTGCAAATATAACAAGCTGGTAAATGTTCTGTGGAATGAGCCTCTGAAACATTTACTCTGCTGAACCCAAGAAACCAGTATTACAGGCTGATTCACTCATTACTTTATCTGGAAAAATTGCTGTAACTTCTAAAAGAGACAATCTGTCCTACTGAAAATTGGACTGTACATATCTCGGTCCATGAGAACCTGATGTCTTCAAGCAGGTGTTGAAAATGTCAACCATTCACATCGATGCTCACCTAAACGCGCCGTTCCATACTGTTGAATGCACTCTGCAGGATGACTGGGGTAATAGCCCAAATTACTTGCTGTTTCCTCTCAGGGCAGAGACACACTGGCAAATTTTTTGTCCGAGAATCGTATCGTAAAACTTGCCCTGGCAGGCACCTCTCCTGACCTGAACTTGACAGCTGCATAGTAATCCATCACGCTGTCATGCTCAGATCAGGAGAGGTGCCGGCCAGGACAAGTTTTACGATCCGATTCTCGGACGAAAAATCTGCCAGTTTGTCTCTGCCCTTAGAGTGCCTGTAATGTTCATGGCTCATTACTGTACACCCGACCGGATCAGATATGCAGGTGTGATCGTGCTCTCAATGGTTGAATAGGGCGTGTTTTTTTTCCAGCACCAAAAAAAAAAAATTAAATTAAGATTTAGGCTGTGTGCACACGTAGCGATTTTTAAGCGTTTTTGCCGCGATTTTCGGCGCGAAAACGCTTCAAAATCGTATACAGAACGCCCCCCATGCATTCCTATGGCATTCCGCACATGCTGTGCTAATGCTGCGCTTTTTTCTGCGGCGGAATCGCATCGCGGAAAAAATCGCAGCATGCTCATTCTTTGTGCGGAATCGCAAAGAATTGCCGCTATTCCGCACCCATAGGAATTCATGAGAATCGCTTACTTCCCGCATGTGGCTATGCCCACCATGCGGGAAGTTAAGCGTCTCATGTGCGGTTGGTACCCACGGTGTGGAGGAGAGGAGACTGTCCTCCAGGCCCTGGGTACCATACCCCTGTAAAAAAAAGAATAAAAAATAAAAAAATCGGGGTATATTTACCTTCCGGCGTCCCGCGATGCATTCCCGGCCTAAGCGTTCCCAGTAATGCCTTGCGGCAAGGTCCTGTGATGACGTAGTCTCGCGTGACTCTAGAGGTCTCGCGAGATCGCTATAGCAAAGCGAGACTACCTCATCACAGGTCTCGCAAGGCATTACTGGGAACGCTGAGGCCCGGGAATGCAGCGCGGGACGCCGGAAGGTAAATATACACCGATTTTTTTATTTTTTTTAGCATTTTAACATCCTATCTTTTACTATTGATGCCGCATAGGCGGCCTCAATAGTAAAAACCTGGTCACACTTGTCAAACACTATGTTTGACGAGTGTGACCAACCTGTCAATCACTTTCCAAGCGATGCTTCAAATCGCTTGGAAAGTACTTGAATATCGCACGCGAAAATCGCAGCAAAATCGCAATCATAATCGCGATAAAATCGCGGTGAAATCGCGCGGAAAAAAACGTGCGATTTCTGGGAAGGAGTCCGGTTTTTATTAAGCGTTTTAAAACGCTACGTGTGCACATAGCCTTAATCGTATAGGTTAAAAAAATTGGCAGAATGTGCACATATTGAAAAAAAAAAACATTAAGCATATGCATTATTGGTAGAGAAGCCCTTAAGGTTTTTTTTTATATGTGCACATTCTGCCATTTTTTATCCTATATTATTAACCCCTTACCTACAATGGACGTAATATTCCGTCCATGTGACCCTGGACCTAATTCCCAATATTACGTCATAGCGATCAGCGGCCGGGTGTTGGCTAATTATCACAGCTGACACCCGGCCCCCAACACATGTTAGCTAATTATCACAGCTGACACCCGGCCCCAGACACGTTAACCCCTTGCACACCGCGATCAAACACGATCGCGGTCTACCGGGGGGGTTAAAGGGAGCATCGGCAGGGAGGGTGCTCCCTCCGTGCTTCCCTGAGCCCCCCACAGCAGCACAATGTGCAGCGCTGCTGCGGGGGGCTTCATCCCCGCAGGTCCCCGGATCCAAGATGGCGACGGGGACCTTCGGGGACCTGCAGGGAGCTGGCTTCCTCAGTGCCTGCAAAGCGCAGGCACGAGGAAGCCTTGTGCAGTGCCTGTGACAAATCATGCCTGCATGACAGTTATGTCCCCCCGGGACAATGTAATAAAGTTAAAAAAAGTGTAAAAATAATTTTAAAAAAAATCGCTAAATAAATTAAAAAAAAAAAGTTCCCTAATAAAGTCATTTTTTGGAAATTAAAAAAAAAAACAATAACAGTACACATATTTGGTATCGCCGCGTCCGTAACGACCCGCCCTATAAAACTGTCCCATTAGTTAACCTCTTTAGCGAACCCCTTAAAAAATAAAAATAAAAAACGAAGCAAAAAATAATGATTTATTATCATACCGCCGAACAAAAAGTGAAATAACGCGCGATCAAAAACACGCATATAAATATCCATGGTACCACTGAAAACGTCATCTTGTCCTGCAAAAAACGAGCCACCATACAGCATCATCAGCAAAAAAAAATAAAGTTATAGCTCGCAGAATAAAGCGATGCAAAAATAATTATTTTTTATATAAAATTGTTTTCACTGCATAAAAGCGCCAAAACATAAAAAAAACCTAAATGAGGTATCGCTGTAACTGTACTGACCCGAAGAATAGAAGCGCTTTATCAATTTTACCGCAGGCAGAACGGTGTAAATGCACCCCCCAAAAGAAATTCGTGAAACGCTGGCTTTTGTTCATTCTGCATCCCAAAAATCGGAATAAAAAAATGATCAAAAGATGTCACGTGCCCGAAAATGATACCAATAAAAGCGACAACTCGTCCCGCAAAAAATAAGACCTAACATGACTCGGTGAGTCAAAATGTGGAAAAATTATAGCTCTCAATATGTGGTGATGGAAAAACTATTTTTACAATAAAAAGCGTCTTTTAGCGTATGACAGCTGCCAAAAATAAAAACCTGCCATAAATAGTAAATCAAACCCCCCCCCCGTTATCACCCCCATAGTTAGGGAAAAATAATAAAATTAAAAGAAAATGTATTTATTTCCATTTTCCCATTAGGGTTAGGGCTATGGTTAGGGCTAGGGTTAGGGTTAGGGCTGAGATTAGGGTTAGGGGTGTGTTGGGGTTAGGGTTGGAGTTATAATTGGGGGTTTCCACTGTTTGGGCACATCAGGTGCTCTCCAAATGGAACATGGCGTCTGATCTCAACTCCAGCCAATTCTGCGTTGAAAAAGTCAAATGGTGCTCCAAGCTCTGCCATGCGCCCAAACAGTGTTTTAACCCCACATATAGGGTATCAGCCTACTCAGGAAAAATTGCAAAACAACATTTGGGGTCTAATTTCTCCTGTTACTCTTAGGAAAATAAAAAATTGGGGGCAAAAATATCATTTTTGTGGAAAAAAATGATTTTTTTATTTTTACGCCCGGGCGTTATAAACTTCTGTGAAGCACTTGGGGGTTCAAAGTGCTCAGCACACATCTAGATAAGTTCCGTGGGGGGTCTAGTTTCCAAAATGGGGTCACTTGTGGGGAGTTTCAATAGTTTAGGTACATCAGGGGCTCTCCAAACGCACATGACACCCGCAGACCATTCCATCAAAGTCTGCATTCCAAAACGTTACTACTTCCCTTCCGAGCCCTGACATGTGCCCATACAGTAGTTTTCTCCCACATATGGGGTATCAGCATACTCAAGACAAATTGGACATCAACTTTTGGGGTCCAATTTCACAGGGTACCCTTGGGAAAATAAAAAAATTGGTGACTAAAAGATCATGTTTGTGTAAAAAATAAGATTTTTTTTATTTTCACGACCTTGCGTTATAAACTTCTGTGAAGCACTGGGGGGTTCAAAGTGCTCACTACACATCTAGATAAGTTCCATGGGGGGTCTAGTTTCCAAAATGGTGTCAATTGTGGGGCGTTTTCACTGTTTTGGTACATCAGGGACTTTCCAAATGCGACATGGTGTCCGATCTCAATTTCAGCCAAAAATGTCAAATGGCGCTGCTTCCCTTCCGAGCTCTGCCATGCACCCAAATAGTGGTTTACCCCCACATGTGGGGTATCAGCGTACTCAGGACAAATTGCACAATAACTTTTAGGGTCCTGTTACCCTTGGAAAAATAAGAATTGAGGGTGAAAAGATCATTTTTGTGGAAAAAATATGATTTTTTAATTGTACATTATAAACTTCTGTGAAGCCTTTGAGGGTTCAAAGTTCTCACCACACATCTAGATAAGTTCCTTGGGGGGGTCTAGTTTCCAAAATGGTGTCATTTGTGGGGGGTTTCCACTGTTTTAGTACATCAGGGTATTTTCAAACGCGACATGGAGGCCGATCTCAATTCCAGCCAAAAAAGTCAAATGGCGCTGCTTCCCTTCTGAGCTCTGCCATGCGCCCAAATAGTCGTTTACACCCACATATGGGGTATCAGCGTACTCAGGACAAATTGCACAATGACTTTTAGGGTCCTGTTACCCTTGGGAAAATAAAAATTGTGGGTGAAAAGATCATTTTTGTGGAAAAAATATGATTTTTTTAATTGTACCTCTGTACGTTATAAACTTCTGCGAAGCCCTTGTGGGTTCAAAGTTCTCACCACATATCTAGATAAGTTTCTTGGGGGGTCTAGTTTCCAAAAGGGGTCACTTGTGGGGGGTTTCCACTGTTTAGGTACATCAGGGGCTCTCCAAACGTGACATGCGTCCGATCTGAATTCCAGCCAATTTTGCACTGAAAAAGTCAAACGGCGCTCCTTCCATTCTGAGCTCTGCCATGCACAGAAACAGTGATTCCCCTCCACATGTCAGGTATCAGCGTGCTCAGGACAAATTGCACAATAACTTTTCCAGTCCAATTTCTCCTGTTACCCTTGGTAAAATAAAAAAAATTGAACCTGAATTATTTTTTTTGTGAAAAAAAGTTAAATGTTCATTTTTTTTTTAAATATTCAAAAAAATTCCTGTGACGCACCGGAAGGGTTAATAAACTTCTTGAATGTGGTTTTGAGCACCTTAAGGGGTGCAGTTTTTAGAATGGTGTTTTTTTGGGGTATTTTCTATCATATAGACCCCTCAAAGTGGCTTCAAATGTGATGTGGTCCGTAAAAATAAAATGGTGTTGCAAAACTGAGAAATCGCTGGTCAACTTTTAACCCTTATAACTTCCTAACAAAAAAAAGTTGGTTCCAAAATTGTGCTAATGTAATGTAAACATGTGGGAAATGTTATTTATTAAGTTTTTTGTGTGCTGTATCTCTGTGATTTAAGGGCATAAAAATTCAAAGTTGGAAAATTGCAAAATTTTAAAAATTTTCACCAAATTTCCATTTTTTCACAAATAAATGCAAGTTATTTGAATTAAATTTTACCCCTATCATGAATTACAATATGTCTTGAGAAAACAATGTCAGAATCACCGGGATCCATGGAAGCGTTTCAGAGTTATTACCTCATAAAGGTACAGTGGTCAGAATTGTAAAAATTGGCCTGGAAGTGAACGTGCAAACCACCCTTGGTAGTGAAGGGGTTAAAGGATAAGTTTTAACTTTTTTCTTATGGTGCTGGAGAACATCTCCTTTTGGACCATTGAGATCTATTTGACCTGGAAGTCCAGACCACTGTATACCCCAAGCACCACACAGCCCACAGACTGTCTACCCTGGAAGTCTCCTGAGATGCTTATATCTAACACAGGAGTGGTAAGCTGAATTGACACTTTTTCTATTTTTTGTATACAACTGCTGGCATGATTTTGCCCTGACCCACAGAAGCCCCACCCCACTACTGCCTTTTTGGGCGGCGCTGAAAACGGGAAAAGTCAGATTTTTTTTTGTACAACGCCGAGGTGTGCAAGAAATGACAACTTTTCAAAGCTTTTATGCTACGTTTGTGACATAAAAGCTTAGATGAATCAGCCCTATAAACCCCACGTAGATTGGCCTCGCTCATCACTGAGCCACTGTGCTTTTATTACAACATGTCCTAAGGGATTGTCATCACCCAACTTTCCACATTGTACAAGTGGCTGATGATTATATGTTATGCAAGGTAACTCATAAAGAGGCACAATAAAATGGAATTAGAGGTTTTGTGAAATCAAGGTGGCACATCCAATAGCAATATAATAGCTGCCACTATCAGTTGTTACATTTAGTATCAATTTGATAAAACACATAAGGAGAATAATATAAAGGACTTGCGAACCCATAGTTATAAAATGTTTATCTTCTTTCAAAATGTAATATTTTCTTTGGCTTGCTTTTAAGCAGTCAAAACAGAAGCACAAAAATATTTGTTTGATCAATATTTCTGAGAACTTTGTTTTCTCTCTTTATTTTGTAACAGATATCTAGCACAAAGCTCCCTATGAAGTGAATTATCATACAGTGGGGCAAAAAAGTATTTAGTCAGTCAGCAATAGTGCAAGTTCCACCACTTAAAAAGATGAGAGGCGTCTGTAATTTACATCATAGGTAGACCTCAACTATGGGAGACAAACTGAGAAAAAAAAATCCAGAAAATCACATTGTCTGTTTTTTTTTCATTTTATTTGCATATTATGGTGGAAAATAAGTATTTGGTCAGAAACAAGCAATCAAGATTTCTGGCTCTCACAGACCTGTAACTTCTTCTTTAAGAGTCTCCTCTTTCCTCCACTCATTACCTGTAGTATTGGCACCTGTTTAAACTTGTTATCAGTATAAAAAGACACCTGTGCACACCCTCAAACAGTCTGACTCCAAACTCCACTATGGTGAAGACCAAAGAGCTGTCAAAGGACACCAGAAACAAAATTGTAGCCCTGCACCAGGCTGGGAAGACTGAATCTGCAATAGCCAACCAGCTTGGAGTGAAGAAATCAACTGTGGGAGCAATAATTAGAAAATGGAAGACATACAAGACCACTGATAATCTCCCTCGATCTGGTGCTCCACGCAAAATCCCACCCCGTGGGGTCAGAATGATCACAAGAACGGTGAGCAAAAATCCCAGAACCACGCGGGGGGACCTAGTGAATGAACTGCAGAGAGCTGGGACCAATGTAACAAGGCCTACCATAAGTAACACACTACGCCACCATGGACTCAGATCCTGCAGTGCCAGACGTGTCCCACTGCTTAAGCCTGTACATGTCCGGGCCCGTCTGAAGTTTGCTAGAGAGCATTTGGATGATCCAGAGGAGTTTTGGGAGAATGTCCTATGGTCTGATGAAACCAAACTGGAACTGTTTGGTAGAAACACAACTTGTCGTGTTTGGAGGAAAAAGAATACTGAGTTGCATCCATCAAACACCATACCTACTGTAAAGCATGGTGGTGGAAACATCATGCTTTGGGGCTGTTTCTCTGCAAAGGGGCCAGGACGACTGATCCGGGTACATGAAAGAATGAATGGGGCCATGTATCGTGAGATTTTGAGTGCAAACCTCCTTCCATCAGCAAGGGCATTGAAGATGAAACGTGGCTGGGTCTTTCAACATGACAATGATCCAAAGCACACCGCCAGGGCAACGAAGGAGTGGCTTCGTAAGAAGCATTTCAAGGTCCTGGAGTGGCCTAGCCAGTCTCCAGATCTCAACCCTATAGAAAACCTTTGGAGGGAGTTGAAAGTCCGTGTTGCCAAGCGAACAGCCAAAAACATCACTGCTCTAGAGGAGATCTGCATGGAGGAATGGGCCAACATACCAACAACAGTGTGTGGCAACCTTGTGAAGACTTACAGAAAACGTTTGACCTCTGTCATTGCCAACAAAGGATATATCACAAAGTATTGAGATGAAATTTTGTTTCTGACCAAATACTTATTTTCCACCATAATATGCAAATAAAATGAAAAAAAAACAGACAATGTGATTTTCTGGATTTTTTTTTCTCAGTTTGTCTCCCATAGTTGAGGTCTACCTATGATGTAAATTACAGACGCCTCTCATCTTTTTAAGTGGTGGAACTTGCACTATTGCTGACTGACTAAATACTTTTTTGCCCCACTGTATGTAGCCGTAGAATTCCTTAAATATTTTCCTTGCGTTAAGCTAATTTCTCATCCTCGTGAGGGCACTTATATAACTGAAGGTGGATTTTATTTTTAGTCGTTCATTCCAATATCATTGGCTGCAGCTGTATCATAGCTTTTTTTATGTTCTTGCCCTTTTCTCTGTCACTTTCTGTTGTTTTATGAATTCCTGCTCTCACCAACAACTGCACAATATAAATCTAAATATCTCCAGCAACAGATGGCTGTTCTTCCATGGCTCATTACCTGCTCTTCAACCATGCTGCCAAGGATGGAGGTTTAACAAGTTCGCAGCCAAAAGGAGCGAAGACAAGATTTCAAGGTAAAAGGACACAACTTTGAAAGTTCTAAACAAATAATGTTTCGGCAGTGCAATAGAAAATTGCTGTTCATCTATAGAAAGGCGCATTTAAATTGTTTCCTATCTCATTACCAACCGATTGTCTCCTCTGTCTTCAGACTGTCAGGACAAGTTATTTACTTTCAGATATTGTCGGTTTCAATTGTGACAGTCAGGAAGCAAGGAGTGATTAAAGGGATGCTAGGAATCAATACAAAGGTCACGCATGGAATAACGTATCAAAGTTGCTCTTTTATGTGCTTGCATACCTATGGATATCTAAAACATTAGAACTACTTTTATTACATACATTAGGTAAGTTTCAGGGCAAAGTGAAAACGCAGCGTGGGAGATTTTTTTTTCCCACTGGCACACTCTTGTTAATGAAAAAAAATCATGCTTCAGCGCTGCCTCATTGAATAGCATTGGTCTGAGTGCTATCTGATAAAAAATCAGATTGCACTCGCTCGATGTACATGGTGGCATGAGCCCTGTACCATAATATACATGGCATATGCTTTCCATTTGTAATCTGTCACTATATCTATGTCAGATACAAATATTAATTTTTTTTCCATCTGGGGTTCTGGAACAGTTTTTCATTGGATTTTTTCATGTGTCCTTTTTTAACATCTATGTGTAATTTTTGGCAATGCCAAAATTGATAGAGGTTTCCCAAGCTTCTCCAAGCAAACAGTCTATGAGAACAAGACAGCAGACAGATGCAAAATGGATGATATCAGTATGCTGTCCAATCTTTTTGTACACGAGTTCACTTGATTGAGAGAATTTGGTTCTGTAAACTCAAAACATGCTTAACTATTTTTTAAAATACATGTGAATAAGGCCTTAGGATGTGAAAATCACTCATTACCTCAATTGCCATTTAATGCTGTTCAATGTGTTGAATGTACTTTTTTATTGTGGTGCTATTGTCACAATATTTTATTATACTGCGTTGTGTGGTGATTTGCTCTTTATGTGTTAGTGGTTGGGGACTATTTCTTGAAAGGTGACATGTCACCTAAAATAATTTTGCCTGGCACTATGTTGCTAGAGGCTACTTCAATAGGTTATCTATTATAGAGGTATATGTTGTCAGTTAATACAGAGGTATGTAGGTTAGGGTTATGGTCTGTAGTGTAGCTACTGGGGGGGCAGAGGGGGCAGTGGCCCTGGGCCCCACGCTCTGAGGGGGCCCACCCAAAGCTACGCTGTGGCAGAGCAGGGAGAATCGATCATCTCCCTGCTCTGCAATGTTCTATCTCTTCTGCACGCACAGGACCTGTGATGAGGTCACAGGAGGGGATGAGTCATGGGTCACATGATCAGGGGTTGGTTGTCATGGTGCTGGATGAGGGGAAGTGTATGTGTGGGTCAGGAGGGGTTTACAGGGTGGATGAAGCAGAGCAGTGTGTGTACGAGGTGTACAGAGTTTAGCCGTGTGTGTACGAAGTGTACAGAGCGGAGCTGTGTGTGTACAAGGTGTACGGAGCAGAGCCGTGTGTCTATGAGCGAGGTGTACAGAGAGGAGCCATGTGTGTATGAGCGAGGTGTACGGAGCAGAGCCGTGTGTGTACGAGGTGTATGGAACGGAGCCCTGTGTATACAAAGTGTACGGAGCTGAGCCATGTGTGTATAAGGTGTATGGAGTGGAGCCACATGTGTACGGGGTGTACGGAGTGGAGCCATGTGTATGAGGTGTAAAGAGCAGAGCCACATGTGTACAGGGTGTACGAAACGAAGCCCTGTGTGTACGAAGTGTAAGGAGCTGAGCTGTATGTATACGGAGCGGAGCAGAGCCATGTGTGTATGAGGTGTACAGAGCAGAACTGCATGTTTACGAGGTGTATGGAGCAAAGCCACATGTGTACAAGGTTTACGGAGTGGAGCCATGTGTGTACAAGGTGTACAGAGCGTGGCCGCATGTGTACAAGGTGTACGAAGCAGAGTTGCATGGGTACGAGGTTTATGGAGTGAAGCCATGTGTGTACTGAGTGGAGTCGTGTGTGTGTGAGGTGTACATAGCGGAGCCGTGTGTGTATGAGGCATAGAAAGCAGAACCGTGTGTGTATGAGGTGTGCAGAGCCATGAGTGTACAAGGTGTATGGTGGGGAGCATTCATGCCTCCCAACCGTCACAGATCCAGCAGGACAGCCCTGATTTTGAGAGAGAGTCTGCCCCACTGCCCCAGCCGAGAGCTTACTTTTCCCGCGGACACAGGCGTACACGGCGGAGCCCCGAGGAACGTGTTAAAATTTGCACGTGACGTTCCACCGGAAGTGACGTGCTAGAAGCTGAGCGGAAATTAGGTAATTTCGAGAGGAGGTTGTGACGGAACCATGGAGGCACTTCAGGGAATGCTTCAGATCCATCACCATGTCCTCCTCCTCCAGCGCGGACAGCGGGATCGCCTTGGACTCGGGGATGTCGGCCATGTGAGCAGATCATGATATGTCCTGCACCAGGAGGCTCAGGTGGGCACTACAATGGGTGCCGGGCAGCTACAGTATCTTTATAGAATCTTTCTTTCTCTCTCTGTTTCTTTCTCTCTCTCTGTTCTTTCTTTCTTTCTCTTAGTTCTTTCTCTCTCTAATCTTTCTTTCTTTCTTCCCTTCTCTCTGTTCTTTCTTTCTTTCCCCTCTTCCTTTCTCTGTTCTTTTTTTTGCTCTGTTTTTTCTTTCTTTCCCCTCTTTCTTTCTCTCTCTAATCTTTCTTTCTCTCTCTCTAATCTTTCTTTCTTTCTCTCTCTAATCTTTCTTTCTCTCTCTGTTGTCTTTCTTTCCTCTCTCTCTTTCTTTCTCTCTCTGTTCTTTCTTTCTTTCTTTCTTTCTTTCTTTCTTTCTTTCTTTCTCTCTGTCTGTTTCTTCTTTCCTCACTTTCTCTGTTCTTTCTTTCCTCTCTCTCTCTGTTATTTCTTTCTTTCTTTCTCTCTGTTCTTTCTCTCTCTCTGTTCTTTGTTTCTCTCTCTATAATGTAGCCCCCTTCATATGATATAATACAGCCCCCCAAAGAATATAATGTAGCCCCTTCAGAATATAATGCAGCCCTCCCTCATAGGGTATCATGCTGCCCCCCTCATGGGGTATCATGCTGCCCCCTCATGGGGTATCATGCTGTACCCCCCATAGGGTATCATGCTGCCCTCCCTTAGGCTATGTGCACACGTAGTTTTCGGTTGTGTGGATTTTTCCGCTCGGATTTTGGAAAAACCGCAGGTCAAAAAGACCTGCAGTTTACCTGCGGTTTAGACTGCGGTTTAGCCCTGCGGTTTCACACCTCTACAATGGAGGAGATGTGAAACCGCAGCGGATTCTGTACAAACAATTGACATGCTGCGGATTGTAACCCGCAGCAAATCCACGCGGAAAAATCCGCAGCATGTGCACAGCGTTTTTGGTTTTACCATTGGAAACAAAGGTACTGTACAACGCAGCATAAACTGCTGCGGACCCGCAGGGCCAGAGACGCTGTGGATCCTCAGCAGAATCCGCACCATGTGTACATAGCCTTATATGGGGTATCATACTGCCCTCCCATATGGGGTATCATGCTGCCCCCCCTCATGGGGTATCCTGCTGCCCTCCCTTATATGGGGTATCATGCTGCCCTCCCTTATATGGAGTATCATGATACTCCCCTTATACGGGGTATCATGCTGCCCCCCCTCATGTGGGGTATCATACTACCCCACTCATACAGGGTATCATGCTGCCCTCCCATATGGGGTATCATGCTGCCCCCCTCATGGGGTATCCTGCTGCCCTCCCTTATATGGGGTATCATGCTGCTCTCCCTTATATGGGGTATCATGCTGCTCTCCCTTATATGGGGTATCATGATACTCCCCTTATACGGGGTATCATGCTGCTCCCCCTCATGTGGGGTATCATGCTGCCCCCTCCTCATACGAGGTATATCATGCTGCCCCCCATCATACGGGGTATCATGCTGCCCCCTCCTCATACGAGGTATATCATGCTGCCCCCTCATACGGGTATCATGCTGCCGCCCCCCATACGGTGTATCATAATCATGCAACCAAGAATCACTATATAAATAATAAAAAAACTATACTCACCTCTTCTCCTCGCTCCCACGCTGATTTCGGCGGCAACTCTGCTCCGATGTCAGGAGCTGCACTGCAGTCAGACTGGCACGCAGCGGAGACGTAATATCAATATTGGTCTTTTTATAAATAGATTATTTTTGGCAACAGCGCGGTCATCTGCTTAGGTTCTCTGGTTAGGGGCCCACTCAGAAGTTTCGCCCCCCTGAACCAAAACCCTAGCTACGCCTCTGGTTATGGTATTGTGCTTGACTAGGTGAACGGCTAGTAGTTTGGTACACTTGCATTTGTAAGGATGCTTGTAGGTGTAGCCCATCTTGCTTGAGAGAACTTTCCTCAGGAGTTGGCAAAAAAACGGTATTGATACCTGAGATAAGCACCGAGCATAGGGTCTAGATTGGGTTTCTGTGCTACAACCACTATCTTTAAATTGGACCCAAGATTTTCTATAGAGTTCAAGTCTGGTGACTGTGACTATCGTTCCAGAATCTTCCAGCACGTCTTCTGAATCCAAGCCTTGATGACTGAGATGTGCTAGGGATTATTGTTTTATGGGAAATATTATTATGCTTACTTATGCTTTTTATGCTTACTTAAATAGTGCCATCATATTCCGCAACACTTTACAGGCATTGTCATCAATCTCCTCATTAGGGCTCACAACGGTTCTAATTGTTGCTGTCTAAACCAGTGACTTCCCTTATAGAATTCCAATGAAGGAAACTATAGAAGAAGTTCTGTAGTAATATATTCTTTTTTTCTAAATTAATTTACCTGCACTGCTCCCTGTAGCATCCATGCCAGTCCCTTCTCTTCCACTTCTGTTGACGACTGACCCAAGGAAACTATGCAATAGCCCATTTTTAATCCTGGAACTTCTGGTACCACCTTGCTAATATCTCCCCATTGGAGAGGCAATATTAAAAACAAGCCAAAACATTTTATGCCACTCTGCAGTCACTATTATGTCGTGTGTCCAGCTCAACATGAAAAATTTGGTGAAAGGTACACTTTAAAGTAAAGGTCTAGTCTGGAGTCTGAGTTGTTTTCTGGTAATAATTTATTTTAGGGTCTAGCCTGGATTCTGTTTTTTGGGGGTGAAATCTAGTCTGTGTTTTTCTTTTTTGGGACTGGTCTGGGGATTGAATTATCTAGGTTCCTGGTCTCAGATCTCTCTGAATTAATTGAGAGTCTGTGCTGGTGTCTATTTCAGCACAATTTATTTAGACGTCTGTTAGGAATCTGTAAACTAGAAATATGGTCTTTGTTCCTTTCCTCCTCTCAAAAAGTGTGAAAAATCAACGGATCCACAATTAAACTTTTTGCAATGTAAATCCCACCAGGAAGTTTGTATGTTCCACCAAATGTATGAGTGGGTTTTCTCTGAGTACTCCTGTTTCCACTCATACTCCAAAGACATACTGATATGGTATGTAGATTGTGAGCCCTAATGGGGACAGAGAAGATGATGTCTGTAAAGGAGTGCATTGAGAAGCAGGGTGGTGTGATGGTAAAAAGGAAAAAAATGTCTCTTTTAAATCTTCTGCCTGAGCGAGTGTGAACGAGCTGAGTGTGACCTGCGTGTAAGTGTAAACTGTGGTAAGTGTGTGACTTGTGATTCAGTGACTTTGGAGTCAGGGAGTTTCCAAGGGAGGTATTACTGAATTGCTGTTATATTTTATTAATACTTTTTATTTATTTTTGCTTATCTTTTCTGTCTGGTGCAATCCCCATTAGGATGTGCTCCACTATTGCCAATGCCATTCAGTGTGTCATGGTCACGTGTGTCTGGACGCAGATGATGCCGCAAGGCGAACCCATAACACACGTGACCCTGGATGCACCGCCTCCAGTGGGGCGCATTTAAATAATAAAAACGTGCAGGTGGATACGCCGCCTCCACCTGGCGAATTTAGGTATTACACGTTAATAAACATTCTGGAAACCCTGCCTCCAGTATGGCGAATTTAAATAATAAGGGGGACCTGGGAGACATTAACAATGGTGGGCCCTGCAATAGGGAAAAGGGAATTGGAGACCTCCTGAGCTCCCCTGAGCCAGTGTCCCTGCACTCCTAACGTTCCCTATGCCGGTTTCGCACCGGGCGCCGCACGCGTACCTCAACGCCCTAGCTCGCCCTGACCCTAAACCCTCACTTGGGAATAGGTCGGTGCGGAAACTAATCCCACCACTGCACTAATAACACACATGAGGAAAGAGACAATACAGGGGAAACACCACTTAGCTTTGCTCTGTTGCATGCGCTCCCAGCAACAGAGCCCTCCACCTGAGTGCATCTTCTCCTCCACCTGGATCCATCACCATAACAGGATCCTTCACCTTAGTGCAGCCTTGGAGCAGAGTCCAAAACCAGTTGCAGCTGCTTAGAACCAGAGTCCCAAGGATGAGTTCAGCTGCTGACACGAAGTCGAGCATGCTTGAGTCCAGCTCAGCGGCCAAGTCCCACATGGTGAGTGCCACTCTCCATAGTCGCCACTCCACCAGCCCATGCAGACACTTCCCGCTGACACCATCACTGCGACTCCACCATGCCATGCCAGCCCTTCGTCCAGACACCATAGCTGACACTCTTCCCCCCTGGCTAAGCTGCGCAGGACTCCTCACCAGCTCCATCCTTCATCCAGGCTCTCCAAACTCAGAGTGAACACAAACTCACAATATCACAGGCAGTGAGTGAACCCCCTGAGCACACCTTTAAAGGGTGTCACACCTGATCCCTAATTAAGTGAACATTAACCTAAACCTATGGTGCGATACCGCTAACCACCACCGGGGACAGTCAAAACACCTTTGAACTCAACCAAAGTAAGGCCTGTTTCACACTTCCGTTTTTGTGTCCGCCAAACGGATCCGTTTCCGTTTTTTTGACGGAAACTGATGCAAACGGATCCGTTTTTTTGACGGATCCGCGGTAACCGTAATGGAAGTCTATGGGACAAAAAAAACGGATCCTGCAAAAAATGGCGGATCCGTTTTTTTACGGAAAACAACGGATTTTGACGGATTTGAAAAAACGGAAGTGTGAAACAGGCCTAAAAAAAGTTCACTTTGTGCTTTTAATACCGCCAGATCCAACACTGGATCATGACACAGTGTACATCTTGCCGCATGTATGAAATCCATGAACAGCCGGTCGAGGGTGCATACTGCTGTGCGAGATGTGAGAACATTGTGCATTTGGAAGCCCAGATACCTAATCTAAATGTGCAGCTGGCAACACTGAGATCCATAGACAATATGGAAAGGAGTCTTCTGCTCACTGAGCAAATGCTCAATGGGATAGATGAGGGGGGGATGCTAGGTTGGAGCTGCAGGACAGTGAAGCAGCTAGCTAGGTGACAGTTAGAAGGTGGGGTAGAGGGAAAAGCACCAGGGAGGCTAGTCCTGATCTGGCACACCCCAATAAGTTTGCTAAGTTGGCAGATGAGGGGAGTGTTAGTGCAGGAGTAGCACTTCTGCAGCAAGGCATGTCCTCTGAAAGCTGGAGGAGTGTCTGCTCCAGTAAGGGGGAAATAGGAGAGCAGGGCAGGCCAGACAGGTTCTGGTAGTGGGAGACTCAATTATTAGGGGAACAGATAGGGCAATCTGTCACAAAGACAGGGATCGTCGAACGGTGTGCTGCCTACCTGGCGATCGGGTTGACAGATTACTGGGATGGGCTGGTGAGGATCCAGCGGTCATGGTGCACATTGGCACAAATGACAAAGTTAGAGGTAAGTGGAAGGTCCTTAAAGATGATTTCAGGGAATTAGGCTGCAAGCTTAAAGCAAGGACCTCCAAGGTGGTATTTTCGGAAATACTTCCTGTACCATGTGCCACGCCAGAGAGGCAACAGGAGATTAGGGTGGTTAATAAGTGGCTCAGGAATTGGTGTAGGAAGGAGGGCTTTGGGTTCCTGGAGAACTGGGCCGACTTCTCAGTTGACTACAGGTTCTGTGCTAGGGACGAGCTGCACCTCAATGAGGAGGGTGCAGCTGTGCTGGGGGAGAAAATGGCTAGAGGGTTGGAGGAGTGTTTACACTAGGGATGGGAGGGAGAGTATTCTTTAATAGGAGGGGAAGACAGTGCAGATAGAGACCTGGCACAAATAATGAAATTGCGGGTGGGGGTGGCATGAAGGGTGGAGTTAGAACAGTTAATAATTTAACAAAGAACAGAGGTACAGAGAGAAAGTGCATGTATACTAATGCCAGAAGCCTCGCCAACAAAACGGAGGAATTGGAGTTAATGTTTTTGGAACATAATTATGACATGGTGGGGATATCTGAGAAATGGCTGGACGAGAGCCATGACTGGGCAGTTAATTTACAGGGCTATAGTCTGTTCAGAAATGACCGTACAAATAAGCGAGGAGGAGGCGTGTGTTTATATGTAAAATCATCCTCAACACCCATCCTGCGTGATAATATATATGAATCTAATGAAAATGTAGAGTCCCTGTGGGTGGAGATAAGGGGAGGGAGAAAAAATAATAAATTACTGATAGGGGTTTGTTATAAGTCTCCAAAAATAATGGAAGCAACAGAGAATATCCTCATTAAGCAAATAGATGAAGCAGCGACTCAAGGAGAAGTCATTATTATGGGGGACTTCAACTACCCTGAAATACATTGGGGAACCGAAACCTGCAGTTCCAGCAAGGGTAATAGGTTTTTGACAACTATGAGAGACAATTACCTTTCACAACTGGTTCAGGACCCAACAAGATGGGGGGCACTGCTAGACCTAATATTAACCAACAGGCCAGACCACATATCAAATATAAGGGTTGAGGGTCACTTGGATTATAGCGATCACAAAATAATAAGTTATCAGGTGTCCTGCATACTCACAGACGCGGATTCTTTACTGTAAGAGCAGTGAGACTATGGAACGCTCTGCCATGTGATGTTGTAATGAGCGATTCTCTACTAAAATTTAAGAAGGGACTGGATGCCTTTCTTGAAAAGTATAATATTACAGGGTATATACACTAATTTCCTTAATATTGCGTGGAACCAGGGAGCTAGTCTGATTGCCGTTTCAGGAGTCAGGAAGGAATTTTTTTTCCCCAATGTGAAGCTTACTGTTTGCCACATGGGGTTTTTTTTTACTTCCTCTGGATCAACATGTTAGGGCAAGTTAGGATAGGATATGGGTTGAACTAGATGGACTTAAAGTCTTCCTTCAACCTTAATAACTATGTTACTATGTTACTATGTTATTATTGGATTTATATCAATTAGTAAAATAAAACATAATATTGCTATTGATTAATTTAAAGTATAAATCTACAGCTGTCGTAACACGTTGCAGCCTCTGGGACCTTAATTTCCAAATGAAATGCACAATTTACTTTCATCTGAAAACAACAGCTTGGACCACTGAACAAAAATCCAGTTCTTTTTCTCCTTGGCCCAGGTAAGATGCTTCGACTGTGTTCTTTGCATTGCTGCAGTTATTTATGTGTTAAGTGTAATTGTTTAGGAGTGGGTCTGCTGTCATTTAAAGGGAAAGTTTCACCCTTAACATTCCAACCTACTGCAAATACATATTCTACCTCTTATCTCAGATTGCATAATATTATTTACTTTGTTGCTCCTTGTAATGCCTCCTGCATTTTAACTATTTATCTCTCTATAAATAATCCTGCTAAGTCTTTCAATCTCAATTCTTGTGAGTGTGTGCAGAGTGTAGTCTGAGGTTTCCTGAGTCAATCTCTGTCAAAATATGAACACCCTCCAACGTTCCCCAAGAGCTCCCAGCAAGAGTTGGTTGGAGGCACTATGTCTACTGAGGTGAAAGCTTCTGGACATCATATCCACGGATGCAGCTTAAAATAGTGTTAGATATGTTGAGCATAGAACACATTTCAGAAGTTGATAGACATTTTTCCACTACATTTGAAAAAAGATTAATTCATTTTAAAATTGATTCAGCAACAACCCTCAAGAAAGGTTAGAAAACTAATAAAAAACAGGTGGAGGGTTATTAACCAAGTCACATACAGTTGTGCTCAAAAGTTTATATATCCCGGCAGAATTTTTGCTTTCTTGGCCTTTTTTCAGAGATGCTGATGATTGCAAATTTACCTCCAGTATTTGCTGATAATGTGCTGCATTCATCTTTTCTTCAACTTTGACCAAGCATCCTGTGCCTTTGTAGCTCACACATCCCCAAAACATCAGCGATCCGCCTCCGTGCTTTACAGTAGGAATGGTGTTCTTTTCATCATAGGCTTTGTTGACCTCTCTTCAATTGTAACATTTATGGTTGTGGCCAAAAAGATCAATTTTGGTCTCATCAATCCAAATTTGCTTGTTCCAGAAGTTTTCAGGCATGTCTCTGTGCTGTTTTGCATTTTGTAGGCAGGATACTTTGTGGCATTTGTGCAGTAATGGCTTTCTTCTGGTGACTTGACCATGCAGCCCATTTTTCTTCAAATGCGTCCTTATTGTGCATCTTGAAACAGCCACACCACTAGTTTTCAGAGTCGAGTATTTTAGCTCATGTTTAGTGTTGAGCATTCCGATACTGCAAATATCGGGTATCGGCCGATATTTGCTGTATCGGAATTCTGATACCGAGTACCGATATTTTTACAATATCGAATACCGGAATCGGAAGTTCCCATAATGCAATGAGTCAGTGTTGTGGCTGTGATTGGCTGCTGAAATGATGTCATCATGATGCGTGGTCTGTGCGCATCATGATGCGTGGTCTTTGCGGGCCTGCCGGGGGTCTGTGCGGGCCTGCCGGGGGTCTGTGCGGGCCTGCCGGGGACCTGTGCGGGCTGTCGGGGGGGTCTGTGCGGGCCTGCCGGGAGTCTGTGCGGGCCTGCCGGGAGTCTGTGCGGGCCTGCCGGGAGTCTGTGCGGGCCTGCCGGGGGTCTGTGCGGGCTGCCAGGGGTCTGTGCGGGCCTGCTGGGGGTTGAGTGTGTGTGCAGTCATCGTCCGATGGGACTACAAGTCACATCGGGCTATGCCTGCTACAATGACAATAAGTGACACATTAGCCAATGATGGGACAGTATTACTCCCATCATCCGGCTAATGTGTTGAATGTAAAAAAGCAAACATACATACTACATACATACTACATATATACCACGTTCATACAACATACATACATACTACATACTTCATATATACTACATTCATACAACATACATACATACTACATACTACATACATATATACTACATTCATACAACATACATACATACTGCATACATACTACATATATATTCTACATGCATACAACATACATACTACATACATGCTACATATATACTACATTCATACTACATACTACATACATACTACATATATACTACAGTCATACAACATACATACATACTACATACATGCTACATATATACTACATACATACATACTACATATATACTACATTCATACAACATACATACATACTACATATATACTACATTCATACAACATACATACATACTACATACATACTACATATATACTACATTCATACAACATACATACATACTACATATATACTACATTCATACAGCATACATACATACATACATACATACTACATACAATACATTCATACATTCATACAATACATACATATAGACATACAGTACATATAACAGAGTACATACATAAATTCATACTCACCATCACTTGTCACTTTGATCCCCGAAGCCAGTGTCATCTCACTGTAAAAAATATTAAAATAACAAACAACCGATATACTCCCTGATCCACAGAAAACCACGAGTGTCCCACGACGATCTCCTGCAGTGCATCACTGAGAGGTTACTATAGTTCACTGGTCTCACTTTATGGCAAAAGCTGCGTGGGAACTTTCTCACACAGCAATGCCAAAAGTGAGACTAAGGACTATTTTTTTACAGTGGCAGAGGAATACAGTGCGGAAGGATACCTACCTCCCGTCATTGTATTCCTGGGGGCCCCTAGAGAGCGGTGGCATTAGCTGATGCTGCTGTTCTCCACGGAAGATCATCGTGGGACACTCATGGATTTCTACGGATCAGGGAGTATATCGGTTGTTTGTTATTTTAATATTTTTTACAGATGACACTGGCTTCAGGGATCAAAGTGACAAGTGATGGTGAGTATGTATTCTATGTTATATGTACTGTATGTCTATATGTATGTATTGTATGAATGTATGAATATATTGTATGTAGTATGTATGTAGTATGTATGTTGTATGTCTGTAGCATGTTTTATGTATGTTGTATGTATTTATTATGTATGTAGTATGTACTATGTATGTATGTTGTATGAATGTAGTATATATGTGGTATGTATGTAGTATGTATGTTGTATGAATGTAGTATATATGTAGTGTGTATGTATGTTGTATGAATGTAGTATATATGTAGTATGTATGTTGTATGAATGCAGTATAAATGTAGTATGTATGTATGTTGTTTGAATGTAGTATATATGTAGTATGTATGTAGTATGTATGTATGTTGTATGAATGTAGTATATATGAAGTATGTATGTAGTATGCAGTATGTATGTATGTTGCATGAATTTAGTATATATGTAGTATGTATGTATGTATGTTGTATGTATGTGTATGTATGTAGTATGTAGTATGTATGTTGTATAAATGTAGTATGTATGTAGTATGTATGTATGTTGTATGAATGTAGTATATATGTTGCATGAATGTAGTATATATGAAGTATGTATGTAGTATGTATGTATGTTGTATGAATGTAGTATATATGTAGTATGTATGTAGTATGTATGTATGTTGTATGAATGTAGTATATATGAAGTACAGTATGTCTGTAGTATGTATGTATGTTGTATGGATGTAGTATATATGTAGTATGTATGTAGTATGTATGTATGTTGTATGAATGTAGTATATATGTAGTATGTATGTAGTATGTATGTTGTATGAATGTAGTATATATGTTGTATGAATGTAGTATATATGAAGTATGTATGTAGTATGTATGTATGTTGTATGAATGTAGTATATATGTAGTATGTATGTAGTATGTATGTTGTATGAATGTAGTATATATGAAGTACAGTATGTCTGTAGTATGTATGTATGTAGTATGGATGTAGTATGTATGTATGTTGCATGAATGTAGTATGTATGTAGTATGTATGTTTTTTTTTTTACATTCAACACATTAGCCAGATGATGGGAGTACTACTGTCCCATCATTGGCTAATGTGTCAATCACTGTCATTGTAGCAGGCATAGCCCGATGGGACTTGTAGTCCCATCGGACGATGCCTGCACACACACACAACCCCCGGCAGGCCCGCACAGACCCCCGGCAGGCCCACACAGACCCCCGGCAGCCTGCACAGACCCCCGGCCGGCCCAAACAGACCCCCGGCAGCCCGCACAGACCCCCGGCAGGCCCGCACAGACCCCCAGCAGGCCCGCACAGACCCCAAGCAGGCCCGCACAGACCCCCGAGAGGCCCGTACAGACCCCGCTCGCACACACAGACATGCACAGTGTCCGCCCACGCACCGCCCACTCTTCCTCCCTCCCGAACTGGATGTGCAAGTAAAGAAAGGGTTTTTTTTTAATTCTGATATTTCTGTCCCAATTACTCGCATGGGTTTCCGGTATCGGAATCGGCGATACCCGATACTTTTTGGGTATCGGTCCGATCCAATCCGATCTGATATTTCTCAATATCGGAAAGTATCGCTCAACACTACTCATGTCACATGTGGGGTTTTCTTTGCATCCCGATCAATTTTCCTCGCAGTTGTAGATGAAATTTTTGTTGGTCTACCTGACCGTGGTTTTGATTCTACAGAGCCACTGATTTTCCATTTGTTACTCACAGTTTGAACGCTGCTGACTGGCATCAACTTCTTGGATGTCTTTTTGCATGCCTTTACTATTTTATAGAGTTCATCTACCTTTTCCCATAGATCCATTGACAATTATTTTGCTTTCCCCATGACTCTCAATCCAGAAATGTCAGTGGCTGGATGAACGATGCAAGAGATTGTCTGGAGCCCAAAAACTCACAAAGATTTTATGCACACACATTGATTACCAACAAACAGGTCACAGGTGAGGATGTTACCTTTAGTAGCCATTCAAACCCATTTGTGCCAACTTCTGTGCATGTCATCAGGCAAAAATCACCAAGGTATGTGAACTTTTGATCAGTGTCATTTGGATGTTTTGGGTTGTCATGATTTAAAAAGAGAAAAAACAGTAGATTGACAATAAATGGCTTCACCCAAACACTAACCATGAGTGGAGAAAAAGTTTTGTTGTTATCATTTATATTGTCTGAAAGAAAGCCAAGAAAGCAAAAATTCTGCTGGGGTATGTAAACTTTGGAGCGGAACTGTAGCTGACTAGAAAAAGAGCATAGTAGATAGGCAGAGTCTCTCAGAAGCAAAGATGGCCAGAGGTTCACAAATCTATAAACTTTGTCTAAACAAATGTTCCATAACATAAAATTGCTAATAATTTGAATATCCCAATATCTACAGTATATAATATCATCACAAGATTCAGTGATTGGGGAGAAATCAATGTAAACAAGGGATAAGGTCACAGTTAATATTAAATACTCATGATCTACGTGCACTTAGGCTGCTTTGGATAGACTTGGCACAAGTCACTCTGGCAGACTCCAGAGAAATACGAATACCATTTAACTCCTGCGCAGTGATCTGGTTTTACAATAGGATCCATTGAATTGCTATCATGGAAGGGCTGTCGTCCAGAAGTAGGAATGGTCACCAGACAGGGTCAGAGCTGAGATTTTATGTCAAGGACAAAATCAGGGTGCCCAAAAATAGTCAGAAAAAAGCAGGGGTCAAAATAGGGGTAAGGTTTCTCCTTGTGGAGAGTGACATGACAGCTCTGGCTTGTCAAGGTAAGGAGGCTTATTCGCCATGCAATGCTCCTCTGGGAAAATAATATGCAAATTGCCTCTTCAGAAAGAAATAGGACTTTTACTCTATAGTGCCACCTATTGGTAGTAGCAATCCTACAAGTCAAGGGGTCAAAATAGGAATACACTAAACAAGACAGGTGCAGAAGATGCACACCTAGCCAGGGAAACACTAAGCTATATCTGGCAGCTTCCAGCAGCAATCTGTAAGCCTTAGTAGGATGTGGTGCTCTCCAATTGGACAGAGCAGAGAGCTGATAATAATAACTTCAGATGGAAGCACACACACAAATACTGCTAGACAGGAAACTGTCATGGTTAGGACATGGTTAATGTCCTGTTCTCACAGGGTTAACTTTTGCCGGCCTCTCTTTGGATCTGGGAGGGGTATTTATACTCACTCCAGACTAGCATTCTCTGTCAGCTATACTGTTATTCTGGCTGTGTGTCTGACCAACCCCCCTGGTGTGCGTGTATTCTGCATTGCTTGTTTGATTCCCGTGTATGACCCGGCCTGTTCCCTCACTCTGTATTCCGTCTCTTGTTTTGGTACTATTGTCTTCTCCGGTTCTGACCTCCTGGCTTGGCTATTGTTACTCCGTTGCAGTTTGTCCCTATTGTACCGTCCATTGCCCATTCTGGTTTTCTGATCTTTTGCTACGTCCTGACTATTTGCTCTGTCAAACCCTTTGGTACTGTCCTGCTATCTTGTGCTTTGACCCGGCTTGATCTGGTTTCTGTCTCTGTCTATGCCCCTTGGTAACATTGTCCTGTAGTTACCTTTCTAGGAGTTTCCCTGCAGCTCCTAGATCTGTGGAGCTTAGGCCATGCCCCCAGCAGTCACATGGTTCAGGTCCTGGAGCATGCATCGTTACCGCTGCTGCCCGCTCCACAGGTATCTTTGAGAACTGTTTTTCTACTCAGGACATGCGCACTGGCTCAGTGACCAAGTGCAGTGCGGTGTTCCTGACAGAAACTACATATCCCTTCCACTCTGATTTTAGTGGCTGGACAAAGCCACCATCCAGAGCTTCTGGTTCTAACAGTTCAATCACAAGTGTTATCCTCACAGGTAGTGCCTGGCAACAGAAGCACATTTTGCAGGAGCACGTTCTGGTGCAGATGTGAAACAATCTCCTCTGTATCATTTAAAGGGGACTTAAGCAAATTGGAAAACTGTACTGTGGTCAGATTAATCAACATTTGAGATGTTTTTTATGCCGTGTCCTTTGGGCACAAGAGGCGAGGGACCATCTAGCTTGTTAGCAGAGCACAGATCAAAAGCCTGCATCTGTGACGGAATGGGGTTGCATGATTGCATATTGTATCGGAAGCTTAGAAAGGCACTATTAACACTGAGCATCTTATAGAGGTTTTATAACATATGAACCCATCAAAACAAAATTCATTTCAGGGAAGGCCTTGTATATTTTAGTAAAACAATATTAAACCGCATACTGCATTTATCACAACAGCATGGCTTCACAGAAGAAGAAATGGGATGATGAACCGGCTACCTGCAGTCCAGACGTTTGAGCATTAGGAAAAATTTGGTGCGTTATGAAATGAAAAATCTGCAAAGACAACCCTGGACTTTTGAGAAGCTAAAGCCCTACATCAGGCGAGAATGGTACTACATTTCTCTCTCAAAACTTCTGCAATGGGTTTCCTCATTTCCCAGATGTTTACAGACTATTGAAAAAAAGAAGAGGGGATGCTCCAAAATGGCAGAAATGACCATGTCCGAACTTTGTTTGAGATGTATTGCCGCCATCAGTTTCTCAGTGAGTTAATCTTTTTAAATGAAATGAATAACTGTTTAGCTTTCATCTTCTGGTGTGTGTGTTCTGTTAGAAATTAAAAATGCCAATCAAAAATTTCTAAATCATTGCATTCTTGTTTTCTTTACATTTTACACAATGTTCCAACTTTTTGGGAATTAAAGTTGTGGTCTGCAGCTTTAAAATGCTCTTCGGTGTGCCCTGCGCGTTAGATTTTGCCAAGTGGTTTAGCTATTTAAGATAATTTTAAGCTTTCAAATCTGGACCTGACTCTGATATACGGTGATGACATTTCATCCTGCTATTCATGGATGAAAGGATTTCCATATACAATCAGCTGGCCATGTTCAGAGAAAAATTTAATAAAGGTTTTTTATTTGAAGATTATACAACATATGGAACTATTATTAATTATACCAATTAAATAGAAATATATTTAAAAAAAAAATCACAAATATAAATGTTATGTTAAGGATTAGAAAGAACAATCTGGACATGGGATCTTGTCAAAAATCACAGACAATGCCAAAAATCAAGAGGTATGTCATAAAACAAAAGAACAGCCTATGGGAGAAAACAAAAGCTGCAAACAGGTATGCTATAGTGGCAGGGTTGGCAATTAAGGCTGATCTCCATATTTCAATTTTTAATAATTACCTATTTGCAGCCTGGTTTGCCACTATCCCTAAGCTTGCTATTCAGTATACAGTGCACACTTACTACCCATTTTTTTTTTGTTTTATTGTTTTTCTATTGGTGTTCATTTACATATGTTCCTATTGTGCTGTTGATGTATACATAAAGTTTTTTGCAATTTAGCAGACTTGCGGTGGTTCCTATGTGTTCCTGGGATGGACATACTAGATATATGCCTACAAAAGGTATGTCAGGCAAGACTAAAATTTAATGTTTTGATTAAAAAAAATAAAATTTGCCAGACGCTTCCACATCTGTTTTCTATAGTCTGACTCCGCAAACATGGTTTTTCACAACGCTGATATTTATGTCATTTCCTTTGCACATGGTTAAGGATTTCCAGCTTTGTCATAGATTAAAACATGACTGGTTTTAAGTGATAATCAAAGATGAACTTGTTGCAGCATCAGCCATTGCCAGAGCGAAATGACAAAGGAAAGAATCTGTTTCCTATGTTGATTCTATGGCAACAAATTGTTGCAGTGTAGACAGTCGTTTTATTAGGTACGCATGGGAACAGAGGAAATGAATCACTATAAGCAGCTGTGTGAATTAAAACTGGATTTTATTCAGATATCCCGGCCAAAACTGTGCAGGCTTTGTTTTTCATGTGTGTTCTACCTCTTTGGGATTTCCCAGAAAGTGCAGAAATCATCCTTAGGAATCCCAAGAACATTCTTTAAGATTAAAAAGAAAACAGATTGGAGTTCAATAACAAGAAAGGCATGGGAGCTCTTCATGTTTTATGGCCAAGAACACGTCACACAATATGAAATGATGGAAGAGATTAGAGTTGAGCGACTTTGGTTGGATCGGGTTTCATGAAACAAAATTTGTTTCAGATGAAACTGGTCCGACTAGGGCAAAAAAAGTCGAAGTTTCATCCGAAACCCGACCCCAATGCAAGTCAATGGGAAATAAAAGTCGGCATTGAGCTGATGACATTCATCCACTCAATGCCGACTTTTACTTCCCATTGACTTGCATTGGGGTCGGGTTTCGGACAAAACTCCGACTTTTTTTTGCCCTTGTCGGACCAGTTTCATCTGAAACAAATTTTGTTTCATGAAACCCGATCCGACCAAAGTCGCTCAACTCTAGAAGAGATATTAAATAGACCTTAATGGGAATTGATCTAATTGATGAAGCGTCATTGCAATTGGAGATTTTATTTAATCAATTACGTGATGCTCACACCTGTGCTCCTCAGACAGATATGCAAACATCATAGAGCATAGCCAAGGTTTCCATTATGTTTCCATCTTTGTTTTTAATCTGTCTTTTTGCAATATCCTTACTTGTCTATAGTTCAAGGAATATCTGATCCAATTTGAGGTAAATGGCCAATAACTATGCCTACACAACTTAATTGTATTGGAATGGATAGGGGACAAACAATTTGAAGTGTCTGTGGGACATCTTTTTATTGCTCAGATAATTGTCGCTCAGCAGCATGGCAGTCAGCAAAGCAATTGAACATATATATTCTAATAATCACATCTTTTAACATGTTGAGAAGTAGTTGTGTTTTAAAACAGGTGCACTTTATGGGCTCATGGAAATTTCTTTTCCTCTAGAACGCCTATGTCACTCACTTGTCACACACTCTCTTTTCTTTTTAATGGTCTTCAGCTCGATATTGAGCCATGGCGACTCTATGAATCATCTCTAGAAAGATGACTCTTGTACAAACCTAGATAGGTCCACCAGGGTCTTATCTTGACTGTATTAAGCAATCGGGTTGCTGGTCTTCCACTTCACCTTTTCCCTTCTATTCTTCCAAACATGATGTTATTCTCCAGTGACTGCTTTCTTTGTGTGATGTGTCCAAAGTAGGCAAGTTGATGCTTAGGGATCGTTAATTTGATTGACATGTCTGGCTTGATTTGTTCCAAAATTGATTTGTTTGTTCTTCTTGCCATCCATGATATTGATTCTGTGTTTATTTCAAATAAAGGACTTTTTTCTTGCTGCGTCTTTACTGCAATATGAATATGGGGTTAGTAATAGGGATGCTTTATAGCCCCCTCTCCATTTATAAACCTTGTAGGCTTGATGTCAGTTGACATTACAAAGCTGACGGCAACCCGACAACTATAACACCACTTGCCACAGCACATGGGCTAATGGGAAGAGAGAGGCTAAGTGCCAGAATTGGTGCATCTAATGGATGCATCATTTCTGGAGTGGCAGAGAGATGATGTTTTTAGTCTGGGAGGGGGCAGTATCCATAGCCCTTTCCTAGGCTTTTAATATCAGCTCACAGCTGTCTGTTTTGCCTTTGTTGGTTACTGGTTACAGGGGGGCGAATATCATGTTTTGGGGGATCTCCCCTATAATAACCAGTAAAGGCTAAGCAAACAGCTGTGAGTTGATATTAATAGCCCTGGCACCTTTATGGCTTTGTAATGTCAGCTTTCATCAAGCCTACTGTCTAGTAATGGAAAAGAATCTATAAGATGCCCTCATTACTAACCACATACAGTCATGGCCAAAAGTATTGACACCCCTGCAATTCTGTCAGATAATACTCAGTTTCTTCCTGAAAATGATTGCAAACACAAATTCTTTGGTATTATTATCTTCATTTAATTTGTCTTAAATGAAAAAACACAAAAAGAATTGTCCTAAAGCCAAATTGGATATAATTCCACACCAAACTTAAAAAAGAGGGTGGACAAAAGTATTGGCACTGTTCAAAAAATCATGTGATGCTTCTCTAATTTGTGTAATTAACAGCACCTGTAACTTACCTGTGGCACCTAACAGGTGTTGGCAATAACTAAATCACACTTGCAGCCAGTTAACATGGATTAAAGTTGACTCAACCTCTGTCCTGTGTCCTTGTGTGTACCACATTGAGCATGGAGAAAAGAAAGAAGACCAAAGAACTGTCTGAGGACTTGAGAAACCAAATTGTGAGGAAGCATGAGCAATCTCAAGGCTACAAGTCCATCTCCAAAGACCTGAATGTTCCTGTGTCTACCGTGCGCAGTGTCATCAAGAAGTTTAAAGCCCATGGCACTGTGGCTAACCTCCCTAGATGTGGCCGGAAAAGAAAACTTGACAAGAGATTTCAACGCAAGATTGTGCGGATGTTGGATAAAGAACCTCCACTAACATCCAAACAAGTTCAAGCTGCCCTGCAGTCCGAGGGTACAACGGTGTCAACCCGTACTATCCGTCGGCATCTGAATGAAAAGGGACTGTATGGTAGGAGACCCAGGAAGACTCCACTTCTTACCCCGAGACATAAAAAAGCCAGGCTGGAGTTTGCCAAAACTTACCTGAAAAAGCCTAAAACATTTTGGAAGAATGTTCTCTGGTCAGATGAGACAAAAGTAGAGCTTTTAGGGCAAAAGCATCAACATAGAGTTTACAGGAGAAAAAAGAGGCATTCAAAGAAAAGTACACGGTCCCTACAGTCAAACATGGCGGAGGTTCCCTGATGTTTTGGGGTTGCTTTGCTGCCTCTGGCACTGGACTGCTTGACCGTGTGCATGGCATTATGAAGTCAGAAGACTACCAACAAATTTTGCAGCATAATTTAGAGCCCAGTGTGAGAAAGCTGGGTCTACCTCAGAGGTCATGGGTCTTCCAGCAGGACAATAACCCAAAACACACTTCAAAAAGCACTAGAAAATGGTTTGTGAGGAAGCACTGGAGACTTCTAAGGTGGCCAGCAATGAGTCCAGACCTGAATCCCATAGAACACCTGTGGAGAGATCTAAAAATGGCAGTTTGGAGAAGGCACCCTTCAAATATCAGGGACCTGGAGTAGTTTGCCAAAGAAGAATGGTCTAAAATTCCAGCAGAGCATTGTAAGAAACTCATTGATGGTTACCGGAAGCGGTTGGTCGCAGTTATTTTGGCTAAAGGTTGTGCAATCAAGTATTAGGCTGAGGGTGCCAATACTTTTGTCCGGCCCATTTTTGGAGTTTTGTGTGAAATGATCAATGTTTTGCTTTTTGCTTCATTCTATTTTGTGTTTTTTCATTTGAGACAAATTAAATGAAGATAATAATACCAAAGAATTTGTGTTTGCAATCATTTTCAGGAAGAAACTGAATATTATCTGACTGAATTGCATGGGTGTCAATACTTTTGGCCATGACTGTACTGTAGTCATATTGTAATAAAGACACAGCAAGAATAAGGTCATTTTTTAAGTAAACACACAGACTCCTTTATTTGAAATAAAAGCTCCCCATTCCCTTTTACCCATTTATTTTTAAAAATAAAAAAATAATAAAACACCACATTCCTCACCTGTCCGACGAGAAGATAGTCCATTTATTTCAGAAGAGCAGGCTTGCGAATACTCCCACCTCTATAAAGCTACTCTCGCTGCTATTAGCAGATATCCTACCAAGAACCAAAAGAGTCAGCAAATCTCCAAAAAGTTGATAGAAAGATTAGAATTTTATTAAGTCACAAACATTATAAAAAAGCCATGTTATAAGCATTAGCACTTTAGGGAACTGTTTCTCATATATAAGTCAATTGAGGTTAGCAGAATGAGCTAAAAAAAAGAAAAGGGGCGGACACACAATGGATACATGGAATACAATAGAACTAGTAATTAGTATAGTGATGAAGCCAAAAAAAAATTTATATGTATGTACACATAAAATAACCCTAGAGGTAATTACATGTCTGTGTGCACTCATCATCCTAAAAGAGAAATGAAAGTTATAGAGATATCAGTGTAACTGCATATTACACAAAACAACAAATACTTATGGATACAATTATGCTAAGTCTATTACTTGTATCCTGCATCTGTAACTATATGCAACTTATTATGGGTAAATGCCAGTCCCTGGGAGGTCTGATGGCAGGAACCAACATTTACCAGGATAAGTTGCATATAGTTACAGTTATAGAGTATGACTGAATAGGCGAGAATGTTCCTTTCACCTTTTGATGATAGCTTGCGTTGGTAACGTAAGGGGAAGGAACCAACTAGGCATGTCTCCTTTGTGAAGGGTCCAGAATTGTCAGGGCTGTCACCTATATTGCGTGGTAGAAAGCTTGAGACTCCAGTTTGAGAAAAGGGGGCGTGAGTAAGCGGACAGAGCTGCAGCGTGTGAGTGACCAGACAGTTTGGGCGGGAACTTCGGGCACACCGGACACCTGTGAGGTAAAAATCAGCTGTGATGCATCGGGGCAGAGCATAGCAGAGCCTGGGATGGCAGAGCGCTTTGACAGGAGACCGTTGACTGAGTACCGCTCAGACACCGCTGTCCCAGCCGACATCACTGCCCTTGCTGAGACCGCTGACACAGCCAACAATGTTGCCACAGCCGCCACTGCTGACAGCACTGACCGTGAAAGACAAGGTCTGTGAATGGGACTTCGGCATGTGTCAATTCAGCATAGCAAACCGGGCTGTCCATTGTAAACTGTGTTTGGGCAGTGCTGCAAATCTCCGCAGTGTTGGGACACTCACCATCTTCTGGACCCTAGACCGGCATCAGGATCTCAGGATTCGCCACCATCGTCAGGGCCACGGGAGGACACCACCAACATCAAATGATACTACATCATTTACCTCAGGATTGTGGCAGACCCCCACTGCAGCGCAACCTAGGCAGCACCAGTCACAGACAGAAGTTCAACCGTGATTGGCGCCTGAGTGATAAGTTCTATTTTATTGTATTGTCGGCTTTACTTGTCCCTGTTCCTTAAGTTATCCCCATTAGCCTTTTGCTGTATTAGGGAATATTATTGATCTGTTTTCTCCCTGCATGGAGTTTCTACTGTATAATAAACCCCTTTCACCCTAAGTCTAAGTACAGTCCGTTACTGCATCCTACGTGCCTGCAGTCTCCTCACATTGTCACAATATTCTTTCTGCGATGAGTCACTTGACCATCATTTTGGCATTTTGAAATATAGAGTCAATACCTGAATACCAGTATAACAGATGTTAATGTGTTTTAGATGGTGATAGTAGGGCACTCTTTTCTAAAGTGAATAACTGTGTCGCTATTGTTTTTCATGGCAAATATAAATATGAAATTGCGCTTAGAATACATGCCTATACATTAATGTGTTCTTCCAAATACTGTGTTTGATAAATATTGGTTACACAGGGGGCTGTTTAAGAACCTCATAGTAGATATTTTAACTTTTGGGCATAGAAGATGGGGCTCTTGATACTGTCCCAATTGGTTATATGCTCTAATTTGGAGTTTACATTGGCTTATTTTTTAGGGTCATAGTAACATAGTAACATAGTTATTATGGTTGAAGGTAGACTTTAAGTCCATCTAGTTCAACCCATATAATATCCTAACTTGCCCTAACATGTTGATACAGAGGAAGGCAAAAAAACCCATGTGGCAAACAGTAAGCTTCACATTGGGGAAAAAAATTCCTTCCCGACTCCACATACAGCAATCAGACTAGCTCCCTGGATAAATGCAATATCAAGGAAACTAGTGTATATAATCTGTAATATTATACTTTTCAAGAAAGGCATTCAGACCCTTCTTACATTTTAGTAGGAAATCACTCATTTCAACATTGTATGGCAGAGAGTTCCATAGTCTCACTGCTCTTACAGTAAAGAATCTGCATCTGTGATTATGCTTAAACCTTCTTTCCTCCAGACGTAGAGGATGCCCCCTTGTCTCCGTCACAGTTCTAAGAGTAAAAGGATCATTAGAAAAGTCTTTGTACTGCCGCTAAATATATTGTGTGTGGGAATGGCACAGGACTTCCACCATGCAGGCTCAGTGGTCTGACACAGGGTTTAGGGTATATTTTAATCAGGTGTTACACCGTGTTATTGACCAATGATGAGCGCGGGCCTTTTTATATTTAAATGGCTCAGCCCCCTTCTCTGACACGCCTCCATGATGAAGCAGTGCAAAACGCGCGCCGGGGCATAGGAGACATCGGGGAAGCAACACCTATTTTGCTGTATGCCAATATGACGAACATTCATGTATCCTAGCTTTACAATATGAGGCTAGGGATATCGGTAGGGAATGTTTACTAGGGTAGCATGTTCATAGTCCTGATTAATATGCCTGAGGGCGATTTTTTCGACCCAACAGTGGACTGTATCCCTTGTTTACATTCTTTCCTGATGGGGTAATGTGTATCAGACTATTTAGGACAATCTTATTGGATGATAGGGAGTGCCACTGGGTTAACAGGTTAATGGCCCTGTAATTAAATATGCCTGAGGGTAGCTTATGATTACAGCAGTGGGTTAATTCCCCTTTACATACTATCCCTTTTGTTCTCGTATATGTGCCATATAGGAATGTTTTTGCAAAATTTTGCAGTGTTGTGCTTCCATAATCATGGTGTCTCCTTGTGATTGGTCTGGCACCTTCTTTTTATCTGTTCATAATTGTGTATATTTAATAAAAATTGTATTTTTGTGATGTACCATTGTGTGGCACCTGTTCTTTATTAGAACTCAAGGTTACCACAAGGTGATTTTGTATTTATTTAATGCCTAATCACTACCTACTTGCTTTAATTCTCTAAATGCTTTATTTTTATCTCTTATTGCACCCCTTACAGCTCTATTTAGCCATAGTGGTTTCCTCCTATTTCTAGCATGTTTATTCTCATACGGTATATATTGTGCACAGGTCCTATTCAGGATGCTAATAAACGTTTCCCATTTTCTTTGTGTATTTTAATGTCTCAGGATGTCGTCTCAGTTAATTGCACAAAGATCGTCTCTAATCCGTTGGAAATTTGCTTTGTAGTGTGACACCCTTGAGGCACCCTTGTCTTGGGAACCTTGTGGATCTTTTGTGATCGGGAGTGTATGTGTGATGGAGAAAATAAAGGGGCGTGTAACGACTAGTACCCTCTCTGATTAGTTGAGAGAATGGGATAATCCACCCTCTATTTAGATTAGGCACACCCCGCTATTAATCTATTGGACCCTGTGGATAAAGGGCGTTAACAAGCTCGGCCGCAGTTGGTCATATGACCTATCAGAATACATGTAAGAGAATGATTTTTGTCAGAGTACTTTTCATTGGAGCGGACCCAGTATCAAGATATGCTCTTGTAGGTGTGATGTCAACCCCCGGAAGAAGGCTGAACGCCGAAACGTGCGTTGGGCTGGCATCATCACCCACAGGAGGTAAAGTTTATGTTTGCACTTTAGACATTACTGGTTTAATACCGGCGTTTGTTATGTAAATGTATTGTATAGTCTTGGGGACACTATTTCATGGCTATGCGGCATTGACAAGCAACTATTGGAGTTTCTTTGTATATGTGCAGCCTCTTGCTATTATAGATGTGGGTGGTGATGCTTCATTTTGGGTTTCCCACTTTTTAATATTTATGTAATGTATGTCTTTTTGCTATTTAATAAAGATTGTCAAATTTTTGAGATTTTGGGTTCATATGTTCTTTTTTCGGAGAGATGGAAGAGGAAGAAGAGTAAAGTGGAAAAACTGGATTAATCATTCCACGGATTTGGGGATGGATTGTGGAGATGCAAGTGTGTTAGTTGGGAGGCCACAAAGAAGAATTCTGCTGTAGTCTAGGTGGGAGATATACCAGAATTTTTGTTTATTCAAAGTTAATGAAAGGGTAGATCTGAGAAATGTTTTTGATATGGATATGACAGGAGATGGTAAGCACTTAGATGTGTCAGTTGATGAATAGGATAAAGTCAAGGGTTGAACTGAATCATTGGACTTGCAAGACTGGAGAAAGTGGGGAGCTGTAAACAATGATAGATAGGTGTGGTGGGATGTTGAGTGAGATTCTGGGAAGATAATGTTCTGTTGCCTGTTGAGTTTTGGAAAACTAGAGGAGAAGAAGGATGATATAACTTCTGATCCAGAGAGGTAAATTTGTGCATTATTAAGTGAGTGAAACAAGGAGCTAGTGTTTTAATGGGAAACAATAATTGAATGGTTGAAGGGATTGAGGAGAGGGACAAATCTATGATGCTTAGGGCTGAGATCATTGGAAACATAATATAGTAGTCAATTCTGTTGAAAGAAGAGGACAGGTCAATGAAGAGCACAAAGCTTTGACAAATACCAAATGGTTTATGATCTTTGTTAAGGAGGGGTTCATAGAATGGTTGAGTCCAAAGCCAAATTTGGACAAATAGAAAGATGAGAGGTTGGTTAGATGGACAGTTCTAGATGAGCATGTTGCTCAATGAGCTATGTAATCAATTACAGGAGGACAGGTGAAGTTAACTGCCATCCTATAACCGTAACTGCTGGGATCAAAGAGTCATCACGTATCATATTTTGCGGATTATCAGATGCACCTAAGTTTTAGAGGAGAAAAATAGTTGAAAATAATTTGAAGCAAAAATGTGGTCATGCACTATTATGGGGGGATCTTCTGCTATTGGGTGATGTCCTCCAATGCTGTACTAATGTCCCCCATCCTGGTGCATATGTGGCATTTCCTTGGCCCATTCTTGTATATATGTCTCCCATCCTGGTATATATGATTCACATCCTGGTATATATAAGTCCCATAGCATTTGATGTCTAGATTGTGGAATAGTTATATATAAAATTATAATAAACACATTATCAGTGCTATTCACAAGCATTACTTCCAGGTGAAAAGACAATATCTTCAGCCATAATGCTGTAGCATGAGTCAGACTCTGAGGCTCATTAAAGTGAATATTCATGCAGGAACACTGTCAGCCTCTCACATGTTACAGGCTATTAAGCATTCATTACAAACTACTGGCTAGGATCAGCTGTATGGAGAAGAACAAAATGAATTCAGCAATCTGCTCCCTATGCACCAGGCTGTCAGCTAAGTGCTGCATGGAGCTAGCGTTTAAGGGGTAAAATAATTAACCATTCCACATAAGTGTATCCCTGCCTGGAACATTGGGAATATTAAAGAAAATGAATATGCACTGCTCCCCACACTCAAAGTTCCACCCACCTATCACTGTTGGCATGCTTGCAGAAAGGTAGGAGGGATTGTTGATTTGGGAAGCAGTGCATATTCATTCTCTTTAACAGTGAGCACATCTGTTAGCATAAGCTCTGGTTCCTGCCTCCTGTGCCACTACCCCTGTTTTCTGTGACCCGCTTCTCTGCTGAACTCTCCCCTTCCCCCACAGCCAGGTGCTTGTGGAGAATAAGAGGCACACCTCACTTTCCTGCAAAATTTGGGGTAAAAAGTGGGTCTTATAGTCTGCAAAATATGGTACTTTCTTGAGCCAAACACAAAGGCCCTTATTCAACAAAGTTTTTTCCTCTAGAAAACTGTCATAAAACATTTTGGAAGTTGCAAAATTTTTGTTCAATGTGATGTTTTGCAAAAAATTGGCAACATTGGTTATTTTTACCCCAGTTTGAATAAGCTCTGCCAATATGTGCTGAACTGTGTAGGAGCCGGAGCGGGACAGGGTGTGGTAAGCCTGTGCATCAACTTCAGCAAAAGTGCTGGCAGTTTAGGTAGCTTTATGGGATTTCTTGTGGTTCGGCATGACCCCAGCATACAGATTGTAAGTAGGTTTATACGTGTTTGGCCACACTTATCCTTGCCTGACAAAATATATTTAATAAAGCAATTTTATATATACCTTACCATGGACCCCGAGATTGTCTCTTTGGTTCTCTCCACTCCCTTTGAGTGTTTTATATATACTGTATATATCCAATGTATCTCATCTTGTACAACATTGGTTGGATTTATTACATTAGTATACAGCTGACTACTATTTCAGGATTATGCACACCTTCAGGTCTTCGTTAGTCTGTTGACAATATTATCATGGGCATTTGATTTATTGCTTACACCTTTGTTATGAAGTGTTCCATTCATTGGTTCAGCCTGTGTTCTATATTTTATGATTATTGTCTAAATAAAGATTTTTATTTTTTTTAATGCTGCTTTTTTTCTGCCAAGTGTGCAGGTTTTCTACAGAAAAAATGCAGCAAAAATGCTTAGTGTGGACTTATAATTAGCATATATTGAACAAACTGTGCAACATCGCAATGGTATGGGACCATCGGTCATGCGCGTATTATTAGCTAAGGGATCATATAAAGAATTGGTGCAAAAAAAGACCATATAAAGTATTAAAAATGCATGTTTTTGTTTTATTTTTCAGGATCCCAAAGTTCAGCTTTGCTTCCACCACAGAAGCATGAATACAGGTCATCAATACAAGACATAGGATCATGAAAAATACACCTAGTAATGTAAAATCTGGAGGAGATGAATTGGTCTGGAATAATTTACCTAAGATACTGGCAGTGCAATGAGTTTCTAGGACACTGTTTAACTTTCACACTTTGGTCTGCCATTGAGTTGCTCAGGCATTATTCTCACACCTTGGTCAGCCACAGGCATTGTTCAATCTCACACCTTTGTTGGCCAATGTTTACTTTGCACACATTGCTAAATTAATTAAATTATATTAATCCAAACTGCCATCCTTTGTTGACCCAGACAAGATGGTAAACCTGGAAAAATCACAAAAATAGATGGGTTTCATAAAATGCTGTACTTGGTTTTTTCATCACTCATTGCTTTCAATGGGTGGAAAACACTGAATAGCTGCTGAAAGAAGTGATATGCTCTATGTCCAAAAAAACATGCAAAGCACAAAATACGAAAAAAAAATTGGGTGTGCATGAGATTTCTGAAATCTCATTGCCTTTGCTGGTACTGTAAAACACAATTAGCATTAAAAAAAACACAGCAAAACGCCTAGCGTGAACTTAGCCTGAATTCCTTAGGCTATGAAAGATACCAAACATTTATAAAGGAATATGTATATTTTCTGCAAAGAAGATGTTTTATACTATGGAATAAAAACCACTATGAAAGCTAAAAATATGCCCGGAAGATGCCTGGCAACTTTATGAGCATTTGGTCTGCTGTTTTTGCTTCAAGAAGCACAATCATTTTCTTCACTGTTTAGTGGAATTTTTAAAATGCCCAAAATTCTGATAAAGAAGCACACTGGCAGCAAAAAAAAAAATCACTTAGGAAGCACCCAAAAAGCTTTAAAAAAATACTTCAAGCTTCTAAAATTTCAATTGGTTAAAAACAAATGTTTTCGACTTCTGAACAGAACACAGTATGAATATACTCCTAAACAACATAATTTTCGAGCACTTTCATAGATATCACAGTTTTTTTTTAAGTTTATATTTTGTGATTTTTTTTAACATTTTCAGAGTTATGGTGAAGACCCTGGAAAAACACACACGTTATAAAACTCTATACCTAGAGCATCCAAAAGTTTAAATTTTATGTATGTATACTTTCCAGTAGTTTGCTATAAATCTCAAAGTAACATCTGATTGTCGCATTTTGTTTTACAAAAAAAGCTTCAGAAAGTCAGGTAAAACACTGCAAAATCTATGCAAAATGCTTTGTGTGAATCTAGTCTAGTTGTAATGTTATGGAAATTTAGAAATCGCTGTAGGGAGAAGAGGTAAAGAGTAATATATGAATTAAAACAGATAATTGATAAATGTAGATTGGATTCAAGTACTGAGTTCATCTTAGGTCCTTTTGTGTGTCAGATAGTTGGATCTCGGAAGTGAAGAATAGTTTTTTCAAATACTTTTATTCTTCTGAGAAATGAACCTCACCCTTTGTAATGATAAATAGATTGCATATTCTTTAATATGTAGTCATAATTGTTTCTTTTACTGCCAAACTCCTCCAAATGTTTTATCAATTACATTCAAAAACATTATCTGTTAAAATCAATCACTCAAAGTTCTATATTATCAGATATTTTTTACATGAATGGGATTTAGCTTTTGTAGACAGTTGAGTACATGCTTGTTAATTCTATAGACTTAAGACCCCGTCACACATAGCGATCTCGCTAGCGAGATCGCTGCTGAGTCACAAGTTTTGTGATTGGGTGGATCAAGGAAATGCTGTAGCTATAGTATATCTTGACTTCAGCAAAGCATTTGACAAAGTCTCTCATACAATCCTTATTGAAAAAATGACTAAGTATGGAATGGACAAGGCAACTGTTAGGTGGATTCATAACTGGCTTAGTGATCGGACCCAAAGAGTGGTCGTAAATGGCTGCACATCCAGTTGGTAGAATGTCTCAAGTGGGATGCCACAGGGCTCTGTCCTGGGCCCTGTATTGTTCAACATCTTTATCAACGATTTAGATGAAGGAATTGAGGGTAAACTGATTAAATTTGCTGATGACACAAAGCTAGGAGGGATAGCTAACACTAGAGAAGAGAGAGAGGATTCAAAAATATATAAATAAACTGGAGAAGTGGGCAGCAACTAACAGAATGGTTTTTAACAGGGAAAAATGCAAAGTACTACATCTGGGCAATAAAAATGAAAAAAGCATATACAGAATGGGAGGAATAGGGCTAAGCAACAGCACATGTGAAAAAGACTTGGGTATACTAATAGATCACAGACTGAATATGAGTCAACAGTGTGATGCAGCAACAAAAAAGGCAAATGCAATTCTAGGATGTATTAACAGAAGCATACAGTCTAGATCACGTGAAGTCATTATTTCCCTCTACTCCTCTTTGGTCAGACCTCATCTGGAATATTGTGTCCAGTTTTGGGCCCCACATTTTAAAAAAGACATCAACAAACTTGAGCAAGTTCAGAAAAGAGCAACCACAATGGTGACCGGTCTGCAAACCCTGTCTTATTAGGAAAGGTTGCAGGATTTGGGAATGTTTAGTTTGCAAAAGAGAAGACTGAGAGGAGACTTAATAGCTGTCTACAAATATCTAAAGGGCTGTCACATTGTAGAAGGATCATCTTTATTCTCATTTGCACAAGGAAAGACTAGAAGTAATGGGATGAAACTGAATGGGAGGAGACACAGATTAGATATTAGAAAAAACTTTTTGACAGTTAGAGTGATCAATGAGTGGAACAGGCTGCCACGAGAAGTGGTGGGTTCTCCTTCAATGGAAGTCTTCAAACAGAGGCTGGACAGACATCTGACTGGGATGATTTAGCAAATCCTGCTTTGAGCAGGGGGTTGGACCAGATGGCCCAGGAGATCCCTTCCAACTCTACGATTCTATGAATCGACAGTGAGCACCCCGATTATCTATAATATACTTATCAGCGACCAGCCCCCCTTCCGGGTATCGCTGATCGTCCTGGAATGGCGAGGACATTTTTTTGATTGCTGGTCTCCCGCTGGCCAGCACGTATCGCTGCGTGTGGCTGGCGGGAGACCAGCGATTAGCGAGCTGGAGCTGGTAACCAAGGTAAACATCGGGTTTCTAAGTGCCGCGCGGCGCTTAGAAACCTGATGTGTACCTCAGTAACCAGCGCGCTGGTGCAGGGAGCTGGTAACCAAGGTACACAGTGGGTAACTAAGCGATGTGCATCACTTGTTACTCGCGTGTCGCTGTCCTGATCGCTGGTGAAGCTCACCAGTGATCATGTAGTGACACACCAGCGATCCTGACAAGTTCACATCATTGTCGGGATCGCTGGTGAGTCGCTATGTGTGACGGGGCCCTAAAGTAGCATCAACTATCCTGAGGGATAGGATTTGGATTATTTTCCTCAGCTCTCCTGAACATTTTGTTAAAATAAATTCTGGTCCTGCAAACCAGCGGATCTCCAGATGTATCTGCATCTGTAAAATATTACTATAACTGAAAATATTAAAGATATAATCAGACCATCAGTGCTGGGTGTGGAGAAGACCTAACTAACACTCTGCCCCAACATATTGGCCCCTTTCAGAGACAATTGGCTTGGCGAGTTCATACCATCTCACTGCTTGCGCTGTGTTACAGGAGTCTAGGAGAAGATACAGATGGATGATTGTGACTGAGAGGTGAGTGCGCCTTAGCAGAGGACATTACAGTCAAGTAACATTTTTCTTGTAGACTTGAGCAAACTCCACACATACTGTACATACTGTACAAATGACATAAAAAGTGACCAACAGCTCAGAGCCTAAGAATATACTGTAGTGACCAAAATGAATAATAACAATTTTTTATGCAAGATTAAAGTGAAAATGTTACTCTCCAGAGATGACTTGTGAGAGGTTATTATACTGTACTAGAGTTAACCATGAAAGTGACAAGAAAAGAAACAGGCAGTAACCACTATAAGCTTACCAGTAGAGAATAATCAACTGATCCACATAAAAAAAAATAACACTGCTAAAGGTATGTAGATGGTTTGCAAAAGCTGCATGAAAGAATCAGTCCAAATAAGTTATTTCTGCAGAGGAAACTTTACAAAATAAGATATAGCTAAGAAATGGATATGAAGGAGCACATAAATGCAAAGATGAAAGTGATCAAACAAAAGAGATTAGTGGGTGAAGATATAAAAGACAGCCATGTTTGAATCCTATTGCTACACATTTCAAATGATATATTCAGTGTACTGATAAGTGCACTAGAGACAAGGCCTTAGACATATCTGTTCTGTCTCCAACATCTAATTTGTAATCTCTGATTATCCGTTTGTATAATTTTGCAGTAATTTACTAGTAAGAGTATAGTGAAACTTACATATTCACGTTCAATAAAAGCACAGACTCAACCACAGTCTCCTTATTGGACTCTGGTATAGCGGTTTATCTGCCTGTATAGCTACATGAGTCTGCTTCATTTAGTGAGGACAGAACAACATCTGACACTAAAATTTATAAAGTCCAGGCTAGTATATGAATAAGAGATAATAAAGGAACTTACACAAAATTCTACAGAAATTGGCAGTGAAATCGCTTTCAATGTGATTTATTGAAGGTCACACAAGAAGGAACCTAAAGAATATTTCAGATTCCACAAACAGGGATGCTTAAAGAATGACAGTACAATATGGGGAGCAGAACAACAGAAAAAAATTCCAAAAAGAACTAAACAAGAGGTCAAAGCTACAATGCCTTGTCCATTTTCAAATAATTAAAATAGCACTTTTAGGAAGTGATGCAAAGTGAGTGCATCATCTCAAGAGTGACACGTCACATTACAACTAATAGAAGTTGTTTAACACAACTTGCCTTAAATAACACAGAAAAAAATCTACCTTCTAAAGGAATGTTTCCTAGAAGATACTTGACATGGAGTTCTCATGTTCCCTAGAAAAAATTGGACAGAATTTTTCCTTAGCAGTAAAAGACATGTTGTATCATGTTCCCAATATAGGATATGTGTATTGGGTAAAACTTTGTCAGCTGAAGAACTCACTGTAGAATTCCAAGGTGACGAGTGTACTCTCGTACAGTGTGTCTGTAAATTCATGGTGCACTTTTGACCAGTCACTGGAAAGCAACAAAAGACGATAGAGATGTGAAATCTGCTCAAAATAAAATAAAATCTCTCCCAGTTTCATACCTATTCAGTGCAGTTCGATGTGGGCTCCATTTGTTGCCCTACACACATCCAAACTATAGTGAAGTTCTTGTCACACACGGGTAAGGACATCTGGTGTAACAGAGTGAATAACATCTGTGATTCTCTGTTTAAAGTGATTAATGTCATTAATATGTTCATGTGCACATGCTGCCACATCATCCTACAGAAACTGGGAGGGTTTTCCTTTTATTTGGTGCAGATTTCACATTTATATCGTCTTTTGTTGCTTTCCTGTAACTGGTCAAAAGTGCACCATGACTTTACGGACACACTGTAGTTAGAAAACAAGTGACAGCCATTGCAAAAGCAAATAAACATTTATATTTTCATAAATATATGAGATCCTGCCCACATGGACACAACAATCATATCCACACATGGCATAGAGGTCATAGGATCATCATCCAGAAAGCATTAAGGAAAAAACAGAACGTGAGAATACAAAAAAAAGATAACGTGATAACATCCCTGGACGATAAAAACAGAAAAGAAAGCTGACAGTGGTCTGATTACTTCTGAACAAACGGCTGAAGTCAGTGAAAGCCCAGATACATCAAATGAGCAGATGCAACTAATCCCTGACATTAAACTAAGATGTTCAGCAAGAGAGAACAAAGGTCGACCGCGTATTTGTCTCTCGCACAAGGCGTACACCATCATTATATATTAATGTTAGGAATTATGGTTCTGTGCTCCCATCTGGGAATAGATTAAGTCTGGTGCTACGCCACTCCGATCACAAGTGCCGCCATTTTCCTGACCCTGGAGGCGGATCGATCACACATGCAGGGAAACATGATCTTATGGAGCATTGCATTCTGGAATAACAGGATGTGTAGGAACCCAGGACACCATATCTCCCATGAACTTCATTTCCCCAGGGAACATGGTACACTGTGTTCACTGGTTGCCAGGCAATGCAGGAGGCTGCTGTCTCTGGTACTAGGCAATGATGGGATTGTGTCCATTTTGCTGTGCAAGTTAGCAGGAAGTGGTTGTCTGAGGTTGGGAGGTATTCAACATGTTATCATTTCCTTGAGAATCAGGCAAACTATTTAACTCTATTCCGAGCTCAGGTCTTTCCTGCCTATTGCAGTTTCTATGTGTTGTGGTGGTGGGTGGTGTTTGCATTCTTAGGTGCTTTTTTTTTCAGGGATGGACTTAGGGTTCATTTCCCCTTCTCTTGGTGCTACACACCCAGAGTTTCTTGCAGAAGCATCTACGAGCTCTCGACTAGGCTCTCTTCTGAGTCACCAGGCACCAGCTGTCCGGTGGCAGCAGGGGTGGGAAGGGCTCCACTAAAGCCTCCCTCCCATTTAGTGAGAATCCCAGCCTTTTAAGGGGCAGCTTGTACCAAGTGCTTATGTGGCTGCGCTTTTGCTGGTTTGGTGCCAGTCTTGCTTGGTCTCTCTGTGATTGCGCATAACAATTAACACACATTTTAGGAACACATATCTTAGCTTTCAGTAGAGGAAGCAAATATATAAAGGCTGATGAGAGAGAAATGACTATAATGAAAAATAAAGCTGTCATACTATTAAAAGATCCATCGAAGAATGGAGAAGAATGAAATGGCATGGAAAGGCAAGTTCTACTTTTCAAGGAACAGATAAAACAACGGAGACAAGCTTGATAGATAATAAGCAAGAAACCAAGATGCATGAAGAAGAGAAAAATATCTTGAAACAGAAAATGTTATAACTTTTTTAGGCTACAGAAGAAAAGGGAAAAAATAGATTTTATGAGCAAAGAGAAGAACCCTCTGGAGGTGAAACTGGAGAACCTAAAAAGCTATGATGCATATTTTTGCAAAGTCACCAACAGCAGAAAGAGATTTTCTGGGCTGATAAACAGCATGGTACTAATGGATTGAGTCTATATTAATAAGAACCGGAGTGTTGGAGGATAGAAGGACTTCAGGCTTATACTGTGGAGTGACTATCATTAGCAGACAGCAGATGTTGATGTTGTTCCGACCATTTATTGACCTCTATTGGTTTGTATTGTCTTATTCTTCCTATAATCCTCCATGTTGTGATGTTGCACATGGTCATTATGGTCTCGATTTATCATTGCCTTTATGTCTCTTTTTTGTTTAGTTTTGGGTGTGTGTTGTGCCTTTTTTTATCCAATTCATTATTCTATTTGAGCCTTTGTTAATTCTATTTTTTATGTTCTTACCTGTTTTTTTCTCTGCTTTGTGGGTAGATTTTCCAATCTATTTCTCCCAAAGTCTACGTGACTGCAATACACAATAGAAAATGTGAGCCTAATACAAGACTGAGTGTCACGCTGTGACAGCCTTTGGAAAGAAAGGAGGGCCTCAAACTGTCCCTGGAACTAGGTATCTAACTATCCCTGTCCTGGGGGTACTCTTAAAGGTAAAGAGGCCAGAGTCTCGAGCCTTACTATGCTCCTGGCAAACCCTGATCTGTCCCCTCCCCACCCATGAGGCACAGGGATAACAGAAAACCTCTATCATACAAAAGCACTAACCAACAATAGGGAGGAGGATAGGGACAGGGAGGAATAGACTAAATGGGAACAGGGACCAGGAGATAAACACACACGTACTACAGCAAACCACAGAACACTACTACAATAGTTTAACTCCAACCACTTAGCTTTAGCACACATCACAGGAAGAAAAAAATTTCACTTGCAGGGATAAGAAGGTCTGACCAGATCAGAAGTAGCTGAAATGGAGCTGCATGTTTCTAATCAGCATAGAAAAAGTTGCTAACCTCTTGAGCACCAGAGGAAGCAAAATCCATTTAATATGGGACACAACTCACACCAGACGTGGCCGTCTATCTCCAGGTCTTCCAGGGGAACGTGACATCCTCATGACACTTAGTGGCTTGTGTGAAAATTGCACAATTTGATTTTTGTAATATAGAAAGTAATAGAGAATGTTTAGAAATATCATTAATACAAAAATTATGTAAACAATAGGTTATTTTCTGATGACACATTCTCTTTAAAGACAATCTTTGGGCAAAATTGGAACAAGGTGTCACGACTAGTGCAGTGTTTGAGGGTGAAGTTTCTTGAGCTTTCCTTTCAGCCACTTCATGAGGACTAATTCAATGTATCAGTTGTGTCTGCATGGTACATAGTTTATTCTATGCAACATGTTTAAGGATGTATGGAATTATTGATCTACAGTAGGTCATCACTCTTTACTTGCTATTAACTGGTCATCCTATGGCAACTATATAGTACTATAGGATTACACTACTTTTATTCATAATGTGTGACTTACTAGGAATTTTTATGATACATTACTTTGATGATAGGAGAACATTTAACAATGAATATGTTACACCATAGTATAGTTTTACTACACAATGTTATAAATTAAATCAAAGATATTTAATACATTTTTAAGTAAATTGAGTTGAATTTATTATGGAAAATGTTGCTGAAGGATTCATAAATCAGACAATCAAACAGAATATATATTTTATCTTTTACTTTGAGATTATTTCTACTTTAAGTTAGGTTTTTAATAATGTAATCTATTTAATGATGTATCATGATTTTATAATCTATAATAGATATGTGAAACGACCACTTCACCTGTATTATTGCCATATGTCTTGTGCTATTATATAAAAAATATGAGTAATCATCAATGGTAGGAAATAATTTCAATAATTTAATACTATTTTAATGCATTAATGAGTTATTAACCGGCTATTTACCCACCTTCAAGACCAGAGACATTTTCAGGTTTTATCACACATGCCTCTTTTTTTGCAACACATGGAGTTTAGTTTTTACATCATTCTATTTTTGCTGAACAGTGGAAAATATGCCTACTTTTCACCTTTTTTTTTTTACCACAAAGCACCAAGCACCACTAAAATTTTTTAAACATCATTCACCTTTTCATGGAAATTATTTTCATATATTGGACCACTAGCAATCTCATTTTTATTTATTTATTTTTGTATTTATTCTTTTTTACATTTAGATTTTGTTATTTTTATTTTTTCCCATTTATTTTATAGACACTGCTCATATAAGCTCTTAAAAGACATTTTAGAGTGGGAGAAGGGAGATTTTTACATATCTTACATTATTTTTTGCTAATTTCCCCCTTTAGTTGAGGTTGCTATATTAACCCTAGCTACAGGGAAATGTCGGCTTGCAGGCTGCATAGTAGAGGTTTCTGGATTTCCTAGAACCCAACAGCTCCTGTTCCCTTCCTACACTCAGTGATCACAAGTTCACTGAGTCCAGAGAAGAAGGCAGGGTAAGTGCTTCCTAATCTATGCAAATAGTGCTAGCTTAGCACTGTGTATACAGTAATGGAGAAGGTAATCATAGCAGTAAACCATGCTTAATTTCTCTGTGGGGAGTCTGGCTGTGTCTGACGACCCCACATCTGCACGATCGAAAATCAGAATATCAGTGCAGGGATAAGAATGGACTGATCGGATGATTAAAGGCTAAGGACAGTCCTGAAGTAGTTAAATTAGTTAAATTACTATGCCAAATAAGTGAGTAGTATATCTAAAGGTACTGTCACACTTAGCGATGTACCAGCGATCCCGACCAGCGATATGACGTGGTCAGGATCGCTGATACATCGCTAAGTGGTCGCTAGTGAGCTGCCACACAGGCAGATCTCACCAGTGACATCACAGGGGTCGGGGGTCTCCATTTACCTGTCAGACGAGGCGATCCTGACGTCCTCCCGCCCACGTCCACGCGTCGCTCGTTGTCACAGCAGGAAGCCCAGCAGGAAGCTGACGATGAGAAACGGTCCAGGACGTTCTCACACAATCAGCGATAACCAGCAGGGGAGCAGTCGGAGGTAAGTATCAGACATAGCAATATCGCTAGCAATATCGCTGCAACGTCACAAAAAACAGTGACGTTATAGCGATATTGCTAGCAATATCGCTTAGTGTGACAGGCCCTTAACACTGCTCCACATTGACAATTTTTTTTTATATAAAACTATACTGGAGAAATTGTAAGCTTTCGGTTGACAGTAGTTAAGGATTTTGCATGCCAATTATTCTCTCATATTAGAAGGGCCAGAATGGTTTACTATTTACAATTACGATCTTCGGTAATTGTCTGAAGAAGTCTCATTTGGCACATGTAGGATTAATGTAATCAGCTATTGGGCTACATCCACTTGATAATCTGCAGCAGCTGCAAATCTAGTTTCAGTGAAGAGTACAGTATCTAGCATTAGATTGATTAAATGCTACAACAACAATTTCCCTAGAGGCGGAAGTTTTCGCTTAAATATTTTCATATGTCTGCAGATTTCAGAATCTAGAATATTAGTTTTCGGCAGATGCCATTATATTAAACGGTAAGCTCTACACATACTTACAATTGACAATAATTGATCAGCCTTTTGCTCTGCACAAATGAAAACACATTGACTGCAAGCATTTAAAATATTAAAAATTGCTCAAATACTAGTTTTACCTTTAAAGGTTTTTTTTTACCAAAATGACAGTTATATTTAACTTGTACTTTTTACTTCTTTTTACTCCAGATATCACTTACTTTTTATTTTAAAATTCTGTACTAGATACTTATAAAATAACTATTGATAATGATATGTGAACATCATGTAATACCAGGTGGATTCCACTTGGAAATTGCATGAAAAAGCTATTAAAAAACATTAAAAAGAGTGAACATGTGTGCAACTAGGTCAAAACGACTTGCTGTTTCTATATTCTATAACTCCTTTAAACTGCTTCACAGTTTTTGAAAGTCATTTAGTGGTTGAAGGAAGTAACCTAACCATTCTTCAGGCGGCTTCTGCTTGGACACACCACTATTTTATATGTAAAATTTTGAAAACACTGCCAACAGTGGCAAAACCATGAAAATGGTGCCACGAAAATGACAAAAAAGATAACAAAAAAGAAGCTTCAGGTAAACCACCGCCGGTGGTTTCATGAAGAGTTTTCTGCTTTGAAAAATATAGACAGCAACATCTATAAGATGTCGTATGCATATACAGGAAGGCAAGTTTCACACATCCGACATTCAGGTTCCGAGTACTGACAGCAATGTCTGGACCATTCATTGATTTGTTAACCTCCTAAATCAGGAGACCAGTAGACGGTCTACACATTGCAGTCAATATTTAGCTTGTCAATGTTGGATGTGTGAAACTGACATTAGAATTAGTGCTACATTACTTTGATAGAAAGCTACAATCTCACTTTTTGGTTAAGTGATAAAAATCTAGTCTGTTAACACACTACAATTGTGTTTCTACTGTCGGCGACTTGTAGACGTAGAGAAAATGATCCAAAAGCATATTTACATTTAGATTTTATATTTCAAGCCCATTCTAACAGCACACTTAAAGGGAACCTGTCATGTGAAAAAACATTATTAAGCTGCAGATGTTTGGTTAGTCTGCTGGTTAATAGCTTTTTAACCTGCCTGGTGGAGGAAATTAGCTTTATTCTTCTTGGCAGCGTTAAGGTTTCAATCACAGGGGTGGCACCGGCATGGGTTCAGTCACCGCTCTGTGTATAGATGGTACTGACTGACAGCAGCTCTGCATTATGGTTGGCTGTCACTCACTGCTCGGGGCATGTTTACAGCCACTCCTCTCTATACACAAAGTGGTAACTGAACCCACACCAGAGCTACCCTCATGACTCAAACCCCAACATCGCAGAGAGGAATAAAGCTAATTTCCTCCCGGCAGCAGAGTTCTACCTGCCGATCCTGGGCAGGTTCAGAATGCTTTATCCTGCAGACTAATTCCATATCTGCAGGTTAATAGCATTTTTTCACTTGGCAAGTTCTGTTTAAGAAATTTTGACCTTGACATTTTTAGTATGTGACATATGATTGCTTCAATGTATGGGCCTAAAGTGGTACCATGCAGAATTCAAAGATATCCAAATTCTTCCTGTTGGTCAGGCAACCTTTGCAGAAGTGTGAAATTACATGGCCAACCGTAAAATATATAACTGTGTTGAGACCTCCAGAACAATAGCTGCTCATTATTCTCATCTAAAGATGGAGGCAATAATCAATGTAATTGCCTCTATGTCATCAGTGCCTCAAAATAATATAAAATAGATGCAAAGACTGCAGACCTGAATAGACAATTCCACTTATAAATGTAAAAAAATAGGTTCCAAAAATAAATTTCTTATAGTCTTATAATACTTCTAACTCTTTGAAAGTACAGAAGACAAGCTCATTAATTCCAATTAATGTCTCTCCAGTAACCTGTGACTTCATAGCAGTGTGGGCTGCCAATTAGAAACCTAGACTGTGTCAATGTGCCAAGTGCTGTAACTCCACCAGTGCTCACAGGGGTGTAACAGTATCATTCCTAATTGTGAAAAGCATTTATGATACAAATGGAGAAAATTATTCTATTTATACCAAAATGAAGGGCATTTAGTTCATTCTTTACTCTTTAATTCACTGCAATAATGAAGAACATTATAATAACTGCAAGAGAATTTAAAACACAATATATATTTATATAGTTAGTGGGAAAGTGTTTCCTGAACCAAGGAAGCATTAGTGTCAGTGGAGACAGTACCTGTATGTCGTTGCAAGAGTGTTTCTCAACAGAATAGCAAAAGTGAGAGGCAGTTTGTAGTAGTTAAAAATGAAAGTAGGGAAACAGCTGGCAGTGTGTCAAGTGCCATGTGCAAAACAAGTGCTCCATGCTACTGTTAGGAATCATCTCTAAGCCAGAGTCAGTCATCCAGTGATGATCTGCTCCCACTGTCCACCACTAAAGTGATACAGAAATACTCTGATCACATTTGTATTTTCTACTTTAGCTGTTCTGCTCCATCATAAGATCAGGACAGTGACATTAAAGAAAGTGTTAGATGCATTTTATGATCTATCGCGAGGATGCCAAACAGACCCCATCAACTAATATGGGTCTTAATAACTAACAAAATAGAGCATGGTGCTGTTTTTCATCCTGTCTCTGATCATTGCTTATTAGATGAATTTAGCAGCCTGGTAAATTTTTCCACTCACCTATTAATAATAATATTCTGTCTTTCATTTCTTACACTCATTATCTATCTCTAGCATAAATCAAGGAAATCTATTACATATCAATAAATGAATCCAAAATGCGATACTCTTCTTCTCCTCACACTTCTGTCTTCCTACCTACACATGCTTGTGTTCAGCTAGCTATCTACTGATATCTTCCTGCATCAACACCACCTCTAACTCACATGTCTATGACTCCTCTCATGCTGCACCAATGCTCTGGAATACTTTACAGTCCAAAACTCTGGAATACCCTACAAAAAAATTCACTGATAGTATTCAGAAAAGCTGTTTTATCTTTTAAGCAAGCTCGCCCACATTGTATTTCTTTCTTGGGGATCAGAGAGAGTTTTTTACTAACAACAACAACAGCAGAAAACATAACTAGCAACCTAAGAACTGAATGTTCAGCTTTAACATCCTGTGGCCTCTAATTCATGAAACACTATTGTTTACAACCAACTGTAAAGAATAATATTACTGACAAACCTTCTCTAAAATAAGACTTATCTTCAAAATTATCCTGCATTTCCTAACACTTTTTTTTCTTTTTATAAAAGATTTTTCAGTAAAAAAGCAACTGAAAACCAGCATAATAAAATAAAAAGTGGAGGTCTGTAGGGCCACTAGTACAAAGAAATCAGCTATAGAAATCAAGGGAGTATTATTACACTTAAACTCATCCCAGAAAATTGCAAAGAGTACTTCACCCTTTCCCCCTTCCTTATGAGATTACTAGAGCCATGTAGCCCTAGACCTAGACTGTTTCATCATTCCACCATAAATTATAAATTAAAATCAAAAATATAAATGTGTTCAACATACTTTTTTGCTTAATTCCTAAGACTGACTACAGTATGCCAATTTTCTTGGTACAATACTTTAATAAAAAGCATGGCTGACTTGTTCTTAAGATGCATCAAATCAAAATTAGTGCCTTTAAGACAATGTCAACAGAAACCGATTTTCTAGGCTACACGCAGAAGTTATCTGAATGTAGTTCAGCTCCCTTAGTATTTATCTTATCATGTACAGCCTGTGATGCCATTTCCTAGAACTCTGTGAACCTACTGTAACAACTTTGCCTGCAGGATGATTTCTGTTTCCTGACTCTCAATAGGGTTCACCCAGCACATCCACAGATTTCTGTTGACTGAAATGTCGGTGCTACTTAAGTCAAACAGTTCACTAAAAGTGATGTATTGCATTATGTAAGTCTCAGATGAATTTCTTTTTGCTAAAGTATTGTAGATATTTTATGCCGTATTGATTTTAGACTGTAATGATCTGGTAGTACCTACATCGTTAAAGAGTAACAGATATGATTCTGAATATATATTTCTCTTAGAGATGGGAAAATGTCTCAGAATTTGTTTTGAGAAGATTAAGTTGATTCGACCATCAGATTCAATGCAGACCAAATAAATTTGTTCCAAAACAAAAATGCACCAAAATGATGTTTATTCTCCTCTGAGGCCACTCGAAACCTCAAAGTATAATAAAAAGAGGAGAGGGAAGAGGATTGAAGCAACTAAAGATTATACTCACTTGTTCTAGACCAGCCCTGTCCCATCCTGATGACATCAATGACGTGACCTATGTGACTAGATGAGGCCTTGTTCATGCTGGAAAATTTGAAGACGGGGGGGGGGATGCGTAGAGAACCAAATGAGAAGCTGGAGCAGCAGGAGAGATAAGGGATGGGTCCAGTATACTTTTCACTGCACTTTAACCTTTTCCAGCCTCACATGAATCCAGTGAAATGTTGGTAGCTGCCATTTCGCTGAATTATTGCAATTCAAGTCTCAAAAAATTATAATTTGTCAAGATCCAACATTTTGTTGCGATGTTTACCGTAACCAATTTTTTTCTCAAATCAATTTATTTCTTAATTCTACCTACCTTGCTTATAAACATACATACAAAGAAGTTATTTGCAAAAAAAAAAGCTTTTATGTATAAACATTTTTTCTTCTATCACATGCCATTAGCACCAAGCTTGTACTGTAGAGCATGTAGCTTGCTCAGCTCCTTAAGTCTAGATCTCGGAGTCAGATTCCTTTGGAGAAAATACCTTTGCAAATATGGAGTTTGACAAAGCATATTACAAATTATTTCCTGATTGAAATGCACCTAATCGAGCAAATCAGAAAAAAAAATCCTCTGCGTGACTCTATAAAAAGTTGGCAGCATATGAAGCAGCGCCATAATGATAGGTAGGTGAGAGGAAGCTGTCAGCTAGGGTGCCACCTTTTAGGCAGAGTGGGGCACTATTGCCTTAAAAAATGCATCCATTGTTGCGGAGCCACTGCTTTTTCATGAGTAGCAGGCAATAAATATGTGGGATGAGTGGTCAATGATCATTGAGCACACCCATCTTGCTGAATGTGCAGCTCAACCTTTCTACCGCCATACAAAGGTAGAAAGATCAAGCTGCCGAGCACAGCATCCAGTATCAGCACTGTATTGCAATTAGCTTTCATTTCACTTGAGCCATGATGTCAGATATAAGAGTCTGACAGGTGGTGTTTGTGCCATGCATCAGAAACACTGGCTAATGAGAGGTCTCTCATTCAGACTGTTGAGCGGTGGTATACTGTAAACAGCAGCAAAACATGCCGCCACTGCACACATACATATTTTTTTATACTGGCTAACATGGTACCAAACCATTTTCATCGTTTTACCACTTCACCCACACGCGCCCGCATCAAAATTTCAACGGTATTTGTATTCTCGTGATGCAGATATGATTGGATACAACAGTGGAACAGGGATTATCTTCTCTCTGTTTCAACAATCAGCCCGTGGTTCTGAGTCTCCATGCAGCAGGAGCAATTGCATCACTAGATTGTGGATGTTGCACAGAGCCTTAGTCCACATGCTGCACAGAGAGGAGCAGCACTTTGTGGTAATAGTACTAGATGAGGAATGACACAAAACTAACAAAGACTGATTGAAGTCTCCATTCAACAACACCACAGAAGACTCATAACTATTAGAGTACCTATTCTTTACCTTTTTTCATTTCTTTTTCTATCAATTTTAGTGACAGAATGTTACCAGGGAAAAAAGGGAGAGCCGCCATTGAGCGGAGGTACCAATCTCGTATCTTAGGGTGTCAACGTCCGCTGGTAGGTAGTCACAGTAGTAGGTTAAGAATAGAGAAACACAGGATTTTCTGGCTGTGTCATACTTTTTATCTCTTTTTTTTTGCTATTTGCAATAATATTGAAATATACACCTGCATAGGTTTTGTTGTGTTTTAGATAATATAAATAAAGCTTTTTTTAAGGGATTGTATATTTACTACAGTTTTGTCTTCCTTTGGTTTATTAATTTACGTTCAATGATGGTGCTAGATGAGTAATTTATTTTTTATTTTATCAATCAGTACTCGTAGGAGTCTGTGGAGCCGTCATACTGTGCGGTAGTGACTACTGTAGGGAAATTATACTGTGTGTTGAGGCTGTTGGAACATAATGCTATGTGGGAAGTCTGTGAGGCCATCATTTTGCATAGGGGACTACATAAGATTGTATCGAGGACCGTGAAAGCCATCATACTGAGTGGGGTATTGTGGGGTCATTAAACTATGTGAAATGTTATTGGGGCCATCATAATGTGGGATGTCCTAAGGTGGCCATGATACTGTATTTACCTATGGGGGGCATTGTTCAATGTGGGGAGGAAAATACTCTGTGGGGGCTATCACATTGTGTGCTGTGAGGACATTATGCTATGGGAGGTCATTATAGGTACATAATGCTGTGTGAAGGAGGGCTGTGGTCTAGTGTTGAGCATTCCGATACTGCAAATATCGGGTATCGGCCGATATTCGTGGTATCGGAATTCCGATACTGGGTTCCGATACTTTTTGCATATCGAATACCTGAAGCAAGAGATGATATCTTGGAAACCGTGCAGACTAGCCACAGAAGGTAAATTACTTATTGTCAGCATTCTGCAGCCTAGATATGCACTGAGATTATGTGAAAAGCCCAGACAACCTGTCCTGTTATGTATTTCCACCAAGTTGGATCACCCGCCAGGGCTGGTGGGGTACTCGGTACCGGGCCCGTTGGTTTCAATGGGAGATGTCACGGTAACAGTGACCCGGTCCGTGGCCCTGGGCGTCCATTGTAAAAGGGAAATGTTGGACGTGTGGATGATGATTAAAGTTTATGAGTGAATGATTCGTGACGCCACCTGTGGTGTTTGGCAATGAAGATGTTAAGCCGACGCTGCAGACAGATCCTCTTGGACAGATGGTGTGGTGCAGCAATGATGTTGTGGCCCTCCACAGGTAGGGCTGTAGTCCCAGGGCAGTGTAGATGGAGAGGTAGTGAAGAGATGTAGATGGTGCAGTGCCAGGCACAGAGATGTAGCAGTGCTGAGTGTGTTGGCGCCGGAATAACTGGAGGACACCAGGGCATGTAGTTCCAAAGCTTTACTCACAGTCTGTTATGCATACAGGTGCCCGCATCTGTGCCGTGTCCTCCGTGTCAGGGGCTCAGTCAACCTCCAAGCTAGATGAAGCACTCCATTCCAACACTCCGCCAACATGTTCCTTTTCTGAATGTCTCCCTCTATTGCTACACAACCCCCCTAACATAGTCAATATCTTTGTAACTCCGAACGTCTTAAAAATAATTAATTCCTGCTAAACCTCTATGCCTTTAATGTCTCCTCCACCTCCCCCAATACATTCTACATTATTCTTAGTTGTTTTCCTTCATGTCGAATTAACCTACAAGGAAAGAAAGGGTTTAGTTTAATTCCGATATTTCTGTTCCATTGACTTGCATTGGTTTCCGGTATTGGAATCGGCGATATCCGATACTTTTTGGGTATCGGTCCAATCCAATCCAATCCGATATTTCCCGATATCGGAAGGTATTGCTCAACATTACTGTGGTGTCATTATGAATGATATGTCGGGGCACTGTGGGGACATCAAACTATTTCAGAGGCACTGTGGGGGCATTATTCAGTGTTCGGGGGCACTGTAGCAATATCACACTGTGTTGTGGCCACTGTGAGGGCATCATCATGCTTCTTTGGGGACATTGTGGGATCATCATACGGTGTGTGAGGAATATGGTGGGGGAATTCACTGTGGGGGTATCATACCATGTGTTAGATGCATTTTGGGGGGCATTATTTTCCTTTGGGGTAGTGAAAGGGGTATAATAATGGATGTGAACACTAAGGGGCTTCACTCAGGGCAAAACTATTGTGTAAATTCCTTAATATATGACCCTCTTCCTATCTTTGAAAGTTAAGAAGCATACCCTTAGGTGACTATGACTATGTGGCTTGACCCAACCTACTCCATGTAAATAATTGTATGCAAATGGATTTAGTATATATTTTAATAGAGAATTGTTTTTTGGACATGTTAGATGGTTTGCAGATTTAGTACACTGTACAGCTCTAGAATACTTATTTTAGCACAGAGTACAACTTGCTCCAATTCACTGTAATGAATGTAAGATATCCTGCCGTGTGGAAACATAATCACCATGACATATCTACTTCATCCTTTTCTTCTATTTCCTGAAGAAATAGATAACGCTTCCCTAAAGAGCTGAGTTGTCAATTTGTAGCAGTTTCCTACTGACACTTTTCCTGGTGTCCTAATATTACTTGTGCTATTAAGTCATTTAAGTCTTTCCCCATGCAGAAATAAAAAAAACTCAAATGTGCGATTAGCCAACTCCATTATGTAATTTCAATGTAGAATATATTCATTTTCAAATATATTCTATTGCCCTTAAAGCACCACTTCTGCCCTTTTTTCTCCATCCCTTTATTAAGGATCACATATGTACTGCAAGTGTCACACATGTAGTTACAAGCTCACGGGTATATTCTTGTGTTATCAGCCCTGCACCAAATGCTCCGACACATGTAACAACATTTGTGAGCCATTGCATCACTGTGTGTGTTCCAGAAATCAGTTTTCTAAATATATGTCTAAGTAACTCATAACCTATTCTGAATTCCTATAAACTTCCATTGAGAAGTTTTAAAAAGTAACCTACTGTGTACTTTGTCAGGTCACAACTGCAGTTACATGGTTCTGGACCAGGGCTGATATTGGGTGAAGATGGCTACCGATAAGTGTGCAACTGTATGCATTACATTCCCTAACAAATATGCAAATTGTCTCTTCAGAGAGGAAAATGACTCCAACTCTCATGCCACCTACTGGAAGTAACAAATACGTGTTTCGGGATGTTAACTCTCCTTAGTGCAAAGCATGAGATGTGGTTTGGCAGTATGAGAGGCCTCTGTCTGGTGTCTAAGGGGTAACATGCTTGACATGCCAGGGTAAGGAAACTTATAGGCTGTGCAATGCATCTCTGGGAATATGAAATATGCAAATTAAGTACAGTGTCTGCAAATTGAGATTCTAGTTCAGCTTTTATCCTAAATCATATGGCATTTCTCATAAAAGGGTCAATATTGACTTTTAGGATTGCTGCTTCCAATGGATGGCATTAGAGTTCAAGACCTCTTACTATCTGAAGATACATTTTGCAAATTTAATTTCCCAGAAGATAGTTGCACAATATATGTCTCCTTACCTTGGTACATGATACATGTCACTCTCTCACAAGGAGAAACACTATCCTTAAAGGGGCATTCCCATCTCCAAGATCCTATCCCAAAATGTAGTAGGTGTAATAATAATAATATTAGGAAATACCTCCAATTATAAATGTAGTATAGTTTTTCTGATTCACTGTGTCTCTTTCCTCATGTGCAGGCACTGCAGGAACTTAGGTATCCATGGTTACAATCACTGATGTAGTGACAGTTAGTTGCTAGGGGTCGTAGTCATGGATACCTAATGTCCTGCAATTCCTGTGTGGTGTCCCTGAGGGTCCAATTGCCACAGAGGTACTGCAACTCAGCCAGAGGTGTGGTACCCCACTCTTGGGTAAGGAGGGGGCACTATCAAAGACCCACACATTAGCACCCAACACTAGACCTCTTTTGGCCAGGAAGGAACTAGGTAGAGGGTGTGGGTGTAGGAAGTAGATAAGGGTAGGACAGCTAGAGAGAAATCTGACAGTTGGGAGTGGAGAGTTGTCATGGTAACAAGAGTCAGTTGGAGGAGGAGTCAGGAAGAGAAGACAGTTTGTGGAGGGGACTGAATGAGTGTGGAGCTCATCCCAGTAATGTAGAGTAAAGTGTAGTGAAGAATGGTTCCTAGGGGCCAGGGAAGTGAAGAATCCACCCGTGGTGCCTGAATCCACGCCAACCATAGACGGGTGGAAGGACCAGGTCGCAGTTGGGGACCGGCCCCAGACTAGTGGAGAGACTGTAGGACTCAGCTAGAAAATCGGTGGCTGAAGTATCTGTATGTGCGACAGCTGAATCCACACACATTCGCTGTAAAGGCAGCAATATAGGATCAAGGTGACCAGGATCGTCGCCCGACAGGATCCAAGGCTGCTGGCTTGGGACACTGTGTGTGGCGCAGGGCAGGAGAGGTGGGAGCCAGTGCAGAGAGACGACCAGAGAAGAAACATAAGTAGGGGTTTCTGGCAAAGTGTACCACAAATTACCTGACAGCAGGCTGGACCAGTGACCAGGAGGACACAGCACCCCGGCTGGGGATTGTAACTTGAAAGACCGTGAGTACAAGTGTGAAGAATGCACCCTGCTGTGTCCTCAGATTTATTTACAGTGTCATCTGCCCTGCACTACAATCATTACCATCATCTACTATCTTATATCTGCCCTGGGGCCTAGCTCTACCTGTGAAGAGCTGTAACATCTTTGCTGTGTCACCAACCTCTCCAGTATATCTAAATCGCAGCATCGTCCATTTTCTTACAGCCGAACACCATGGGTGGCGTTAAGACTTAATCCCCTATAAACTTTTACCCAAAATCATCTAACATTTTATTGCACACCCAGGGCCATGGACCGGGTCACTGCTGCCGTGACATTCCCTGAAGAACTGACCAGCCCGAACCGAGTACCCCCGGCCCTAGCGGGCGCTGCCACTGCGCATGAGGAAAGAGACATAGTGAATCAGAAAAACTATACTACATTTCTAATCGGAGGTATTTGTTAATATTATTACTTCACCTACTACATATTAGGATAGGATCTTGGAAATGGGAATATCCCTTTAACTCCATAACAAAGGGATATAAAGAAAATAAGAAACACAGGAGTGGTGTTTTAAGGGTCGGTTTATGACTGCCATTCTCTCACGCATGCAGCTTCCTTCATTGTAGATGATAGCCATAACATATATCCCCCACCTATAAGGTTATGTACACACGAACAGTAATCACTATGGGTTGGACTCTGCATATTTATAAAGTGACAAACCCACAGCAGCCAGTTGCTACAGCATAGTATCCACATGTGTCCACACAAGCCCGTGACTCACCCGCAGAGATGGACATGAGGCACGTCTCTCCAGATCGCAGCATGTGAAATGTGAATTTCACCAATAGAATGTATTGAATGTGGTGAATCCACACGGTTCAGTGAAAACATGTGGATTCACCTGCATTCAATAGACATCAGTGTTATGGATTCTACAAATGTGTGCTGCGTCCAAAGCGCTGCCACTTCTGGATTGTGGGCGCCAAGCCTAAGATATGTATGCCACATAGCATGGATGAGCTACAATTATCACAGATAGGAATATATTTTTTCATTTTATTGTAGTGTATAGCAGTAATATAGCAATCAGGCAATGTGTTTGCATGATTGTAAATCATTTTTAGTGGTATCTGTTTTTCCACTAACCTGACAGAGATATATTATGCCTTTTGGCATATCCTGATTAAACTATAAGATTTCTACAGAAAAATAACAAGGGTCAACCATAATATCTGACAAAATGCTACATGATTTCATTTATATATACCCTAAGACTAGATGCCATTAACAATTTATAATATGTCTTTGTAGTGGGTGTAGTGACAATCTGGGTGAACATCAAAAACATTTCTAGTGTAATCATACAAAAAAGCCTTAGAAACGTAACCCTACATCTGGGATTTTGAGATATCTAGTAAAGTCTCCCAAAGCTTTACCTTGATTTTTTTACCATGTGTGGTGTAGTGACCACTGTGTCCGCTAAGGGGCGCTGTGTGGGTGTCCCAGGAGAGAGGATGAGTGGTAGGATACTGAATGACCGTTATGTATCTCAAGGTGGGTGGCCTTGGGCTGGAAGCTTGAACATGTGTGTTGGTCAGCAGAGGTACTGCTGAGCTTCTACTACACTGTGTCAGGGAGAGCGTTCCAGGTAGCTGGTGAGACAGACGGAACCATCTACCTACAAATCCACCCAGGGGAGTGTCTAGAACGTCATAGTAAAGAATATATGAATGCTTGTAGGACCTGTGATGAGGTCATAGCCATGTGACCCGGTGGGCGTGGCTACGGACCTTATAAGGTGGCCAGGGTAGGTCACATGAGTGAATGCTTGGACCCAGTTGGTCCGTTTGGAATGTCTCGCTGGAAGATGTGCCTGCCTTCCTGAAGTGCCTGTGTGTAATGGCTGACAGTTCCCAGGGGAGGGAATGAACGTCTGGAGTGTGAAGCAGCCATGAGGTAACCCTGACGGTTGTGAGATAACTTTGAGGCTAGAAAGCCTGCATATTGAACTTTGCATAACCTGTATGACTATAGAGTTAGCAGAGGAGAGCTCTGTCATGGACGCTATGCTGTTGATATGAACTTTCTGTGGCTGTTTATGATGCCTGAATAAACTGCATGAACTGATAATGCTTTATGGGAAACCCGTGCCGGATCTGGCTATTGGGCTGCTTAGTGAGTGTCTCCAACACGTATAACAAGCGCTACCTTACACATGAAAAATGCAGATTTTGTCAAAATCAATTGAAGGATATGTCTGTATTTGGATTTCTTTTATATATCACAACTGACCCTTGGTGATAGAAGATCTCACATTCCAAGCAGAGACCAAAAGTTTCTCTTCCCAGCTACAAAAGAAAGATAATGGAAACTATTACTATCCATAATTCATCTACTTACACTGTGGTAAGCTTGATGAATATGAGTATTCACAGTGGCCATTATCTCGTGTATACTATTTCACTACACTTTTCTGCTGTCCAGTACAAAAATATACCTTAAAGTGACACTCCACCGCCCCAAAAAAAACTTTGATTTTACTGCTGTACAGTAAAGACGCCTTAGCTTGTGTCTTCCTTTTGATCCCCACTGCTGATGTTCTCTTGATGCAGTACCTCTTATTCTTTATCCAAAAATGGTTGGTTTTAAAGTTGAGCTCTGTAGAAATTCTAACCTATGCTTCCCCCAACTCTCCACTACAGTTCACAGTAAAGATGGACATATTGCTAATAAAATTGGTGATGCTAATTCTGACGACACTGGTGAGACCAACTACTGTGGCCATTTTAGACACAGAATACAGTTCCTCATACAAATTAAATAGCTGTTCCACAAACAATCAAAATTATCTCTCCCTACCATATGCAGGATACTCAGGTCAGCCAAGAGTTCATGTGTTCTCATTGAAAGAACTGCTGCCAGACTCCTCTGACAATGGCTTATCTCCCAGAGAACAAAAGGAACAGCCAATGACATTCAACAGACTGGATCCTCTCCCTCGAAAATAGCCGACACCATCAAGGAAAATTCAGGTCACCCCCTTACACTTTAGATTTGTGGGTTTACCAACATTCATCTAATGTGTATGGGGGGCTTTTAGTTGCATTTTGGTTGGGATGCGGACAATGTAGATGCCACTTCGCTTTCACAGGGAGTAGTCTAGACTAGAGTCATCCCTTAAGACAATACTATTCTATAAATGTTCTTCATAGCCTGTGTTCATTTTACAGAAAATAACTGGGTTATAATTTGGTAATGTCCCTGCTGTAATTCTACTGCAAGCAAACAGGAAGGCCTACTGCATTGCTCAATAAGTTAAACTTTTCACGGTTGGAGAGCAAACCAATTTACACCTATCAGAACTTTCAGATTAAGGTGGAATTTCCATGTAATTAAATGCAGTTGTAATATATGTATTATGAAAATATCACTATCATCACTTATGTAAAATAACAGCAAAAATTATACTCTTGGCAAAGCAAACATCTTATCTCCTGTACTATAGACGAAAAAAAACAATTTATTAAAGCAAAACCTAACTGTAAATAATTATAAAACCCATAAAGTTTTCCAACATAACACACCATCATTTGCATTCACTGAGCAGAAGTTCATTTAAATCTAAATTGCCTCTTAGAAATCATTTCTTTTTACTGCCTAGAATATAAATTTTATATTTTAAGGGAGTGGGTCATCTTTATACTTTGCATATATTAGGTTGCTATTGCAAGGATGCCTATAATTATGGATGTTTATGGTGCATAGTAAGCTTTGATCCAATGGGTAAGATTAACTTAACCGTCCTCAGGATATTAGTTTGCATACCAATTTCCCGTGTCACTCAGTTCTAAACTAAACAAGTCTAGCATTTTGATATACAATATAAAGAATGTCTATTGAGTAACACTTTGCTGACATTTATTTTTTTTGCTCATTTTTTAACACATTGAAAGGCACACATTGTTTAGATATAACAAGAAGATAGAGGGGGGGCATCATACATCCTGAAAGTGCATGGAAATACCGTGATGAATCACACATGGAGTTTCAGAAATTAGTCACCTAAGATTCTGCTAATACAGGTTTTAACTTCCAGTGTATAGAAACAATGGGACAAGTCATGTTAGTTGCTAGCTAGTTAAAAAGATACTGTATATGTAGTTGTTTCTGTTTCAGAAAAAGGATCTCCGCCCATACTTGTGTGTCTATCAGTAAAAAGAAGCTTCTTTTTCAAGTTTCATTTTACTTCACTCATAGTATCGAGTCTCGCATGATAGTCAGCATTTGGTCCATCTTAAGAAGTTCAAAAAGTGCAGTGTTCAGCCTTTTTTTGTGACCCATAATGGTGCCAACTACATGATAGCCTTAAACAAAATGTTTCCTTCAAATTGTTTTGTTTTCTAGTCAGTGATTACAACTTTTGGTAATAGCTTGACTTTTGTGAGCTACATTGAGAATATTATTATTATTATCTTACATTTTTATAGCACCATTTATTCCATGGCGATTTCCATGTGAAAAAGGGGCAAATATAGACAAGTACAATAAACATGAGCAATACAAGACACGCACAAGTACAAAATGAGAGAAGCCACTGCCCGTGAGGGCTCATAGTCTACAGGGGATGGGTGAGGACAAGTGGTTTATTGTCAGTTCTTGATAGTCACTCAGTGTTTCTCTCTGGTCAGCCTCTAACCTTAACTAACTATATTTCAGTAATGACATAATGTTTAAAGGGAATCTGTCATCACATTTAACCTATCTAAACTATTAATATGGACATACAGGTTATAAACTGCTGAAATGTCATGCCTGTATGCCTCATATTAGATATCTTGCTGTTGCGAAATCACCTTTTATCAGTTTACAAAAATGACCTCTTCCAGGCTCTGGGGAGGATGCTGCCTTGAAGAAAACTCTAACCCTATATAATCGTCCAATTCTGTCTGTCTGTCTATAACGGAAATTCTGCATCTCTGATTGGTCGCGCCTGGCCGGCTGCGACCAATCAGCGACAGGCACAGTATGGCCACGAATTGGCGCAGCATTCGAATGACGCATACCACCGCTACCGACGGGAGGTCTGTGGCACTAGCCACTGATCTCCCGACAGTTGCAGCCAGGAGATGACAGGCACAGTGCTCAATGTGCGGATGGTACCCAGGGTCCGGAGGAGAGGAGACCCTCCTCCAGGCCCTGGGTACCATAAACCTATAAAAAATAGAATTAAAATAAAAATAGAGATAGTCTCACCTTCCAACGGCCCTCGGACTCTTTCCCTCCTCTCACCATGAGCCCGGCATCTTCCAGTCCCAGTAATGATTTGCGCGAAAGACAGCTGATGATGTCGTGCTCTCGCGAGAATGATGTCATCTTCTGGCCTTCGTGCTAAGCATTACTGGGACCTGAAGATCCCAGGAGCGTGGAGAGGAGATCGGGGGCCGTCGGAAGGTGAGAATAACTTTTTTAATTTTTTTATTATTTTTTACATTCAGTCTTTTACTATTGAGGCAGCACCAATAGTAAAAAGTTGATCACAATCCTAGAATACCCGATGCGTTACAATCGGGCCACCATCTAGTTTTAAATATAAGGGGTCAATACCAGTGCAGAGCTGTGTGTGATTATAACTGACACATGTGCAGGTTCCTCTCAGCTTCCAGATCACAGGCAGAAAGAGTTGCAATACAGCAGAACTCAGAGAGAAGCAAAAAATGTGTTTGCCAGAAAAGAAAATTAATTTCTCCTGTTATGTGTTAGTTACTTGTCTCACTCTGCTAACTCCTGCTTTTATTTAAAATAAGCTCTGGAGGCCAAGTTATCGTCCAAGCAACACACTCCCCATAGCCCAGAAGTGGTCATTTGCGTATGAAAAAAGTGGATTTCTCTGGAATAAGACATTAGATTGTAAATATTATGGTTAGAGTTGAGCGAAATGGGTAGGTCATATACAAAAGTTGCCGACTTTCGCTGAAGTCGGGTTTCATGAAACGAAACCCGACCATAGCGTGAGGTCGGCCACGAGGTCGGCGACCAGAGTGCCAAAGTCGCATTTCAAAAGATGCTTCCAGCGCCCTTTTTCAGCCAATGATGGAGGACGCACACTGTGGGCAACGCGATGACATAGGCATCGGTCACCACCATCTTTGAGAAGGTCATGCAAGTGATTGGCTGGCTTTGTGTGGCGTCACAGGGGCTATAAAAGGGCATGAACGCCGACCGCCATCTTACTTATGGCAATCTTAGCATAGGGAGAGCTGCTGCTGATTCTGTAGGGAGAGCGTTAGGCAGGTAAGAAGAACCAAAAAACTGCTTCTGCTGTTAGCGATTTCCACTTACAACACAACACTTTGTGTGCAATGACAGGGGAGGCTCTATTTTTGTGCATCAGCTCTGTTGGTTATTAGGCTGCCTTATAAGGCTCCCTGATAGCTGCATTGCTGTTTGCACACTGCTGTGCAAACTGCTTTTTTAAAAGCAAAAATACTTTTCTTCCTCTTTTCTGCACAGTTACCAAGGGTTCATTTTTCCACCCTTTTGTGTGTGCACTGTGCAGCAGTCCTGCTTATTAGGCTGCCTGCGTCCATACTTGGACTGAGAGCATCATTGTCAGTGTCCTCAAATCTCTGGTGAGATCCAAAATCTCACCAATCCTATAGACACCCTACACCTTGTCATACACCATCCAATTTCAGCCTGTTACATTGAGGTGTGATCTCTACTGGGCCAAAGACAATAGTTCCGCGTCCTCAAATCTATAGTGAGATTGAAATTCTCACCAATCCTATAGACACCCTCCACCTTGTCATTCACCATCCAATTTCAGCCTGCTACATTGATGTGTAATCTCTACTGGGCCTGAGACAATAGTTCTGCACCCTCAAATCTATAGTGAGATTCAAAATCTCACCAATCCTATAGACACCCTCCACCTTGTCATTCACCATCCAATTTCAGTCTGCTACATTGAGGTGTAATCTCTACTGGGACAGAGAAAATAGTTCTGCATCCTCAAATCTATAGTGAGATTCAAAATCTCACCTATCCTATGACACCCTCCACCTTGTCATTCACCATCCAATTTCAGCCTGCTACATTGAGGTGTAATCTCTACTGGGCCTGAGACAATACTTCAGCATCCTCAAATCTATAGTGAGATTCAAATTCTCACCAATCCTATATGTCACGGTCCTTTCAGCCTGTTACATTGAGGTGTGATCTCTACTGGGCCAAAGACAATAGTTCCGCGTCCTCAAATCTATAGTGAGATTGAAATTCTCACCAATCCTATAGACACCCTCCAAGGACTCACCCACACTGCAGAGGGGCCCGGGGTCAGACACGACTGGATAGTTCAAGCAAACAGGACCTGGAGAAGCTAAAGTCAGTGAGCAGTGAAGGACCTACGGTCATGTGACCACAAGGGGGTGGGGCTTAGTGTCCTACTGTCAGAGATAGGCAAAATACTATACAGGAATACTCAACGTCAGACAAACCGGGTCATACACAGAGATAACAATAAAGTACCAGGGATGAGACAGAACGGATAGTTGGGGACAGGCAGTGGTCAAAGCCAAACAGACATAGAAGGTACCAAGTAGAATCCAACAAGCAGTATCCAGAGAACAGACCGAGTTGTACACAGAGTATCAGGCAAACAAGAACACAGCACAAGCACACTCAGGTGTTGTGAGTTCATTTTTCCCTTCACCGTCGATGTCTGATGAACTCCCTCTTCTGGTGAAGGAAGGTAGTGAGGCTGATTACCAAACACCTGATCTGGTAGATGATGACTGGGTAACAGGAAATTCTGACTGGATATAAGGCAGCCAACGCCCTTCTGAGTCGCTGGTGATTTCTCTGCTGGATTCTTGGAGACCAGTCAGATTCCTACTTCCCAAAGATAAGTTTTTGCTCTGCTAGTGAACTTATTAGTTTTGTTTTGTTTACCTTGTTTTTTGGAGTTCTGCCATCCCCGGTCAGGGGTGTGCTGAGTTCCATTTTTGTCTCTGATCAGTTTGTCTCTTTGCTCTGTCTTCAGAATTTACCTGAGTGCTGATATAGTCTTTTTGAAGTCCTAGCAACTTCAGGGCCTGTTTTTCCTATCAGACGGTTGGGACATTTTTTGGTAGGGTTTTTTGTGGATTGCAGACAGCAGCTTTTCTATCGTGTCCTTTTTAGTTAGCTTGGGCCCCATCGTTTGCTCAACCTATCTTTCTATCTGTGTTAGTGTTTTCATCTTGCTTCACCGTCATTATATGTTGGGGGCTGCCTATTGCTTTGGGGTCTGCTCTGGGGCAGTTTAGATTTCCCCTTTCTTTCTTTAGGCCTATTTAGTTCTCCGGCTGTGATCGAGGGGTCTAGGGCATCGTAGGAACCCCCCACGGCTACGGTTAGTTGTTGTGGATAGGATCAGGGGTCTGCAATCCGATAGCTACCAACCTCTCCGGTTTTCTGTACTTAGCTTGTATTTTTGTTTTTTCCTCCTTCTGTGACTTATTCATAACACTCAGGGGTCACCACACTATGCCAAGAGCGAAAGTATAACTGACGGGGAAGGGAGCGTCCTTAGGCTATAAGAAGCTTTCCCAGAACCAGGGAGAGGCCACAATCATAAGCCCCAGGTGTGCAGGTAAGCCTGCACTGGGATCACAATCTTTAAGCCCAGAAATGCCAGCTAATACTGGCTAACAAACAAGCAACTCTGGTAAACCGTTTGTTTGAGGCATTCCCAGCACACAGCAGCGGTGATGTTTTTCCAACAAGCCATAGGTGGGAACTTGAAAGAGGTGTTCGTGGTGCACATAGCCGAAGTGGCGTTGGACACAAGGGTTTCATGACCATCTTGTGGACTGATTTTTCAAGTACCGCTCACACGACTGGTAATACTGCATCGATCGAAAGTGACAGGAGACAGCAGTTGTCAACTATGCTAACAAACTACTTCTCCTCCCATATCGATGTTCTCCCTCACCGGTAGTGTTGAGCATTCCGATACTGCAAATATCGGGTATCGGCCGATATTCACGGTATCGGAATTCCGATACTGAGTTTCGATACTTTTTGCATATCGAATACCGGAATCGGAAGTTCCCATAATGCTATGAGCCAGTTTGATTTGATTCAGCGAATGAGGAATCCTAAGAAGTGTGGGCACATCCTGTTAGGCATGTAGGCATGTTAACTAATGGCATGGCTGTGATTGGCTGCGAGCAGACCACCCAGCTGCTCCTCCCCCAGACACACGCTGGACAGTGATCTATGGAAAGTGAACCTAGTGAGGGAGAAGGAAACGACAAGTTCTCATTTCAATGCCAGAACACCCCCCCTGGACGTTTATCTTAGAAGCAAGAGATGATATCTTGGAAACCGTGCAGACTATTCACAGAAGGTAAATTACTTATTGTCAGCATTCTGCAGCCTAGATATGCACTGAGATTATGTGAAAAACCAGGACAATCTGTTCTGTTATGTATTTCCGCCAAGTTGGATCGCCCGCCAGGGCGGGTGGGGTACTCGGTACCGGGCCCGTTGGTTTCAATGGGAGATGTCATGGTAGCTGTGACCCGGTCCGTGGACCTGGGCGTCTATTGTAAAAGGGAAATGTTGAACGTGTGGATGATGATTAAAGTTTGAGTGAATGATTCTTGACGCCACCTGTGGTGTTCAGCAATGAAGATGTTAAGCCAACGCTGCAGACAGATCCTCTGGGACAGATGGTGTGGTGCAGCAATGATGTTGTGGCCCTCCACAGGTAGGGCTGTAGTCCCAGGGCAGTGTAGATGGAGAGGTAGTGAAAAGACGTAGATGGTGCAGTGCCAGGCACAGAGATGTAGCAGTGCTGAGTGTGTTGGCGCAGGAATAACTGGAGGACACCAGGGCATGTAGTTCCAAAGCTTTACTCACAGTCTGTGGGAATACAGGTGCCCGCATCCGTGCCGTGTCCTCCGGGTCAGGGGCTCAGTCAACCTCCAAGCTAGATGAAGCACTCCATTCCAACACTCCGCCAACATGTGCCTTTTCTGAACATCTCCCTCTATTGCTACACAACCCCTTTAAAATAGTCAATATCTTTGTAACTCCGAAAGTCTTAAAAAAAATTAATTACTGCTATTCCATTTGATTGGGCTAAACCTCTATGCCTTTAATGTCTCCTCCACCTCCCCCAATACATTCTACATTATTCTTAGTTGTTTTCCTTCATGTAGAATTAGCCTACAAGGAAAGAAAGGGTTTATTTTAATTCCGATATTTCTGTCCCATTGACTTGCATTGGTTTCGGGTATCGGAATCGGCGATATCCGATACTTTTTGGGTATCAGTCCGATCCAATCCGATCCAATATTTCCCAATATCGGAAGGTATCGCTCAACACTACTCACCGTTCATTCCCCTTTGACTATTGGGCCAGTAAACTTGACACCTGGCCTGAATTGGCACAATATGCCTTATAGGAGCTCGCTTGCCCTGCTGCTAGTGTGTTATCTGAACGAGTCTTCAGTGCTGCTGGATCAGTCCTGACAGAAAAAAGGACCCGTCTGTTGACCCAAAATGTTGATGATCTATCCATCATTAAAATGATCCATGCATAGGTTTCAAAGGATTTTGTCCCACCCTCCTCTGCTGACATGTAGGTTGCCAGAAAAATGGCTTGCTTTTGTCCTCTTCCGCTGACTTCTCCAATTACTCCATTTGCAGCTGCTGAATGTCCAACATCAACACATGCCAATTTTTCCACCTCCCTAACTGGGCTGCCTCCCCCACAGGGACAGGGTCACCACCTGGTGCACGCACCCGTGCGAGTGCCGTTGCCCTGGACAGGTGGGTGGGCACACTGTTTGGCAACGGCACTGGCACAAGGCCCCTCATAGTAGAATCAAGTGTCTCTGACGGTGGGGGTGCACACCCACAGTCAGACACACCGGCGTACTATGAGGGGCCCTGTGCCAGTGCCGTCGCCAACGAGTGGGCCCCCCTTGCTTGCTCAGGATCACAGCACTTGCAAAATTGAAATACTTACCTCTCCCTGCTCCACCGCTGTGATGTCTTCCGCGTTTCCTGACAGTGACATTCTGGTCAGAGAGCGCGATGACATCACGTCTGTACGCCCTCTGCCTAAACAGTCCAAGTGCAGTGAGATGGAAGATGGGGACGACGAGGAGTCCAGACCAGTACAGGGATTCCCTAGCGAGGAGACTTATTTAATTGTTTTCAATGTTGGGACAGCTATTTTTGGGGAGCACTATACTCTGGAGAATGATATATGAGGCCCACCATACACTGGAGCATTCCAAAGGTGGACATGAGACATTGGAGCAGCATTTACAGGGCCCATTATGCACTGGAGCATTAGAAATGGGATCCATTATATATGGAGCATTATTTGGGCCCATAACACAGTGGAGCTTCATCCATGGGAACCAACATGTACTGTAGAATTATGTGGAGCTCATCATATACTGTTTCAAACATTATATGGGACCAATAATTCTGTATGGAGAAATATATGGGCCTCATTACTCTGCATAGCGCACTATGCGGCGGCCATAATACTGTATGGAGTAATATACTGTCCGTTTTTGGAGCTATTGGAGAATTTAAAATGGATATCAGTCATGAGATGTAAGAAGTGAAGTATTTTTCATTGTACTATACCGCTATTTCTCTGCCGTATCAGAGGATCATTAATTGTGGCATGTGTTAAAAGAGCCCATTGACACTCTTTGGCCCTGGGCCCACGAAAATCTGGAGCTAGCCCCCCCCCCCCCACAACTTTAGCCAAATAACCCCCAGTTTTCAATGCCTAACTATTATTATAAAGTAAATTAAGGTTGACAAGCTTAAGTAATAAGAATTAATGTTTTTGGCATTAAAATGGGCACTGTAGGTGTGTTTCCTGTCCTCCATTCACTGCCAACTTTTCTTCCCCACTGACTTGCAATGGGTTTCGTGTTTCAGTCAACCCTCGACTTTTCACGATAATCGGCCGATTTCGTTTGACCCGACTTTTGAGAAAGCCGGGTTTCATGAAACCCGACTCGACCCGAAAAAAGGCATAGTCGCTCATCTCTAATTATGGTACCATTTTATTCAGTTATTTATGACCCACTTGCCCATATAGACAACTTAGGGAGGTTGAGCCTACTGACAGATTTCCTTTAAGGGGTGCATCAGAAAATTATTTTTTTAAATTGCACAGACTGCTTTAAAATCCAACAAGAAGGTAAGTGTTTGGAATGTTTATGACACTTGACATCAGACAACAAAATCATATCAGTCCGCTAATTTGTGGAAAATATGAATCTCTTCAATGTAGAGTATGCAGAGGACTACCAAATTTTTCATTTTGCTCACTCTCTCATATACACAATGGACCTCTCAAATCCTACTTCATTTGAGCTTTTATGATAACTTTCACATACATAATTATGAACCAACCCCATTGGGAGCAAAGTCTTAGCCTTCAAATATTGCCTGAGTTTAGGTAGCATTGTGCTGCCACAATTACTAGAGGCAGTCATCAGGTCATTTTAGCTGAATCTTTCATAAAGATATTAAATAGGATTTACTTTGTTCCCATCAGGGTCCACCACTTTTTCTTAGAATCATCTCCACTTTGTTTCAAAGGCCACCAGGATTATGGCTCCATGGCACGTATATGAAGGCAGTGTCCTAAAATATCTTTCTTCTGGTCTTAGTTATCTCAAATATTATTAGCACCATTCCCTAAACACACACATTAGTTTTTTACTGGCTGGTACACCTACAGGTATTTTGAACCTATGTCATACAATCACAATACATCTGCAAAGTGGCAAGCATCCATGTCTCCTCATAATGAAAATCTTTGTGACTCAGTGTGCATGTGGTTAAGTTGAGATCAACCCATATAAATACATAAGAAAAAAATACTTTCAATACAGAGTCAATGGAGTTCTTTTAGAAAACTTGGCAGATTTGAGATTTTATTCATTCTCTTGGTCTCCGTTCTTGTCTTCACCTTTACCTTTCAGACAACATATACTTAGGTTTTTCTACTTTTCTTACCTCCTAAATGCTCTTCCTTTGGATCACTAGTCCAGCTCTGCTCTAGGTGATCAATAGGTCTCTCACTATTGGAAACACCGGTCTATCACCTGAAGTAGCAGTAGGAAAAACCATCTGGGGGTGGCGCAGGACTATTCTTGTATTAGCTATTGTCCCCAGCTGGATCTTTTATATCTAAATATATCTGGCTACAATCATGCAGCTAGGGTCTGATCATAATGCATACTGGTTTGTGCACAAATTGTGTGACTGGTTCATTTAATAAATTGCCATAGAGATAAAAATCCAAAATACTATTGTATAATTGCTTAAAGGGGATATGCTTGACTTAAAAAATGAAAATATGGAAAAGCAAGGATAAATCAAGGATAGTTAAAATGTAACTCTTTTAAAAAAGCTATTTAAAATACATGTTAGACTACATGCATTTGAATACACCATGTTGGTATAATCTGCTCTAATTCTTTCTTTATGCTTGTGTCTGAGAATGTGCTGTCTAATGGTGTCTGACTTTTTAGTCTGTCTCCGATATTGTTTCCTTCCCTGTGATTTCCTTCCTGTTCTCAGTTTACCTTTGTTGTTATATGTCTTACTTACCTACTTGCTATAGTTGATAAAACAACCTGATAATTTTGAAGAATTACATTTTTACATCATTATAATACTCAAGTAAGTTTAGTAACTTTACAATGTGTTTAGGGGGATAAGCTCAAACAATCTGAATAATAACGCAATTATTTCAGTATTAAAACATGAACTGAAATGTAGAAAGAAAGTGAACAGATCTCTGCAGGTAAACAGCAGCGCACCATATATTAAATTTAAAACTGATTGAAGTCCCCCAGGCTAACGCCTCATTAAGATGGTGTTTCTTATGTAAAAACATGGTGTCAGGCCAGGGCAGGGAGATAATTGGCATGCATCGCAAAGGGAAGTATTAAGGGAGCTGGTAAAGGGGAGCCCTGACAGCATGGAGAGGTGGAAGATGGTGATCCTCACCACTCACCTTACGCGGACACCTGTGCTCCCTATCACCTTAGACGGGTCCTTTCCCCGGTGCGCCGTCATGTGCCTAAGTCATGTGTGACCCTGGGTCTTAGCCCTAGATCAGTTATCCCCAACCTTTCTGCCTTGAGAGTCACATTAAGCTTTGAGAGAGGCACATTAATGTCCAAGAGAGAGTCACGAGCCACATCCAGCTCCCGCCCACCTTACAATAATGAGACATATTGCCCCTAATACTGGTATAACAACAGTCAAAGTTTTTTCACTGAAATTACACAAAGTCAGTGTACCAAGAGCCAGAGGTTCCCACATTACCCCCACTCAGTATTTTCACATCAACCACCCCACCACACTGTCACATCCAGCTTTAAGCATCTCATCTTGACACTTCACATCATCCGGACTCCACCTTACCATACTTAAATTATTTCTGAACCCCCAAGACCAGAATATGTACATTCAGATCTGCTCTTCTGTACTGGGCTACTCAAAAAATTCACCATCAGGAGCATTGCTCTTCATAGTTGTTTGCTAGACCAGATGGTAATGCACCAAGCTGGCAGGCAGTCGCGAGCCACATATCATAGGCCCGAGACCCACATGTGGCTCCTGAGCCACAGGTTGTGGACCACTGTCCTAGATAGTGAGTTGGGCAGCAAAACACTAGTCTTAGGGTCCCATCACACACAGCTATATCGCTAGCGAGATCGCTGATTTTGTGACACATCAGCGATCTCGCCAGCGATATCGCTGTGTGTGACGGGGATCAGCGACCGGCCCCCCTGCCGGTTATCGCTGATGATGCTCGAGCGGCCTGGGCTGTTTTTCCATCGCTGGTCTCCCGCTGCCCAGCATGCATCACTGCGTTTGGCAGCGAGAGACCAGCGATCAGCGACCCTGGACGCTGGTCTCTAATGTAAACGTTGGGTATCCAGGAGCCGCGGCTCCTGGATACCCACTGCTTACCTTGGAAACTGGTGTACACGCTGGTTTCCAAGGTAAACAGCAGGTATCCAGGAGTTGCACGGCTCCTAGATACCCAATGTTTACCTTGGAAACCAGTGTGTACGCCGGTCTATGTGACAGCTCACCAGCGATCAGCCTAGCGATGTCCCAGCGATCCCATCCATGTCGGATCATTGGTGGGATCGCTGTGACATTGTTATGTGTGACGAGGGTTTTACTCCTACAATAAGACAACACATGGAAAGAGACAGCTATGGGAATCTCACAACAAAGGATATTCACAGGAATCAAAAGTAATAAAAATTCTTCTCCATGGCTTCTCCAGAAACATCACAGCCAGGGCCGGAGTTAGCAGCAGGCAGACCAGGCAGCTACCTAGGGCCCCCGCTCCCCCAGGGGCCCCCAGCCGTGGGTCAGGGGGCTTAACTGCCACCATCGTCGACTACCCCCACCGCCACCACATTGAACTATACTGGCATCATTATGAAGGCAGTACAGTTCAAAGCAATGATGATGCAAAGAGCGTCAGATGACGCTCCCTCTCCCATCATTCCCCTCTGCCTCTGACTGTCACAAGGCAGTAGGGAAAAACAGGAGACGTGGAACCTGGGCCCCTGAACTGCCCCTCAGGCTAAGGGGGTGCCCTGACTTTCCTTAACTTGGGGATACACTTGATGGTAGTGAGGCCCAAGTCCCCGACCTGTCCCTATCTCCTGTTAAACCCTGAGCTAAACCCCGAACCCCCTCCCCAGGAGGTGAAACAGGGAATAAAGTGAACTGCACCGCAAAACAAAGGAAAGATAAAGCAGACACCACGGGGTTAAAGCAACTAAAAAATAAAACTTATCTTTGTCTGGTGCCAATGCTCCAAGCAGCAGACTAAAGCTCGTGAACTCAGCTTTCAGCAGTAACACCACTGCTCCCGATAGCTCCTCTCTTTAGCAGCAACACCACTGCTCCAGATAAGCTGAACCCCCTCTGCACCAGGTAGGTCCAGTCTTCACCAAGGTTGCTTAGCAAATGACCAGTATTACCAACAGTAATCTGCAGCACCAGGTGGCCTTATAAAGGGAAGTGGGAGTAGTCACCACCTGCTGACTAACTAAACATGTAATAACACCAGCGGCCACCGGGGGGACCCTGCAGCCAACCAACTACAGTTGTAGTAACACCAGCGGCCACCGGGGGCAAAAACTCATATTAACCCTCGAGGGCCAGAAAGGAAAAAGGTTTTATATATGAGGATCCAGATCTGACATCGATCCAGAAATGGATTGTGACACTGACACAGCAGGTGCGCGATGACATCACTTCATTGCACACCTGCTGTGCAGCATCTGCACAGGTGATGGCGGCCGCCATAATGGTGGAGCCTGTGGCGACAGCAGGGACCTGGAACAGGCGGCTCCAGAGGTCAGTCTCCCTTGCCTCCTAGCCCCATGTGTCCCCTTGTGCCTGTCTCCCTTGCTCCCTAGCCCTTCTTTATCACCCTTGTGCCTGTCTCCCCTGTCCCCTAGACACCATTTGCTTGTGTTTTTCTCACTGCCCCTGTGTGGCCCTCCACCTTACAAGGGTCTCATGTTTGCATCATCTCCGATGCTAATATAATGTCACTTGGCTGTGAATTATTATTTGTTTCTATCAATTTGTTGAGGTTGTCCCTCTAAAGCTATTCTTTGGGGAGGTGGACTGTATTATATTTTATGGGGGCTACATTATATTCTATGGGGAGGTGGGCTGTATTATATTGTATGGGGGGCTACATTATATTCTATGGTAAGGTGGGCTGTATTATATTCTATGGGGGGCTACATTTTATTCTATGGGGTCTGTATTATATTTATTATATTCTAAGGGGGTCATTGCATCATACTCTATGAGGCGGCTACATTATACTACATGAGGGGGCTACATTGTATTCTATGGGGGATAGATTATAATGTATGGGGGCTTTATTATGCTCTATGGGGGGCTACATTATATTCTATGGGAGGCTGCATTATACTATATGAGGAGGGCTACATTTTATTCTAGGGGGGCTACATTATACTATATAAGAGGGCTGCATTACATTCTGTGGGGGGCTACCATATATTATATGGAGGGGCTGCATTATATTCTATGGGGGTTACATTATATTGTATAGTGGGGTTGCATTATACTCTGTGTGGTGGCTGCATTATACTCTGTGGGGTGGCTGCATTATACTCTATGTGGGCTGCATTATACTGTATCAAGGACTATGGGGAATACATTATACTATATGAAGAACTATGGGGTGCATTATACTATTGGAAGTGAATTGTACTACATAGATGACTATGAGGAGTATTATACTATATGGTGAACTGAGCAGTGTGTTTTAATACATGGAGGACAATGAGGAGCGTATTATACTATATTGAGGACTCTGGAGTGTATTATACTATATGGAGTACTGAAGAGTGTATTATACTATATGGAGGACTGAGTGTATTATACTATATGGAGGACTATGGGAAGTGTATAATACTATATAGAGGACTGAGGAGTGTATTTTAATATATTGAGGACTTTGGGGAGTGTATGATACTATATTGATGACTATGGGGAGTGTATTATACTATTTGGAGGACTATGGGCACATTTTATTATATGGAGGACTATGGGGTGTGCATTTTACAATACGGAGGATTGTGGTGCACATTATAATATATGGAAGACTATGGGGTGTATTATAGTAAACAAGCAAAATGCTGCATATTCATTGAGTGATTGGATTGTTTATGCCGGAACAAAACTCATTGTTCTCAGCAGCATATTGCCGGTATAAACTGTAGATGTGCTGCTGATAACATGATACTGTATGGGGACAGATTGATCTAATAGTGATTGTTCTGCTCCCATCATCCTTTCTCTGTTGGTGTAGAGGCTGGGAAACAAGTATCGAATGACTTCAATATTGTCGATCACACTCGTTTAGCGGCCTGAACACATCACATGTAAATACAGCAGAAATGTTTCTGTGTGATAGTTCAATATGTTAGCATTTGGGGCCCCATTTTAAACTTTTGCCTAGGGCCTCACTTTCCCTAAAACCGGCCCTGATCACAGCTACTCCAGGTAAGTAATGCTCAGGCTAGATAAACCTATTGCTGGCATGGGAGGACACCAGAAGTGAGTTTAAATAGTGAAGGGGGGTACACCAATAAGCAACAGCTGAGACTGAATCCAAATGGAATCTCATCAGACTTAAACTAAAGACTCTTAACTAGTGTTGAGCGATACCATCCGATATGCAGAAATATCAGATCGGATTGGATCGGCCCGATGCAAAAAAAGTATCGGGTATCGCCAATTCCGATCCCGGAAGTCCCATTCAAGTCAATGGGACAGAAATATCGGAATAAAAAAACCCCTTTCTTTCCTTGTACATCCTGTTTGGGAGGGTGGAAGAGTGTGGGCGGTGCGTGGGCAGACACTGTGCGTGTCTGTGTGTGCAGCCGGGGCCTGTGCGGGCCTCTTGGGGGTCTGTACAGGCCTGGCGGGGGCCTGTGCTGGCTGCCGGTGGTCTGTACGGGCCTCTCGGGGGTCTGTGCCAACTGTCGAGGGCCTGTGCGGGCCTCTCGGGGGCCTGTGCCGGCTGCCGGTGGTCTGTGCGGGCCTGCCGGGGGCATGTTCCGGCTGCCGGTGGTCTGTACGGGCCTCTCGGGGGCCTGTGCCGGCTGCCGGTGGTCTGTACGGGCCTCTCGGGGGCCTGTGCCGGCTGCCGGTGGTCTGTGCGGGCCTGCCGGGTGTCTTGTGTGTGTGTGCAGGCATCGTCTTGTAGTCCCATCGGGCGATGCCTGCTACAATGGCAGTGATTGACACATTAGCCAATGATGGGACAGTAGTAGTCCCATCATACGGCTAACGTGTTGAATAGAGTTGAGCGACTTTTGCTTTTTTAGGGTCGCGTTTCGTTTCGTGAAACCCGACTTTTCCAAAAGTCGGGTCGAGCAAGATCGTCCGATTATAGGGAAAAGTCGGGGTCGTCCCGAAACACGAAACCCAATGTAAGTCAATGGGGAATAAAAGTCGGCAGTGAGAGGAGGACAGGAAACACACCTACAGTGCCCATTTGAATGCCAAAAGCATCAATTCTTCTTACTTAAGCTTGTCAACCTTAATTAACTTCATAATACAAGTTACGCACTGAAAAATGGGGGTTATTTGGCTAAAGTTGTGGGGGGGGAGGGCTGGCTGCAGGTTTTCATGTGCCCTGGGCGAAAGAGCGCCCCTTTAACACATACCACAACTCATCATGCTCCGATACGGCAGAGAAATAGCGGTATAGTACAATGAAAAATACCTCACTTTTTACATCTCATGACGAGGCCCATCTATTTCTCCATACAAAATCATTGGTCCCATATAATGTTTGAAACAGTATATGATGAGCTCCACATAATGCTACAGTATATGTTGGTCCCCATGGATGAAGCTCCACTGTCTTATGGGCCCAAATAATGCTCCAAACATAATGGGCCCCATTTCTAATGCTCTAGTGTATAATGGGCCCTGTAAATGCTGCTCCAGTGTCTGATGTCCACCTTAGGAATGTTCCAGTGTATGGTGGGCCCCATCTATCATTCTCCAGAGTATAGTGCTCCCCAAAAATTGCTGTCCCAACATAGAAAACAATCAAATAAGTCTCCTCGCTAGGGAATCCCTGTACTTGTCTGGACAGGTGCTGTAGCTTGCTTAACAGCTCGCCAGCCGTTCTCACGCCCAGTATGGATTGCACGTGATTGCACAAAGGTTAGAAAGGGTACCGTATCCCTGGATAACATGTATGGATAGCGTACACATTCAAAATATATGTCTATACAGCATGAGGAAGGCTCAGACGGTGTTAGGCCCAGTATGGATTGCACGTCATTGCACAAAGGTTAGAAGGGGTACCGTATCCCCGGATAACATGTATGGATAGCGTACACATTCAAAATATATGTCTATACAGCATGAGGCAGGCTCAGACGGTGTTAGGCCCAGTATGGATTGCACGTCATTGCACAAAGGTTAGAAAGGGTACCGTATCCCTGGATAACATGTATGGATAGCGTACACATTCAAAATATATGTCTATACAGCATGAGGCAGGCTCAGACGGTGTTAGGCCCAGTATGGATTGCATGTCATTGCACAAAGTTTAGAAGGGGTACCGTATCCCCGGATAACATGTATGGATAGCGTACACATTCAAAATATATGTCTATACAGCATGAGGCAGGCTCAGACGGTGTTAGGCCCAGTATGGATTGCACGTCATTGCACAAAGGTTAGAAAGGGTACCGTATCCCCGGATAACATGTATGGATAGCGTACACATTCAAAATATATGTCTATACAGCATGAGGCAGGCTCAGACGGTGTTAGGCCCAGTATGGATTGAACGTCATTGCACAAAGGTTAGAAAGGGTACCGTATCCCCGGATAACATGTATGGATAGCGTACACATTCAAAATATATGTCTATACAGCATGAGGCAGGCTCAGACGGTGTTAGGCCCAGTATGGATTGCACGTCATTGCACAAAGGTTAGAAGGGGTACCGTATCCCCGGATAACATGTATGGATAGCGTACACATTCAAAATATATGTCTATACAGCATGAGGCAGGCTCAGACGGTGTTAGGCCCAGTATGGATCGAACGTCATTGCACAAAGGTTAGAAAGGGTACCGTATCCCTGGATAACATGTATGGATAGCGTACACATTCAAAATATATGTCTATACAGCATGAGGCAGGCTCAGACGGTGTTAGGCCCAGTATGGATTGCATGTCATTGCACAAAGGTTAGAAGGGGTACCGTATCCCCGGATAACATGTATGGATAGCGTACACATTCAAAATATATGTCTATACAGCATGAGGCAGGCTCCGACGGTGTTAGGCCCAGTATGGATTGCACGTCATTGCACAAAGGTTAGAAAGGGTACCGTATCCCCGGATAACATGTATGGATAGCGTACACATTCAAAATATATGTCTATACAGCATGAGGCAGGCTCAGACGGTGTTAGGCCCAGTATGGATTGCACGTCATTGCACAAAGGTTAGAAGGGGTACCGTATCCCCGGATAACATGTATGGATAGCGTACACATTCAAAATATATGTCTATACAGCATGAGGCAGGCTCAGACGGTGTTAGGCCCAGTATGGATTGCACGTCATTGCACAAAGGTTAGAAAGGGTACCGTATCCCCGGATAACATGTATGGATAGCGTACACATTCAAAATATATGTCTATACAGCATGAGGCAGGCTCAGACGGTGTTAGGCCCAGTATGGATTGCACGTCATTGCACAAAGGTTAGAAAGGGTACCGTATCCCCGGATAACATGTATGGATAGCGTACACATTCAAAATATATGTCTATACAGCATGAGGCAGGCTCAGACGGTGTTAGGCCCAGTATGGATTGCACGTCATTGCACAAAGGTTAGAAAGGGTACCGTATCCCCGGATAACATGTATGGATAGCGTACACATTCAAAATATATGTCTATACAGCATGAGGCAGGCTCAGACGGTGTTAGGCCCAGTATGGATTGAACGTCATTGCACAAAGGTTAGAAAGGGTACCGTATCCCCGGATAACATGTATGGATAGCGTACACATTCAAAATATATGTCTATACAGCATGAGGCAGGCTCAGACGGTGTTAGGCCCAGTATAGATTGCACGTCATTGCACAAAGGTTAGAAGGGGTACCGTATCCCCGGATAACATGTATGGATAGCGTACACATTCAAAATATATGTCTATACAGCATGAGGCAGGCTCAGACGGTGTTAGGCCCAGTATGGATTGCACGTCATTGCACAAAGGTTAGAAAGGGTACCGTATCCCCGGATAACATGTATGGATAGCGTACACATTCAAAATATATGTCTATACAGCATGAGGCAGGCTCAGACGGTGTTAGGCCCAGTATGGACTGAACGTCATTGCACAAAGGTTAGAAAGGGTACCGTATCCCCGGATAACATGTATGGATAGCGTACACATTCAAAATATATGTCTATACAGCATGAGGCAGGCTCAAACGGTGTTAGGCCCAGTATGGATTGCACGTCATTGCACAAAGGTTAGAAAGGGTACCGTATCCCTGGATAACATGTATGGATACCGTACACATTCAAAATATATGTCTATACAGCATGAGGCAGGCTCAGACGGTGTTAGGCCCAGTATGGATTGCACGTCATTGCACAAAGGTTAGAAAGGGTACCGTATCCCTGGATAACATGTATGGATAGCGTACACATTCAAAATATATGTCTATACAGCATGAGGCAGGCTCAGACGGTGTTAGGCCCAGTATGGATTGCACGTCATTGCACAAAGGTTAGAAGGGGTACCGTATCCCCGGATAACATGTATGGATAGCGTACACATTCAAAATATATGTCTATACAGCATGAGGCAGGCTCAGACGGTGTTAGGCCCAGTATGGATTGAACGTCATTGCACAAAGGTTAGAAAGGGTACCGTATCCCCGGATAACATGTATGGATAGCGTACACATTCAAAATATATGTCTATACAGCATGAGGCAGGCTCAGACGGTGTTAGGCCCAGTATGGATTGCACGTCATTGCACAAAGGTTAGAAGGGGTACCGTATCCCCGGATAACATGTATGGATAGCGTACACATTCAAAATATATGTCTATACAGCATGAGGCAGGCTCAGACGGTGTTAGGCCCTGTGTGGATTGCACGTCATTGCACAAAGGTTAGAAGGGGTACCGTATCCCCGGATAACATGTATGGATAGCGTACACATTCAAAATATATGTCTATACATAAGGAGGCAGGCTCAGACGGTGTCAGGCACAGTATGGATTTGACGGCCCAGATTACACAGCGGAGGAGCAGGGAGAGGTAAAGATTGCAAATGCTGGGGCCCTGGCCAAGCAAGGGGGGCACATTCGTGGGCGTCGGTACTGGCACTGGGCCCCTCATAGTACAGCGGTGTGTCTGACGGCGGGTGTGCACCACCGCCGTCAGAGACACTTGATTGCACTATGAGGGACCCTGTGCCAGTGCCCGCGCCCAAGAGTCAGCCTACCCACCTGTCCAGGGCAACGGCACTCGCACGGTGTCGTGCGCTAGGTGGTGACCTCGGCCATGGGGGGGAGGCAGCACAGTTAGGGAGTTTTAGAAAGTGGCATATGTTGATGTTGGACATTCAACTGATGCAAAAGGCGAAATAGGTGAAGTACCAGGAAGAGGTGGACCAAAGCAAGCCATTTTTCTGTCACCCTATGTGTCATCAGGGGAAGGTGGGACAAAATCCTTGGAAACCCATGCGTGGTTCATTTTAATGAAGGTTAGATCATCCACATTTTGGGTTGACAGACGGGTCCTTTTTTCTGTCAGGATTGATCCAGCTGCACTGAAGACTCTTTCCGATAGCACACTTGCAGCTGGGCAAGCGAGCTCCTGTAAGGCATATTGGGCCAATTCAGGCCAGGTGTCCAGTTTAGCGGCCCAATAGTCAAAGGGGAATGACCTGTGTGGGAGAACATCGATATGGGAGGAAAAGTAGTTTGTAACCATAGTTGACAAATGCTGTCTCCTGTCACTTTCCATCGATGCAGTATTACCAGTTGTGTGAGCGGTATTTGAAAAATCAGTCCACAACATTGTCATGAAACCCCTGTCTCCAACGCCACTTCTGCTGTGTGCACCACGAACACCTCTGCCAAGCTGCCCCCGGCCCGTACGGCTCGTGTGAGAACCATCACCGCTGCTGTGTGCTGGGAATGCCTCAAGCAACCGATTTACCAGAGTTGCTTGTTTATTAGCCAATATTAGGTCAAGGTTCTCCTGTGGCATGATGTTTTGTAATTTGCCTTTATAGCGTGGATCCAGGATGCTGGCCAACCAGTAGTCGTCATCGTTCATCATTTTGGCAATGCGGGGGTCCCTTTTTAGGATCCACAAGGCATAATCTGACATGTGGGCCAATGTTCCCGGTGTCAATGATGCACTGCGAGTGCTGGGTGGAGGAGCACTTTCTGGCAAATCCACATCCCTCCAGTCACGCACAAACCCTGTACCAGACCTTGCCACGCCAACATTTTCACTTGCCCCACGAGATGCATCCTCCTCCCCTAAGAAATCATCCCCATCATCCTCCTCCTCCTCCTCCTCTTCTTCCTCCACCTCATCCAGGAGAGGTCCCTGAGCAGACAATGGCTGAATTTCATCAAGGATTCCCTCCTCCTCTTCCTCCTCATCAACATTGGCTGCAGACGCCTGCTCCTTAAGGTGCGTCAAAGTTTGCATGAGCAGACGCATAAGTGGGATGCTCATGCTTAGGATGGCGTCGTCTGCGCTTACCAGCCGTGTGCATTCCTCAAAACACTGAAGGACTTTACAAAGGTCTTTCAGCTTCGACCACTGCACGCCTGTCAACTCCATGTCTGCTCTCAAAGTGCCTGGCCGTGTATCCTCCCACAAATGCATTATGGCCTGCCTCTGCTCGCACAGCCGCTCCACCATGTGCAGGGTGGAGTTCCACCTTGTTGCAATGTCGATAATGAGGCGGTGGTTGGGAAGGTGGAGCAATCGCTGCAGCTTCTGCATACGAACGGAGTGTACAGGCGACCGGCGGATGTGCGCGCACAGTCTTCGCACCTTCTGGAGCAGGGCTGTTAACTCCGGATAATTTTTGAGGAAGCACTGTGTGACGGGAGTATTCTCCAGAGCAAGGAGGGACAACAGGCCTGGGAATAATCCAACAGATTTATTGACCAAAAAACAGGAACAACACGAAGGTAATTTGCAGAGTCCCAAAATAAGTCCACAGGAAACTGATTCGGGGGCACCTCCCGACAATCCTTGTGCCAGATCACAAAACCATAGTCCTTTAAGAGTCCCAGAAATCCACCACGATCACACAGAGGCCGAAGCTTCCTCAGACAGCCTCATCCTTCTCTTTTAGCATCCAACTCACATCTGATCTTAAAGCAAGAATGTATTGTCAGGGCTCCTGGGATCAGTCCATCTGAAGGGGGGTAGGGGTCACACCTACTATTCAATGGTTTGGTCCATCAGAAGATTCTAGAAATGTAAGGGCTCCACTTAGTCTACAGGATGTGTATTGTAGGTTATCTTCTGCTTAGGAAAACAATAGCCAAAGTTCCACTAGCTGTTGACACAAGCCTAAATTAGATTATGGTCCAGGTATATCACAAGACATTGCAAAGTATTGGGGGAAGGAGACATGGTTAATTTACAGCAAATGAATCAGAGGAAAGTTAAATGACCTATTATACAAAATACAGGACAGGGCAAGACTACAAATCATGACAATCCCTTCCCCTCCTAATTTGTGTACGTACTAGGGACCTCTACAGGTCACTGGTTAAGTACACACAGGCATGGCGTAACTTACATGTGGCTTCATGCAGCCACGAATTGGCATCGTAGCTTTCCCACATCATTGCCCAGGAGAACAGCTGCAGGCAGACCACCCATCACCCCAACCAAACATCGCCTGACCCCAAAACCAAAGTTCAGATCCACAGTGGCTGTGGGAATAGTCCTCCATTGTCCACCAGCCAGTTCAATGACAATTCCAGGTCCTCTATGGATTGCCTCAGGCCGAACCACTCGGGGATCAGCCAGCGTGAGGAAAGCTCCTGAGTCACAAAATCCAACAAGTCTTTGTCCATCCAGCACGACCTCCTGCAAGTGCTTACCTCGATGAGCTGAAGTCGTCATAGCTGCGGGTCGCACACCATAAACTCCTAGTGGTGCAACATGGGTGGGTGAGGCACTAGGCCAGTCCTCACTTAGTGGTGACACGTCTTCCTCCATGGCACTTGGCTGTACATAATTAATAATATGATTGGGTACAGGATCAATCCTCATTTGAACAGCTGGGCAGGAGGCTTGCAGATGCCCAGGCTGCCCACATCGATAGCATCTGTGCTGTGTCTCACTCCATCCAATGCGTCCTCTTGGGCGAGGAGTAAGGGAACCTGCCGGTCGGCTCCCACCTGAAGGTGCTGTAGGGGTTTGAGGACGATTCCTCCATGAGCTGGCTGGACATGAGGCCTGCAGATGCCCCGGATGCCCACAACCATAACACCTGCGCAATGCTACTTCCTCTCCTCGTCGTATTCCAGAAAACGCAGTGGAAGCAACAGGAGGCACATTAACACAGGTATCAACACGAGGTGGTGGCTCAGAGGAACGGGGAACAATGGGGACAGAAGAACTGGGGGCCACCGGTGTTGTGGAGCTGGTAGGCCTCTCTCCATCCTCCAACAGAACTCTCCACCGAGGCTTGATGGTGAGAGCCTCATCAGCGAGAGATGCAGCTTCTTCCACTGTAGCAGGTTTCCTCTCACGCACCCATTCCCTGATCTCAGCGGGGCACTGGGCAAAAAATTGTTCTTTTAGGATAACCTGGAGACAGGTGTTCCAGGTTAAGGCCTCCTCTGCCTCCAGCCAGCGATTACATATTTGTTTGAGTCTGTGGGCATACATCTTGAAAGACACTTCCTCATTACAGGCTAAAGTACGAAACTGGGTCCTGTAAGTGTCTGGGGTCACAGCATAATGTTCTAGAACAGTCCGTTTAATCTCTGCATACTCACAGTTCCACCGAGGGTCCATAGCTCTATAGGCTGCGGCAGCTCCACCCTCTAAGAGCCCCACAAGATGTCGGACGCGCTCCCTTTCCGGGACTTCCATTAATCGACACTGATGCTCAAAGTCCAGGAAGAAGCCCTCAATGTCACCGGAAGCCTCATTAAACGGCTTGAAGTCTTTGCGGGACACTCTGGGGAGTTCCCTCATGGGGGATGCTGTGGGTACAGTCTGTCTGGAGCTTCTCGCTGCCTCCAAAGCGATCTCCCTCTCCAGCATTGCCCTCTCCTCCATCCTGCGCTGCCTCTCCTTGGCTGTGCGCATGACCTCCCTCTTATCTTCTATGGTAGCCTCTTCTCCCAGTAAGGCCATCTCCTCCTCGTACCACACAACCCACTGACTTTTTTGGGTATTTACCTCCGACTGCCGCCTTTCCTCTCTTTGCTGTGAGGATCCTTCCTCAGCATCATCTTGCAGGCGAACTGCTTCCAAAGCTTCAATCAGCTGCTCCTTGGAGAGTCCCTTGCAGCTGACTCCCAGTTCACGGGCCTTTGTTTGTAGGTTCTTTGCAGTCCAGTTCTTGTACTCTGAGGCTCTGGTTCCAGAAGTTGATGGGCCGTTGTCCTCCATTTCTTCTGCTCTGATCCCACCCCTGCCAACCAGTTTGCTCTGATCCCAGTGCTGCCACCAGGGACAACAGGCCGAGGGACAATCCAACGAGATTTATTAAGGCAGGGAGCATACAACATCAAATATCCATAATGTCCTTGGAGTTCATGAGAAGTCCACAATAAGTCCACACAATGGAAACAAATCCGGGCACCTCACGATAGTCCTTGTGCCAGATACTGTAATAATAATCCTTGCAATAGTCCACAGGATTCCACACAATCCCACGGACGTCACGAGCTGGCCTCAACTCAGTTCGTGACGTCCGTGGGATTGTGTGGAATCCTGTGGACTATTGCAAGGATTATTATTACAGTATCTGGCACAAGGACTATCGTGAGGTGCCCGGATTTGTTTCCATTGTGTGGACTTATTGTGGACTTCTCATGAACTCCAAGGACATTATGGATATTTGATGTTGTATGCTCCCTGCCTTAATAAATCTCGTTGGATTGTCCCTCGGCCTGTTGTCCCTTCTTGCTCTGTCGTATACCCCGTCACACACTGCACCACCAGGTTCAAGGTGTGAGCCAAGCAAGGTATGTGGCTGAGTTTTGAAAGGGCTATGGCTGCCACAAAATTACGGCCGTTATCACTAACTACCTTGCCTGCCTCAAGATGTACACTGCCCAGCCATGACTCAGTTTGTCGCTTCAAGTACTCGGCCAGCACCTCGGCGGTGTGTCTGTCACCCAAACACATCATCTGCAACACAGCCTGCTGACGCTTTCCACTAGCTGCTCGATAGGGGGACACATCGTGTGCAACAGTGGCAGCTGCAGATGGAGTGCTCGTACGACTGCGCTCTGTGGACGAGCTGTCGCTTCTGGAGGAGGAGGAGGAGGAGGAGGGTCGAACGCCTACAGCCAACTGTTTCCTAGACCGTGGGCTAGGCAGCACTGTCCCACCACCGCTGTCCCCTGTGGACCCTGCATCCACCACATTAACCCAGTGCGCAGTGATGAACACGTAACGGCCCTGGCCATGCCGACTGGACCATGCATCAGTTGTGAGGTGCACCTTTCTGCTCACTGACTGCTTGAGTGCATGGACAATGCGGTCTTTCACATGATGGTGGAGGGCTGGGATGGCTTTGCGAGAGAAGAAGTGGCGACTGGGTAGGTCATAGCGTGGTACTGCATAGGCCATGAGTTCGCGGAAAGCTGTGCTTTCCACCAACCGAAAGGGCATCATCTCAAACGAGATTAGTTTGGCAATGTGGGCGTTCAAACCCAGTGTACGCGGATGAGAGACTGAGTACTTTCTTGACCTACTCATAGTGTCTGGGAGGGTGAGCTGGACTTGAGAGCTGCATATGGTGGAAGTAGCGGTGGACAGGGCGGACTGAGAGAGGGTTGATGATGGTGATGGAGTTGGTGTTCTTTCTGATGGCCTAGAATCAGTCTTTCGTTGATGTAACAGTGGGATTCCCTGACTGCTGTGGCCTTGCAACGACACCTCAACATTTGCTGCTGTGCTAACCGGTGTGCTTACAGTGGGGGAAACAATGTAGCGTTGCTGACTACCTTCGTTGTGATCAGTTGCACATGTGGCACTTGAGGTTTGGTGATGTGTCCACGCTTGCAAGTGCATGCTGGTTAAATGTCTAAGCATGCAACTGGTATTCAAATTTTTCAGATTTTTCCCTCGGCTAAAGGTCTTTGCGCACTTCTTACAGATAACCTTGGCCTGATCATGAGGATTTTGTTCAAAAAACTGCCACACTGCACTCTTCCTACTTTGGCAGACATTTTGCGGCCTAGCACGCTGTGATCTTTTGACCCTCTGGACAAGCTGTCCAGCAACTCTTTTGATGTTTGGAACCTGTCTTTGGAGTGCTCCGGGCCTGCCAGATAACAGCTGTTGCGATGTCGATGTCTGCTGTGGATGCTCCTCATCTGAGCTATTGGAAGCAGCACCCTCTTCCCCAATGGATGCCAATCTGGGTCAACAACTGGGTCATCCATCACCTCCTCTTCTATGTCATGTGCACCTTTCTCTGTGTCACCGTGTATGGTGGTATAGTGTGCGGGAAGGGGCACCTGAGTCTCATCAGGGTCAAAATCTGGCTCTGTACACTGCAAGGACAATGTAGTGCTCTGAGTGAATGTACCAGCAGAATCATCCATCAGCGGCTGTGCATCAGTGCACTCCATGTCAGATTCATCTTGGCCTGGGTAATTCACCATTTGACTTGATAATCCAGGCATGGTATGTGAAAACAGCTCCATGGAGTAATCAGTAGTATGGCCTGCGTCATCCTTCAATCTTGGTTGGGGTGAAGGACACAAGGAAAGGTGTGGTTCATGAACATGAGCCTCCAATGACGACTCAGTGCTTATACTTTTTACAACTGAAGAAGAGGAGGCGATAGAGCTGGAGGCTGAGTCAGCAATGTAAGACAAAACTTTTTCCTGATGCTCTGCCTTTAAAAGCGGTTTGCCAACTCCTAGAAAACTAAGCGTTCGAGGCCTTATGTAGACAGACGATGACGCAGGGTCAGCACCTCCTGCATTTGGTCCTATTTTGCTCTTGCCACTACCATCAGATCCACCACCAACACCATCATTACCAGCTGCCAACCCCCGCCCAATTCCACGGCCTCTTCCACCAGCCTTCCTCATTTTTGGTAGAAATGTAGACAAAATCCAACAAACTATATAGTAATGTAAAACAAGGTACAAGGTGTCTATAGGACAGGGGAGTTTTAGAATTTCTGCACACACTTGTGGACAGTGGACACTTGTGGATTGTGTGCGGCCCACTGATATCTGAGCGCTATGTGACACGCTCGAAGGCACAGCTGCCTGTGACCAAAGTGACGAGAGGATAATGGAGATTTTGAATCTCTGCGTACACTTGTGGACAGTGGACACTTGTGGATTGTGTGCGGCCCACTGATATCTGAGCGCTATGTGACACGCTCGATGGCACAGCTGCCTGTGACCAAAGTGACGAGAGGATAATGGAGATTTTGAATCTCTGCGTACACTTGTGGACAGTGGACACTTGTGGATTGTGTGCGGCCCACTGATATCTGAGCGCTATGTGACACGCTCGATGGCACAGCTGCCTGTGACAAAAGTGACGAGAGGATAATGGAGATTTTGAATCTCTGCGTACACTTGTGGACAGTGGACACTTGTGGATTGTGTGCGGCCCACTGATATCTGAGCGCTATGTGACACGCTCGATGGCACAGCTGCCTGTGACCAAAGTGACGAGAGGATAATGGAGATTTTGAATCTCTGCGTACACTTTTGGACACTGGACACTTGTGGATTGTGTGCGGCCCACTGATATCTGAGCGCTATGTGACACGCTCGATGGCACAGCTGCCTGTGACCAAAGTGACGAGAGGATAATGGAGATTTTGAATCTCTGCGTACACTTGTGGACAGTGGACACTTGTGGATTGTGTGCGGCCCACTGATATCTGAGCGCTATGTGACACGCTCGATGGCACAGCTGCCTGTGACCAAAGTGACGAGAGGATAATGGAGATTTTGAATCTCTGCGTACACTTGTGGACAGTGGACACTTGTGGATTGTGTGCGGCCCACTGATATCTGAGCGCTATGTGACACGCTCGATGGCACAGCTGCCTGTGACCAAAGTGACGAGAGGATAATGGAGATTTTGAATCTCTGCGTACACTTGTGGACAGTGGACACTTGTGGATTGTGTGCGGCCCACTGATATCTGAGCGCTATGTGACACGCTCGATGGCACAGCTGCCTGTGACCAAAGTGACGAGAGGATAATGGAGATTTTGAATCTCTGCGTACACTTTTGGACACTGGACACTTGTGGATTGTGTGCGGCCCACTGATATCTGAGCGCTATGTGACACGCTCGATGGCACAGCTGCCTGTGACCAAAGTGACGAGAGGATAATGGAGATTTTGAATCTCTGCGTACACTTGTGGACAGTGGACACTTGTGGATTGTGTGCGGCCCACTGATATCTGAGCGCTATGTGACACGCTCGATGGCACAGCTGCCTGTGACCAAAGTGACGAGAGGATAATGGAGATTTTGAATCTCTGCGTACACTTGTGGACAGTGGACACTTGTGGATTGTGTGCGGCCCACTGATATCTGAGCGCTTTGTGACACGCTCGATGGCACAGCTGCCTGTGACCAAAGTGACGAGACGATAATGGAGATTTTGAATCTCTGCGTACACTTGTGGACAGTGGACACTTGTGGATTGTGTGCGGCCCACTGATATCTGAGCGCTATGTGACACGCTCGATGGCACAGCTGCCTGTGACCAAAGTGACGAGAGGATAATGGAGATTTTGAATCTCTGCGTACACTTTTGGAAACTGGACACTTGTGGATTGTGTGTGGCCCACTGATATCTGAGCGCTATGTGACACACTCGATGGCACAGCTGCCTGTGTCCAAAGTGACGAGAGGATAATGGAGATTTTGAATCTCTGCGTACACTTGTGGACAGTGGACACTTGTGGATTGTGTGCGGCCCACTGATATCTGAGCACTATGTGACACGCTCGATGGCACAGCTGCCTGTGACCAAAGTGACGAGAGGATAATGAAGATTTTGAATCTCTGCGTACACTTGTGGACAGTGGACACTTGTGGATTGTGTGCGGCCCACTGATATCTGAGCGCTATGTGACACGCTCGATGGCACAGCTGCCTGTGACCAAAGTGACGAGAGGATAATGGAGATTTTGAATCTCTGCGTACACTTTTGGACACTGGACACTTGTGGATTGTGTGCGGCCCACTGATATCTGAGCGCTATGTGACACGCTCGATGGCACAGCTGCCTGTGACCAAAGTGACGAGAGGATAATGGAGATTTTGAATCTCTGCGTACACTTGTGGACAGTGGACACTTGTGGATTGTGTGCGGCCCACTGATATCTGAGCGCTATGTGACACGCTCGATGGCACAGCTGCCTGTGACCAAAGTGACGAGAGGATAATGGAGATTTTGAATCTCTGCGTACACTTGTGGACAGTGGACACTTGTGGATTGTGTGCGGCCCACTGATATCTGAGCGCTATGTGACACGCTCGATGGCACAGCTTCCTGTGACCAAAGTGACGAGAGGATAATGGAGATTTTGAATCTCTGCGTACACTTGTGGACAGTGGACACTTGTGGATTGTGTGCGGCCCACTGATATCTGAGCGCTATGGACACGCTCGATGGCACAGCTGCCTGTGACCAAAGTGACGAGAGGATAATGGAGATTTTGAATCTCTGCGTACACTTGTGGACAGAGGACACTTGTGGATTGTGTGCGGCCCACTGATATCTGAGCGCTATGTGACACGCTCGATGGCACAGCTGCCTGTGACCAAAGTGACGAGAGGATAATGGAGATTTTGAATCTCTGCGTACACTTTTGGACACTGGACACTTGTGGATTGTGTGCGGCCCACTGATATCTGAGCGCTATGTGACACGCTCGATGGCACAGCTGCCTGTGACCAAAGTGACGAGAGGATAATGGAGATTTTGAATCTCTGCGTACACTTGTGGACAGTGGACACTTGTGGATTGTGTGCGGCCCACTGATATCTGAGCGCTATGTGACACGCTCGATGGCACAGCTGCCTGTGACCAAAGTGACGAGAGGATAATGGAGATTTTGAATCTCTGCGTACACTTGTGGACAGTGGACACTTGTGGATTGTGTGCGGCCCACTGATATCTGAGCGCTTTGTGACACGCTCGATGGCACAGCTGCCTGTGACCAAAGTGACGAGACGATAATGGAGATTTTGAATCTCTGCGTACACTTGTGGACAGTGGACACTTGTGGATTGTGTGCGGCCCACTGATATCTGAGCGCTATGTGACACGCTCGATGGCACAGCTGCCTGTGACCAAAGTGACGAGAGGATAATGGAGATTTTGAATCTCTGCGTACACTTTTGGAAACTGGACACTTGTGGATTGTGTGTGGCCCACTGATATCTGAGCGCTATGTGACACACTCGATGGCACAGCTGCCTGTGTCCAAAGTGACGAGAGGATAATGGAGATTTTGAATCTCTGCGTACACTTGTGGACAGTGGACACTTGTGGATTGTGTGCGGCCCACTGATATCTGAGCACTATGTGACACGCTCGATGGCACAGCTGCCTGTGACCAAAGTGACGAGAGGATAATGAAGATTTTGAATCTCTGCGTACACTTGTGGACAGTGGACACTTGTGGATTGTGTGCGGCCCACTGATATCTGAGCGCTATGTGACACGCTCGATGGCACAGCTGCCTGTGACCAAAGTGACGAGAGGATAATGGAGATTTTGAATCTCTGCGTACACTTTTGGACACTGGACACTTGTGGATTGTGTGCGGCCCACTGATATCTGAGCGCTATGTGACACGCTCGATGGCACAGCTGCCTGTGACCAAAGTGACGAGAGGATAATGGAGATTTTGAATCTCTGCGTACACTTGTGGACAGTGGACACTTGTGGATTGTGTGCGGCCCACTGATATCTGAGCGCTATGTGACACGCTCGATGGCACAGCTGCCTGTGACCAAAGTGACGAGAGGATAATGGAGATTTTGAATCTCTGCGTACACTTGTGGACAGTGGACACTTGTGGATTGTGTGCGGCCCACTGATATCTGAGCGCTATGTGACACGCTCGATGGCACAGCTTCCTGTGACCAAAGTGACGAGAGGATAATGGAGATTTTGAATCTCTGCGTACACTTGTGGACAGTGGACACTTGTGGATTGTGTGCGGCCCACTGATATCTGAGCGCTATGTGACACGCTCGATGGCACAGCTGCCTGTGACCAAAGTGACGAGAGGATAATGGAGATTTTGAATCTCTGCGTACACTTGTGGACAGTGGACACTTGTGGATTGTGTGCGGCCCACTGATATCTGAGCGCTATGTGACACGCTCGATGGCACAGCTGCCTGTGACCAAAGTGACGAGAGGATAATGGAGATTTTGAATCTCTGCGTACACTTGTGGACAGTGGACACTTGTGGATTGTGTGCGGCCCACTGATATCTGAGCGCTATGTGACACGCTCGATGGCACAGCTTCCTGTGACCAAAGTGACGAGAGGATAATGGAGATTTTGAATCTCTGCGTACACTTGTGGACAGTGGACACTTGTGGATTGTGTGCGGCCCACTGATATCTGAGCGCTATGGACACGCTCGATGGCACAGCTGCCTGTGACCAAAGTGACGAGAGGATAATGGAGATTTTGAATCTCTGCGTACACTTGTGGACAGAGGACACTTGTGGATTGTGTGCGGCCCACTGATATCTGAGCGCTATGTGACACGCTCGATGGCACAGCTGCCTGTGACCAAAGTGACGAGAGGATAATGGAGATTTTGAATCTCTGCGTACACTTTTGGACACTGGACACTTGTGGATTGTGTGCGGCCCACTGATATCTGAGCGCTATGTGACACGCTCGATGGCACAGCTGCCTGTGACCAAAGTGACGAGAGGATAATGGAGATTTTGAATCTCTGCGTACACTTTTGGTTACTGGACACTTGTGGATTGTGTGCGGCCCACTGATATCTGAGCGCTATGTGACACGCTCGATGGCACAGCTGCCTGTGACCAAAGTGACGAGAGGATAATGGAGATTTTGAATCTCTGCGTACACTTTTGGACACTGGACACTTGTGGATTGTGTGCGGCCCACTGATATCTGAGCGCTATGTGACACGCTCGATGGCACAGCTGCCTGTGACCAAAGTGACGAGAGGATAATGGAGATTTTGAATCTCTGCGTACACTTTTGGACACTGGACACTTGTGGATTGTGTGAGGCCCACTGATATCTGAGCGCTATGTGACACGCTCGATGGCACAGCTGCCTGTGACCAAAGTGACGAGAGGATAAGGGAGATTGGATTGCTTTTAAAAAAGCAGTTTGCGGAGCAGTGGGTAAACAGCAATGCCAGCGTGTCAGGAAGCCTTAGAAGGCAGCCCAACAACCAACACCACTGATACACCACAATATAGCCTCCCCTTGCACTGCACACACAGTGACTTGTGTGTTGTGCAGGCCAAATCGCTAGCAGCAGAAGCAGTTTTTTTGTCTTCTTCCCTGCCTAACGCTCTCCCTACAGAATCAGCAGCAACCTCTCCCTATACTAAGATCGGCAGAAGTAAGATGGCGGTCGGCGTGCACGCCCTTTTATATCCCCTGTGACGCCCACCAAAGCAAGCCAATCACTTGCATGCCCTTCTGAAAGATGGTGGTGACCCGTGCCTATGTCATCACGTTGCCCACAGTGTCCGTGGATCCTGATTGGCTGAAAAAGAGCGCAAAACAAACTTTTGAAACGCGACTTTGGCGCGTAAGTCGCCGACCTCGTGGCCGACCTCATCCTAGGGTCGGGTTTCGTTTCATGAAACCCGACTTTGCCAAAAGTCGGCGACTTTTGAATTTTTTCGACCCGTTTCGCTCAACTCTAGTGTTGAATGTAAAAAAAAAAAAACCATCCTGCATATATACTACATTCATACAACATACATACATACTACATACATGCTACATATATTCTACATTCATACAACATACATACATACTACATACATGCTACATATATACTACATTCATACAACATACACAGATAATACATACTACATACATACTACATTCATACAACATACATACTACATACTACATACATGCTACAGATATACTACATTCATACAACATACATACATACTACATACATGCTACATATATACTACATTCAAACAACATACATACTACATGCATGCTACATATATACTACATTCATACAACATACTACATACATGCTACATATATACTACATTCATACAGCATACATACATACATACTACATACTACATACATGCTACTTATATACTACATTCATACAGCATACATACTACATACTACATACATGCTACATATATACTACATTCATACAGCATACATACATATTACATACTACATACTACATACATGCTACATATATACTACATTCATATAGCATACATACTACATACATACTGCATACAATACATTCATACATTCATACAATACATACATATAGACATACAGTACATATAACATAGAGTACATACTCACCATCACTTGTCACTTTGATCCCCGAAGCCTGTGTCATCTGTGGAAAAATATGAAAATAACAAACAAACAATATACTCTCACTTTATGGTAAAAGCTGCGTGGGAACTTTCTCACACAGCAATGCCAAAAGTGAGACTAGGGACTATTTTTTTACAGTGGCGGAGGAATACAGTGTGGAAGGATACCTACCTCCCGTCACTGGATTCCTGGAGCCCCGTAGAGAGCGGTCGCATCAGCTGATGCTGCTGTTCTCCACGGGAGATCGGCGTTTGACACACACGCGTGGATTTCTGCGGAACTGGGAGTATATTGTTTGTTTGTTATTTTCATATTTTTTACAGTGAGAATGACACTGGCTTCGGGGAGCAAAGTGACAAGTGATGGTGATTATGTACTCTATGTTATACAGTGGGGCAAAAAAGTATTTAATCAGTCAGCAATAGTGCAAGTTCCACCACTTAAAAAGATGAGAGGCGTCTGTAATTTACATCATAGGTAGACCTCAACTATGGGAGACAAACTGAGAAAAAAAAATCCAGAAAATCACATTGTCTGTTTTTTTTTCATTTTATTTGCATATTATGGTGGAAAATAAGTATTTGGTCAGAAACAAAATTTCATCTCAATACTTTGTGATATATCCTTTGTTGGCAATGACAGAGGTCAAACGTTTTCTGTAAGTCTTCACAAGGTTGCCACACACTGTTGTTGGTATGTTGGCCCATTCCTCCATGCAGATCTCCTCTAGAGCAGTGATGTTTTTGGCTTTTTGGCTTGGCAACACGGACTTTCAACTCCCTCCAAAGGTTTTCTATAGGGTTGAGATCTGGAGACTGGCTAGGCCACTCCAGGACCTTGAAATGCTTCTTACAAAGCCACTCCTTCGTTGCCCTGGCGGTGTGCTTTGGATCATTGTCATGTTGAAAGACCCAGCCACGTTTCATCTTCAATGCCCTTGCTGATGGAAGGAGGTTTGCACTCAAAATCTCACGATACATGGCCCCATTCATTCTTTCATGTACCCGGATCAGTCGTCCTGGCCCCTTTGCAGAGAAACAGCCCCAAAGCATGATGTTTCCACCACCATGCTTTACAGTAGGTATGGTGTTTGATGGATGCAACTCAGTATTCTTTTTCCTCCAAACACGACAAGTTGTGTTTCTACCAAACAGTTCCAGTTTGGTTTCATCAGACCATAGGACATTCTCCCAAAACTCCTCTGGATCATCCAAATGCTCTCTAGCAAACTTCAGACGGGCCCGGACATGTAAAGGCTTAAGCAGTGGGACACGTCTGGCACTGCAGGATCTGAGTCAATGGTGGCGTAGTGTGTTACTTATGGTAGGCCTTGTTACATTGGTCCCAGCTCTCTGCAGTTCATTCACTAGGTCCCCCTGCATGGTTCTGGGATTTTTGCTCACCGTTCTTGTGATCATTCTGACCCCACGGGGTGGGATTTTGCGTGGAGCACCAGATCGAGGGAGATTATCAGTGGTCTTGTATGTCTTCCATTTTCTAATTATTGCTCCCACAGTTGATTTCTTCACTCCAAGCTGGTTGGCTATTGCAGATTCAGTCTTCCCAGCCTGGTGCGGGGCTACAATTTTGTTTCTGGTGTCCTTTGACAGCTCTTTGGTCTTCACCATAGTGGAGTTTGGAGTCAGACTGTTTGAGGGTGTGCATAGGTGTCATTTTATACTGATAACAAGTTTAAACAGGTGCCATTACTACAGGTAATGAGTGGAGGAAAGAGGAGACTCTTAAAGAAGAAGTTACAGGTCTGTGAGAGCCAGAAATCTTGATTGCTTGTTTCTGACCAAATACTTATTTTCCACCATAATATGCAAATAAAATGAAAAAAAAACAGACAATGTGATTTTCTGGATTTTTTTTTCTCAGTTTGTCTCCCATAGTTGAGGTCTACCTATGATGTAAATTACAGACGCCTCTCATCTTTTTAAGTGGTGGAACTTGCACTATTGCTGACTGGCTAAATACTTTTTTGCCCCACTGTATGTACTGTATGTCTATATGTATGTATTGTATGAATGTATGAATGCATTGTATGTAGTATGTATGTATGTATGTTGCATGTCTGTAGCATGTTGTATGTATGTAGCATGTACTATGTATATAGTATGTATGTAGTATGTATGTTGTATGAATGTAGTATACATGTAGTATGTAGTATGTATGTAGTATGTATGTATGTTGTATGAATGTAGTATATATGTAGTATGTATGTAGTATGTATTATGTATGTATGTTGTATGAATGTAGTATATATGTAGCATGTATGTAGTATGTATGTATGTTGTATGAATGTAGTATATATGTAGTATGTATGTAGTATGTAGTATGTACAGTATGTATGTTGTATGAATGTAGTATATATGAAGTATGTATGTAGTATATATGTATGTTGTATGAATGTAGTAAACATGTAGCATGTATGTAGTATGTATGTATGTTGTATGAATGCAGTATATATGTAGCATGTATGTAGTATGTATGTATGTTGTATGAATGTAGTATACATGTAGTATGTATTTTGTATGTATGTATGTTGTATGAATGTAGTATATATGTAGTATGTATGTAGTATGCAGTATATCTGTATGTTGTATGAATGTAGTATACATGTAGTATGTAGTATGTATGTAGTATGTATGTTGTATGAATGTAGTATATATTTAGTATGTATGTAGTATGTATTATGTATGTATGTTGTATGAATGTAGTATATATGTAGCATGTATGTAGTATGTATGTATGTTGTATGAATGTAGTGTATATGTAGTATGTATGTAGTATGTATGTATGTTGTATGAATGTAGTATATATATATATGAAGTATGTAGTATATATGTATGTTGTATGAATGTAGTATACATGTAGCATGTATGTAGTATGTATGTATGTTGAATGAATGTAGTATATATGTAGCATGTATGTTGTATGAATGTAGTATACATGTAGTATGTATGTAGTATGTATGTATGGTGTATGAATGTAGTATATATGTAATATGTATATTGTATGAATGTAGTATATATGTAGCATGTATGTAGTATGTAGTATGTATGTATGCTGTATGAATGTAGTATATATGTAGTATATATGTAGTATGTATGTTGTATGAATGTAGTATATATGTAGCATGTATGTAGTATGTATTTTGTATGAATGTAGTATATATTTAGTATGTATGTAGTATGTATTATGTATGTATGTTGTATGAATGTAGTATATATGTAGCATGTATGTAGTATGTATGTATGTTGTATGAATGTAGTGTATATGTAGTATGTATGTAGTATGTATGTATGTTGTATGAATGTAGTATATATGAAGTATGTAGTATGTAGTATATATGTATGTTGTATGAATGTAGTATACATGTAGTATGTATGTAGTATGTATGTATGTTGTATGAATGTAGTATATATGTAGTATGTATATTGTATGAATGTAGGATATATGTAGCATGTATGTAGTATGTAGTATGTATGTATGCTGTATGAATGTAGTATATATGTAGTATATATGTAGTATGTATGTTGTTTGAATGTAGTATATATGTAGCATGTATGTAGTATGTATGTATATTGTATGAATGTAGTATGTATGTAGTATGTTTTGTTTTTTTTTTGTTTTTTTACATTCAACACATTAGCCGGATGATGGGACTACTACTGTCCCATCATTGGCTAATGTGTCAATTACTGTCAGTGTAGCAGGCATCGCCCAATGGGACTTGTAGCCCCATCAGATGATGCCTGCACACACACACAAGACCCCCGGCAGGCCCGCACAGACCACCGGCAGCTGGCACAGGCCCCCGGCAGCAAGCACAGACCACCGAGAGGCCCGTACAGACCACCAGCAGCCGGCACAAGCTCCCAGCAACCGGCACAGACCACCGACAGCCGGCACAGGCCCCCAAGAGGCCCATACAGACCACCGGCAGCTGGCACAGGCCCCCGACAGGCCTGTACAGACCCCCGAGAGGCCCGTACAGAACACCGGCAGCCGGCACAGACCCCCGACAAGCCTGTACAGACCCCCGAGAGGCCCGTACAGACCCCCGACAGTCGGCACAGACCCCCCGCAGTCGGCACAGACCGCGCATCATGATGCGCACAGACCGAGCATCATGATGACATCATTTCAGCAGCCAATCACAGCCACAACAGTGGCTCATAGCATTATGGGAACTTCCGATCCCGGTATCCGATATAGAAAAGATATCCATACTCGGTATCGGAATTCCGATACAGCGAATATCGGCCGATACCCGATATTTGCAGTATTGGAATGCTCAACACTACTCTTAACCCCTTCCCAACCAAAAGAAAGAGTAAACCTGCACCACTGTGAATGATCGTGTAGACTTCAAAGAGGACCTGTGATCAACTAATTTCAGCGAGAGAGAGAGAGAGAATTTCGGGTTAAATCAGTGTCTGGAGGATCTGCCGGCCAAAAAAACGTTGCAAGCTCCGTTTGGAAATCTTTGAGGATCTTAGGCCTCTTTCACACTTCAGTTTTTTGCATCAGTTACAATCCGCCAAAAAGGCAGACAAGCGGATCCGTTCTCAACTGATGTGAACGGATGGCACAGGATCCGTTTTTAGACGGATCCTGAAAATGAGGAAATTTAAAGGAACCGCTGGCCAGGAATGGGGGAGGGAGAAAGAGAGAGAGAGAGATTTTTTTTGGTCCGGCACCCAGACAGAATTTGGGGTTAATTCAGTGTCTGGAGGATCCGCCGGCCAAAAAAACGTTGCAAGCTCCGTTTGGAAATCTTTGAGGATGTTGACGGACACTAACATTGTGGCGGATCCTCACAAAAACGGATGCAACGGACGGCAATCAGTCAGGATCCGCCAATAATGAAAGTCAATGGGGAAAAAAACGGATCCGCAAAGAAAAATGGAGGATCCGCTTTTTTTCAAAATTGGCGGATCTTGACTGATTGTCAAAAATGGAAGTGTGAAAGAGGCCTTAACGGACAGCAACATTATGGCGGATACTCACAAAAACGGGTGCAACGGACGACAAGCCGTCAGAATCTGCCAATAATGGAAGTCAATGGGGAAAAAACGGCTCCTCAAAAAAAAAATTGCGGATCCGTTTTTTTCAAAACCTGGCGAATTTTGACTGATTGTAAAAAACGGAAGTGTGAAAGAGGCCTTAGGGTATCAAGGGTAATCCTTGATGACGGATCCATTTTTACAATTCAGAGATCAAACTGACAAGCAAGATAAACACCACAGTGAAAAATTCCAAGCATCGTGTGATATAGACAATGGGAAATTTAATTCCAAATAGGAACAGGCAGAGACGCCGGATGAATCACCCACACCAGAGCGCCGTTTCGAGGAACCACCCTCTTTTTCAAATTTGCGCTAGAGTATCATAGCCATTCTTAAAAGGTTAATACCATGTAACCATCATCACCAATCCTATAACAGGTATTACAACATTATAAAAACAGTTAAAATCATATTATATTTAGTGACAGGAAAAGACATTTTTCATTCTTGGAGATTTACCATTCATTAATTTATCTTTTTATGTCAGACCGTCACTTTAAATGTGCGAAAAAAACAGATATAGTAAAATCGCATACATTATGCAGATAGTCCCATGAGAAAACACTAACAATTCTTTTCTAGGCCCCTAAGGTTGATTGCATTTAGGGTGTATATCCAATATACAGTATTTCTCGTTGTCATACATTTCCGTAACAGTATACGATCTGGAATTGTCACTTCTTCCAGGATTATCGATTTTAATTAAAGTAATTTATGTCTAGAGTCAAAAAAATGTCTTGTGACAGCAGTTCTATTAAATTGTTTTACACTAGTAATGCATTCCTTGTTTTATACTTTTCTTTCAGAGGCTTTCAGCTATATATGACCTTGAAGGGTTGAAAGACCATTTGCTTCTCTAGGTCAATATCAATATCAGCCATATTAAAAAATCCACTTGGTTCATACTATTGCTCACCTCCTGCCACTCAAACAGCTCTAACTCATGAAGGCATGGACTCCACAAGACCACTCAAAGAGGACAATTGAAGACAGGCATAGCGTGGACCAGTCTAAATGAAGTGCTCACTGGAGTACACTGATCTGATTCATTAAGATGGGCTAGTGGTGTCACATGATAAATTTGCTCATATTGGTGTAGCTGGCTGGGAATGACATATAAATTGCAAAAGTCAGAATATTTTTGAGCAGCTGCCAAGTTGTGCAAAAACATTGTGATTATTAAGGTGTTTACACCAGATTTTTGGTATAGGCACCTTAATGAATTTCCCCGAAGGTGTCCAATGACTAGTACATTTGTATCATATCCTATAAGTCCTGTAGGTTTTGAGGTTGGACATAAGGGAGTCAGGCGTGCTTCAATGACACTTGGGTGGTCATAATCCAGTCGTCATTTCACCAATTCTTTCATTGACCACTAGGTACTAAAAATTTAAAACCTGGAACAATACCTAACAGAATGCTTCAACCCTATCCTTTAGTCATCACAATTGGCTAATGTCAAAGTTACTCATTTTTTCTTCTGCAAACATCAACTGCAAGAAAGAAATGTTGTCTTATTGAGTAAAATATCTCACCCCTAGAGCAGTGCCATACTCATAAGATATTCATTGTTAATTACTTTACTCGCCACTGGTTTTAATGCTAAATGCTGATTATTGTAGCCCTAAGTTGTATTGGCCTATAGAAGCAGGATTCATGGTTATAATACAATTGTTTTTTTTTCTGGTAGGAGCTATAGGGAGCCACAATATGGCAATTATAATACTTCATTTACTGTATGCTGTCCCTTGTTTTATCTGTGTGAAAATTCAACTTCAACTGCATGAGTTTTTTCCTTTATACCATATTTAAAGACTAAAAGTTAAGTTAGTACATAGCAAAAATATTAAATACTAGCTGAAGAGCCCGGCATTGCCCGGGCATAGTAACTAACTGTGGGTAGTTATAACAAATTATAATTATCCACCATCCCATAGTCCCGTGCCCATATACCCATTGTACATATCCACGATCCCATAGGCCAGTGCCCATATACCCATCAAACATATCCTCCATCCCATAGTCGAGTGCCCATATACCCATCACACATCCTCCATCCCATAGTCCCATGCCCATATACCCATCACACATCTCCATCCCATAGTCCCGTGCCCATATACCCATCATACATATTCGCCATCCCATAGTCGAGTGCCCATATACCCATCATATACCCATCACACATCCTTCATCTCATAGTCCCATGCCCATATACCCATCATACATATCCTCCATCCCATAGTCCAGTGCCCATATACCCATCACACATCCTCCATCCCATGGTCAACCATTATGACATCATAATGAGCGGCGGGGCTTGCAACCTATGATGACATCAGCGTCGCTATGGCAACCATTATGACATCATAATGAGGGGTGGGGCTTGATACACACACACTGCTTCCCCGTTATGTAGATAGGGGCATTATGACATGATAATGAGGGGCGGGGCTTGACGCGCACACACTTTTTCCCCAGTATGTAGACAGAGGCAAAATTGTTCGGTGAATTGGAATGTGCGGGGTTAAAATTTCGCCTCACAACACAGCTTAGGACGCTCTCGGGGTCCAGACGTGTGACTGTGCCAAATTTTGTGGCTGTAGCTGCGACGGTGCGGATGCCTATCCCGGACATACACACACACACACACATACACACATACACACTTTGAGCTTTATATATTAGATTCAATTAAGTCACTTCATCTAAGGTCTCCTTCAGACGTTAGTTTTTTACATTCGAGTGTTATCCGTGATTTTCAAATATAGCAATCGTACATGTGATAGTCTATGGGGCCATTTTTCATGGACTGAGTGGCCTGCAGAAATTGTAGAGACATGTCCGATTTTGATCCAAGGGTCCGATGAACATAGACAATGCAAGCCTATAGGTCTGTGAAAAAAAATCAGACTGCACTCGGATGCCATGACTAGTTTTCATAGACTGTCAGAAAGGAGAGAATCTTTTATTCTCCACGTCCAAAAAAAAAAACTGGTGACTAGTGTGAGACCAGGGACTATTTTTTACAGTGGCGGAGGAATACAATGCGGAAGGATACCTACCTCCCATCACTGGATTCCTGGAGCCCTGTAGAGAGCGGTCGCATCAGCTGATGCTGCTGTTCTCCATGGGAGATCGGCGTGGGACACGCGTGGATTTCTGCAGATCAGGGTGTATATTGTTTGTTTGTTATTTTCATATTTTTCCACAGATGACACTGGCTTCGGGGATCAAAGTGACAAGTGATGGTGAGTATGTACTCTATGGTATATGTACTGTATGTCTATGTATGTATTGTATGAATGTATTGTATTCAGTATGTATGTAGTATGTATGCAGTATGTAGTATGTATGTATGTATGTTGTATGTCTGTAGCATGTTGTATGTATGTATGTAGTATGTATGTACTATGTATGTTGTATGAATGTAGTATGTATGTAGCATGTGTGTAGTATGTAGTATGTATGTATGTTGTATGAATGTAGTATACATGTAGTATGTATGTAGTATATATGTATGTTGTATGAATGTAGTATATACGTATGTAGCATGTATGTAGTATATATGTATGTTGTATGAATGTAGTATATATGTAGCATGCATGTAGTATGTATGTATGTTGTATGAATGTAGTATATATGTAGCATGTATGTAGTATGTATGTATGTTGTAAGAATGTAGTATATATGTAGTATATACACTCACTGGCCACTTTATTAGGTACACCTGTCCAACTGTGTGTTAAGACTTAATTTCTAATCAGCCAATCACATGGCGGCAACTAAGTGCATTTAGGCATGTAGACATGGTCAAGACAATCTCCTGCAGTTCAAACCGAGCATCAGTATGGGGAAGAAAGGTGATTTGAGTGCCTTTGAACGTGGCATGATTGTTGGTGCCAGAAGGGCTGGTCTGAGAATTTCAGAAACTGCTGATCTACTGGGATTTTCACGCACAACCATCTCTAGGGTTTACAGAGAATGGTCCGAAAAAGAAAAAAAATCCAGTGAGCGGCAGTTCTGTGGCCGGAAATGCCATGTTGATGCCAGAGGTCAGAGGAGAATGGGCAGACTGGTTCGAGCTGATAGAAAGGCAACAGTGACTCAAATTGCCACCCGTTACAACCAAGGTAGGCAGAAGAGCATCTCTGAACGCACAGTGCGTCGAACTTTGAGGCAGATGGGCTACAGCAGCAGAAGACCACACTGGGTACCACTCCTCTCAGCTAAGAACAGGAAACTGAGGCTACAATTTGCACAAGCTCATCGAAATTGGACAGTAGAAGATTGGAAAAACGTTGCCTGGTCTGATGAGTCTCGATTTCTGCTGCGACATTCGGATGGTAGGGTCAGAATTTGGCGTAAACAACATGAAAGCATGGATCCATCCTGCCTTGTATCAACGGTTCAGGCTGGTGGTGGTGGTGTCATGGTGTGGGGAATTTTTTCTGGGCACTCTTTGGGCCCCTTGGTACCAATTGAGAATCGTTGCAACGCCACAGCCTACCTGAGTATTGTTGCTGACCATGTCCATCCCTTTATGACCACAATGTACCCAACATCTGATGGCTACTTTCAGCAGGATAATGCGCCATGTCATAAAGCTCGAATCATCTCAGATTGGTTTCTTGAACATGACAATGAGTTTACTGTACTCAAATGGCCTCCTCAGTCACCAGATCTCAATCCAATAGAGCATCTTTGGGATGTGGTGGAACGGGAGATTCGCATCAGGGATGTGCAGCCGACAAATCTGCGCCAACTGTGTGATGCCATCATGTCAATATGGTCCAAAATCTCTGAGGAATGCTTCCAGCACCTTGTTGAATCTCTGCCACGAAGAATTGAGGCAGTTCTGAAGGCAAAAGGGGGTCCAACCCCTTACTAGCATGGTGTACCTAATAAAGTGGCCAGTGAGTGTATGTAGTATGTATATAGGTTGTATGAATGTAGTATATATGTAGCATGTATGTAGTATGTATGTATGCTGTATGAATGTAGTATATATGTAGTATGTATGTAGTATGTATGTAGTATGGTGTTTTTTTGTTTTTTTTTACATTCAACACATTAGCCGGATGATGGGACTACTACTGTCCGATCATTGGCTAATGTGGCAATCATTGTCATTGTAGCAGGCATCGCCCCATGGGACCTTTAGTCCCATCGGACGATGCCTGCACACACAAGACCCCCGGCAGGCCCGAACAAACCACCGGCAGCCGGCACAGGCCCCCGGCAGCCGGCACAGACCACCGACAGCCGGCACAGGCCCCCGAGAGGCCAGTACAGACCCCCGGCAGCCGGCACAGGCCCCCGGCAGCCGGCACAGACCACCGACAGCCGGCACAGACCACCGACAGCCGGCATAGGCCCCCGAGAGGCCCATACAGACCACCGGCAGCCGGCACAGGCCCCCGACAGTCGGCACAGACCCCCGAGAGGCCCGTACAGACCACCGGCAGCTGGCACAGGCCCCCGACAGTTGGCACAGACCCCCGAGAGGCCCGCACAGAGCCCGCCCGCACACACAGACACGCACAGTGTCCGCCCACGCACCGCCCACACTCTTCCCCCCCTCCCGAACAGGATGTACAAGGCAAGAAAGGGTTTTTTTTAATTCCGATATTTCTGTCCCATTGACTTGAATGGGACTTCCGGTATCGGAATCGGCGATACCGATACTTTTTGGGTTTTCGGGCCGATCCAATCCGATCCGATATTTCTGAATATCGGATGGTATTGCTCAACACTACTGGTGGCACTTGGACCAGACTTTGATCAAACTCTGATGTAAGAAAAACAGACATCTGAATGAATTTTAACTTGGGCCCCACTGTTCTATGGAAGAGAACATAGACCCTCATGAAATCCTACAGTGATTTATGATCTCTTCAAAAGGAACGCAAAACTTAAGTGTTGTGGTGTCACGTCCTCCTGGGAGATCTGGGGTTAGAAAGTCACCACATAGTGTGAATTGCAGATCTTCCATTTAGCTGTTGTGTTTGTATTTTATATTAAATGGATTTAGTTTCCTTTGGTGCTAAAGAGGTTTACAACCCTTTCTATGCTGGTTAGAAACTTGCAGATCCATCTCACAGCTGTTCCTGACCTCATCATTTCATCTCCCTATAAAATCTCGTCAGACCATCTCTTCCATGCCAGTGAAAGCTTTGCCGCCTAGCGCCTTGGAGATGCTGTGCTGAATTGGATATCGATGTTGTTATTGAAGATTGAGGTATGCTGTTTTGTGGTGTTTGTTTCCTCAGAATCCTATTCCCATTTGGTTAGTACATTCCTATCCCTCCCTGTATACCTCTCTACCTTTGGTGAATGTTTTTGTATGTCTGATGCTTTCTGTTAAGGAGATAAGGCAAGGGTGAAGGCCCTGAAATCTTCAGCTTCAGAAGTTTCCCGGGGAAAAGGGCAAGCTAGGGCGCCCCCTAATGTTAGGGACAGGGGCATGACAGCTAAGTCATAACAAAAGTATTGGTTAAATTATAAAATCAATGTTTGCTCTTAAAAGGGAAACTGTCACAAGGTTTTTGCCAACTAATCTGAGAGCAGCATAATGTAAAAACAGAGACCCAGTTTCCCACAATGTGTCACTTACTGGGCTGCTTGCTGTAGAGTTTAGCTACAATCACTGTTTTATCAGTATGAGATTATCACTAGAGGAGTAGAAACCCTGCTGCCAGGTAGTCCTACATATTCATGAGCTCGGTATAAATGCACCCCAACCACTTAATGCTAGCTTTCTGTCTATGCACAGTGCACACAGAAAGATGTCTGTCAATCAGTGGTAAGGATGGGTTATACAGAGCTCAGCATTAAGAGAACTGCTAGATTTGCAGCAGAGAAAACAGTGATTTGATCAAAACTTAACCAAGCAGCCCAGTAAGTGACACATCGCTCGAATCAGGATCTCTGTCTCTAAATAATGTTGATCTCAGATGGGGTAACAAAAATATGGTGACAGATTCATTTTAAACAAATGCTATGAATTGCAACAAAGTACCATCAAGGCTACTGAAGTATTGCCTAGAGATAGGGCATATCGTATATACAGTACAAATCAAAAGTTTGGACACACCTTCTCATTCAAAGAGTTTTCTTTATTTTCATGACTATGAAAATT